>NC_135750.1:8605000-9205000 GCF_041903045.1 Epinephelus lanceolatus
CAGCAAAAAAATGCCACGCAAAAAGTGCCCACTTGTCACAGGTCAACCAAGAAATAAAATACACAACAACTTATGGGAAAGCACAGGAATGTCAACTTTTGTTTGTCCATCAGTCAGACAAATGCCTTCTACAAACTCAAGTCCAAGTTGACGGGATTGCACCAAGCTGGATTTGTCACTTTTAGCCAGGTAACTTCTAAAAAAGCGTGCAACAACTTCTCTGCTTGTTAATAAATAGCAATAATCAATACTTATGACTAATTGTGGTGAACTGGGGTTCAATTACACAAAAGAAACAATGGTAACATAGAAATTAAAGTCCAGATAAAGTGAAATCAGTGATTTCTCTCTAAACACATTATAAATGTTAGAAAATATGTGTTGAAAACATTGCGAAGTTAGATGGTTAGTCTGTTTTTCACCTTTTCTGGGTCCAGGATTTTTGGGTTGGCCTAAAAGTCTGTTCAATAAGGTCTTGTTCCCAAGGGGAGATTCTTTTTCCCAGCACTGTACAGTATCATTCATTCTTTCATTTCCTGTAACCGCTATCCCAGCTGACATTGGGCGTGAGGAGGGGTTCACCCTGGACAGGTCACCAGACTATCACAGGGCTGACACATAGAGACAGACAACCATTCACACTCACATTCACACCTACCGACAATTTAGAATTATCAATTAACCTGCATGTCTCTGGAGGAAGCTGGAGCACCTGGAGAAAACCCACGCTGACATGGGGAGAACATGCAAACTCCACACAGAAGGGCTCCCCCACCCTGGGTTCGAACCAGGAACCCTCTTGCTGTGAGGTGACAATGCAAACCACTGCACCACTGTGCGAATCAGATAACAGCAAAGCACACAGTAACAACTTGGGCAACATCACAGTAATGACACAGACAGAAGTAGCCTATATAAATATTAAGTCACAAAAACGCTACCTAATAGCGTAGTGCATAGCATCAGTGTCGTTCCATTCAGCCACTGTGTGTGAGCAGCAAGTTTGCTACGTTCTAAGAGCTCTCTGACCTCTTTCAGTTTGATAAATACATAAAGAAACATCTGTAAAATTTCACAATCATATAAATACAAGCAAACTTGCCGTCACTAACATATCTTTCAGTCTGTCAGCTCATTTATGGCCCACAATTGTTTAGTTTCAGCAGTTAACCACACAAAAATGGCAAAACTACATGAATAATCATGCAACACTGTACAAAACCTGTACTGGAGGTATATTGATTGATCATTTCCTCATATTGGAGGTCACAAGCTGTTATAAAAGTCCCCTTTGTGATAAGATTTTGTTTATATAGTATATGTACCGTACACTTCCTGGGCTTGACACTGTATTCTGTTATAACTGTCAGCCTCTGACAAAATAGTTTGCAACCCTGAAGCTCACTTGTTTAGTTCTTATCACTGAGTGTTCCACCAAATTGCCCTCTGCTGCCCTTTCTGTCAAAAGCACTGAGTTATAGTTTCATAAGCTGCACCCTGCCTCGGGAGTATTGCAGCTTCAATACGATGCACTTCATTGTGTAGTGCTGGGTGTTGCGTTGTGTTGAGTCAGATAAGTTGATTCCTGTGTAGAAATTCTGGTGCTTGTTGCGTTGTGCATACTTTTTTGACTGTTAAAAGTGTTGTGAGGTCTTTTCATTGTTTTGCTGTATCGACTTATCGCTGGTTCAACCTGTCAATGGTAATTTGTGGAAGTCTGATCCAGTGTAGTGTGATGAAAGCTTTCCATCAATCGGATACATTTAAAGCCTGCCAGATGATGTGATGCACTTCTCCATGACTTAAACCTGAAAGCCTTTTAGCGTGGCTCAATGTTTATGTGGGTCGAGTTGGCTTGTGTTCAGTTAAGTTCTCTCATTAACCTCAGCGTTCAGTATTCAGCTCACGTTTCCTCTGATGGATACTGATACAGTGTGCGCTCTGCTGGCAGGAAAGCATGTGATTAGGCTGAATAAGGGGGTACTCTATAGAAAGACTGATCATTGGAGATGAGAGTTTCCTCATGACTCAGCATTGTGGAGATGGAACACGGGGAAACCAAAAAATGATCTGCCACTTGAAAGAACGAGAGGGAGCACTACATTAATTAAAATATGGATTATTTGTCTCATTGAACAGACGAATGAGTAGACAAAGTTTACCTCCCTCATGAGAGATTTTCCAGACCTTTCTCATAACAGAACGCCAAATCTTATTGACTGAGGAAAATTGATTTATTATACACTGTTCAGGCTCCTGCATCCTCTTTGATGACATGTTAACCTTTGTATCACAGTCCTTTCACTGAAGAATGATCATCTAAAATGACTGCAATATGTTTCTATCAAGTAAACATCTATCCATCCATCCAAGCGCTTATCCTAGGGGTTGCAGGGGGCTGGAGTCTATCCCAGCTGACACTGGGTGAGAGGCAGGGTTCACCCTGGACAGGTCACCAGACTATCACAGGGCTGACACATAGAGACAGACAACCATTCACACTCACATTCACACCTACGGACAATTTAGAGTCACCAGTTAACCTGCATGTCTTTGGACTGTGGGAGGAAGCTGGAGTAACCTGGAGAAAACCCACACTGACACAGGGAGAACATGTAAACTCTGCACAGAGGGGCTCCAGGAACCCTCTTGCTGTGAGGCGACATCGCTAACCACTGCATCACCGTGCCATCTTAGATCCCAAGAACAGTTTTTGAAATGAGACTCTGTGTCCGTTTGTTTTGGAGGGGAGGAGACCTCATCGGATTATTCATCACATTTTCATAATTTCATAATACATAATTCAAAACTCCCCTTGAACATCTGGATCCTCAGTCATCAGAGAAAAAAGGTGAGCACACATTTGCAGGTGCTGGGCCATTGGCCTGTCTCCAACATGCAAAACAGCACTGGAGAATCACTGATTTGTGACATGAAACTGCTTTAATCAGCACTTCTACCAGTTTTCATCACCTGGACTGTTTGTTTTGGAGAGGAAGAGACCTCTGCAGATGATGTGACTCCTGGTGAAAACCTCCTGACCATACTAAAGGAATTCAGACTGGGGGAAGTTTCAGCTGGTTGCAATCTGCAATCCTCGCCACTAGATGCCACTAAATATTATGCACTGTTTCTTCAAGTGTTTCTGGGTGGCAAATGATGCAATGTTGTCACTTTATTCTTTATCTGGAAAAAGCATGAATGTACTTTTTCCACCACGGCAGCAGATATTGCTAACAAATGTGAATTATATTAGATAGACTGAACTCCATTAAGGTCAGCACAGATGGCACCCAAATAAACATTCATTTTGACAGCACCCTGGATTAAATTAATTATACTGCATATCCAAACGGAAACTAGACACCCAGATGGCGTTATATTCTCTTCTCATTTATGTTTTAATATAATTGGCACATTAATTATTTTTTTTAATATAATAAGAAGAGCATCTTTGTATTCTATCACTGACTGTAAGTATCTCAACAGCAGCCGCTGAGAGTCCAGACTTGCAATTATAATAGATTGTTTCCATTTCAAAGGGTTAAGGTGCGCTGGCTGTTGGCCACTAATGATTTCAACATTTAGATGCTGTGTGTGTGTGTGTGTGTGTGTGTGTGTGGGTGTGCGTGTGCGTGTGTGTGTGTGTGTGTGTGTGTGTGTGCGTGTGTGTGTGTGTGTGTGTGTGTGTGTGTGTGCATGTGTATATACAGCATGTATGGCTTTGCCCAGATGCCAGTTATAAGCCAATTAAAGTTTTTAAGCTCTGTTGCTTCTCTGACAGGCTAAGGTAAGGGAAGAGAGGCACTGCAGCCTCACTGCACCACTCTGCTGTGATGTGCCAAGGTGTGTGTATCTGTGTGTGTGTAGTCAGGGGTGCATGTGTGTAACCAGGGATAGCACCCTAAGGAGAGAGCAACAAACCCAAATAAGGGCGAAAACCTCAATTTTCAGATATGAGTGGTGGAAAGAAAGAGAGAGCATGTCTGTACGTGTACAGACAGGAAAAGTCTGTGACAGAGGAAGAGAGTTGGGGACATATAGGGGGGAGAAAAGAGTGTGACAATGTGAAAGTATCTGAAAGAAAGAAGCGCTGCAGGGCTGCAAGAAGGGATGGGAGTGAGAGACAGAGCGAGAGTGAGAAAAGAAGATTCTGGGAGATATCTAGGTATGGGTGTGTCCGTTAACTCTGTCACCAGGGCTGCTGGTTACACTGGGTTCTGTTTAACAGGGGGATCTTTCTTTCCTCTGTGACGCTGCAACAGCATCACCACAACTCCCTCCGTCTCCCTCTCTCTTATACCTCTTCCTCTATGTTTCTATACCCCTCCCTTCTCCTCTCTCCTCGTCCTCACACATACGCTCCCACACCAGGGATGCCTGAATCAGTGGAAGTCCTGATCAGAGTCGACGGAGTCCCCGGGCTGCTGAGACCTGAGCCTAACAGGTCTGTCCCCAGCTCAACCCAGCCCAGCCTTGCTCAGCAAAGATCAAGATGAAGCTCTGCTTTCTGGACGCACGCTGGAGGAGGATTTTCCTACGGCTTGTCGACCTATGCCTGTAGTGGTGAAGACAGGGATGCTCCTACTTTATGAGCACGAGGGTATGATGACAGTGAGAGCTGTGTGGCGATGCATTTGAGGAATCTAAAGCTTCAAACTCAGCTCTTGTGTGTGTAAGCCAATTCTGGGGGGAAAAGAGGTGAGGACAAGTATAATAAGGAAAGCTTTGTTATATTTTTTCTCAGCATCCTGTCAGATGACAGCCCAGTGGAGCTGAATGCTTGCAGCACATTGCTCTGGAAGACAATCACCACCTTTTGCTGGACAGTTAAATGAGTATATTCATTTGTTCACCATGTACAAAGGAGCCAAAAGGTGCAGTCAAGCCAAATGTGCACTATGCATCCCAAAAATGAAGCATTTCCTTCAATTATTAACAGGAAATCAACAAGTTAATTGATTCTGTACCCAAGACTGAGAGACCATCCACCCGTCCAACCATCTGGCCTCATGGAGCTACGAGGTGGCCTGGATATCAGGGGTCAGGGGTTAGGGTTGGGCATGCCAGCCATTGGGATTCCAGCCAGCTCCATAATAACGGCAGTGCAGCAGCAGGACTACTCAGCCAGCGTCTGGCTTCGCAGGAAGGAAAAACTGGAACATGTAAGTTCTGAATGTTGGAGCTGGGGTTGGAGAAACAGATGGCAGGAGGCTGAAATGTGGAGACAAAATCAGTTTTGTTTGTTTGTTTGGCAAAGTAATTAATTTTATTTAAGATAATTGCAAGAGGATGAACTGAAACAGCAAACATTATTAGACTAATTTGGTAGAGTTTGTTGCCAAAACTTGTCACATTCATGCACTGTAATCACCTAAATTAGTTAAAATAAAACACTTATTTGTGAGTATCCATTGAGGCATGGTCTTTTACATGCATTGCTGGTTTCTTATAGCAGCAAACAACTATTTGTTATGTAGACATGTGGTGGCATCCGGAGCAGAAAATGAACTGAAGCTCCTTTTGAGCGTGTTGTAACCCAAGCTTCTCTTTGTTTCGTTCTTTGTTTTGGTAGTTAGTGCATGTGAGTCCCTCCCCTCATGTTCCACTGGTTAGCTTATTGCCGCTGCCCTGCATTATGTTCATATGGTGGTGAATAGCGATAATGCGTCTGCAACAACAATGTCACCGCCACTGTAGTTAGTGTGATGTCACCCATTGGTTTGTGGACTCCCATTTTGAAGCCTGAAGTTCAGCATTTCAGCCATCGCCATCTTGTCTGTTAGAGACAAAAGTGACCATATGTGGACAAAAGGCTGGAGCTGTGGAGGAGCGAGGGCTGGATCTTACTTATAGATTTTAGTGACACCTCGCAGACAGCCTGTCACTCAAAGCAGCCACGCCCTTGAATATGTGTAACTCTAAGCCTTAGTAAAATGTAAACAGGTCAGTTCTATAAAAATCCACCCCCATACAGTTGTCATGAATAAGGAAATTAGCTTTTAAGACCAAAACTGATTTCATACCAGGCTGTAAACATGTTCATTACTGCTGTTAGGTCAGGCATTTTAACATGGCTGTCTATGGGGATTGACTTGCTTTTGGAACCAGCCTCAGTTGGCCATTTGAGGAACGGCAGTTTGGTTGCATTGGCTTCATTTTTCAGTCCTGTAGAGTGCCACTTATTTGGGACGGCAGCATTATGAAGGCGCAACGCCCACCATTGATCCCTCCACCCCCAACTGTTAGCGCTGTTAGCACTGTTGCCGTTATTTGTGCGTTACCGCCATTTCAGCTTCGCCACGTCCATGTTTGCTTGTGACGTTTTAGGTGAGAGCATTCTCTGAATGTTTTCTGTTGCACCTTAAATGTTGGATAAAACAGAAGTATGGGTGTTGGCATTAAAATGTGCTGATATCTGAGAGGCAACTGGTTTCGGTAAATGCAATGTTTGAACATTGAACCCTAGAGTGGATTGGTATGAGAAGAAGAAGTAGGCTATATGTAGTGTGCAGGAGCTGAAAATCAGGGCTTGGTTTGGAGGCACTACTTGACAAAATAAAATATTGACATAAAATGTTGGGGCTGTAGCCTATTCTTAGGCTGTAATATGGAGAAAATATTCAGAATTGTCAGGCTGACAATTAAATTGCCAACTGCTTTACATTTTCAAGCTACAAATGTCAAATATCTCCAGTGTGAAGATTTGCTGCTTCTCTCAGTTTTGTGTCTGTGGTTTGGGGCTGTCGGTCGGACAAAACACAGACATATGAATTTATCACCTTGAGCTCTGGGAAAGTATAATTGTAGTTCATTAATTCACATTTTTAAAAGTATTGTTTTGATTGAGAGAATAATTAAATAAATCATTAATGAAATAAGAGTTAGCTGTCAGTCGAAATGCTTGGCAGAAAGTTGGCATATCATGCAGAATATTTGTTGTGTACCATTCAAACTGTTTTGAGGAACTTTAACTGTAACCAGGTTTCAATAAGAAATGCAGTGTAAGTTTCTAAATTTTGCACATTGTGGGAGATCCACTGTTATTGCTGGAGGAGCAAGCTGTTTTTCACATTACACTCTGCAGCCTGTCTTTTGTTTCTTTCTGATACTCAGCAATCACTTTTATTTTGTTACAAAGGAGTTGTAAGGTCCTTAGGAGACCCACTGCTTGCAGGTAAACAGTATCAGCATTCAAAACAGGGCTGCTAGGTGTAGATATTTAGCGTCGGGGAAAGGAATGGAAAAGATGTGTGCTGAATATTTGATGCTGGAGGGGAACAGTGCCATGTCCAGGGAGATGCTTTCTAAGCCTGTCTGCATAACCAACGATGAATCAGCCTGTCCCCTTTCTGCAGACGTACACACACACATACATACCTTTCACACAGCCACTTAAACACACACGCACAGTAAGTGTGTTTTTGCGGACACTCGACCACATTTACAAACAAGCTATTTTTCAAGCCTGCAGCAGTCACTTTAAAAGGCGAGGGATTTCTGCAGTTTAACTCTGCACCCAACTAACCCCGAGACACACAGTCTATGCAATATTTAGCATAAATTTGTGCTCTACAGTCTCTGCAGTTTGTTAACAATATCCAAATCCTTTTGAGAAATGTCACCATTAAGTCTGATTAAGCTCCAATCTAGTCATATCTAATGCCTGCAGTGTGTTGGCAACATCTGACTGACTGCATTTCTCTTTCTAGTCATTAAAAAAACCCTCATTATTATGCAGGCTAATTGATTTTTCTTTAACAGATTCAGCCTGGACATACAGTTAATGTCAGCGGAAGAGTTACCCTGCTGACACTGATGATAAATGTGGAGTAAGGAGGAGGAGGAGGTTGAGATAAGAAGGTGAATACAGAGTGCTTCAGGCACACTGAGTGCCGCTGTCACAGCAGTGTGATTCAAGTCACAAGTTCAGCATCAGCTTGTCAAACTCTAAGTCAGTCATGAGTCTCAGGAAATCCTGACATTAAGCGCCACAAAACAGCCCAGCAATTCTTACGTCATAACCCTTTCAGTCACTTTCTTTTTATGGATAACTATAAGGCTTTTTGAACATGAAACATTTCATTGCAATATTTCACATGAATAAATGCATTCAGGATTTATGACGGATTACTTAACTGTTGAATTTAGTTGCACCAAGAAAAATGCGTTGACGAAATGCATTAATGAAAACTGTCAAGCTGTGAAATACTGTGTGATAGTTTATTACAGAACACTAAAAAACTCTCTTGATTAACTCACTCAGGATTAACTCAGCATCATTAACTCAATCAGCAACTTTTGCTCACACTGGCGGCTGGGGCTAAGGGGTGAAGCAGGTTGTCTACTAATCAAAAGATTGGTGGTCGATCCCCGGTTCCTCCAGTCCACATGTCGAAGTATGCTTGAGCAAGATACTGAACCCTAATTTGCTCTCGATGGCTGTTCTATCGGTGTGTGAGAACGTGCGAATGGTCACTGTGTAGAAGGTGGCACCATGTATGGTAGCCTCGGCCACCAGTGTGTGAATGTGTGTGTGAATGGGTGAATGTGGAATGTGGTGTAAAAGCGCTTTGAGTGGTCGGAAGACTAGAAGAGCACTATACAAGTGCAGTCCATTTGGCATGTAATCTTTAATATGGTATTAGGTTGTAACCATTAGTTGCTGTTCACCAGTGGCGGCTGCTGGTCTTTCAAACAGGGGAAGCTCACTTTAAGTTTACATTATAAAATTTGTCATATTGTAGCGAGGCAGTAACTTATCAAAGGAACATTTAATTGAAGCCATTTTCCAACCACACTCATGCCATAGAACCAGCAAAACACACCTCGAAGATTTTCAGATGGATTTAAAACGGTGAAAATGAGCTATATCGCTTATGGAAGTTAGGCACTCTGGACGGCACTCTGTCAGAAGACTCCACTGGCAAATGTCCGCATGAGACTGAGCTCAAAATGCGTCGATGCCGGTGTGTATTTCCAAAGCGCTGTCAATCACAAAGAGGTTAAGCCTTTTAGACAATTCCTCCAATCATCATGCAAACACCCTCTCCCGCCACTCCTCTCCCGCCCACCGCTCCACTAGGTCCCTGGGAAGCTGAGCCTCCCTGGAGGTGACAATTTTGTCGCATTTATCCAATGATTGTCTCGCTTTGCTGCATGAAAAAAACCTGCAGCGCTGTCTCATAGGAATGCTTGGAGGCTCTGTGTCCACCGTGCTGACACGAGAATGTATGACAGGGAGGTTGCGTTAAAAAACTGGTGATAAACAGCTGACATTTGAACATCATAGTCATGATGGTAAACGCATCCTAACGCATGTTTAATGCAATGTAAATTCTTATATTAATGTAAATTCAATAGTGCATATTTGACCATTTCTTCTATGAAATTTTAAGGGAAGTTCAGCCTCCCCTGTTGTCTCAGGGCAATCGCCCCTGGTGTCCACGTAGAGTGACCTAGAATATTTCTAAAAGGTACTAGTTAGTATTAATCATGATAACAAGTCAGGGAAAGCCATTTTTCATTGTTTTAGGGAATGCACCGGTGCAGATACAAGTCTGGATTTAAATCACTTTTTTCCTGTTTTTTGCTGTTTGTTGTCATGCAAACACTGGAAACAGCTATAAAACGTATTGTTTAAACACTCTCAGCAATAAAATACAACAGCACCCATTGTTTCCACAAATAACTAAAATCTTGAACACACCAAAGTTGAAAAGATAACTTCTCATCTCGGATAATGGGACCTGTAAGAGCCACAATGTGTAAAAAAAAAAATAAGTTCACTTAAATATCATGCA
Source organism: Epinephelus lanceolatus (assembly GCF_041903045.1). Classification (NCBI taxonomy): domain Eukaryota; kingdom Metazoa; phylum Chordata; class Actinopteri; order Perciformes; family Serranidae; genus Epinephelus; species Epinephelus lanceolatus. The sequence goes on from NC_135750.1 coordinate 8,614,804, forward strand.
CAGTTTATTTCCAGACATGCATGATGCTCCCTTTAATGTTGTGGTTAACCACACGTGCAGGTTAGTTGAGCAGGGAGCTACATTAGGCACTGGGGTATATAGTTTTTCTACTGTGTGACTCAGTGTAAGTGTTTCAGTAAATGTTTTAAACTGGATCTCCTGTCATTCGTGTCAGACTGAAGTAACTGTGCCCACAGCTCATTAGTGGCTTTTTTGATATTCAGAGGGAATGCGACTACAGGACCATCTGAGGAGCATTTAAATCCAGCATTAAGACCCCTTTGTGAGAGAAACGTGATGAAAATCTTATTAAAATGTGACAATTTAAGACATTTTGGACCAACATATCACACTGTGACTGTTGCTATGCCTTCTCTTTAACAAACTAACCGAGCCAGCAGAGCATCAGCGCTCTGGTTCAACATGCTGATAGAGTTGTTAGCCACTATCCTTCCTGTTACATGAACCTGTGCTGGCTGATTACCGTCAGCTCATGTGTAGTGTGGTTACTGCGATTGCTTTTCTCAAGCTGTAAGTGCATCTAAGTGGATGTAATAGCATTAGGAGTCTTTGGTTTATGGCTGTATGGATACTTTTATTTTATATTAGCACTGTCTGTACTTTGTAGTCACTGCTGTTAGCTTGTGTTTCACATGCTTGGTTTCAAATGCACATTGCACTGAGGTAAGTAAATTACCATTTCAAGTTTCTATTGAGGCAATCACTGGAGCCCGACTGTGCTCACTGTATGCTCTATGGACTTAAAGTAGACAAGGCAGGCTGGATCAAAGACAGTGAAGTCTCCCAGATGAATTTTAAGGGTGGGCAGCCTGAAGTGAAACCGGCTCCTCATGCTGATTGCATTTTCAATTTCATGGTGGCTGTGCTGATGTATAGACCCAGGTCTGTGGTAATACTGGCCAAACTATATGAAGCCCTGAGCCTTTCTGTCCTGGATACAAAGTGGTCTGAGAGGTTTCTTTTATTTTCATCTCCTGCTGTGGGAGACTGGGGGTCATGATGATGAAGGCTGCGAAGGAGAGAATTGAGGACGTTATGTTAAGTTTTACTGGGCTTATCACATACCCTTTTGATAAGCTTTATCTATTTTCCTGACGCTTGTTTAGCTATATAATAAAAGCAGAAATGGCCAACAGAATGATCCTTTTGGATGTGTGGGCAATCACAGATACAAAGAATACAGTTTGAGAGAATGAAGAGTAGTGTGGTGGATCAGTGTTTAGCAATGTTACCTCACAGCAAGAGGGCCCTGGGTTTGAACCTGCTAGTAGGCTTGGGCCCTCCTGTGTGGAGTTTCTCTGTTTTTTTTTTGGCTTCCTTCTACAGTCTGAAGACACGCAGGCAAGAATAATCATTAACTATAAATTGCTTGTAGGTGTGAATGGTAAGCTGGACTACCAGTAATCTCCATCCCAAACCAAAAAAACAAATTCCAACAATTTAATCCATCCATGTAATCCAAGAAAACCATTTCCCCCACTACTCCAGTGCTGCTGCTGCTGCGGGTATGTGTCGCCGTGTGTCTCAGAGTGTCTCCACACTCTGCTCCTCAGCTCCCTTTTATCCTCTCCTCCCAGTTGCTCTCAGGTGCTGTGCTCCTACAGTATGAAGAGAGACAGGTAGAGAGGAGCAAGAGAGGAAGCATGGTGGGAAAAACAACAACCACACCAACCAGGGTGCCCAGTACAACAGTCAATTTGGAGTCACCAATTAACCTATCCCCAACCTGCATGTCTGGACTGTGGGAGGAAGCCGGAGTACCCGGAGAAAACCCACGCTGACATGGGGAGAACATGCAAACTCCGCACAGAAGGGCTCCCCCACCCGGGATCGAACCAAGAAGCCTGCTGCTGTGAGGTGACAATGCTAACCACCGCACCACTGTGCCGTCGCATGCAACACACCTCACTGCAATCAGCCATCCTGTGTAAATGCAGTCCCAGTAGAGGTTACTGACACCCAGTGTATTGAGGCAAACAAGTTGATAAATGGCTCTCACACTAAGGGAATATCTCTTTTTGGATAAATCAGTAAGAAATCAAGATTCTTCCTCACATCTGTGAAAAAAAAATCATATTAAAATTCAATATTTATGTAAAACAGTCTTCGACATTGCCCTCCATGGCCTAAAGTACCCAGAGACACTAGAATGAATCTTATTAACTTGTAATTAGCGATCAGATGGTGCAAGTCATCAAGATCCAGGTTAGCTATATTTATAAAATGAATATATAAATTTTATAAATATAAAAGTTTATTCTGTATCTTTATGCCCTAACCCTGGTGGTGAATGACATTTCATTGGAAATGCTCGAAAAAAATCCACCACCACATCTTTCCAGAGACAGTGTCCCAGTTCTGGATGATCAGAACAGATAGAGGAGACAGTCCCCTAAAAACTAAAGAACGACTATAATGACAGATTGACAGGCTTTAACAGATTCACAAAAACACAGTGATGAGTTTTTAGGGAGAGTTAAACTCAATTACACATCTGTTCCCTCGATGATCGTAAAGGATTTCCTTTCGTCACATTTAATCCTTACAAATCCCTTTGATAAAGGGTGGTTAGTCCACCATGGAGAAACCAGAGCCGCGTTAATGCTGCTGTCTTCTGCCTGCATTTTTTTCACGAGCTGAGCAAAGCTCTGACGTTCATCCCCATTATCTGCTGAAGACCTTTGTCTCCACTTTCAAAGCAGCCCAGAGCTGACTTCCTCAGTTAAAGATGGACATGTTTTCAGTTTTGTATTCCTTTCATTTTTTTAATTAGGGAGTTTTATTTGACAGTTATTCACCTTGAGCTTTGTGCTGTAACTGTCTCTCAACACTTCAGCTCAGGCATGCAGCAGCTTCCTCATAATGCTGTTAGAGGGCTTTGATCTTTCAATAAGACGCCCCAATGTGGTCGTTTTCTCTGCGGCTTTAAAAAAACATACAACACTGTCAGTGTAATTGGTTAATTAAGGGTGTTTTCTCATACCCATTAGACAGGATAGTCTCTTTCTCTCTGTGTGGTAGATTGAAGACAGCCAATGAGGGGAAGCAAGTAAAATAAAAGAGGACACTCTTCATCGCCTGCAGGAGCTGATTAAAGTTAGCTGAGCTTTCACATATTAGGTTTCTTTTCTTACCCAAGTTACAGGGGTCCTTCCGCTGAGACAAGGAGAGGGGTGTGTGGCTGGTGTGTGACTGCATTAGATTTTATAGTCAGGAAAACAGATAGTTTGATATATGTAGAGCTTTCAGCACCGGGTACCAGTTAAATTGATGCTTGGGGTGTTTGGCTCCCTGTTTGACAGCTTGGCTTACGTTCAGCTTCACGTCACTTGAGCAACATTTTAACGTGGTGCCCTGGCTTCTGGCTTTAATTAAAGTTTTCCTCCTTTCCATCTGTTTGCTGCTAAAAACGTGTGATGCTGCAGCTGTTAGACGTATCAAAGTGATGATTCACTCACTGTCATCTGCTGAACCAAACCACCAAAATCAATGACACGGATCAACACTGTAACCATTCATGCTGCCTTTTAGTCATTCTGCAGTAATGTAATTGCCACCTACTGCTGCTGGCAATCATCTATGAAGCACTGTATTTTGGACTCTTTTGCTGTAATCAGCCAAATTCATCTGCAGCGATGAAGTGTTTGTGCAAAGTGACATGGTCAGAGATTATGGGACATGGATATACTGCTCTCAGATCTTTTACCAAATTAAAAGTAGCAACACCAAAATGAAAAAAAATACACCATTACAAGCAGAAGTTTTTATTCCAACAATCACATCATTAAATTCTCAGACGACACTGCAGTCTTCGCTTTATTGAAGGAGAACTGTGACCCATTTGAATACTTGGAGATTCAAAGGTTTGTAAAATGATGTGAGGAAAACCACCTTGTGCTGAATGTTGATAAGACAGAAGAGATGGTGTGTGACCCAAGGGCAGTCAGCAACCACACACCAGTGGTCATCAACAATCCATCACACAGGTCCCATCATATAAATATCTCTGTGTTGACAACTCACTAACCTGGAACACACATATTGATTGTCTCTGGAGTCGATCACAACAATGATTGCATTTCTCACGTCATCTGAGAGTTCATAGTGTTGCTCAAGTCTTACAGAGCCTAATCAGGTACAGTATCACTGCTCTGTCTGCTAACCTCTCTGCGCAGTTAAGAAACAAACTGTTTTGATTGATCCACACTGCATGGGGAAATAAATGGTGTCAAAGAGCACATTTCCATGCTATCTTTGAACAGGCCACTCTAAGTCAAGCACATAAGACAATGACTCCTCATGTTCTGCATACAGAGTATGAGCTGCTGCCCTCTGGTAGGAGATTGAAAGTGCCTCATTGCAGACTGAACAAATTTAAAAATCCATTCATACCTCTGTGTATAAAGCTTTTGAGTAATGGCAGATAAAGCCAGAACTGGCATTTGATTATGACAGTTTGCTGATTTGCATTTTTATAGGAGGTATTTTTTAGCAGATGTTATTTATCATTTTGTGTTTCCTATTGCTACACTGGGTATGATGTTGATTTGTCTATGTATTGTGTTATATTTCTATGGCTGCAGGGCCCAAGACAAATTACCCACTCTGTGGGACAATAAAGTTAATCTTGATCCTGATCTTGAAGTACAAGTACTGCTACTTAATTTAAAGTATAGAAGTCGGGGAGAGTGCGGGCAGTTGTAAGGGTTTTTGGTTTTGAAGTCATGACTCAAAAACCTCTCAAGCTATGTGGATGCAATTTATGTAGGGATCTCATATCTGTGTTCTACTTGTTGACAGTCATCAGTTGTTTTTACATGCAATGTTAGAGTCACAATAATAAAGGAAACACATGTTGTCACAGGGTGTGATTGTACCCAAATGCAGCACACTGAGGCAGGCAGACAGTTGGTAATGACTTATTGTTTACACAGATATGCAAAAAGTTCAGGGGTCTTTCAGTTAGCTAGACTGTAGTTCCAGCAGTGAGCAGTCTGAGAGTTGTGGACTGTACCATTAGTGCAGGGGGGTCTCTCCAGAGGCTGGTAGTGGGGTGAAGACAGACATAGCTAGCAAAACCAGGAGAACTGAGGGATGCAGGACTGGTGTTGCACAATGCAGCCACAGAGCCAAACAGACGGGAACCAGGAAGGGGGCAGGCAGGAATCAGAGTCACAGACAGAAGGCTGAGGTAATTACCAGGGCAGAGATGATGGAGGCAGGTCAGGAACAGGCAGGGTCAGTACCAGGGAGTCAAACCAAGGGTGAGTGCTGGAATGTCTTGCATGAGGTTTAAGAACAATCTGGTAGTGAGTGTGTGGAGAGCAGGAGTCTTTATACTGAGCCAGTCAGTGATTGAAAGCAGGTGGGTGGAGTTGGGCTGATGAGGTGGCAGGCTGAGTTGAGCAGGTGAGCAGGGTTGCCTTGATGAGATGGGTGTGGCAGGCAGTCAGAGTGCAGGTGAGTGGAAATTTAGCAGGAGCAGGTGAGGGAGAGAAGCAGACTGTGACGCATGTCAGATGTCATCACATGTGGTGATTGTAACAGCATATGGCTGGCAAAGTTGGCAGGGGTGTCACATGAGTGTCAAGAAGGATGCCTGGTATTTTTCTGCAAACCAGATCTACCTACAGGTACAAATACAGTAACCTTACCTTACCACGGAGCACATGCAGAATTTCAGACATGTTTTTTTTTCTCTATTTATTTTGTGTGCTTTTTAAAACTCTTTAACCTGAGAAAAATGCAAAAACCACATAAAAGGAGCACTTCAGGGTCAAACATCACCTCCTTGCCTTCATGATAGAATGATAACCAATACACCTACAGAGTGGCAAGATCCTTGCCTTTCATGCATCTCTCTTTTCATTAGCAATACAGAGGCCACATTTGTAACACCACAGTATCTATATCTTTTCATAACAGATACACTTACATTTGTGCAAAATATGTTGCTTTTATTGCAGAACGCACAGTTGTTATGAATATTTAAACCTAGCTGCTCCACTTTTAGATAATCCTTTATTCGTCCTACAGTGGGGAAATTTTTACACGAGCAGGGGTGTAGTGCAAGCAGGAAGCATCTGTAGAAAAAGCACAAAGCAATATATACCAGTAAGTACGTATTAATGAAAAAAACACAGGTCGGTGTAAACTGTACAAAACAAAGAGCAATATAATAAGCAAACAGTATAAAAACACAGAGCAATATAAAAGAAGCAAAATATATTACAGACACAGAGTGGATGGCTGATAGTATAGATATTGCACAGTTTAGCATATACTGATATTGCACCTGAGAGATGATTGTGAGCAGTGAAAAACATTATTAATATCATAAATTTACATCATTGCATGCAGTAGGTATACACAGATACAGATTTTGCACATGAGTGATGACTGATTGTCCACAGTTTTAGTGTGTGGTCTGCTGGGAGAAGTGTTGGTTGTATCATCTGACAGCAGCAGGAAAGGCGGACCTGTATTATCTCTCCTGTCACTGAAGGAGCTGCCCAGTGCTGTCAGTGTCCTGCATGGGGTGGGACATGTTGTCTATAACAGGTGATAGCTTGGCTATCATTTTCCTTTCTCCCGCCACTGCCACCAGGTCGAGGGAACATCCCAGGACAGAGCTGGCTTTCTTCCTGTCAGCTGTCAAGCAGCAAACCACTCCATAAAAGATAGCTGATGCCTCCTCAGAGTCAAAGAAGGTCCTCAGGAGTGTCCCCTGTACTCCAAAGGACCTGAGTCTCCACAGCATATAGAGTCTGCTCTGTCTTGTCTTGTATAGTGCATTACTGTTGTCTGTCCAGTCCCGTGCTGCAGAGAATGGTGTCTGACTTGCAGTATCGTGTCCTCACATACTGCGGTCGGTTCGTGAGGTAGCCTAGAATCCATGTTGTCAGGTGGTGGTCCTATATGAAAGGCACTGGAGAAATCAAAAAACATAATTCTCACAGTTCTCCGAGCTTCATCCAGGTGAGAGAGGGATCTGTGCAGGAGGTAGATGACTGCGTCATCCACCCCAATGCCAGGCTGGCAAATTGTAGCGGGTCTATTGATGGGCTCACCTGGGGGCGGAGATGATCTGGTATCTGTTTATGTACATTATAGCTTCATATTACACATTTAGTCGACTGTTATTTACTGCTTAGAAATGCTAAATAGGGGGTTAAATTAATGTGTTACTACTGTTTTATATATGTAAACTGCTGAGTAGCTTAATCTATAGTAATGCATTTTATAGGCCTATTTAAACTCATATGTTTCATTTAAATCTTAATATGCAAAGCAACTAACAACTGATGCATTCAGTTAAATGTAGTAGAGTACAATATTTGTAATGAAATCAAAATACTCAAGTGTAAGTACCTTAAACTTGTACTAAAGTACGGTTAATTTCCTCCACATAAGGTACAGAGACTGGTGAGGGAGTTAATGAATCACTGCAGTCTCAAGCTGATGAAGTATAGCATGTTTTTCATTGTTGATTGTTGTCATGGTGACACTAATAAGTACTCAACATGTTACCCACAGAAGCTGTATTCAGCTCATGTGCTCTACACTGCAGTGATCTGGTGTTTACCACTTAGACTTTAACAACAGTAGAGGGAGCTATTGCCTAATGTGAAAAAAAGTTTTTGTGTGTCTGACTTTGTGTGCAGGTGAGTGTAAGCAGGTCAGCCATTAGGAATTATGGATACCAAACTGTCCTAATTGGGCCTCTCATCCACACCCACTCAAACACAAACAGTGGTGCATAGACCTTTGCTCAGCTCACTGTGCCGGGGTCATCTGTACCTCCGACCCCCACTGATGGCAGGCCTGTGTGTTATACTGGAGGCTACATGGAACCAGGATAATGAACACTGTCAGTTTCAACATTATCTCGAAGTATGCTGGCTGTCAGTGTTACCATATGTGAGCCTCAAATCTCCATTGTCTTGTTTACTTTAATTGGCTGTTTTTTCTTTGATGGGTTTCTTTACTGCGTAGCATCTCAAACGTGTTACCCCTCTGTCTTTCTTTCAGTTTCACACTCTCTTTACAGTACACACACACACACACACACACACACACACACGACCACATGCTGAGACAGATTAATGCTGAAAACCTACTGGAAGCCATACCCGTGCTTTTTCATGAGATGAACTAATTAGGCAATTAGCTGAAACTCATTCGACTCACAGACAAGTTATTTCAGTTGAAAAAGTGTTGCTGAGTGTGATCACGGTGTGCTCGCCGACTTGTGAAATCCATATGTCATCGAAATGTCAGAGGGATTTAAACCTGGCACAAACATCTATGAGGTGTGATCTTTATGTCTCATGAAGAGGCTCTCAATCTCTTTAAAGCATCAAGTTCAGAACAGAGGTTAAATCGGAGTGTTTCATATCGGCATTTCATAATCCAATTTAACATTCCCTTCAGCCCTCTTGTGTATCTTGATTTGTGGAAACGTGTTGTATTGAATTTCACAGACAATTCACTGCTTTTATTGGAAGCTTTGTACACGCTCAGAAATTTTTAATAAAGCACAGCCAGAGTGCACTATCTATTATCACTTGATGTCTTTACTGCAGAGTTTCTTCTTTAACATCTGTGCGGTTGTGTGTATCTGGTTTCAAAGTGTGGACCGACTGTGTGATGATTAATGAAAGGAGACTCATGCTACTGAGAAGTCAGGTCAGGCAGTTCTTCTAATGCAGGATTACTTCCTGTCCGGAGGGGGTATGGTTTATTTATCGCAATATACAGTACAGGCCAAAAGTTTGGACACACCTTCTCATTCACTGCATTTTCTTTATTTTCATGACTATTTACATTGTAGATTCTCACTGAAGGCATCAAAACTGTGAATGAACACATGTGGAGTTATGTACTTAACAAAAAAAGGTGAAATAACTGAAAACATGTTTTATATTCTAGTTTCTTCAAAATAGCCACCCTTTGCTCTGATTACTGCTTTGCACACTCTTGGCATTCTCTCCATGAGCTTCAAGAGGTAGTCACCTGAAATGGTTTCCACTTCACAGGTGTGCCTTATCAGGGTTAATTAGTGGAATTTCTTGCTTTATCAATGGGGTTGGGACCATCAGTTGTGTTGTGCAGAAGTCAGGTTAATACACAGCCGACAGCCCTATTGGACAACTGTTAAAATTCATATTATGGCAAGAACCAATCAGCTAACTAAAGAAAAACGAGTGGCCATCATTACTTTAAGAAATGAAGGTCAGTCAGTCCGGAAAATTGCAAAAACTTTAAATGTGTCCCCAAGTGGAGTCGCAAAAACCATCAAGCGCTACAACGAAACTGGCACACATGAGGACCGACCCAGGAAAGGAAGACCAAGAGTCACCTCTGCTTCTGAGGATAAGTTCATCCGAGTAACCAGCCTCAGAAATCGCAAGTTAACAGCAGCTCAGATCAGAGACCAGATGAATGCCACACAGAGTTCTAGCAGCAGACCCATCTCTAGAACAACTGTTAAGAGGAGACTGCGCCAATCAGGCCTTCATGGTCAAATAGCTGCTAGGAAACCACTGCTAAGGAGAGGCAACAAGCAGAAGAGATTTGTTTGGGCCAAGAAACACAAGGAATGGACATTAGACCAGTGGAAATCTGTGCTTTGGTCTGATGAGTCCAAATTTGAGATCTTTGGTTCCAACCGCCGTGTCTTTGTGAGATGCAGAAAAGGTGAACGGATGGATTCCACATGCCTGGTTCCCACTGTGAAGCATGGAGGAGGAGGTGTGATGGTGTGGGGGTGTTTTGCTGGTGACACTGTTGGGGATTTATTCAAAATTGAAGGCACACTGAACCAGCATGGCTACCACAGCATCCTGCAGCGACATGCCATCCCATCCGGTTTGCGTTTAGTTGGACGATCATTTATTTTTCAACAGGACAATGACCCCAAACACACCTCCAGGCTGTGTAAGGGCTATTTGACCAAGAAGGAGAGTGATGGAGTGCTGCGGCAGATGACCTGGCCTCCACAGTCACCGGACCTGAACCCAATCCAGATGGTTTGGGGTGAGCTGGACCGCAGAGTGAAGGCAAAGGGGCCAACAAGTGCTAAACACCTCTGGGAACTCCTTCAAGACTGTTGGAAAACCATTTCAGGTGACTACCTCTTGAAGCTCATGGAGAGAATGCCAAGAGTGTGCAAAGCAGTAATCAGAGCAAAGGGTGGCTATTTTGAAGAAACTAGAATATAAAACATGTTTTCAGTTATTTCACCTTTTTTTGTTAAGTACATAACTCCACATGTGTTCATTCATAGTTTTGATGCCTTCAGTGAGAATCTACAATGTAAATAGTCATGAAAATAAAGAAAATGCATTGAATGAGAAGGTGTGTCCAAACTTTTGGCCTGTACTGTATATTGGATGTTTTAATTCAGAAGAAACTATCATAAATATACAGAAAGGGAGTTCAGTGTGTGTCACCTCAGCAAAACGCCTGCTAAGTTACAGACCACTGTTTGAGACCAACAAACAGCAAGAGACATCACAGTGTTTCCAGCAGCTTTGACACAGACATGGCTGCAATGACTGCTGGGATAGTGGCAAGAAATGCAATTGTTTTTTACTGAGACACTGCTGCGTTTCCTGTCGGGATAGTGCCACCAAAATATCGCTACATTTCAAGCCGGGACTGTGCCCCCAAAACCAGGTACATTAAGCCAAAACATGATCTTTTCCTAACCATAACCAAATGGTTTTTGTGCCTAACCACACAATAACATTGTCGAAATGAAAAGTTCGAACCTATCCACTACATAGTGACACACAAATGAATCATATTCATGGTTTGCAGAAATGGCAGCATTTTCTCTGGCAATAGGGTTGGTCAGAGGGAGTCTCAGTGCTCTGGGGAGCAAGCCGCGATAAGAAGATCAGCACCACTCTTGTGTATTCATTTATCCAGAGAATGTATCCTCTGACAGTATTTGTAATCATTCCAACGGACAGCTGAGCATCGTTTAAATCCTGATATGGTTCATGTACAAATACAGACTGCAGGAAAAAGAGAGCAAGCGTGAAACATTCTTAGACAACTTTGCAACTTGTGCATCTGTCCCATCACTCCAATTAGAGTCTGTAACTTGGCTCCACACCCCAGAGATTCTGCAGGGAAATGATTTTAAAGTCACCAGTGCATTTCCTGTAGCAAACCACCATCTGGTGCAAATAGTTGCTCTGTGTATACAGAGAGGCAAAATCACATCGAACAGCTGATGTTTTTTTGTTGGTGCAACTCTTTTCCAGGCTGTCGCCTCCTGACAGTAAATCCCACAGAAACTGCGTAACTGTCATAGCCTACACGTAGCGTCACACACACACACACACACACACACACACACACACACACACTGATTTGTTCATGGCCACGGCAATTGTGAAAATCAGATAAACACAACCTCATGATATGAATATTTAATGAGTCAGTCAGTGTTTTTGTCCCTTTTCTAAGTTTGTCTTCTTGTTTAAGCCTAAATTGTAAAGATGAACAAAGGTATATAACCTTGTTTACTGTATATAACCTGTACAATAATACTGTAACCCTGTGAGCTAACATCATGCTCCAGATGTACACTTTACCCCCAAAAACTGGCAAGCAAATTTTTGCTGTGATTGCCAAAAGAATGATGTTATGGCAATAAAATCCTGAAAATAACCTTAAATATGTGTGTGGAAGAAGCATGGATGGATTAATGAATGTGCCTACCTGGCACAGGACCAGGGGCCCACAGTGTCATGCCCCCCCTGGCTTTCACCTACAAAATGGCATTCAAATGAACTTGTACCGACCAGGAAGAGACTCAAAATGACTATAATGAGACAAAAAAGTACCACAAAAAGACACAAGACAACCAAAAAATACACAAAATGACCTAAAAGACACACAGAATGACTATGAATAGACACTGTATGATTATAAAGAGACACAGAATGACCAAAAACTGCGCAAAATAACAACGAAATGCACAAAATGAGCATAAAGAGACACAAAAGGATCAAAAAGGGACACAAAATGATAAAGAAATTCACAAAATGACCCAAAAGACCCACAAAATGACTTCAAAGAGACACAAAATGACTATTAAGAGACACAGAATGAACAAAAAATGCACAAAATGACCCAAAAGAACCACAAAATGACTTAAAAGAGACACAAAATCACTTTAAAGAGACACAGAATGAACAAAAAATGCACAAAATGACCCAAAAGACCCACAAAATGACTTAAAAGAGACACAAAATCACTTTAAAGAGACACAGAATGAACAAAAAATGCACAAAATGACCCAAAAGACCCACAAAATGACTTAAAAGAGACACAAAATCACTTTAAAGAGGCACAGAATGAACAAAAAATGCACAAAATGAGACACAAAAAGATAAAAAAAAATTCACAAAATGACCTTAAAGATGCAAAAAGACCACACAGAGAAACAGTTAGACCCCAAAGAGAAATCTTAATCTGAAATGGAAATCATGATATTTTCAGGACCCTAACCATTCAAAGAGATAGGAGGCTAGAGAGTCACAAACATAGTGCCAGGGGAATAATTATCTCCTAGAGTGACCTACTCTGTCCTGAGTGTGAAGTGTTGGTGTAGAGATTCATTTTGTTGTGACAGGATGATATATTCACTGTAGCTCTGACTTTGCTGATTTTCTTTATATTTGAAGAAAAACCAAGAAATAAAACCACATCCCTCTATATCTGACATTTATTGTAAATACTTGTGGAGCTTCAAAGCTTCAGTTAAAGTATCAAAGATTTGGTGAATCTTGCACACAAACATCCAAATAGAGTACGGCAGGTAGTTGAAGGGTAAAAAAAAAACAAAAAAAAACACATCAGCATGCTGCCTGGCTTCTAACAGTGCTAGCTGACACTGACCAGAGGGAGGCAGCAGCTTGACCTTTCATAAAGCACAGCATCTGACGGCTCCCCACCACCTGCCTGAGGACATGGCAGAGGAGAGTTAGAGCTGATATCTGAAGACCGGCTGTGAAATGACCTGGGCCAGTTGTTTCAACACACACACACACACACACACACACACACACACACTGAACTATCATTATAAGACACAGCTGAACAAAGTCTTCCTCGTTCTGTGTTGCGAGCACTGCCAAGACAGTAAGAACAGTCACAGCTCTGCAGAGGAATACAATTATAAAAACTCTCCAACTTCTACAGATGGACAGCAGAGATGATGAGCAGTGACGCCTGTGACAAATACAAACACCACCCTTGTTTTTTTTTGTTGGTGTGTAGAGAAACTGACACATCCTACACTTGGAAACACTAGAATATCAAATCCTTCATAATAGTCTCAGATTTCTGTTCGTGCAGTACACACTATGGTGAATTAGACGTCTGCATGAAGCCGCTCTTGCAAATCTACTTTATTTGTTACATTTTTATTTAGAGGCAGTTCTTTGCTGCTGTAATGACCCAGAATCCCCTCGGGGATGAAAACTCCTCTGATGTGGAGCACAAAGACACAAACAGAGAGACATTTCAGAGTTCAGAGGCACTCACAGCAGGTAGTCACGATTAATCAGGCACAGAGAAGTGATCGGTTATTGATCTGACATTCAGCTTATATACTGTGATATATATTATGCATTAGACAAGCATGGTATAGATCAATACTTTAGGACTGAAAGCCTCTTAGATTTATACTTGTGAATCCACCCTCTGGCACTGCGGGATGATTTAAGTTAGAATAAAAGTTGGGATAATCTAAATGGATGATTTCACTCACTATGTTCCCGTCACCTGCTGCTGAAATAAACAAGACGAATATCCCATAACACAGATGAGCAGCTCCACTAATGGGCAGGCACAACAATCTTTAACTTGAGTTTAAGATCATCCTTGTAGCCTCGCAAGTGATTTGTGAAAGCTGGCTGTGTAAAGTGTAGGTTACAGAACTAATGTTTGTTTATAGGCTTTTATTGCAGATGTAGTAAAGTTGTACGGAGCTGGAGGGTAGTAAGCTGCAGGCAGGTGCTCCATAAAAGACATAAAAACAATGTCCTTATAAGGACTTTAAACAATGGGAAATAAATGAAACTGCATCTTCTATTCTGAACTATCCTCTGCTCCATTTTGCATTGACATTGGTAAAGTAAAGGCACAGTGTGTCAGATTTAGGGGGATTTAGTGGCCTCTAGGTGAGGATTGCAGATTGCAACCAGCTGAGGCTTCTCCCAGTTAGAATTTCTTTAGTGTTGGGGCGTCATTGGCTTAGTGGGCTTAGTGGCTTAGTGGGTAGAGCAGGAGCCCCATGTACAGAGGCAGCGCCCTTGCTGCAGCGGCCGCGGGCTCAACTCCAGCCTGCAGCCCTTGCTCCTACATCACCACTTTTGCGTCTTAAGTCATGTACACCTCTTTCAGGCCTCGTTTTGTGCGTATGCAATGTTAACTAATGAGACACCTGGTGATAAAAACAGGGAAAGACATCTAAAGGGAAATTTCGGTTTATTTCAACCTGTCTCCGATCGTCCTAAATTTGTTTCAAGTGACTAGTGACATAAAAATAATAGTTAGCATGTTAGCCGTTAGCCTAGATACAGCCAGGGCGCATAGTAGCGTCAGACCTGTTAAAACGTAAGTGAACGGGCAACCTTCAAGTGCAAAGTTAGTCCACTAAACAAGCTTTTTCTCCACAAAGACCACCTCATATCGTTAGGATAAATGTCAGAGAACATATAGAAAACGACATGTAAACGTGTTGTCTTACCTTACCGGTGTGCTGCCATGTTTGTTTACCATCTAACTCTGCTTTCCAAAGTGCGGCTGAAATATGGCGAGTTCTAGATAAAGCCCAGCTGGATACTACTCCAGGTGGAGGTGTCTCGTCCTCGGTCACATCCAGACCTTGAAAATAAGGCTGCAACCGATCCAATTCCTTGCAACAGAGGCATTCCTCTTCTGTGGGCACTGGGGCACAGCATTCACAGGTACACCACCAATCTCCAGAGCTACGCAGCCTTGCAGCAGCCATTCCTCCTATCTCGTCCTCTACCTGTTGCGCCTCTCTCTCTCCTCCTCCGTTCTTCAATTTCACGAAGCTCTTCGTCAGTGTATTCTGGCTCAAATAAATAAGGGCAGCCATCAAACTCTGCAAAATCAAATTCCTCCTCCACAAAGTCGAAGTCTGGCAAAAAGTCAGCCATTATTCTATAAATCTTTCATAAAATAAATGAATGAACTTTTCAGGCTACTGTCTGGTTCTGCCTTCCAGCTGTTGCTGCTTGTTCTCACGAGATTTCAGGCACAGTATGAGATCGCTGCTTGTTCTCGCGATATTTCGGCCACGCTTTGGAAAGCAGAGCTAAATGGTAAACAAACACGGCACCACACCGGTAAGGTAAGACAACATGTTTACATGTCGTTTTCTATATGTTCTCTGACATTTATTCTAACGATATGAGGCGGTCTTTGTGGAAAAAAAGCTTGTTTAGTGGACTAACTTTGCACTTGAAGGTTGCCCGTTCACTTACGTTTTAACAGGTCTGACGCTACTGTGGCATGTCGGAGAAAGGCCACTTGCCCAACACCTGTTAATGTGTGCTCATCTTTTTTCTCTGATAACTGAGGATCTAAACATTCAGGAGGTTTTTAGCAGGAGCTGAATTATCTGCAGAGGTCTCCTCCTCTCTGAAACAAACCGAACAGGTGATTTAAACCTTTTTTTTTTTTAAATGAAGCAGTTTCACATTAAAAAAGTTTGTTTTTTTCTACACTTTCATCACAAAGAGATTTCTAACTATGGTGGCTGAAGCGAAATGCAAATGGCTCTATCTAGACCCACTGTTTGGTTTATCTGTTCTGGGCTACTGTAGGAACATGATGGTGTGACCCACTCCTATATTCCTATATGTAGATAAACGGGTCATTCTGAGGAAGAAAAGCACCTCACAGGGAGAGGGTTCCTGGTTTGAACCCGGGATAGAGCCCTTCTGTGCGGAGTGCATGTTCTCCCCGTGTCAGCGTGGGTTTTCCTTGGGTACTCCAGCTTCCTCCCACAGTCCAAAGACATGCAGGTTAATTGGTGACTCTAAATTGCCCGTAGGTGTGAATGTGAGTGTGAATGGTTGTCTGTCTCTATGTGTCAGCCCTGTGATAGTCTGGTGACCTGTCCAGGGTGAACCCTGCCTCTCGCCCAATGTCAGCTGGGATAGGGATAAGCGGTTACTGAAAATGAATCAATTAATTCTAAGGTAATGAAATGATGATTCTTACTCTTATTATAGACTAAAGAAACATACCTATTCTTGAACCCTTTAAAAGTTTTTTCAAATGATGATGGCTGTTTTAAGGCCTAAGAAACTAATCTTTTAACAACCCCGAGGCTGTCTAACAATCTGGAGTTCTATTTTACTGATACAATGACAAGTGACTTCCAAAAATGAATTAGAATGAGCAACAAGAAGGCCATTCCTCTTATCTCTCCTTCACATCTCCTGCATTGTATTGAGCTCTGACCTGTGAAGTGTAACAGCGCCCTCTGATGGCCCCTCTGTGTCAGTACTCAGCTGCAGGGCAGATTAAAAGATTTACTATTCCTCCTCAGTATGTGAGCAGACGTTGCATTTCAGTGTACTGCCATTGCATACTGAAACTGTGTGAAGTTAACCTTTAAAGATTATGTGTGTTCTCTCACACTAAGGTTCACTCTGAAATACCATAAAGCACCTCATTTCTGCACCCTAAAGCTTTATTTATGCCTCATTCACATATCGGAATAGGACATAGGATGCATTAGTGTGCATGCCCTGAGTTATTGCAGACTTGCTCATTGCATTTTGTGTGATCAAAGAAAGCAGAATAGTGAATCAAGGTGCAGATATCGGGTGATAAAACACTTTGTAATAGTTGCAACTGTGCTTTTAACCTGTGCCTGGGCATCAGTGAGACATTTCTCTGTATATTAATTGTATTTCTGACTCAAAACCTGTGTGTAATGTGTGTTTTTACTCACATGCAGATTAACTGAGTGAGTGCAAAGGCATATTCTCATGCACAGTAGGGTGAGAGGAGAGCCAAAAGGATGTGTGACAGTGAAAAGAAAGGAGGAGAGCCGGACCATCCATCTATTTATTCTCCCTTCCCTCCCTCTTTTTCTGTCTATATGGGAGAACAGGGAAATGTGAGCTTTCTATCAGAGGGAGGGAGGGACAGAGAGGGAGAGTTAGAAGGAGGTAGACGAACACACGATACGGAGAGACAAGAGGAGAAGAGGAAAGTGAGACAGAGAGGAGGGAGGACAGGAAACATAGAGAAGAGAGGAGTGCCGGATGATGGGAAAAGTGTGAGTAGAGGATAGATAGAGGGAAAGATAGACCGAGGCGGACGGCATCATGTTAGGATTAAGGTGTGTCCTTCTGTGTCTAGAGTTTTCATTCACATAACAGGCAGGAGGAGCAGCACTTTCCCTCTCCGACTCTCATCTCACACACACACACACACGTGCATTTACAACACACACATTTTTGCTGCGGAGAGGGACCAACTCCCCTCCTCTGTGACTCCAGGGGGAAGAGGGGGAAGCGACAGATTTTACAGCTCACACACACACACACACACACTCCTCTGGTTTCTCTCATCACACACACCCAGCAAAGCACATGTGTTTCAGAGTGGAGCAACGACAGAAGGATGCATCATGAAGGTGAGCTCTCCTCACTATACATCTGTTTAGTTTTGTGTGAATGTGTGGTGTTTCTGGGCTCTCAGCCAAAGAATTGTTTAATTCATCTTTTACTGTGCCATTTATTTCTTCCAATTCTATCTATCATGTCATCTGTCTATCCATCTATCTGTCTGTCTACATGTATCTGTCCATCCATCTGTCTATCGTCCAGCCTAATGGTCTTTAACTGAGGATAATGTTGTGCTCTCGACCTGTGTGCTGTAGATGGGAAAGTGATAATGTTTCTCTGTGGAAGTGTCAGGTGTTCTGACTGTTCTTTGGCTTCAAGTGCTTCACACTCAAGAGGCTTTTTAACTCTGTGTGTGTGTGTGTGTGTGTGTGTGTGTAGAGAGAGATGGAATCTTGATTATAGTGTAGGATTCGAGGACAGTTGTATTAGTGTTCTTGCATTTTGTACCTTGTTCCTAAGGATCTGACCTTTGCCTGTTACACTACATGACTGAAAGTGGCTCATCTTCATGTGTGTATCCGTGTAAGCATGCATGCACGCCCACAGTGTGGTGCATACTTGAGTAAATCTAGCCGACAGTGCTGATATTGACTTGGTCATGTTAATAATTTCATTCAGTGACAGTCTAACACCAGATAAACACGCTGATAAAATTACCCGCCGCCCTTGTAGCAACACTGTCTTGGTGTCACTGCTCCTTCACAGTAACACTTTTGGGACTTGCTAAGTGCGCCTCTGTTGCTGGGCAGAACCAGACAGACTTTTAATGATAGATATTATCTTTTCTATCTTTTCCTTTTTGGTTAATGCTTTATTTGGCAGTGGGAAAAGAGGATTTCTATGCACATCCTGTAATTAGTTAATTAAAAGTTATTAGAGCTGGAACATTAAGCTTTTGGCAAATAGCACAGTATATAAAATGGAATTCAATGGAGAAAGGTTTGTGATATTGGGGTGTATGTTGGCTCATGATTAACAAAAACTGCAGTACAGAAATGCCAAAATGTGTCTGAGGTAATTAAGAAACAGTGTTTCATAGTTTGTCCACTAGAGAGCACTGACAACAAGTTAATTTTTCAGCTGTAAAATGTCTCGCTTAGGTCATATCTTCGTCACAGTCCTCTGAAACAACAAACTTATCGGCTCATTATACTAAATATTGTTTATGAGGTGTTAACAGTGTACAAGAAATACTATTGGTCGTAATATTATCAGTTAAAAGACAATCTAGGCTTGTGTTAAAAGTGTGTTAAAATTGGAAAATCTCTTCAACCTAATAGTTCTGATTAATAGCTCACTTCACCATGAATTAAATCAAATGAAAGGACGCTGGAGGAGGACGTCCAGACTGCGCCCACCCGTCTCACCTCACCGTGAACTGACCAGGAGCATTACTCTGATTGTGTTTTACTGTCATTTGATCTCGGACGACTGTAAATCAGACCTTTACAGCGAGGTTTTCCCTTGACCATCAATCTTTGTTTCCCTCCGTCTTCCTCTTTGATTCATCCTCTTCGTCTCTGTCTCTCTCTGTCTCCTGGTGCCATCGGTCTTTCAGCCTGGGCGCACAGTGCACTGCCTTGCAAGTGGAGCTGCTGGGTCAAAAAGGGTTGGCCAAGTCTGACCTACTACACTCAGACTGTCTATCCGTGGGGAGGAGGGGAGAGAAGGGGGGATTGATGGGAATATATAGAGAGAGATCAAAAAAGGCAGGGGAAGGAGAGAATGGGAGGGGTGGTGAGATGTGGTGCTGTGAGACTGAGGAGAAGAGAAGAGAAGAGAAGAGAAGAGAAGAGAAGAGAAGAGAAGACGACAGAGATAAGACGTGGCGTGGCAGACTGAAAAAGAGAAGCTTTCTGCTCACAGACAGCATCAATATGCTGGGTACACAGGCACACACTCCCACATTAGTGCACATGCACACACACACACACACACACACACACACACACACACACACACATGCACACACAAACAGACCCAGAAGCCCGTCAGACCATGGTGCAAAGCGCTAGCAGACAGTAGAGCCCAAAAACACCTGAAACGGTATCCATGGCAACCAAACCACTGGCTCCCTGCCTGCATGTTTGTCAAAAACAGTGGGACAGATGCAGAGTCGGTGCATTCACTGTGCATGATATCGCTTCAAAGGCAGGGTCATTCTGGCCAGACCTCGCTTCCTGAAGAGGCTTTTCTACACTGAAAAACACAGTTGGGATTAGTTCAGGGTTATAGCAGCCTTGGTGTATGTTGTCCACAGAGACTGTTGTGTTACACTTCCCTCTGCTCTCCCTCTCTGGCATTATATGCCGTCACTCTCAATGAGAAACAACAAGTGGCAGACTAAGCTGCACTCTAATGATGGAAAACCTTGACAAATAAGGAACAAGTGATTCATTCCTGGTGCAGATGTGCCGCCATGTCTCCCTCTTAGCATTTCACATTCAGACATTGAAGCAGCTTTCTTTCCATAATTATTGTAAGTCTAGTACAAAGCCCTAATATTGCAGCACAGGCTTTATCCATAAAATCATCTTTATTATCTTTTACATTTGCTCAGCTGGGTGATTTTACAGATCCAGCTATGGGTGCAAATTAATTTCCTTTAAATATTTTCTGTCATTAAAAAACCCGGAGGATTGTGCAGCTTGTGCAGAAGTGTGAGTACGAGTGACTGAAAAGTTTTAAGCCTCAAGGAAGATTTTTCAGCGCTTTTATTTTTCAACATAATCCCCCCTCAAGGGCAACACACTCACTCCAGTGGTGCTAAAGCGCCTTTATCCCAGTGGGAAAGATCTCTCCAGGTTGGGACCCATCTTCAACACTCTCCCTGCTACGCTTGAATTCTCGTACCCAGCGTTTGACTGTGGCATATGAAGGGGCATTGTCATGTTAAGGATGAATTTGGTATTGAATTCAGGATGAATTTCAACAATTTGGTGATCCCTTAACCACTGAAGTGCAACCTCACAGTGCCGGCAGTGGCATGGCTGTAGACTCTTAGGACCCTGACACACCAAGCTGACCATCTGCCCTTGGTCAAGTTAGAGCCCTCAGTTAGCGTCTGTCGCCCTAGCTTTTGTGGAGTGTCCTACACCGTTGGCCTTCATTGGCCCTTGTCGGCTTATTTTTGGCCGATTCAGCATCTTGAATCAGCATTGGAGATAGTGGAGCCGGACGGTGAATGAAATCACTTTGACTGGCAGTTCAACTTGTGCACCAGAAGAGAAATGAAAGTGAGGAAAGCAAATGACAAAAAGCCAGGAGGCGTGAAATTGAAACAAATTTGTGATAAGGTTAGGTATTTTTTTAGCCACTGAGCTCTTTAGCAGAAACAATTTGTAATTCGTTAGCACACAGTATATCCTTTGTTCTTGTGCTAACTGGCTCACTAGTGTCTTGAATCTGGCCTGTCGGTCTTCTGGTGTCCCTTTTTGAATGGCGGATACAGTCTACTGCTGCTTGCTGCTATGGAGAGTAATTTTCTCTCACATAGGTACAGAACATATGTGCTAGTTGACTGTCAGCTGTGTTCAAAAGCAACTTTTCGGCTAAGACACAGGCAACGTGAGGTGATGCAACAGTCGGCCTTCCTTGTCACTAGTTCTGTGATGTCAGATTAGTGTGTCTGGGCCTTTAGTGTCGTTAATCTGTTTTCATGAATTAAACCACTGAAGATTGGCATTTGATTGTCCTTTACTGTAAAACAGTCTGCATACAATTACTTTTGCTTGGTGCTAAGTTTTACCTTGAATAGAGTGTATGACTTGAATTTATTGTGTGCATGGCCCTGACAGTCTGTCAGCCTTCTCTCCTTCATGCAGGCACCAGGGATGCTGATGCTCACAGTAATGAGCTGGCACTTCAAGAAGTTTAGTGGCAGAGTTAACACCAGGACAGGGAGAGAACTTTAAAATCACTGAGTCCAGACTTTTATGCACTGATAATAACAGTGCCACTAAAAAAACTTTACCTTCTGCACATTATCTGCAGTTCTGCTGAGCTCCATCCAGATGTGGCCATAAAAAAGTATACGTTCATTTTGTGACGGTATGTAAAATTGCTCTGCCCCTGGGCGTTGATGATAAGGTTTTTCAGAAATTACCTGTACAGGGAAAAGGCTGTGTTGGAACAAACAAGATGTCTGATGTGTAAAAGGTCTGAAACACAAACCTTTGAAAACATTTCTATCTGCAAAGCCTCTGTCCACATTATTCATCTTTTCAAAACATCCCCGCAGCCTTCTTTTAGACAAATTGATAATCTTGCTGCGTTTTGTATCTCCTCTAGTTAATTGAAGTGAAATGAATGTAGCTGTTAATTGCACATAGACAGCAGCTTAATGAGAATTGATGCAGAGTGAAGCTGTCGTAGTCATGAAATAGATGAGCTCCCACTCTTTAGTTGTACAAAACACTGAGCCATCAGTGGCATTAATGCGACTGAAGAGTGTGTATTAACAGCACACACTGAACATCAAGGACAAACATCCCAGACTCTAGCTGTGAAAAAATGTATACCACTGGTTTCACAACAATGCCATCTGTCACACAGACAACAGCTATAAAACTGTAAAATTATACCGATGCATCATTACTGTAGTGACATTTAATCTGACTCACCCTTGTCTCAAAACCATCAAGTTAATGCATATCAATACACAAATTTATGAATTGTTACATACAATATATTACGTTCTGTAAAAAGTGATCAATCAAGACATTTAATCAAAGAAGGCAGAAAAGATTCAATCCCTGACAAACACTGACCAACAAAGAGACAACATCGTCTCCTCTCCTCCCACACAGCTGATGTAATAAAGGTCCATCCATAATTAATGCTCTGATAAATCAGACTGTGCGTTCTCGACGAAGATCTTGTAATGTTCTGGAGAGGTGTCATTTGTTTTGCCTGGTTAAACCCTTGTTAGCAAAGGATGATGGATGATGTGTCTGATCACAGAATCCATGGTTTCACGAAGAGTGTGTGTGTGTGTGTGTGTGTGTGTCCAATAAGTAGTGTAGTAGGCTACTTGTTCCAGACATATATCAAGGCATTTTTTTTACCTACACAAGCATATTTAAAGTATTATTCTCCAAGATTTTAATCCAAATACATGTCAGTTAAATCACTATGACTGGATGAAGTAACACAATGGTAGCAAAGCCTGTTGACCACAAATGAAAGTATTGCAATATTTATTTATGTGCAGTATTATGAACTGGATGTAGAGGGTGACATTCACTGAAAAAATTATGTGTTAAGTTACTGCTCATGCAAACTGAGCATTTCCTACTGCTGCAGCTTCACATTAAAAGCATTTAACTGGCAAAACACCAAGTGACTTTTATTATGTACAGTTTCCACGCGTTAAATGCATTCATTCATTCATTCTCCGTAACCACTTATCCTGATAGGGGTCACGGGGGGGCTGGAGCCTATCCCAGCTGACATTGGGCGAGAGGCAGGGTACAACCTGGACAGGTCGCCAGACTATCACAGGGCTGACACATAGAGACAGACAACCATTCACACCTACGGTCAATTTAGAGTCACCAATTAACCTGCATGTCTTTAGACTGTGGGAGGAAGCGGGGTACCCGGAGAAAACCAAATCAGAGCATCAATAAATGCCGCCGCCCAGGTCCCCTCATACAGCCACTAAAGGTTGCCTCTGTGCATCTCTGTCTGACACTGACGGGACACTGACCAAGCACCAGTATTTGACGGCCTGGGAGTGAGACTGAGTTGGTTAGATTAAAAGCTGCAGCGACTGCACACTTACAACTTAGCAAGGTAACAACTCCTTTCACTTCGCCCTGCCATCCACAGACTCATGCTGTGTGAAGAATAAATTTGACTCCTGGTTGCTCAAAGAATAATGGAAAAAAGCCTGACTTCTTTAGTCTTGACTTGCTGCCCCAACCACATCAGCTGTTATCACCAGTAACTACAGGTGTCACCGAATCAGTGAGGAATGAAATCTTCAAGATTGCAACTTTAATCTGCCACACACACACACACACACACACACACACACAGGTTGTAACCTCATTATTAATGCAGTAGATAGAGAGAATGTTCCCTGCAGCTTCTCTGAGGCTTGTTTTTGTTTCCTGGGCTTCTTGAGGTAACTCAGGGGAAAAAATGTCTCCTCTGTCTTGAAGTTTCATACCTCAATAACATCTGTAAGATCTCGACTGACACTGGGCTGAATCCTGACCCTTTCAAGTGATGCTTTAATCCAAGTGATTACCACTATCACCCACAGCTCACACCTGCTGGTGCAACAAAGCTCCTGTAGATTTACTTTAATACGACTTTACCCATGAGCCTCATCAGCCATTGCAGTGTAGGACACAACATGTTTACTGCTCAGCAGCACCTTTGTGTCAGCGGTCCTGTGGCCTGTTCACAGACAAGACAATTATGAGAGTGCCACTGAAATTTGTAAACTACAGAAGTATGATGTTTTTATAGTGCGGCAAAAAGTACTGGTGCAGTCGAGGTGGTGGATGAGTGTTCAATGCGTCAGCCTTTGACACTAGAGGCCCTGTTTTTGTGTGATGGCTTTTTAGAAAACATTCAGTGTTTAGTGGTTCTGGTTGCCTAAATCTCACCACATTGTATCTCAACCAAAGGGTAGTTTCAATAGGAATAAGAGACCCATTTTGACATGTCACAGCAGAAAAAGTGTGATTAATAACATTAATATGGCTGCACCATTTAGTTTTGTCGGGTGCATGGTGCTGGTGTTGTGTATAATCTGTCACTGTCATGGTTTACTTGCCATGATGATGGATGATAGCACCCCAGGTTTAAGGATTACAAATTCGTACAGGCTTATCAGCTGAAATATTTATCAGTTTCAGTTCAACAGAGATGCAGAAACTGAATCACAATGGCTCATCAGAGTTCGATTTGTCCGAGGATTTTATAATACTCCCTCGCTAAGCTTGTCAATAACTTGCCTCAGACTACAGAACACGTAAATCACACTGTTCTGCATCACACCGCTAAAATGTTACTGACAGAATATCAGACTTTAAACAGCTCCCTGAGTGACAGCCAAGACGGCACAACCCAGCAGTCTATAGGCATCGACTGCATGGTGCGTTTTCATTTCTTCAGCCTTTTCTTCCAGCAGAGCTTATGTGATAATGTAAGGCATTCTTTCACAGTGCAGCAGCACTGTGAGCCAGCCAAGTTTCTGACACACTCAGGTAGCAGTGTGAGTGCTGTTCTGAAGTGACAGGATCAGGAGGATGTTATAGAATCTGTGTACAGGGTAGATTGAATAAATATATTTACATTTGTGTCATTATAGCCATACATTCAGACATAAGAGGTATCTGCATACAGTAAGCACACTCTACGCATATGCCACAACAGTGTGAGAATGTACATGTCCATCAGCCCATGCATATGCAGTAGAACGCCTTTCCTTGTCATTAATCATGTTCATGTTCAAACTCTTTTTGTTTTATTTTTGCAGATTCCTTCAGTGAATAATGGTCAGTGATTTGTTGAAAATGGAGAAATTGGAGTAACGTGCTGGGATCAAATATCGTCATCTCAAATCCACAAAGATATGCTCAGTACTTAAGGGAATTTGAATGTGTGCACTGATTTTCATGGCAATCCACCCCAACGCTGTGGGGATATTTCATTCAACACCACAAATGTGAACCTCATAGTGGCACTAGATGAAAAAGTCAGAGGATCACCAAAGTCATTAAGATTCATCCTGGAGTTACCACCAATATATTCACTAAATGACATGGCAATATGCCCAAAAATTGTGGAGTGTTTCACCAAAACCCAAAAATGTAAATATCATGGTGGCACCAGAGGAAAAGTCAGGGGATCACCAGTTCATCCTCAAATTTTAATGGAAACCAAACCAGTAGTTGAGGTATTTCATCCCTGAAGCCACACACACACACACACACACACACTGGCTGACAACACTACACAGACACCCACACATATAAGCATCTCACACCAGAACCAATAAACACACACACGTTGTTTCTGTCGACTGACACATTGTCAAAGAGCTGCTGCGGGGTTTTAATTTGTGTATGAAAGACATGCACTTATTACAGTACTGAGACTACATCAGACCAGTCATCAGAATAAAATGTTAGCATTGTACCTTTCTGCAAACCAATATTTTAAATCTGTACATTTCATATGTGTCATATTAATGTCTCTTAAGTGACACAGTTCTGATCACATGTATGTGAGCTGAGTTTTTTATCCAGTGAAGGAGGGGATGATGGATGACGTGATACTTAGCTACAACCAAACCAGCTAAGCATATTTCCAGTCGTGTTTGTTGCGACAAAACTGAGTATTTTTATCGACACCTTGGGACATTTCCAGCCAAGGTTCTTGCAACAAAACCAGGTATTTTTTAACAAAGCATTGGGACACTTCAAGCTGTGTTTACTTGTGACAAAACTAGGTATTTGTAATGACACATTTCAAGCTGTGTGTGGCAACTAAACCATGTTTTTTAAGCAGAAACATGATGTTATCCTAGCCATCACCCAAGTGGTTTTTGTGCTTAAACCTAACAACAAATAAACCACTGCATAACCACAACATGAAATTTAAAACTGAAATGTAAAGAAATGTAAAGTGTCAGTATAGTATATCTGCTATAAATGACACATAGAAATACAATATATCTGTGGTTTGCAGAAAAATACAGTGTCGACATATATCCTGGCAATTGGGTTGGATTACACACACACACACACACACACACACACACACACACACACACACCAGCACACAATGCACAGAGGCACAGACAAAAAAAAACTGCTGTACTTCACAAAGTTCTGCATCATGAAAGTTGTAGGGGCTACAAGTCTGTGAAAAAGGTCACGGTGAAGAGTTGTTGCTCAGCTTTATTTTAGCTGCACTGCAGATATTGTGCCCAAGTCCATTGTGGAGTACAGTTCATCTCTTTGTCCCCAAGGTGATCACTTAATTGCACTATAAAAAAAAGACTACACTGACTCTGAGGCTGGAAACAAGGTAGAGTTTTGGTCCTGAATTAAGTGTAAAGAACTGAGCTGTGCTGAGTAGCTTTGTTTCATTTGTATTTGTGAGACAGGACATAATGCTTTCATGACTGGCTGTCTGATATCCTGTTTTTAAAGCTGCTGATTTTGTCCTCAGTCAGCCATCAAGAGTCCAGCCGAATTAAACAAGAAGAACTGAGCCCTTATTGTGAATCGATTCATGGCAGTCTCCCGCTCTCACTCTTTCTCTCTCTGTCTTTCTTTGTTTCCTGCCATCGTGGTAATTTAGCCGAGGCCTGTGGCTTGTCAAGGGATCAAGCCCAAGCAGCTCTACTGGCATAACTTTAATGAAACACTTTTGGCTCACAAAGGATGTGTGCACTCCAGTGGAAATGTGTGTGTGTGTGTGTGTGTGTGTGTGCGTGGCTACTCAGTAAACCATCCTCTTTGTCTATATACACCAGCTGAGCCAGTGTAATTGAACATCCTGCTGATTCCACCACAGACACATGAAGTCACACACATGCACGAGTGAAGTGTAGCTGGTAGTGACGTGACCAGTGGCAATAGGATACACTTGCTATTATAGATATACAGAGGAGAGCAGTGGCAGGAAGCGCCATAGGAAGTGTGGAGAAAAATGCAGCGGTCTGCAAAAACATCTACTTTTTAGTAAGATGAGAGCGCCGTGAGTACTGTTGTCGACAAAAAACACATATCTCATGTGTCGCTAAAGCAGCAGCAGCATATTGTAAGAGTGATATCAGGATATATTATTGATAGTTTGGAGCATCAGATCTGTTTAGAAAGTATTGAGATTGTAAAGGAGGAGGGTGGAACTGCTGGCTCAGAGGGTTGTGTGTCTGTAGGAGTTTGTTTGTGTGTGTGGTGGAGGGAATAAGACGGGCAGAGCCGACTCTGCAGAACAGTAATGATAATAATAAACTTTATCAGCACAGAACTAAACATAGTTACAAACTGCTCTCCAAGGAAAAGAAAGTAAAATAAATTGTAAGTGGAATCATCAAACAGGGACAACAAGAGACTGCAACTGCAAAAGATAAAACCAGATTAAACATTTTATATTTACGAGGGGTTTCTCATTATAAATGAATGTGTGTGTGTGTACGATGGAGTGACTAACGTGAACACAGTCAACTCTGCAGAAATCTAATAGTACAACTGTGCAATCAGATATAACACAATATAACCGACTGAAACTTTGCACTTTGCACAGACCTCATAATGGAGGCTGAGTGGACATTTGGCCATACGTCCTAATAACACTCAGGCAGACTGAACATTTCAATCTTTGACTTTTGTAAAATGAATACACCTTCATACTCAATTCACAGGCTGCAACAGCCAATCAGAAATGACTTAAATCACAAACACTATTTGCACCACCAAAAGTTCATAAAATACACTCACCAGCCACTTTATTAGGTACACCTGTTCAACTGCTCATTAACACAAATAGTTAATCAGCCAATGAACTCAATGCATTTAGGCATGTAGACATGGTCAAGACGACCTGCTGAAGTTCAAACCAAGCATCAGAATGATGAAGAAAGGTGATTTAAGCGACTTTGAACGTGGCATGGTTGTTGGTATTTCAGAAACTGCCGATCTACTGGGATTTTCACACACAACCATCTCTAGGGTTTACAGAGGATGGTCCCAAAAAGAGGAAATATCCACAGAGTGAAAATGCCTTGTTGATGCCAGAGGTCAGAGGAGAATGGCCAGACTGGTTCAAGATGATAGAAAGGCAACAGGAAGTCAAATAACCACTGGTTACAACCAAGGTCTGCAGAAGACCATCTCTGAAGCAACAACACGTCCAACCTTGAAGCAGATGGGCTACAGCAGCAGAAGACCACACCAGGTGCCACTCCTGTCAGCTAACAACAGGAAACTGAGGCTACAGTTCACACAGGCTCACCAAAACTGGACAATAGAAGCTTGGAAAAACGTTGCCTGGTCTGATGAGTCTGGATTTCTGCTGCCACATTCAGATGGTAGGGTCAGAATTTGGTGTAAACAACATGAAAGCATGGATCCATCCTGCCTTGCATCACAGTTCAGGCTGCTGCTGGTGGTGTAATGGTGTGGGGGAGATTTTCTTAGTACCAACTGAGCATGGTTTAAACACCACAGCCTTGGGGCGTCGGTAGCGTCGTGGATAGTGCCCGCGCCCTATGTATAGAGGTGATGCCTTGCTGCAGCGGTCGCGAGCTCGACTCCGGCTTGCAACCCTTTTGCTGCATGTCGTCCCCCCACTCTCTCTGTCTTCCCATTTCACACTGTCCTGTATATTAAAGGCAAAAAGCCCAAAAAATAATCTTAAACACCACAGCCTACTATTGTTGCTGACCGTGTCCATCCCTTTATGACCACAGTGTACCCATCTTCTGATGGCTACTTCCAGCAGGATAACGCACCATGTCACAAAGCTCACATCATCTCAAACTGGTTTCTTGAACATGACGATGAGTTCTCTGTACTCCAATGGCCTCCACAGTCACGAGATCTCAATCCAATAGAGCACCTTTGGGATGTGGTGGAACGGGAGATTCTCATCATGGATGTGCAGCCGACAAATCTGCAGCAACTGTGTGATGTCCTCATGTCAATATGGACCAAAATCTCAGAGGACTCTCAGGAGCTTAAAGTTCCTGGGGGTGCACATAGCTGAGGACCTGACCTGGAGTCCGAACACCTCCTCCTACATTATCGAAAGAGTCCAGCGAAGGATATTCTGTCTGAGGACCCTGAAGCGTCCGGAAGCATCCTCAGAACATCTGATCTGCTTTTACTACTGCACAATTGAGAGCATAATAACATACCGCTGTACGGTGTGGTACTCCAGCTGCGCTGCAGCTGAAAAATAAGACCTGGAGCGGGTTGTCAAGACGGCCGAGAGGATCATCGGCTTCCCCCTACCAAACCTATGAACCTATCAACTCAGGCGTCTTCTCACACTGACCACAAACAGAAGGTCGGACCCCTCACACACCAGACACCCCCTCTTCACTACCCTTCCCTCGGGCAGACTTTTATTGTTTTTATTGTTCTTACTTACTATTTATAATATATTTATATAGATATGAATGTGTGTGTATGTGATCGTGAGAATGATGTGAGTGTTGGTGCATGTGTAAACATCTATATGTTGCTAACTGGATTACTCCATCGAAGTTTCGTTGTGTAACATACAGTGACAATAGAGGATCTATCTGTTTGACTGCAGTTCACAAGAAGTGATTAACATGACTGGAGGCCGCGTTAGAGACCTCCGGGCTTTGATTGGTCGTTTTCATTCATATGTAGTAAAGCCATTAGAAGTGCTACAAGGCAATAGAGTAGGAGGAGGAATATGATTTGTTCTCACAGATAACCTGTCTCATTTAGTGCTGTTTAAATATGGCAGTGTCAGCAAATATGACAAAGGGTTTTTTTAAAGTTACCAGCTACAGCTTTAAGATATAGGAAAACAGATAAAATAGAGAGGATGCTATTCAGATGTACTTTAACTGTGCTGTGAATGATGCAGACTCTGAAAGGCACAAAAGAAGCAAAGGCAATAAACTCCTGACACATATTCTCCTCATTCTTACAGCTGACATGGCCAAAAAGCAAAAATAAGTCTTTTGGATGTTTTCAAAGCACCCAGTGCTGTGCATATATCTAAATACCTACAGTGTCAGAGCTGACAAAGACATTCTTTGGCTTAGAAGATGCAGGCAGTGCTGCTGTGTGTGTCTTACGCAATCGAGTGCTCCCAGCTTAGAGACCGGACAAAGAGGAAGGCTTCAACAGGGCTGGACTGGATGCAGTGACAGAGGGTTGATTGAGCGAGTTAACTGGTCTCAGGTCTCATCATGGGTCAGCACGGCTCTCATGTCATTTTAATGGAACTATAATTGACTTATTGATTTTGAGAGCACAGCTGGGATCACTGGGAGCGCTTGCTTTCAAGGGAAGAGAGACAGAGAAAGTAGATGAGTGCATGATATTGTTGTAACTGCTGCAAAAGGGAAAGCAATGACATTTTACTAATTATTGTCACAGCATGATGTTTTGAGATTTCAGTGCAGAGTCTCCATAATATGTGCTCTGAAAGACGCTGCAGTAATGCTGTCAGGCAGAGTCATGTCTGCTCCTCGTTTAAAAAAAGATGATATGACAAGCGGTTCACACAGACATCTTCGAGTCCTTGGCGCACAGAAGTAATCTGTGGTTTATCAGCAAGGTACAAGGCCTTTGTGTGAAAGAAGTAACAGTCTTTGTCAGATTGTACATCAGTCACGGTAAAGGTCACTCCGACTAAATGCACAAGTGTCATCTCTGGAGATTTACAGCAAGAATCAAATCAAGAAAAAATTCAAGCACACATTTATTTGCTGAAATGCCTTTGCTGCCTTAAAATGTCACAAATAACATTGCACTGACCGAAAACCTGCATGGCTGTAATTCTTTTTTACAGTATTCAAAAATCAATAGAAGTCTACTTTTCACAAGAGCAGTATCACGCTCTGTCTTTTTTCCTATTAGATGTAACCTTAAATTCATCATCCTGTCACTCTTTGATCCTCTCCTTATGAATCATTCCCATGATTTATCCCCCTCTGTCTCTCCAACCTCTGTCTGTTTTCCTGTCTCACACGCACAAACACTTGAAGTGTTTTAGGAGTGTACATCAGCCTCTACAGGTCAACTTCAAGGCCAGAGCTGGTGTTTGTCTTCAGAGATGAAAGCCGACCTTTCTCTGTTAAGTCAGTTATTGAAAAGGCCGGGCAAAAGGGCAGCCAAAAGCGACAGTGAGGGAGGGACGGGCTGCAATGATTCACCTGACTGGCATTCATAAGACAATGCATAGGCGTACATCTAATCAGTACAGTGCTCCAGTACAGTTCTGAGATATTTATATTTTACTTGAGTATTTGGATTTGACTTGTGCACCTCCTTTTGGCTCCATTTTCAGGTTTTAGAAATACTAGCCTATGATGGGAGACTTTGGCCAATCACAAGTAATTTCAGAGGAAAGGCATTCTTATTGGCTGTTCTACAAATGCAGATGCACATGCACGTGCCTGATTCAATGGCAGAGAATCCTGCAGAGAAAGTTGCTCCTCAAGCGTTGGCAGTAACTGTCTACACGGCAAAGCAACTGAAAGAACGAAGATGGACTTATCAAAAAGAGTCTGATATTAAATGAATTAAAAAAAAATGTGTAGTTAATGTTGCTAATAGTTTAGCCTTCTGGCAACCCAAAGTCTCACAACTGCAGCTTCAAGTTCATGTTTATTTTAGTTCAGTTATTATCAAAATTAGCTGAAGCCTCACTCCCTGCAACTACAGATCACCTTGCCGGTAGGAAAGTGGGCAGCAACTTCCGAGATGAACCCAAGCTCAGCAGCTGCAGCAACCCCAATCCAGCCAGCTCAAACTCAAGCTCCAGGGGACCACACAGTCCAGACTCCCCACCAGATCAGGAAACTTTCTCTTCCTGCATCTGGGCCCAGATGTTCCGGAGTAATCTGATCTGATATCAGCTATCAGACAGGATCAAAACCTGGAAATGGGTTGTTCAAAAGGAAAAAAGGATTCTGAAATCGGATTACATCGTATAATTCAGTCTTGGTTTTGGATCAAACCTTCAGTTTATGTTTTTCAACAACATTTTTGTAGGATTGGGTTACCTTTGATTTAAAAAAAAAAAAAAAAAAGGATTATCCAAATCCCAGCAGAAGGGTTGATTTAGGGAGGATTTCAGAAACTAAATTGGTCAAATATATATATATATAAATTTATATTTTGCACATGATTTGTTTAACAGTTCCTGTGATAAGAGGATAAAGTAGATATTAAGCCAACCACTGAGCATTTCAGTACAGTAAAGTTGAAAAAAAGGATGGTGTCCCCATAAAATAATCCCCCAAACAGCTGTCAAAATCAAACAAAAGTAATTTAAAGTTATGATCTCAAAGATCTCCATTTCATTTTCTTTGGCAGCACCGGCAGTGAGTAGTAATTGCAGTGTGTGTGTGTTGGCAGGCTGCCTTCATTTTGACGTGTGGTCCAATTTAGAGTACTGGCTACCCAGATTTGGTGACCCTGAAAAGACTGTCTGGATCAGGGGGATCCAATCCAAAGGGAAACACTGGGTTAATGTACAAAGTGTGTGCATATGTTCATGGTCGTCTGGTGGGAGGGGCTTTGGACAAAGAGGACAGAGCTGCAGGAGCAGGGTGTTTCCAGATTTTTGCCTATCCCAGCTTCAAGTTTAACTTGATAGTAATAATTTTGTACTTTAACTTGAGTAACACCACTGTGTGGAAGTGGCTGTCTTGGATGTTTGAATGTTAGCTGTACTTTAGATCATCAGAGTCACTTATTAGCACTATAGATTAATTACTTGACAGGCATGAAGACAAATGTAAGCTGTAAATAGGCTATCACTGAGGTTCTCAATCACTCATCAGACTCATTGTTCTGCTATTAATCAGCCCTGATTGGCCGGATCACACAAGTATCCACGTCCAACCAGGGGCAGCAGGTTCATTCTTACTAGATCAGAGAAACCAATCGGTTCTAGTGTCCTCTGGATAGAGAGGTGCATCAGTCACAGCCCCTATTGTTGTGCCTTCAGACATAAATTACTCTCTGACTGTCAGCCAGGATACAATCTGCAACCCCTGTGCTGCAATTGAAATCATAAATTACAAGTTTTATTGCTACAAAGAGTTTTCCTGCACGAAACCCACACATATGAGCTACACAGCTTCTGTATCTCCTGTCTGAAAACATGACATGGCGGATTAACCTGGGTGATGGATAATTTGAGCAGAACAATCCAATGTGCTGACCTCCAGTGCTGACAAGCCCCAAGTGGGCATTGGTGATTAGATCCAGGGATAAATGGTGGGGATAGAACGAACAGATTGAGAGCACAGTTCCCAGTTGAGCAGGAATTGATGAGTTTTTTTAGAGTGTGGGTACGAGGGTGCATGACTGTCAGAGTAAATCTAGAGGAGACTGGAGCTGTTGGGACCGCTGAGCTCCCACTTGCTCGTCCCCAGACTGTCTTGAGAAGTGATGGATGGCCTCGCCTTCAGCTTCTATAGAGAAACACAGTCTTTCATTGACGCAGAGGCAATTCAATTTAGAACAACTTTATTTATAAGTCTCACTGGTACAGGAACAGGGACAAAACAGGCTCCAGCATCAGAAGTCATTTGTCACATGAATTAAATTAGGGACAGAAAACAAATGTGTACAGCATGAAATATAGCAGTGTCAAGCCCAAGAAATAGGATGAGTGTATGTGTGTCTGTGTACCTGTGTGAGCATATTTCTGTTTGTGGACTTCTGCGTATATGAATCAATATGAATACAATTTATACAGTATAAACAGAAAGATGCAGCCTGTTAACTGTGCTAAATTGGCACGGCTTCTGAATAGAAATTATCTTTAATTGTTTTAATAGATTGCAGCATTTACCAATTTCAAGCTTCCTTATTACCATAAAGCTGCTGTAATATTTTTCTATCAATAATGGATAATGACTATATGGAATGAGAAATGAGATGGCCATATTGTCAGTCCCACAAAGAATAATCTGCTGACTACATTTCACAGAAGCTGTTCCTCCAAGTTTCAGCTCAATGTTTAACCGTCTGGTCCACAACATTTCTGTTTTGGTTCACGCTCACTGCTCTCATCGTGTTGATTTAGGCTGCAGCAGACAGCTGTTTGCCAACGCCACACTGCACACGGACAAAAAATATCAACTAGCAACTAATAACACAGATATTTCCTCTCAGGAGTTGGTGGAGACCAAAGCTTAGCTAAAAGGAGAATGAATATTGGACTTACAATTATCAGGAGGAAAGCTATTATTTGTACACACACATATGCAATATTAATTTTATATGGTGAGAGTATGTCGGTGTTGTGTTTTCCGGTGTGATCTCATCCCTATTTGTCATATTTTGCCGCTTGGGCAGAAGTCCAGACGTTATAAAATGATGCCAGGGCAGCCGTTTGCTTTGTATCTTGATGCAGTTCTGCAGTTCAGTATCTTGATCTTGATGGAAGTTAGGTCAGAAGTTAGGTTTGGCCAACAAAATCACTTGGTTATTGTCAGGAAAGATCATAGTTAGCATGAATTACATGAGGCAAGTCAAGTGAAGGATCGGCAGTTAAGGTTAGGCAACAACTTGGTTATGTTTAGAAAAAGGTAGTGGATGCCACCAAAAAACGCCCACTTTGAGTGCCAGAAAACGCAACCTGAAAGGCAGTGGCGTATCACTAAGAAACACCCGCCTTTAAGTGCCACAAATGCTATAACCAATCTCTGTCTCCTGGGTCAAAGTCTGGCATTTGTTGGACCCATCCACCTCCGCTCCCACCCACCCTGGTGGACTTCCATGGTTTTTAAACTATGTCTGCTGCTCTGACAGTCTAATAATGATGCAGATAGATTGACATTGGAGTTGGAGACATTGGAAAGCCTGGTGCCCAAGTGGCATATAGCTCATGGTGTTGCCCCAAATTGACCATAAATTAAGTTAGCACAGGTTTAATAATTAGTTATCACCAAAACATTAATTTTACAGTAGTTTTTTTTATAGCGCTTCTGGACAAAAGTTTTCTCTTTCCTCAAACATTCCACCTTTAAGGACCACATGAAAGCATCACAATTCCCTCTGATAATGAATATCTATTGTGCGCAGATGTTCAGGAGTTCATCTCTGTGGTGAATGCTCGCCGAAAGCGACAGCTGATTGTACAACATTATAGAGGAGAGTGATAAAAAAAGGGGTACTGCTGAGATGTGATTGCATTCACACAGATTTATAGCCGTACATTAATGGGATCATTAGCCTCATTAAAAGCCACCTTGGAAGTAAGAACATTTGCAGAAAGAACAGAAGAACTTACAAGGTTATTCTGTTTGAGAATTTGAAGAAATGTTGTGATTGTTGTTGTACTACAAACTCACACCATTACCCGCCTTTAAACTACTTTATACTCTGGTGGCCTTGTTGGTTTAACTGAAAGGTATTAAAGTTATATGTCTTTACATGTTGGCTCTTCCCATTCAGTATTCCAGGTACATAGCCTCCTCCCTGTGTGTTTACTTGTCTTAAAGATGGATGGTGACCCTCTTCTACTGATTCGCTCCAATGATGTTGTGTGAATTCAGACTGAAAGTATAATAGACAGAAGATGGCATTAAGCCAGGCACTTTTTCTATTAGTATAAAGATTTTCATCACACACGGCTGTGTAAACGCAGATAAAGCGGAGAGAAGTGAATAATGGCTCAAGTTTATTTATCTTTATATTAGCTATGAGCAGATCCTAAAGGACTTTATAGAGAATGAACAATGGCACTGTCAGCCTTTGACCATCCAAGCACCCACAGAAAATCTCCCAGAGAAAGAAAAGCTATTGTCCATAACAAATATCCCATCATCCATTTTTATGCCTTGTAAGCAGAAGGCCATCTGGACCCTTGGGTGCATGGCGATTGTTTTAATCACATCTGAGCCTGCAAGATTAAACAGCAGCAAAATGCCATGACACAGAGTTTAATTAGCATAAAGAAAAGCAGAACAATAAAGGCATCATGAAAGGATGTGGTGCGATATATAACTGGGAAAACTTTCCTTAATGAGTGGAAGAACAAAGTAGTGAGCAGTTACTTCCTGGCATCTTGTTGTCACAACGAGGTTGACAGAACCAGGCTCGATGTTTCCCCTAATTCCTCTCCTTAAATTAATCCAAGCTAATGGTCTCCTGGCTCTGGTTTCAAATTTAGTGTACAGCCACAAGGGGGATATTGATTTTGTTGTCTAGCTTTTGGAGGGTAAGCGAGTAAGTATATACTCCCCAAAAAATCTATTTTAAATTGTGTTGTTGAGCTAGATACACTTCTGATTAGTCACATCAAGACACAACAAACTGTCTGTCCAATAACACAATGCCAGGGTGAATAAATGAGGTGAAACAAAATGGCATTTCAGTTTATAAAAGAGCCATAATGGAAGTACAGTAGCTGTAACTTTTCTTGTCTAAGTGAGATAACCTTTCACAGAACTGCGTCATTGTTATATACAGTATATACAAGTAAGTTATATATTTATAACTTTCTTAAATTAATTAAGTCCACAAGAGTAACAGTTCCTGCTCCACAGTCATCAACGCAAACATGAGCAGATCCATAAATGCACAAGTTTTGACAGAGCTGTCAAACAGACAGATAATGGAAAATCTTCAAAGACGTGTAGGTCTGGGCTTCCAGCCATCACAGACTGAGCGCCAAGAATATGGTCATCCATTTCTTTCTTTTATTTGACCAGTGGCGTCAAGCTGAGATGATCACTCCTTTTTCAAATTAACCAGAGATGGAAAAAGGGCCTTCAGCCAACCAGCCCCTGCACTCTGTATTTCAGAGTCAACTGGATTTGCTTTGTAGTTGTCATTTCATACTCACACAAGAGGCCAAAACTCTGGTCAACTTTGCACAGCATAGCCAGCTGCGTTTAACTTACTTGAAACCCTGTGACCTGGACGACAGAGAGTCTTCGTTATCATAGTGCTCTGTCTCAGTGGATGTGAGCCCCATTATAATGAAGTCACATACTTGTAAAGCTGCTGTGATTGTGCTTGAGTAAGCGCAGATCTGTTTGACTGCTCATCCGGCTGGCAGAGCCCTGGGTTCACTCTGGAGACCCGAACCGACAGTCGTGGGATGAACAAAGGGCACACTGTCTCTCTGGAGAGGTGCACTCGATGTCACTCTCCATAAGGTGGGAGCAGGCAGTGGCTCAAAGGTGACAAGCTGTGACAGGCTGAATGGAGCAGCACACTGTCATTTCTTAGATACATTTTGTTGCTCTGCTGTCTGTCTTCCCAGTATGGAAGTCAAAGTGAAGTTCACAATAACATGCAGCTTGTAATGACTCTAACTAATCTTGGTTTAATCTCTATAAACAGATATCTGCATAGGTATGCAGAATCTGTAGGCAACGGGACAAGATTTTGGTTTTGGAAATGCTCTGGTTTCCATTTGTAGTCCATTTGTAGTCCAAGTAGTACTGACCAGTCACATTTGAGCAGGCTTTGGTTGCATGCAGGTAATCAGTCCATGTGGAGAGCAAAAGACGCAGAACACATTGGCTGAAATGCAATTTTGGAACCTATCAGCCATCGTTTGATGACAATTTAGCTTTTAAAAAATGTATCTGCATTCATATGCTCCTTGAGACCCTGCGTCCTCAGGTGACGACATCACATTTTGGGTTGACTTGACCTTATACTTCATTCTACGTAACTTAGACCTGTTGTCCTCATTCGTGGACACTTTATTGTGCCATCTAGTGGTAGTAAGAGAACAATACACTAATCCATGCACAAACAAGATGGCAGCCATCTCTGCCAAGTCAGTCTGCAGCCAATCCCGACACAAAAGAGGACAAGGTCGAAAACGTTTGTATGTAAATGTTTATTTATGATTAATAATGTTTGTAATTTGATATGGCAACAATTTTAGCAACAGTAACAAGCTAGGACACCATTAATTAGAAGTACTTGTTTGAAGACGTGGGGACTTTATTGCCGTCTCATTTAAGGACATTGGGACTTTATTATCATTGACAGTGTTTATTTTTTACACTTATCAGGTCCTACTGATCCCAAATAGCTGGGAGAAATTAAAAATCCCTACCAAACCAAAGTTTGGGTCTCAGGAGAAATATATGGATTTCTGTTCATAGAGAACTAATTGAACTGTAAACAGCCTATGCACCAAAGAGGAAGTCTTGGCCTGGATATCTGCTAGCTACACAGGAACCCCTCTAATACTGGCTGTTGCCCCCAGAGGCGTATCACTGACAGACAATGGTTAACAAAGGGTTGTGAGAAGAAAAATCAGTCCTACAAGCTGCAAATAAAACCGGCGCTGTCTTGGTATTATGTGAAGGTAGATGGGGGGCAGGTGACAGCAGATGACCATCTTGCTACTTGTAGATATGCTGCTATCATCAAGCACAAACTTATCTAAAATTGTCCATGGTGTGCAGGACAAAGTGCCTTAAATATTGTTGCCTACCGCATAAAATCAAAAGGGGAGAATTATTCTCTTCAGTGCTCACAGGCTCAGAAAGAAACGCAAGGTTCAAAGAGTGTAACACATTAACTGAAGCAACCTGTGTAAAACATGCTAGACAGTATTAAATCCTGAATACACAGAACACAGTTTACAGGTAACAGTAAAATCTGTAAAATAAGACCCTGTA
Source organism: Epinephelus lanceolatus (assembly GCF_041903045.1). Classification (NCBI taxonomy): domain Eukaryota; kingdom Metazoa; phylum Chordata; class Actinopteri; order Perciformes; family Serranidae; genus Epinephelus; species Epinephelus lanceolatus. The sequence goes on from NC_135750.1 coordinate 8,653,873, forward strand.
TGCAGTCCTGTTGCCTCTAACATTTGCATCATGTTCTGTCTGTACACACAATTCTTATAAGTCCACAAAGCTCTAATGCCAATCAATAATCCCTCCAGCAAATACTCATATCCCAGTCTTGCACGCAAACTCACATTCACAGTTTTATCTGCTACCAAAACAAGTTAGTGTTTACAAGAGTTTATACTTGACATTGTCAACATAACTGTCTCATCATAGTGCTCTCACCTGTGCAAAACATCTATCTGACAATATTCAGCAACACTATTTGTGTCATTGTGCGCTCTTATCTCAAAGTTCATTAATTCTGACATCAATCTTGAATGTGAACGAGGCTGTAATGCTGCAAGATTGAAGCACATTGACATCCCCTCCACTTTATGGCCTTATAACTGCTCCCAGAACACAAGCTTCCCAAAAACAAACACACTTGTGTACTCTGCACGTAACAACAAAAAGCACTCAGAAATTCACAAACTCATTTTTCATTGTGCACCAATGTCATTTCAGTCACAAAGTCCATTCCAGCTGCTACTCTCCTGTCAGTCTGTGTTACTTAATGTGTCCGTCACCTGTGTGCATACTCAGCAGAGTGACCGCCAGCAGTATTTCTGTTGCTCACTCTTTCATTTTCAATGTCTATATATTCTATATATAGACATTTTCAATGTCTATATATAGAATATATAGACATTGAAAATGAAAGACTGAGCAACAGAAATATAGACATTTCTGTTGCTCACTCTTTCATTTTCAATGTCTATATATAGAATATATAGACATTGAAAATGAAAGACTGAGCAACAGAAATGTCTATATATTCTATATATTCTATATATGTAAACTTTTTTGAACATTTCTACACTGACTGCACGCTAATCAAAGTAGCGGAGGTAATATCTTTCAACATCTCCTTAACATCCATCCATTTCAGCTTTGATGAATTTCCCAGGGACAAACGTCTCCCCACAGCCTGATATGAAATGCCAGTGTCACCTTGATCACAGACAGTAAAAAGGACTTATGACACCTGATGAAGATGAGTCTCTTTTAACTCGTCCTATAGTCTGCATCTACGCCGCCACCTTAGAATCAAACATTAAATCATTCAGCTCACAGTCAGGACTGTATCTCTGCATGCGGCAAACTGTAGCATGACAGAAAGCTTTAGTTGGGTCAAAAGCAAATTTAGGATCAAAACCTCGACAAAATCCTTCCACAAAAAGTGATTACATTAGAATACACGAGGATAGAGAAGCAAATCTGTCACTTAAATAGAGACCAGATGAAGGCATAGATGGTTGACTAAAGGAGACCTACACTGTTTAAACAGTTGTATTTAAAGTATTGCAATCAAATGGGATTTCTTGTCCTTACTTACTTACAATTACACCTACTTTTTGCAGCCTGCATTAGAGGAACAGCATCTGAATGCACGTCCACCTTGACTTCATTATTTGACTTGGGGATGAGGTTGAAATTAATAAGTTTCTAACATGACTAAACCCACAATCTGCGTAGTGATGTGTCATGATTAGAGCTGTTTGACATTTTGGGAAATGGAAAACAAAAATGTGTTGGTCAGTGAGGTTTGGAGGAGCTGTTAGGCACATTTTGTTACCTTTAGACAGAGCTAGGCTAGTTGTTTCCAGTCTTCATGTTAAGTAAGCTAAGCTAACCAGCTGCTGGCTGTAGCATAATTGTCACAGTCAGCAAATACAGGACAACAGGGGAGAACATAAATAAACAAATATAAAACAGAATAAAACCAATAAGAACAATTACATATGTAAAAAAAGACGATAGAATACTAAAATATCAAAACCATTGCAAACAACCAAAGGCCAATGAAAACATGCACGTTTTAAGATTTGTCTTAAAAGTGTCAATGGATTGTGGATTGTTTGATTGGTAATGGAAGGCTATCCAAAGCTTTGGAGCAGCTCCTGCAAAGGCATGATCTCCCGTACCAGCCTCAGTCGTGGGACAGTTAAAAGACACTGTTGGGAGGATCTAAGAGGTTGGAGTTGGAGTAGGGGAGGCTCAGGTGAGGGGAACGAGGTGGGAGTGGCAGGATGTGGGACAAAAGGAGAAAAGTCTGAGGATATCTAGTGGACAGGTAAACAATAACTCTAAAGGGAAAATGGAAGTGTGGCTGAAGAGATGGACAGAGGCAGAATGAGCAGGAAGGTGCACAACAGCAGCTGATATTGTAGCAATAACATTTACCGTATAGATATGAGAGTGGTATCCATCTTCAACACAAAGCAAAATGCCATTAACTGTTGGATTTGCTTCACTCATAAATCCACCCCTCCATTAAACTTGTCCAGTCGCCAATAACTTGATAATCTGAACAGGAACATTATCACTATTTTTGCTGAGAGTATACTCTCTTTTTGTTTGTGATGTGGGGGAGGATAAGAATAGAGTGAACACACTGAAAGGAGAGAGGACAAACAGAGACAGAAATAGAGACAGGACACAGACACCGACTCCGGCAGTAAACAAAGTATAATGATGAGCATACCTTTATGAAATCTGGCTCAACTCATTGCACAGACCTAAAGACAGAGGGCAAGTGTGAGAGAGAGCAGCCCGACAGTTTATTGGAAATGAACTGCGTTCCCAGAATTTTGCTGTGAGCATCAAGACACACAAACAGACGCGCACATAGAAAGTTGGCTCCTCAGCATTCACTTAGACACCATGACAGCACACTGTCTGATACTGCTCTCTTACTGTCACTCATTCTGCACCTCGGGAATTGAATGATAAATACACTGTGTGCATGGACACACAAACACACATGGCTGCTGCTTACGTGTTTGTGTGTATTGACGCAAATGCTCGAGGCAGCCATACTAGGGGAGTAATGTGTAATTTAGTTTGGTGACTGTTGCTTTTCTTGAACATCTAACATTCAGCAAGACAGAGAAATGACACATTGACATTTACTAAAGATTCCAGACAGGACTCAGGATGTACCACGTTAATAAAGGACAGCCGCTTGATCAGTCAGATCAATGGAAAATGCTGTTGTGGTAGCAGTGGCTCTGAACTCAGTGGTGTCAGCTCAGCATTGGATGTCAACAGCTTGCTTTGACTGGTGAGGAAGTCTGATGTTGAAGTTTAATTAAAACTGTCACTCCTTCCCAACTCTTCTTAGCTTATGTGCGTCTCCACATCTTTGCAGTGCACAAAGGAGGTCTGCACACTGTTCAACTCCAAATAAATAGCCTGAGGAAGATTGTGTAGATCAAAACATTGCCTTGCAAAGAGATATAAATTATTTATTTGGAGCCGAACAGTGTGCAGACCTCCTTTGTGTCCTGCAGTGAAGTATATTTGATCCTGCACCTGAGTATTTTTGCCTGGATGTGCACACACTTGATCCCTCACCTTTACATCTTTAACATGTCCAGATTTTCCTTTCCGAACATTTGAAGATCGAAAACATCTAAATGGTTACAAAAACACATGAACTAATTTTCTATGGACACGTTACATGAGGCAGCAGTGTGATGCCATTTCATATGACAATCATACTTGAGCATTATTTAAAAAAATCAACCTTTTCCTTTTCCACATTTCGGTGCAAGACCAGCATTTCAATTTTAGAATTTGTGTGTTTCGTCATCCTTTTCCTCTGCACAGTCCAGATCCCTGCTGTGAAGAAGAGACATGTTGAATAGTATGATGACACCTTCAGATGAACAACCATAAAAGTGCTTCTTTTGTGTGTGTCAGCAGCAGTGTGAACATCATATATCACCTGAAAGTACAAACTCTACAGTCTGAATCCACAGATACACACCACGGTATGCGGTACAGTGTCCAGATAATAATAAGGGAAAATACCATTTAACTGAAGGATTACAAGTCAGCGCATTGAATGTCTGCACACCCTCGACTCAGCTGCTCTCCTGTTTAATGTAGTGAGCTGCGTCTCAGAGTCCCACTTTCCCCTTAAGTATCTTTACTTATTAAATTTGGTATGATGGGGTAATTTTAATTTTTGAATTTACAGTGGTGTAATATTGTGTATCAGTAGACTAATGACCTCTCCATTTCCAAACATTGCATCAGCAAACATTTTATATCCACACTGTAGTCTGGAAATCACATCAAAACAGGAAATACATGTTTTAATTTGTCCATTCTGCAAGCCTCAAATGAGACAAATATTCATGTAGATGAAGTTTAATGTGACTCCACCTGGAGGCTACATTGCAGCTGATGTGTACCTCATCAGAATATGTAACCCACACATTGGGTCTCAGGCAGCCACGCCTGCAAAGATAGTTAAGTCAAGTCAATTTCATTTGTATATCCCAGTATCACAAGTGACAAATTTGCCTCGAGGGGCTTTAAATTTGTAAAAAATTCCCCCCCAAAAAATTTTACTGGGAAAAAATGGAGGAGCAACAGAGAAGGAATCCCTCTTCCAGGACAGACGGACATGTAATAGATGGATTACAGAAAAGACCAACATAAAAAAGGACAGTATGGACACTCAGGATGATAAAAAATAATAGATAAATGGTAAACATACATAAAGAATAGATCGTTTAACCACTGAGGTTGAACTCCAGGTGTCGACGGCACGAGCTGTGACTGGTCAGCATGGTCTGTTTGTGTTTTCTCCTGCAGTTTCTGATGCCAGTTGTTGATAATGAAGAAAAGGCAAGGCAGTTATATTCATGAAGCACGTTTCATAAGCAGAGGCAGGTTGAAGGTGCTGACAACACAATACAAAACACGACTTTCAATTTGAAGTTGAAACAATACAATTCAAAAGCGCAAAATAAGAAAAGATTTTTAAAAAAGGAAAAGAAAGAGCATAAATAAATGAAAATATTTCAAATTGTAATAATGATACACTGATAACAAGACCTTGGGTTGTAAAAACATTTAGGTAAAGGTGCTATAAGGTTTTTGGTTTGGATTTAAAGATATGATCATCAAACAAGTTGCAGAAAGAGTTAATAATGTTCCCCTTCTCAGGCGCACACGTCTAGAAAAGCCGTCTCCACAGCAAACCTTGTCTTCACCACAACTGCTGCTCTCTGTTACAATGAATGAATTAACATAAATATGGCAGTTGCACAGAAACACTCTCTTATTGAGTCATGAGAGACTAGAAGTTACCTGGATTGATTTCCAGTTCTATACGTGTGTCACAAAGTAAATAAAAGAATGTTATATGGCCTGATTGTATATGATACATCTGTCTAGCATTGCAGACTTGCGGTGGTGCCATCGATAGGTGAAATCCAATGCTGAACTGAATCAGTCAAAACTTACGTCATAGGCATCTGACATTACAGTAGACTGACAGTAACCCAAATTGTGTTGGCATCATCAAAGAATAAAAAAAATCTGATATGATATGTTTTTGCCTTTGATAGTTGTCAGTGAAGAGAGGTGGGAAATGTGTCGTCGCAGTTCACTTTAGGACCCAAAATGCAAACACAACCAGGAAACAGGGAATGGTTAAAGGGAGTTTAAAGAAGTGAAGCTGAAGACGTGAATAAAATGATGGCTGACGTGGGCTGGGAATGGCAAAGCAGAGCAGTCCAAAGCCAAAGGCAGAAGACTAGAACGAGGCTGGACATGGCAGGTTATGGTTGAGGCAAAGTATCAAAAAGCTAGACGTTGGCCTAGATGTCTGTACAACAGCGGCAACTGAACATCTCAGAGTCTGGATGTCTGAGTCGGGCTTTAAGAAGCCGTTTACATGTTGCCGGCTATTTTCATAAACGGACATTTCACCGTCTCTGTTTTCAAAAAGATCTTCGTTTACACTTACCCGTGTATATATACACAAGAGCATGCCAAACCTGTAGGTGGCAGTGTAACGAGAAGCTCAAGCCTTCCATGTATCCATTGTCACCATAACAACATAGGTCGCACTTTTGACACAGGCGCAAGTTCCAGCGCATGCTGTGACGTCGGCTGCCTATAACTCCGTTTATCTCCGTTTATCTCAGTTTACATGCAAACGCGCAACCGGAGTTTTCCAAAATCTCCACTCTGGACGGAGTTTTTAGAAAGACTCGTTTTCAGAGGAGAAATCTCCGTTTGCGTGTAAACGAAGGACACAAACGAAGGAAGATGTCTCCGTTTATCAAAATCACTGTGTACGTGTAAACGGCCTCTAATACTGCAGTGGCTTGATTGTAGATGTGGTTCAGGTGTGCAGGTGTGCAGCTGCTGGCACTCAGGAGGATTGGCAGGAGGAGGGAACCAGACGGCCACGCCCAGCAAACACACAGAGACAGACTGAAAACAGGAAACACAAGGGAGAGGCAAAGCTGAAACCCTAATAAAATGTGGATAACATGCAGCAAAGGTCCTGAGCCAGAGTCACATGGAAGATACTGCACAAATGGTACACAGTACATGTACACTGTGGTAATTGACTGCAACCACACCCATACGAGGATGTCCTGTCGCTTTATTGCATTGAGTTCTGATTAGATTTACTGTTGGTACAGATGCTTTTTGTAAGATTAATATCTCCCTGCGTCGCCGTTGAATGGTGCTAAAATGAGAGCCTGTTCTTTGATACTTATGAGCTGACAACAAAATCTGACATTGCTGCTGATGTTTTGGACAGATGAAAGGTTTTCTCCATCAAAAGATGATTGTAGCTGGGCTAAAAATATTTCACTGTGACATTGTATCATCTATGTTTGGCTCACTGTCCACAGGATAAGTGCTTCAGAGTGGATTTCCTTTAAAGTCTACTGTATATTAATTTCCTTTTCAGCTGCGCTCACTGAAAACAAGCACTCACATGCTCAGTCAAATATATTCAGATGCCAGTCGGCCGTCTTCAAAGGTCATTTTTAGGAATTAAATCTGACAGAGGAGTACTAATCAAACAGTGCACATATTTATCTTGTCCAATTAGGCAACATTATCTGTGAACACTCTTAATCAGGTTGTTTACATCCATTTGTAGGATGTAGAATAACCTGCACCCGGGCGTGCGTCCTTCTCTGTCACACCGTGACAAGTCTCTGTATCTGAGACGCCACAAAGCTCATCAACAATTCATGAACTGTTTCCACACCTATCAACAAGGTGAGGGGAGGTTTAAACACTCAGCATTCTTGGGTTTTTTTCACTTAAGAGACTATGCTCATTGCAAATGTGATTAAGCTGCGGATGGATGCAGTAAAGAGGTGGAAATGGTGATAGAGGGAGGGATGAAATGGTGACAGCACTAAGGAGAGGTTTTCCAATATACACTCAACATCTCAAGTGTCCAGACAGTGCAGAGACTCGTGATCTGCATACAGAGGAGTTGGTTGGTTTTATGTTTGCTGGAGTAACGCTGACTGATGCTATCAACAGTTTTATATATAATGTGTTGCTAGTTGAGCTGCAGGACATTCAGCCCACGACAAACCAGACCGTCCTCCCAAAAAAAAGATGGTATTTGTCGGCTGTGCAACCAGCTTACTAAGACCCATATTTACATTTATTGTTAGGCAGGGCCTCTAGTCGCCACACTAATTGACACGGGAGCAAAGGAGGAAGTCAGGTGGTGAAAAACCATGGGATGAAGATAATGTGAATCACTTGCTATGGCCTTTTTCTTCTACTTTCCCTTTTCCCTTTCTTTCCTCTCTTCTCCACAAACGTGCATGGAAACTGGCTGCACTAAAAACAAGACCGTCTTTTCAAATGCCAGTAAAACTCATCCTGTCACTAGGCTCGTGGTGATATAACATCTGCAGCACCCTGAGCGCTTATTACTGTCGACCAATTAGACCAGGATATGTTGCTCATAGTTCTCCGAGACTTCTATTGTGATGTTGATGTGGTGTTAACTTCTCTCTCCCTCTGAGCAGCATGGCTCCTTGTTCTCACCATGTCTTGACAAAGAGGAAGTGTTCATAAGAGGATAATTGGGCCCCTGACACTTTTCTCAGGCTGCACTGTGAAGAAACTCATTTTGCTTCTCTGTAGGCGCACTCGAGATTTCCTTAAATGTGCTTCCAAAGCCGCAGGGACCGTACGACTTCTGCATCGTGTTCACGAGCCATCAGCCATAACTCTAGCTTCCTTCTGCTTTGCCTCTGCACGCTATATGGTGACACAGCTGCACAACAAACTGGGACACAAGAAATGTAGAGCGTACTGTAGACAATCACCACACTGTTCATAAACTCTGGAAAGCAGATGCGTAGTTTTCCATCTTGCTTGTAGATGAGTAGAACGTGCCAATCTTTCAACAGATGGCAAAGGGCAGACTCAAAACAACTTAGAGGTTTGGCAGAGAGAAGGCCTCTGTTTAAAAGTTCTGCCTCTGATCTGATGATATAAACATCCACCTCCTCTGGCCCGGCCTCCTCTTCTGTCTGCATGAGAGACAGTAACAGTGGCTGTGTTTTTGTTTTTGTGTGGCACCATGCCATCCACCTTGCAAAGCCTTTTTAGATGGACTCTGGGGAGCTTTTTAAAACAGCCGGGCGAGACATCTCACTAAACCATGTTATTTATGACTCCTTTTTTGCAAGTCACTCAGGGCTATATTTGCTGCTAGTAGGAGATTGGAATTTCATATCATGTGCTGTTGTAAGTAACTGTAACTGTAAGCAGCCAAAGTGCATCTTGAACGCACCAAATGTAGATTGTGTCAAGCAATGGACATAGCAACCATGACATCACCCATTGGTCTGTGGACTACGTTATGAAGCCTTGGGATTGACTCACTTCTGGTGCCAGCCTCAAGTGGCCATTTAAGAAACTGCAGTTTTTGACACCCCCGTGCTGGCTTCATTTTTCAGCCCCAGATGTTGCCACTTGGCACCGGCACATGACGCTCGGCATAAGTTCAATCAGGAAGATTTTCTTTATGCTATATCCTTTCACAGTTCTCTCTCTCTATCCCACTCCCACCACTTCCACCAATCAGCTGACTATGGGTGTTCCCTCTCCTGGTTAGCCAATCAAACTTTGCCATGATCTCCTTCAGCCATTCATGTTGCTGCTGCCAAACTTTAAATCTCTTCTCCTCTCTGCTCCTGTCAGCTGTCATTTTATAGGCAGAATCATCATTCCTCTTAACATCCAGATGCTCAGCTCCCTCCTCATCTCATCTCATCTCATCACCACCATTACTACCACCACCACTGCCTAGACTCCATAAGGGGCATTCCCTAATTTACTACATCTTTACCACCCTCCTGGAATAGATGACATCACGGTGGGGTCTAATTGGCAATGATTTTTCACATTTCTCACACATCTTATCTTACTATATAATGACCAAAACTCTGTCTGTGGGTGTGTGTGTCTGACTTGGTCAATCCATGTGAAATTTGGCACAGTGGTAGAGGGTCATGGGAGGATGTGAATGAAGCAATATTACATCAATTGGCCAAAGGGGGGCGCTATAGCAACCGACTGAAATTGCAAACTTTGAATGGGCATATCTCATGCCCCGTATGTCGTAGAGACATGAAACTTTGCCTCTCCTCATGAGGAACAAATTTGCCTCAATATAGATTTTCCGTCATTTTGAATTTTTTGAAAAACACTTCAAATCGATCTCTTCCTAGGAAGTTTGACCGATCTGCATGAAACTGGGTGAACATAATCTAGGGACCAATATCTAAAGTTCCCTCTTGGCAAAAGTTGGAAAACTTACTAAAACTGAACTTCTATAAGGCAATGACTTTAACTATCTGCCTTTGAAAGTGCTACCTCAACTACTAATGTACAGTTTTAGCCCACTAACTATCCCACTACTGGTAATGGTACTACTGTACTTTCAATAAAGCAATCGTACTATCAAATTCACAAAAACTCAGTTGACTATTTAATCTGCAATTTCCTATGACCTGTATCCCAAACACACACCATGTGAAACTGTACGTGGGCAACTGTGCACTCAGTGGGTATGGACTAGTATATAAATATTCTTGTCTTTCAGAACAAGTCTCTCCTGATTGAAATAAAAAAGAGCACAAAAGTTTGTATATGTGTGCTTAGAAAGAGAGATAAGTAGGATTTAGATGTCTAGAGTTACTGCTTTAGTGATGATACTAACTGGAGATTTAGTGCACAGTTTTTTACCATCAGCTTCCCCATGCATCGTTAAATGGTCAGTTCACCCATGCAAACAGTTTAACGTCCATGTGTTCTGCTTTTTCAGATATCTGTCTCCAAGATTTCTGTCACCACCTCAAAACTATTGACAAGCTAGTAGCCTCTTCTTTCTTCTTTTTGTGGCTATTACATTTTAAGGTATACCATGCATGATTGTCGTTTTATTGTCTGTAAACACGCTTGCCAGCAAATGTGAAAGTAAAAGCCAGTCCCCTTTGGTGTTTCACCTCGCTTTATTTGCATTTTTAAAGCACTGTGCCTCATTGATGCCTGCTGCTTATTGTTTGGCACCTGCTACCTTTTTGTAAAGCCCAGTCTCACTTAAGTGCTACGGGGGTACATGTCCATAAACGTCCCCATCACAAAATACAAAATAAAAATGAGAAAATACAGGCAGACGGCAGAGTGTCTGCAGATAGGTACACTGCCTCACACTTCTAGTGTGTCATTAGTGATTTAACATAAGACATAAGTGAGATTATACGTTGTTTTTTTAAGGAAAATCCTGCATAGTCTGTCTTTAAACAGAGTCTTTGTAAACAGTTACTGTGAGGCAGACTACTTCCTGTAATCGTAGGTGTATTGATCCCTAGCTGTGCTGTCGTGTCAGGTAACACCATCCCTTGTGCACACTTTGAGTCTGACCTCTTTATATATCAGCCATGATGCACGCATCTGCCCACATGTGACTGCAGCAGCTGGTAAACACTGGAAATATGAGAAGCATGCAGTCTCTTGCAGGTAGACCTTCATCTGTACTTGTTCTCCTTGCAGTACGTCCGGTATGGGTGCAGCACATGAGTGACAGATTTGATTTAACCTCCATTTTTCCTGTGAGTGTTTGCTGAGTATGCTTTTGTTGAGTGCCTGGGGTTCTGATATTCAGAGGCAAAGTTGATTTCTTTTCCCCCCTTTACCTGCACTTTTTTAATCAGGTCTGTTGATATGAATCAGTTGCCTTATGGTCAGGAGGTCATGCCTTTAACCTTTGTGCTGTTGTCCCCCACTATGAGACACAGGGGACTGAGAGTGAACGAGTTGGTTGAGCAGACGCTGGCTGTTCATAGGAATTATAATGTTCCACCCACCAGTGCTGCCAAGAAATAGAAAACACTATTCCCATGTCAGACATCAGCTCAGACAGATGGTTGTGTGAGGATGAGTGTGAAGCTAAATATCCCTGCCAGTGTCTCTCTGCTCCACTGGGGACACTCCATTGACTGTCTGGCAGATTAATTTAATTCCCACATGGGAAACTATGGGCATGAATGTCTTTAGCTACAATAAACACAATAAAATAACCATGGCTTTGTGTCTGCGCGGCTCTCAGAGGTCGATGGTGTGTGTGAGATTTGTCTCAGAGGATAATGTGTGGAGTCTCGCTGACTGTGCTAATGATCTGCTGTGTTCAAGGATAATTAGTTCTGGCTATTCTGGCAGGTATCAAAGGGATCAGGATACATTTGTTATTGTCTTACAAATAGTTGGGGCGTTTCCCAGTAACTGGGTCAAATCTGTTGTACACTGGCATCGCACTATTTTGAAGGTGTGAGTGAGGCTGCTATAGATACACCTACTGCACTGTGTTCTTGACTTTCCAATATGTAATGTGATATAATGAAATAAATACCACATAATTACATGCCATTGATTGATTATGATACACTGTTTACACCCTTAAAACAATGTGAAAGCTTATATCTTTACACCACTGACTGGTATAGTATAATAATGGCTACAGTATCAGGTAGTGATCAATACACAGATCTCGGTTTCACAGCAGAGATGTTTAATAGACCTCTGCAGACATTCTGACACGTCACAGCAGTATTTTATAACAAAAATAACAAATGATTTCCAGGTATTAACTCATGCTGGCCCACTGACATGGCTTAGAGCCATAATTCGTGTAATTAGTTACACCTGTGAGTCCTGTCATAACAAGTCAAAATGTGCCATATGCTTTGAAAACAACCCTGTCTCACAGAAATGTATATGAAGCTGATAAAAAGTCTGTATTTTTGATCTAGAGGTGAACTGTCCCTTTAGAGAAAGATTGCGCTCTTGGTTAAATAATCAAAAGGCCAGCACTGACTCAAAGACATGACCTGTTATCTTTATTTAAAACCGTGATCTTCCTGTAACCTTGATTAAGTGTCTTACAACATTTGAGTGGTACAGGAACATAGCGCTCTTTTAAATGACAAAATGTTGGCAGTGAACATATTTTCTGGCAGCAATTACGCTGCCTTCAGAACACATTATGCACAACAAATTAGTAGTACATGAATATAATTTCCAGGAGACAGGGTCAGTGAAAAAGCGTCTGTTCTACTCTCAGTTTTCAGGCTTGTGTAATCTGTCTTATCAACATCAGAGCACCACAAACATGTAGATGACCTGAGCTGATGTTGCAGGTGAGACAGTGTCACGTAGAGTCAATGACAAGAAGGTCAGACCTTGACCAGGAACCTGCTCAAGGCAAAGATGTTACAGTGTTTAATATCATAGTGGAAATGTGTTATATTAAACCCAAAACTTTATGTAAAAGCAAAGTAGCTGTAAATGTTTACCAGCTATAAAGCATCTTACAGAATGTGAGATTTAAGCAGACTTATAAATTTAGTGCAAGCTGCAATGTGCAACATGGATCTAATAAATTTGGGTGCGACATCAAGTTTGATGTATGCAGACTGTACGATGACAGTGCCTACTGAATCACAGGCCATGATGTACGATGCAATAGCTTCCCATGCTGAGTGCCCAAGGATGCTGCGCGGTCACATTATTAAATGACCTTAAGTTTTGTGGGAACTTTACACTGTGGTGTGTGTGTGTTTGCTAGCGGCTAGCTGTCTCACCTGGCAGCTGCAACTCCGCCACTATTTCCCTCTATGCTTCATCCTTCTTTATGCGATCATGGTAAGAGCTGGAGGACATACAGGCAAGGCTTCTGCTGCCACAACTTGACAACTTTTTCCTCTTTACTGGAATCACATACATTTCTTTTAGTGCGTTCTGCCTCCATGGTGAGCTGCTATCCGTCTGTTTGTTTGGGTTTAGCGCCAGTGTGTCATTTCATGCTGCATTTTTATTGGTTGGTTAGTAGATGTAGGTCATTACAGCAGTCATACAGCAGTGGCGTAAGGCCGTTATGATGGGCCCCAGTGCACGCTATTATGACGGGCCTGACAGTGTACGCTGTCTTGTACATATCATCTGGTCACATGATCAGAGACTTGACACTGGATAACATTAATATACATATCAGACTGTCTATCACAAAAACTACCAAAGAAAATGACAAATTATTGATTTTATTTAACAGTTTTAATAGTTTATTGTAGTTTATTTGGAATAAATAATGTTCTCATCCCAGACTCTCTGTGGGCCCCCCCACTTCACAGGCCCCAGTGCGACCGCACTGCCTGCACTGTCTATATTTACGCCCCTGTCACACAGTGAGATGTGAGAGGACTGTGACAGCGGCCATCTTTGAACCTCTCTCGCTGTGGGACGTAGGACCACCATTTTAGAGCCACGACCAAAGATATTGCCACGTTTCTTCATCTGGGACAGCCCAAAATCACACAGTGTATACCAGGCTTAAACAGGAATCCCTGAACTGGCAATACTTTATATTAACTACAGCTGTTGAGGCTCATATATTATCACAGTAAATTTTAAACTGTAAATGCAAAAAAACCCTGTTTAATTTATCGTCTGCGGCCTCCAGTTGTGTTTGTTTTCATGAGATAACGCAAGAGACTTAAACACAATTCTCTGCTTTCTTTGCCATCCACTCCCCTGGGAAATAATCTCAGTAAAAAGCAGAAACACTCTCCCACCTCCTGTCAACAATAATGGATGGTGCACTTTTTTCAACAGAGTAATTTTGCCCCCAGAGGTGCTGTTTGACTGACGAGTTACAGATATTGTATTTTGCTCTCATATAATTGGTCGCCAATATGTGTGACATGAGCCAAAATCACTTTTTTGTGTATGTGTGTGTGGGGATTTGTGCAAACTGATACCAGTGTTGATATTTTCTAAATAAAGCTGCAAGCCACAGAAAGTTGGGTGGACAGTTTTGTGAACAATAACAGAATTATTGTAGCATTTACCTCCTGTTTAACTTGATAAAAATATCACTCTCAAATCAATTTATTTTCAGTACTATCCTATAAACAGCCACTGTAACACTGACAACAAGCAAATATATAAATAGACTAAAATATAGTATATTATATTGGAGGTGAGGAATCATAATCATAACTCCACATACTCTGTAAGTAGATGGACTGGAGCAAGCTGGTGGATGAGTAACAGCTGTGAAATAGTCTCCTTTACGTCCTCACTGCCCTTATAGATGCTGACAGCTGACCCTCATTTCCACCTCAACCATATGGGATCATTTGGACTTCATCCAGTTAATCAATTTAATGTTTATTTCTATCGATCGCTTTGTTTTTTTTGCTTTCTTTCTCTCACCTCTCTCTCTTCCCTCTTTCCTTTCCTCTCCTCATTCCTGCCTCTCGTACTTCATACAAAACCCTGAACTTGCAAGGTCGCATGTGGATTTGACATGTTTGTGTTAAATTCCCCTCTATATCATCTTATAACCTGCTGAGCTGTGCACTAAATCACAAGTTGTGTCAGCCGGGAGCAGCCAGTTAATGGGAGCCAAGGTTGGGGCACTTTGGCCTTGTTTTTACAGTGGTGATGAGGAGTGGAAAACACACCGTGCAAATCAATGTTGTTCTCCTCCTCTCTCTTGCAGTCTCAGCAGAAATGCATTGTGATCTTTGCCTTGGTGTGCTGCTTCGCCGTGCTGGTGGCGTTGATTTTCTCGGCAGTGGACATTTGGGGCGAGGACGAAGACGGGATCACTGAGGAGAACTGTAGCAGGAACTGCAGGTGAGAGCTGCAGATGCACAAACGCACAACATTTTCGTCACAATTTATGGTCTAGTGGGTGTTACTGGTGAGACATAAAATGTGAAGTCTAGTTTGAGTAACAGATCTGTAAATGTGAAGCATTCTCTGATGCCAAAACACTACACAGCAGTTTATATCACTGTGACACATGATTTTACATCTCAGATCAAATCACAGTGACCTGTCCTATCTTACTATGTAATGAAGAAAACTTTGTCTGTCTGTGTGTCTGTTCCATGTTTTTCTCCTCACTGACTTGGTCTATCCATGTGAAATTTGGCACAGTGGTAGAGGGTCATGGGAGGATGCGAAAGAAGCAATATTACATCAATTGGCCAAAGGGGGGCGCTATAGCAACCGATTGAAATTGCAAACTTTGAATGGGCATATCTCATGCCCCGTATGTCGTAGAGACATGAAACTTTGCACAGAGATGCCTCTCCTCATGAGGAACACATTTGCCTCAAGAACCCATAACTTCCGGTTATATAGATTTTCCGCCATTTTGAATTTTTTGAAAAACACTTCAAACCGATCTCTTCCTGGGAAGTTTGACCGATCTGCATGAAACTCGGTGAACATAATCTAGGGACCAATATCTAAAGTTCCCTCTTGGCAAAAGTTGGAAAACTTACTAAAACTGAGCTTCTATAAGGCAATGAATATTGTGGAGCTCAAGGGTTTCACTGATCACCATGCAACTTTGTAGGCATATGACCACACATAATCTGAGGGGACCCCTCCATTATTGACCCCATCAAACAAAATGGGGGCGCTGGAGAGCTCATTTCTTATCTAGGCCTAACCGCCATATGGATTTTTACTAAACTTGGTAGATATGTAGAACAGGACGCCTCAAGGTGACTGGAGAAATTTAACTCTAATTGGCAACTGGGTGGCGCTATAACAACAGAAAAATGCTTAAAAATGTCTCAAATGCGACCGATTGCTGTGGCTCCCCCTGTGGACCAATGTTGTTGTTTTTTTTCCGAATTTTGGGTATGACGAAGTCATGGTATGGTATGCTGTACTCAATGGGTATGGACTAGTGAGTATTATACTACTCACTATAATCTCAAACACCAGTGTATGGTAGCAGAACATATACAAATGTACAAAAAACACAACTAAACACAGAATAATTTAAAAAAAGAAAAAAAAGAGAAAGTACAAACTATGACAAAGCATATCCAAACGGTTTCTTGGTTGTCCATTGTACCAGCGCATCCAAGATTAACTTTTTTGCTGCCCTACGTCAGTGCAGTTTCACAGCAGCCCTACGAAAGGGCTGCTTACTGCGGTGAATGGCCCTATCTGGAGCCAGTGTATGTAGATATAAATGCATCATTCTAAGCTAAGAAAACCACTTTCAAAGAAAATATATCATATTCCATTTCTGCCAATATATCCCATATTTCCTTGAACCCATTTGTCTTCCCTTTGCCTTGCCCTCTGAGCGTTAAGCCCCTCACTCATTCCATCAGCTTCCATTCCTGGAAGCCCTGATTATATTTTAGCCTTAGTTTCAAACCATAAATCAATCCCAGTCAAACACACGATGCAATCTGGCAGGTCTAACCCACTGGCACAAGATATAAACTGCAGTGTAGAAGCTGCAGGCCCTAAAGCATTGCTTGCATTAATTTAAAGAGAGTATTCTGTTTTCTCAAAGTAAAAAATGGTACAAGCCAAGTAGCACCAATATATAACAAATCTGTGTTCCCTCAGTCTTGGTTCTATTGTAGCCACCCCCGCTGCCTTAAAATGATTACCAGGCTTTTCTTAAAGTTACTTTGCACATAGTTTCTTCAGTCTGTTTAAGAGTATGGATCCCCAGACAAAAAGCACAGAAACCACTGCAGTATGGTTTGGTGGTCCAGTGAGAAACTGGCTGATCAGCAGTCATTTTCTCTGATACAGCAGCCCCCTGCTCTCCACTTCCTACTGGTTCCCCTCCATTAGACTCTTATCATCCAATTTACCATTCAGCCTTGAATTACTTCCCTCTCGCTCTCTCTCTTTCTTTATGTGTGTCCGTCTACAGTCTCCCTCCTCTTCCCCAAATCAGCCATTTAACAACCTTTCAGCAAACCCTATCAGGCATCCCTCTCTTCCACTTAAGGCTGAAAGTGTAATCCGAACTTGTAAAGCTGAATTGGACCCCCCTCCTGCTCTGAAGGACACCTAAAGCTTCAGGGTAGAATGAGAGATGAATACGAGGCTGAGGGAGGGATGATGAGTGAACTGGGTGGAGAGAGAAGAAGAAGAAAAGGATATCAGGTGTCTGAATGAGCGAGAGATGAGCTTATTCATCAGCTGTTATCAGCTCGCTGTCTGTGATGACAGAAGGCTTTTCAGTCCAACTCCAAACAAAATTTCAGAAATGTGTGGTGCCATTTTTCCAGCTGTGTGCTGGTATTTATATCCCATAAGCCTAATGACAAAAATTTACTGTGGTGTGCATCATTTGAAAGATCTATAATGTGTGCAAGTGAAACATAATTGATGATTTCATGAAGTATTTTGCTCAAAGCGAGTTAAAGTACAGAACAGGAAAAGTGATTGATTACTGAGACTGACACTCATGTAATGAGGTGCACTGAAGCTTGTTCATGCTCAGTTTAATTTCTAAAGGTGCTTGTAACTCATCAAAGGAAATGCAACTCCTTTTCAGACAGTTTTCAATTATCCAGAGTTTAACTAACAAATGAAATTTACGGCTGTTTCTTCTTCATAACCCAAATACAGCAGACTTCCTCAGTCCTGCTTTTCCTTTCATTGTGAGCCTTTTAGCAGCCCAAATAACGACTCAGCAGCTTTTTGTTGTTTGTAATGTTGTAATTCAGACATGTCACACGCAGCTGGTTGTTTTGTTATGTAGATTTCCCTTTAATCTATTTTTGCCTGCATAATAAACAATGCTAATGCCTGGATTTCAGGGACAGGAGATGTGGAATGGTTTGCTGCTGTTGTGTATCTGCATTAAAAAAAACAACTAGTGCAGATAGATGACAAAGATTGCTTCATTTTTTTCTCTGACAGAACAAACGCATAATCTAATTTATACTTCCCCTCTGAGGATAAAAAAAACTCAGATGATTCGAGTAAAACATGATTCCTCTTACAGCAGCGTGTGTCATTTGGTTGTTGGAGCACAGTGGTATCCTCTTATGTGATTGTATCCAAATGACAATCTGATGTATTCCTGATGTGTAACTGCCCTCTGTCAGACAGATGATAAGTAGGTTAGCATTGATCTACAGTTGCCTTGTGAAAGGGCAGAGACAATGCTTGGAAAACCAGACTTGCCATTTCCCCAAATTTTGTGCTACTGCAGAACTGGCAGGAGCAAATGAAGCTTGGCATCTCTGAGATGCAGGGATCAGTGTGTCTGGAACAACGAGGAATACAATATAGCCTTTAGTGTTGGGAAGGTTACTTTTGAAATGTAATAAGTTACAGATTACTAGTTACCCTGTTAAAAAAAGGTAAAAAGTAAAGTAACTTTCTAAATTACTTTATTAAAGTAATGCCCATGGAGTCTAGATGGTGGTGGTGATAATGGTGGTGATGAGATAAGATGAAGAGGGAGCTGTGGATCTGGATGTGAAGAGAAGTGAGTTTTTGATGAGCTTGTCCCGGGCTCTGGATAAGGTGACTGGGGGTGAACGGGGTGGAGGAGGGTTCGACGTTTCTGCCTAAAATGACAGCTGACAGGAGCAGAGAGGAGAACAGATTTAAAGTTTGGCAGCAGCAACATGAATGGCTGAAGGAGATCGTGGCAAAGTTTGACTGGCTAACCAGGAGAGGGAACACCCATAGTCAGCTGATTGGTGGAAGTGGGATAGAGAGAGAACTGTGAATGGATAGCGTAACAAAAGTCTTCCTGATTGAACTTATGCTGAGCTTCATGTGTTACACTAATGGTTACATTAACTTACCTGTAGGTGTTTCCTCAGGTTTGATTTGGAGCATTTTAATGTTGACAGCATTTCCACTGCTTGTAAAAAGAAAAGCTTCATGGTAGAGCCCTTTTTGACTTTGACACGAAAACACTGTTGAATTTCCAGCACTAAAATGCATTCTTGTACGAAGCAATGGCCACCGTCTTGGCATGGTCACCTGGTTGCAGTTTTGGCAGACTCCGATTGCTTAGAGCAATGCACATTGATTTGACTGGCAGACGAGAGGTGGTGCAAAGTCAAACTAGAACCATTCGAAAATTTGAGTGCGTACTAGGACCAAATGAACTGAGTCTATCTGGACGTAGTGAAAGCTCCTGGTAAGCCATCACACCCTTGATGGTGCTGCACTCAGACTGAATTTCTGGTAAAAAAGATGCAAAGCAACAGATTGAATGTATGAATGTATTATATTCAACATATAAGCTTTTACCAAAAAGGATATATTCACATGTAACCCTGTTGGAATCACCAAGCGGCAACCTCCAGTGATGCCAAAGTTCCAAAACCTGCAGTTCCTCTAATGGCCACTTGAGAAGAGAGGTGAATTTTTATATAACTTGCCTGTTGTGTGAGGGCGGGCCGCTTTGAGTGACAGGCTGTCTGCCGATAGTGTCCTCGGGTTCTCAGTCAGATCCAACCCTCGCTCCTCCACAGCTCAACCCTCTCATCCAAATCACCTCTGGCTCCAAAAAAAAGCAAAACAAGATGGCAACAGCCAAAATGCAGAACTCAAGGCTTTAAAACGGGAGTTCACAAACCAAAGGGTGACATCCCGGCAGCTACATCCCTTCTTTTATACAATCTATGGATGTAACTCCTTTGTCATCACAAACATTTTGATTAGTAACTGTACTTAATTACATATTTTTTTTCAGTAACTGTAATTGATCAACACTGTAACATTTATTTAGTAATTCAATTACATCACTCCATCATATGTGACTCCCGAATACTGCCTATAGTGAGCTCTTAGGTGAGGCAAACTGTTGGCCGTGAGTCAAAATGTCAGGGACCACCCAAGACGGAAATTGTGACGGACACGGAACAATGCAATACACTAAGTGTTTGCGGCCTTCACTCATTTGCATAAACCACAGAAGCTCATGGTTAAAGAAAGATCTCATTAAGAGGCTCAAGTTTCAGATAATTGATTGAAATCTACATACTAAGTGTGTTTACTCTGACAGCGATGTTCTGGTTGCACCCGATGAAACACTGGACTTGACATTTACCTTTTAAAATGAACAGCATGCAGGGAGCAGTGCAGCAGCAGCTCCTGTGATACCCATATTAATGTCCTCGCTGCTGTACACTGAGGGCAGCTCATGAGAGGGTGGATAATTTATATCAGGTGTCAGGGGCTCACACTGGCACCTCCCATGCTGTGTGCTACAGCTGGAACACAGGCATTTGCATGTGTAATTGGCTTATTTTTAAATACATCACCCTGACATGCTATTGTGATTTTTATGTGGTGTTTACAGTTTGTTAAACACGTAACTTGCCTCGGCCCTGACAGCTCTGCAATGGCGTGAAATATGTTCTGGTTTTCTGGAATAAAACATCAGGAGGGAGCTGAGTTTATTGTTTTGATCCAACTGTGCTCACCTACTGCACTGTGAAGATGGGAATCCATTTTCATTCAGAGAGTGAGGGATTTTACATTCAGACACTCTCTCTCTGTCTCGCTGTCTCATGTATGCACACACACACACACACACACACACACACACACACACACACTGTGAAGTTTACACCACTTAGGTATTTGCTGCTGGTGATGAATCACACCCATGAGTGTGCAGATGGGTTACAATGGAGGGGGACCAACAGTGGACATCACAGACTGAATAAATCGAAGAATTCCTTGCAGGCAGAAACGACTCTCTTCCTGCTTCCTCTACTTTTAATACCAAAGCCTGTTTAAAATACACAGAACCACCATTCATCATATCTCAGAGCTATTACAGTGGTCTGTGAGGATTTCTTTCAAAATAAGATTACCACTCCTCCTCTTCTGTCTGTTTTCCATCAATCCTTTTTTCCTCACTGTGAGGTGTTTACTGTTGCTGTCCTAGTTTTGCTGTCTCTACAGAACAAAGGAGAAGACTACGCTGTGTGATGTGAATGTTAATCTTTTCTATAATTTTATCACTGCCTGCTGTATCGGTTCCTTTGTGCCAAGTTGCACTCCTCTGTGCATTTCACTCAATCATGGAGTCCTCAAGCTCTGCAGCTGACAAATTGGAAGAAAGTCTACCCTCAGCAACATATGAGCCAACTTTACTTTTTTGTGATTCATCCAAAATCTGCTTCACGTAAAGGGACAGTTCACCCCATTAAAAAATACACATTTTTCCTCCTATCTGGAGTGTCAGTCAATCTAGGTTGTTTTGATTTGAGTTGGCCTGCATCAGAGATATTGGGAGAGTGTGCCCTCTTGAATATAATAAAACTAGATGGCACTGGACGTGTGGTGCTCAAAGTGGTGGTGTGGTGGTGCTATAATATAAATGTGAAAAACTCAGCAGCAATGTCTCTTTCCAGAAATCCAGAAATCTCACTCCCAGCTCCTCAAATACTGGCGTTTGGTCAGTGGCCCTTGGTGTCAGACACCAATGCACTGAGGCACCTTTTAGCGAGGGTATGAGACACCATGGGCGCCAACATTTTTTGACAGTCCAGGCAGACTACTCAAAGCAAGAAAATCCACATAGGGAGGGTGAGAGGAGAGGTGGATGGATAAAAAAAACTCCAGACTTTCACCCAGGATCCTGCAGTTCATGTCCCATGTGAAACCAAAAGTCAATGGAGACAAGTTGGGAGTGAGAAATCTTGATGCCGTTATTCAAGATAATCCACAGATCTTGTTGTGTGCAGTTCCATGTAGGAACTATTTTCTTTCCTCAGGACTACACCCGCCAACTGTATCACTACACAGAAGGAAACGTGCATCTACTGCTAGCTCACCTAGCATCACGCCATTAATGTTAACATCTTGTGCTGTCACAAGCGTGATCCTCGCATCCATGAGTAGATGCATGATTCCCCCAGCGTATAGATACAGTTGTAGTTTGGTCAAAAGAAAATAGTTCCCTACATTAAACTACTCACAACAAGGTCTGTGACCCGTTCCTGCTCCGCAAACACTTGCAACCATTCCTGGGCTTCCCCAACTTTCATTGGCGTTTCACACACAGCTGCAGCACTGTGGCCGCTGCCCTCACCACGCTGACTTCATTGAAAGTGCCGTTCTACTGGACCCCAGCAGCTGACAAAGTACGCAAAGTCCAAGTATGTGACCCTGAGCGGCAATTTGTGGTGGAGGTTGACGCATCAGATCTGGGGTGTGAGCCATCTTGTCCCAGCATGCAGCCGCTGACCAGGAGCTTCATCTCTTCCTGGTTGCCACCTGCTGAAAAAAAATATGACATCAGGAATCTGGTGCTACTGATGGTCAACCAGGTTTGGTATTAATATATCTGCAAATACAGCAGCAACTCACTCCAAAACAATCTACGTTGATAAATAGCAATACAGGTAAGAGGAAAAATATGTGTCTTTGATTTTGTTGTGAACGGTCCCTTTAACATATCGTCATTTTCTTAAGGAGAATTCAGCACGTTATGATCACAGAGGGCGTCACAGAGTCCTACAGTTTGACCCTTGGCCTCTTTCCAAAACCTGACTTGGCTTTACTTTAGCCGAGAATACATTTTCAAGCTGCAGGCTGGCAACTGGCCTCTCAATGTGATGCCAGTACATTATCACCTGCAGCACATGCTCTCACCAGCATGCCCTTGAGTAAAGCCACTTGATAGACCCAAGCTGTCACACTTTAGCTGACCCCGTGCTCTGATGGGCCGAGTGCTAAAATGCATTTGGTATTACAGAGCTGTCACCAGGGAGTCCACTGACACAAACCTCATGGTTTTCCAACCAGAAATTTGTCAAAAGAAATGTGCACAAATAGGACTTAATATGATAAATGGGAAATCAAAAGGGGAAAAGGGATTGTTAACTTGAAAACAACCTGATCAATACTATATCAAAAACAGATTTTAACAGCTAGAGGACCAATCAATAAACAACTACAACAAAAACATCCTACACTATGAGCTAATTATAAATCTGAACTAATCAATAGTGTCATATTAATAATGGATCGCATGACAATGAGCAAGGGGTCACTCATAGTGATAAACCCACAGAAAATTATCACCCAACTCAGCAGCTCTCAGTTCTCTGGAGCATTTTCTTTTTTTATTTTCTGCCCATTGTCTTGTTTTTTTGGCCCATGCCTTTACTGTTTTACCTCACTCTGACTACTCTTCAGTATTGTTTCTTGCAGCAGCAAAGCACCAAACTGCATGCAGAGTTGGTGGAAACCAAAAAAGGAGAGTAAATATTGGACTTACATTTATCAGGTGTTCACACACATGACTCTAAATAATTTAGAGTGTTGCAGAGTATTCTGGTGGATGTGTAAATAGGCAGCTGTTTGCATATATGTTCAGTTTTTTAACTTTACAAGGTGTTAATTTCAGTGTTGTGTTTACAGCTTGTTCTCCTGCCCCTGACTGGCCAGAGAAATAAATAAATTAACATTGCTTGAAGATTATACTGAAGGGATAGTTTGGATCTTTTGAAGTGGGGTTGTACAGTATGAGGTGCTTTTCTATAGTCAGTGTATAATATACAGTAGATGTTTGTGGGCAAGCCCCCAGCTGGAGAAGCAGACAGGAGTAACATCACAGAAGCAAAACAATGTAGGCTATGGACAGTGGGAGCAACAAAACATATTTTAGCCATCTAAAAAAGTCTCACCTAATAGAATCCATATTAGTGTAAGTGTACACTATACTGAGACAGCTCTGCAGCAGACAGCCTCTTCCAACAGAGAAGCTGTCAACAGCTTTAGTTCCCCATCTATGCTCTTGTCAATGCCACCTCACTTCTTTGAGAAAAACAACCACTTTATCCTGCTGAACACAGGAGCTGCTGGTCTACAGCTGCTCCTGTGTTCAGCAATGTTAAATGACTGTTTTTCTTAATGAAGTCTGGCCTTGAAGAGAGCAATATAACAGCTTCAGTTCCCTGCTGCAAATCGCTGTCTGACAGCAAGTTAAAACAGTGAAAATTATATTCATATAACATATAACTGTCAAGCACAAACTGGAGATGGACTCACAAACTTGGATAAAAGTTCAAGGTCTTTAATGGGGCTCATGTCGGTACACGGGTGATCAGTTACACAGGCAAAGGTATCCAATATGACAGGCAAAAAGGGGGGTTAAAAGGTCAACAACACACTCAGAAGGAACTCCAGGGAAACACTGGATCTCTCTCAAAAGTAAAGACGATCTGGCAACAAAGGAGGAGAAGACAGGGACTCAAACAAACTATACAAGGGAGACAGTAGCCCTTTTTAGATAGGCAATGGGGGGCGTGAGCAAGTAACAAAACGTGTAGCTCAGCATGTGACGTAAACAGTGACGTACTCTGAGGGAAGCCGCGGCTGGTCAGTCCTTTGGCGATTCTCTCATAAGTCAGCCCGTTCTTCACCGTCCCTGTCATCTGACGGTTAATGGCCTCTTCGTTTGTGAGGGCAAGGAGGGCGCATATGGCAAGCCGTTTTAACATTTAATCGCTAGACTGGATATTCATTACTGATATCTGCAACATAATTTTACTGAGTCAAAACTCTTATTCAAGATATCTGTAATTAGATTTTGCCTACTCAAAACTCTAATTACAGATATCTGTAATTCAGTTTTGACTAGTAACATTCAAACTATTTTTGCCATTCATGTGTATGGGGTTTGTCATTATAGATATCTCCAATGTAGTTGCGGATATCTGCAATTGTTATTGCAGATATCTGCAACTGAATTGTGGATATCTGTAATTCCAGTTTGAGATATCTACAATTTAATTTTGACTAGTCATAATTCAAGTTCAAGATATCTTTAATTATCATCAATTTAAGATATCTACATGGTCCTTTCTAGATATCTTGAATTGAGTTTCAGATAGTCAGAATGACGTTGTAGATATCTTGAATTTGAATTATGACTAGTCAAAATGACGTTGTAGATATCTACAACTGAATTATGACTAGTCAAAATGACGTTGTAGATATCTGCAACTGAATTATGACTAGTCAAAATGATGTTGTAGATATCTGTAACTGAATTATGACTAGTCAAAATGACGTTGTAGATATCTACAACGTCATTTTCACTAGTCAAAATGACGTTGTAGATATCCGCAACTGAATTATGACTAGTCAAAATGACGTTGTAGATATCTCAAACTGCAATTATAGATAGTCATAATGTAATTGTAGATATCTATAATGACAAACCCCATACACATGAATGGCAAAAATAGTTTGAATCTTACTAGTCAAAACTGAATTACAGATATCTGTAACTGTAGTTTTGACTAGTCAGAATGACGTTATAGATATCTGTAATTCAGTTTTGACTAGTCATAATGACGTTACAGATATCTTAAATTAAAATTCATACTAGTCACAATGACATTACTACTAGTCAAAATGACGTTATAGATATCTATAATGGTAATTCCGGATAGTCAAACTTAGTGATTAAATGTTAAAACGGCTTGTCATAGGCGCACAATTCCATGTCTCCCCAGTTGTACATCTTTACAGTGTCTGTCAGGTTTGTGTTTCCCTCTTGCTACTAGCTGCTGGCTAATTCCTGCTATCAGCTGTTTCCTGTTTATCCACCGCCAGTGGGTCGCACATGCGCCGTCATCAACAGCTCCTCCCACAAGTTATCAACAGCCCTTCCTGTTGCGGCAGGCCGCCTCGGTCTGTTTAAACTAAAAGGGGTCCACCAATATGTTTACCCTACGAGGCGGAAAATTGGGCACCCCGGATCAACTCGCCAATCCGGCTCTGTGTGTCTAAACGCTCGCAGCTTGCTGGCAAAAAGGCCCAACATTCGCAGAAAATCTGGCAGTGTAAAAGGGGCTAATGAGACACAGGTGAAACACATTAGGGCGTGGCAAGTAATTACAAAGGAGGGAAACTTGACAGGATGTGGGTTCTGAAACGAGAGAAGACAATGGGTACCAAAATAAAACAGAAAACACGGATGAAAAATAAAAAGGAATTTAGCTTGACGGGTCACGACAGTAACATAATTGATAAGGTCTGGATGAAATAACACCAAATTCACTTCATATTATTGTCAGTTTTTGTTTAGGCTGAAGTTTTCTGATCATTATTTAGAGATTAAATCAATTTCTTTTATCATGTTTTATCAGTTTTGCAGCACATGACTTACTCACCTGACCAGTCATCAGATATAATTCCACATTCAGACATGATGATACTCTGTCCATGTCTACACTGATACCATTAATCGTTGTTAAAGTTGTCTTGATTAGATTAAAATAATAAAGTCATGATTAATAAGACTCATACGATATACAACTCTGGTTTAAATACACACATTGGCAGTTATGACTCAGTTATGAGCTCAGAATAAATTTGTCATACAAGGCACGTTTGACTCCCTGCTCTGCCTATTGAACCACCAAACTAATCTTCAGTATATTCACCATGACATTTCATATAAAAGTCATCCCCTCACATGGAATTGGGAAAATTCTCATGCAGGAGTGGATCTACTGGTTTTCTGGAAAGCATTTTATCCAGAAACGTAATCAACCACAGAGGTGCAGCAGAATTTATATCTGAGTTCACCCCCACTGAACTCCCTCTCCCCATTTCTATTTCTCTTATAGCTGACAGAAATCGAAGCCTAAGCAGGGTACAGAGGGACTGTGGTGAGCGTTGGAGCTTGATAATAGTCTGGTTCTGTGTGGCTGCAGATCTAGGGCAGCCACAGCTAATTCAATCTGTTGACTCCAGCGCTAATGCCCCTGTCGCTTTCAGGCAGCCCGGTGGGGTAGAATGGGAAGGGGGATACATTACATTAGGGAGAGCTCAGAGTCATGGTTAGCCAGCTAACTTGACATTACACCTTGGAAGAATGTGCATGGATATTCAAGGTGATATATAACATTATAATGCAAAACAACTATGACTGAGAACATGTTCCACATCATGCAGCGTTCAGCTTGGTGCCTCAGTGTTATGACACCCGACTGCACTGAATCTTAAGCAGATAATCTCAAGGATATGTCTCCTCCGTACTTCATGCAATCCACTGAATCTGTCACACAGTAGATTGATATTGCCTCTACATATGAATTAATGATGCCTACTGCAACTACAGTATATTAGACTACATCAGACTGCTGCTGATGACATTAAAATGCACCATGTGATAGTGTAGGGAGTAGTGTTTATGAAAAACCAACAAGAAAACAGCAAAAATGAGTCACTTTCTCCTGACTAGGTGTAACTGAATCTGCATTGCTGACAAATCTGCACGTCAACCTTCAATTATTCTCAGCCCCCCTGCTAGAGGCAACCTGTACCAGATTTAATGATGCTTAATGGAATCTAAAGACATGTGTGGTCCAGAAATCTTGATAACTCTCATTAAGCTAACGGTCCAGAGGAACGGTGCTGTTAGCTAATTTGTTAGCAGAACATAACCTCATATCAGTGGCACCAGAGCTCATAGTAATTCTGCCAAAATGCAACCACATAATTGCTTTGTGAGAGAACATGTACCTCACATTGATTTCCTCAGCGAATTTCCATTAATGGGTCTCTATGGCTCAGTCTAATGATGCTCGCTCTAAATTTCACATCATCATGTTTCTTCTTTACTCATTCTTTCTCTGTTTATGTTTCACAGAGTGGTGCTGGTGGAGAACATCCCAGATGACATCTCCTTCTTAGACAATAGTACATCACACCTCCCTCTGTCAGTGGGGCTGTACGACTTACTGGACCGAGCTATCCGAGCCGTGGAGATAGTTTCCCCACTGTGGATCCTCAATTCTTCTGATTACGAGTCCAGCTTCCAGCCTGCTGCCAGACAGGTAAAAACAGAGCAAGTCTACAGAGACTTGACCCTGCAGAAGTTAGGACATTTATTCAAATTCTGTGTCTATTTTACGTCTTCTGTCTCCTCTTCTTGTCTGTGCCTCCTCTACATAATGATCAGTGGTGGAAGAAGTACTCAGATCCTTTATTTAAAGGTTCTATATATGTGGCATTTTGACCACTGATATAGCACCACTATTTGCTGTGTAAAGATATAGTGGAGTAATGGTCTCCTGAGCAGAGAATGAAGTCTCACTACCACTGTGTGTGCTATAATCTGAGCTTCTCTGGTCTTTGTTTTGGCAGCCAGGCCTGAGTAGGTTCGATTTTCTATATTTTTTTCGCATCCCTTTAAAGTCTTTAGAGAGACCAAGAGGCAGTGAAGAAAGTGTGGCGTAAACTGTGGGACACATACATCTGCAACAAGAGATAGCAACAGGGCAGAGGAAACGGTAATGACAGCCTATCAAGAAACGCACAACAGCAATGATTATCCTTACAGGAGAGTACAATTGAATAGCTACACACTGTCATTTCATAACTCAGGTAGCTGCGGTGCCAAAATGCAAGACGCTGGCAGAGAGTGGCGACAGCCAGGGAGGTAACTCCAATGGAGAGAAGCAAAGCAACTAGTGTGTTTCTCCATTTTGCCTCAGCTTGCAAATTTTTTGCAACAAACATTTTGTGCAGGGTGTATGTGCGTAGCCTAATATTTTCTATGAGATGACGGATTTAAAAAATGCATATGAAAAATAAAGACTTGATGTGCAAAGGTCATAAGAGCAGAGTGCAGTTCCAGCTGAATGTGACCTTCCTTTAAACTTTTGCCATCTAACGCATATTTTTACCTGATGTTTTAGGTAGCAAGATAGCTAACAAGCTCACAATGACATTACATGAATTCAAGCCACTCGGCACATCGAAGAAATAGCTCCTTATTTTCTGGAATACATTAATAATGTTGCTAAAATGACTATATCTTAAAAATACAATATTCGAAACAACAAAATAATTGCCAGGATGTATTCTCTTGCTTGCCTAATGTACTTAAAAATGTACAAAAGGGTAACGTTATTCCTTTGTTTTGTTTTGTTTCTGTTGTATGTTCAGGGTCCACCTTCTCTCTCGCCTTGCCTAGAATACGAAGGGAGGGTGGAGGTGTGGCCAACACACCCATTTGTTTAGGTCTGAGGTGCTGGTGCTCTGCTGCGACATCAAGTCGTTCTGAATGTCACATATCGAACCTTTAAGTAAAAGTACCATTACAGCAACGTAGAAACAGGTCACATACTTTTAAAATTTCACTTAAACAACCGGAATATTATCAAAGAATGTATAAAGCATCAAATTAAAAGTACTTAATTTTAATGGTGAAATGTTGAATCATTTTACCTTTTTTTTTTTTTTTTTTTTTTTACTTTTTAACAGTTATTTAAACAAAACCACCTGAGAAGATTAGCCACAGGTGTAACGATTGAGTTCAGAACTGGTACCAAGCTGCAGAGAAAAACACAAAACACCAAGAGCAGTTTATCAAATCCAAATCTTGACTTAGGAGGTCTGGGGTCAAACACGTGAAGGCAGAAAAATCAGTTCAGGGAAATCACACCAAGAGCAAAGTCCATAAACCAAGCAGAGTCAAAACCAAGGAATCAAAGGCTGAAAAAGGCGCATTACACACTAGGGCGACAATGACAACCTGGCAACTGAATGGGGGAAACACTGGGCTTTGAATACACGCGGGCTGATTACTATCTACATACAGGTGAGGTACACATGAGGTAATCAACAAAGGCAGGTCAACAGTGAACTCAATGAGAACTCATTTCAAAATAAAACAGGGACTGGATGAAAAAACATGAACATAAACTTGACAGAATATCACAACAGAATCATTCTTTGGCATGTAAAACATCTAACAGGACAAGGGCCTCCAACTTAACACTTCTCCTTTGTAAGAGGTCACCAGCCAAAAAGATCAGGCCACTAGTTTAATCTTTAACAATGTATTTTTATTTGTTATATGCTTATCATATAGTGGCATCCCATCAAGATAGATGGAGTGATGACCTGATGTGACAGTACAGTATGCATGGATTAAGACTGGATTTGATGTATTTTTCTGCGGGCTGATTTTTGTATCTCTTTGTTTTATTCTGAACCTTGAGACCCTTAACTTTAATACTGTATGACACAAAGCATACAACAAAGAATGGAAAAAATAAAATAAATTCCTGTTACTTGTTAAAGTAGCATACAATGAAACAATAAAGTAAGTTTGTTACTTTCCACCACTGATGATAATGCGTGTAAAGTGAGACAGACACATTGTAATTTGCTTCATTTGCATTAGCTGTCCAACATAGTGGCTATTTGGTTTTATATCCAAATCCCAGGTCATTGAGCAGACTACACAGCTGCCACATCTCAAATTAATCATATCTTGAAAGGACATTAAAGAAGAGATGGTTTTCTGTTTCAGCCAAATTAGACAATTAAGTAAAAGCAGACCAAATGACAGTATGACAGTATGGCAGACACAAATGATCAGCAGAGCGGAAAATCAATATCTGTCCCTGTAGAACTGTGCTTGCTGGTTACATACTGGTCTGGTCTACTTTCAGGCTGTGTGATGCGAACTATTCATTTTGGATTTGAACAGGATGTGTGTGTTATTGATAGTTGCCTGGAGGGAAGTGAATAGAATAGAGCATATCAGGAGGGCTAATGAAAGCCTGAGGCTGTTGATTGGAAAGTAATAGCTCCTCTCCGAAGCCTCAGGGCAGAGGAGAGCTAATGGCCTTTCAGCCTCCAGCTCTCTGCAAAAAGCTGCCAAAAACGACACCTCATCAGGAGGGAGGCTGGACCGGAAAATTTAATGTAAAGGCAACAATACAAGAGATGAAGATGGGGATGCTCTCGTATAGTATGCATGTACGCTGCATGTCTGTTTATGGCAAAATACTGTTAACATCTGTTGTTTTGTTACCATGAATAGGCACCCAGATCATAATCACTGGGTATTTTGTGATCACACATTGAGAGGAATCGCTGTCAGTTCAGCAGATTTATTTTAAAATAAATTCACTCAAAAGTTTTAGCTGTAATATACAAATGTTTAAAAAGACAATGTCAGCTATATCACCTCAAATCATAAAATAATAGAAGAAGTTCAACACATAAGTTTCCTGGACTGTGCTGTACAAGACAATGAGCGTCCTTCACATGTTAATGATGTGGTTCCTGAGTATCTGCAAAGATATTAAAAGGTGCTCTGCTTCTTCTTTGATTCATCTCCAAGTTGTGTGTTCTGTGTTAAACCCTGGAAGCAAACCTGCCAATATCACCAAAATGTGACACTTTCTCTTGGAATAATTAAAAACTTAAGAGTGTGTGTTCACCGCAAAACCAGTGAGATTATATTTTACACTTTGAAGTGGCACTTTAGTGATTTAGTGTTGCATTTCATAAAACTGGACTGGCCATTCTCCTCTGACCTCTGGCATCACCAGGGCATTTTCACCCAGGGAACTGCCGCTCACTGGATATTTTCTCTTTGTCGGACCATCCTCTCTAGAGATGGTTGTGTGTGAATATCTCAGTAAATACTCAGACCAGCCCGTCTGGCACCAACAACCATGCCACGTTCAAAGTCACTTAAATCACTTTTCTTCATCATTCTGATACTCAGTTTGAACTTCAGCAGCTCGTCTGTCTGAAGTCTACATGTCTAAATGCATTGAGTTGCTGCCACTTGATTGGCTGATTAGCTAATTGTGTACCTATTAAAGTGGCTGGTGAGTGTATTTCGGAATATCACAAGTGTCTTTTATGGGTTTTGAAGGCTCCATTACAGTAGAGTGTACAGTTCTAGCTGTTCACTTTGTCATCTGTCAGGTGCTTTGTTGCCTAAAGGCCTGTTCACATCAAACTAGCTCCAGAGAACAAGTGACGACAAAGGCCCCCTGCTGCATCACCTGACTTTGCAGTGTCTCGGCCAAAAAAAGTTGCACATGACCAGCATGTACATTCTGCGCCTGCGTGAGAGGAAATAACTCTCCACACCAGCAGATGGCAGTAGTCTATAATTCTCATTCAAAAAAAGGAAACCAGAGGACAGCCTTGATGCTAGATAGCCAGTTGGCACATTAACAACACAGTCCAATGTTTAAAGAACAAAGCATATGTACTGTGCACTGGTGGACAATAGCACAAACCAGTACAAAATGTTTCTGCTCAAAAACACACAGAACAGCTCAAGAAAAAAATCTTACCTTATGCAACAAGTGTTTTGTTTTTCTATGCTGAGCTAAACTGCCAATCAGAGTTATTTCATTCATCGAATGGCTCCTCAGTTATTGACTCTGATTCAACATGCTGAATTGGCCAAAAGAAAAGCAAACAGGAGCCACTGAGAAGCAATGGTGCAAGACACACTGCTCCAACTAGGGCCATAGAGTCTGGATATGAACCCAGGATTCTGGTGTCACAGTTAAATGTAGTGTTAACTCAAAGAAGAGCGATTACACTGTCACCACAGCACAATTATGAAAACAGTTTAGTAATATACAAACACAATTTCCAGGAGACAGGATTTCTCAGGATTTCTGTATCTTATATTTCCCACAATGCAACTTAAAAAACATAAATCATTAGACACTCCTTGCTTGGCAAATGCCCATGTTTCCTTTACATGCCTGGTTTCTAACACAAGCTTTCTGCTAAAAATCTGAACTCTCCAAGGCCATGGAGAAATATGTTCTTCTTCAGTCTTTGGAAAGCTCCCTCCAGAGACACAAAAGAAAAATAAAACTGCTTTCACAGGCTTAATACTGACGGGTTGGACTTGATGTGTCAAATCAAATGACTTTTAAACAGCTTTAAAAGTCGTTCTGTAAAATGTCATTATGTAATGAAACAACAACCTTCCCAATGTCACTGTGTCTCTTCTAGCAGGCTTAAAACAATCTATACTGAAGGAACAGACACATAAAATATTGGACACATCCTCCTGATATTGCAGTGAAGCCCATTCAACCAAATTCAGATCTCAACTGACTCTGACTCATTTTCTATCTAATTTGCAACTGGTGTTGTCGGAGAAATCAATAAGAGTGGTTTGGAGATGTTTGGGTTTTACCTTTAATGACCTCCTCAGTGTACTTCATAAAAAGAATCACATACATATTTTGTATTCTCAGTGTATTTATGCCTTCAAAGCCAGAGAGTCTAGGGATTAAAGTAAGGGTCTTACTTTAACTTCAAATGATCTGTTGACAGTGACTCATCATACATAGTTTATATTTCTCTTTTTAAATGTGTTGCTCTACAGCGAGAGGTTTATAATTGGGTATTTAGAGTGAGCAGAGGTTGCTATCATGACTGAGCAAACAAAGAAAAGAGTGTCACCCGCAAATATGAACACTTGATCAAAACAAAACAGGCATCACAGTTGCTGGGTGCAGACAAAAGACCTCTGGGAAATGCAGCACAAAAACTGCACATAAATAACTGCAGATGGTGCCAAGATATTAAAGCAAATCTAAGCAATACATGAGAGTCTTGTCTGAATACACAGTGCATGAGTTTCTTGTGACAGCAGATATTTTGTGATGTGTTTACCCCAGGGAAGGGCTCTGCTGTCCAGGCTGCAGGGGCTGAAAGCTAAAGGGATCCAGCTGAAGATCTCCAGCGGGATGATCGACTCCACTGAGCTCGGGATCCTCGCCAAACACTGTCAGCTCTCGCTCTCACTAAATTATACATCCTGTGTGTGTTGTGTTCAAACATGCTGCAGCTTAGCTCTGTCTGTTGACTCTTCTCTCAGCCTATTTGTCCTGCTCAGCTCTTTCAATATTTCCCTTCATTTGTCTCTGTGTTTCTGTTTCTGCCTCTCTGTAGTTAGATCTTCCTTAATCCATCTCCTTGTTTCAAATGTAGCTTCCTTTGTTTCAGTCTGTTTGTCTGGCTGCCTTTCATCTTTTATCTGATCTCTGTTTTTGTCTCTATTTCTCGATTTTTAGATGCTGAAGTCCACTATGTGAACACGACAGCACTGACCAAAGGCAACCTCCACTCGTCCTTCTGGGTGGTCGACAGGAGACATTTCTACATCGGCAGCGCCAGCATGGACTGGAGATCCCTGGCCACAGTATCCAAGACCCACCACACATCACAGCACACTCAGAAACACACATTAAACATGCATACTCACACAGAAACAGAGGCTGTGGCAGAAAATGCAGTATCATAACCTCATCAAGTCTGAAGCTGCACTGCAACACAAATTGCCACAATTACAAATCACAACTTACATCCTTTGTTGTCGTTTTGTATCCAACAGACTTTCACAAGATTTGTAATTACATAAGAAGTTCTGTATCCCCTCATGTAAAGTGGTTTGATAATGTTCGACTGGCTTAGACTCAAAAGTGCAGCATTTTATTTGAAGTACTCAGCCCTCTTATGCACAAGGCTGTCCTTGAAAACTGCATCATCTGAAATGACGAATAGTAATGTCACTGTTAATTAATTTGGAAAATATAGCCGGATTTAACATATTTAATACCATGGGTGATACAGACGTCCTTCACTTTGATTTAATACTCAAAATTGATTTCTCCAGATGTCTAAACGTGCATTTTTTAGACTGTGCATTTAGATTTTGTTGATATATTAGTGGAGTCAGTTGCTTTATACATACTACACATGCACATTTGCAAATATGTAATTTATAAACCCTATCAAAACACATTTGTACAGATAGTGAGACTATTTTGTCCATCAAAAAATCATATATGAGGAGGAGTGGATGGGTGTGGGTGTTTAGTGGGGGCATGCAAGGTCGAGAGGCATCCCAATGTGAAAAAGTGGCCATTCTTTCATCTTCTCCTTCAAAGCTGAGATTCTTGCATGGCTCATTAAAGTGCAGCCCCATTTTTTAGGCTGCTTTATCTATCTTTAGAAATCCAGAGATACATAAGGGCATTGTGTATGTTGGTGCGTTTTGGGAGCGATAGAATGCGCAGTATCAAATAAAACTTTAGTAAGTGGGATCTGAGCTTTATTTATGGATACTTTGCCAGTGTAAACACTGCGAGGAGGAATGTGCGGAGCGAAAGAGAGAAAGAGAAGGCAATTTAGGAGGTACAAGCTGAGAAGCTGAAATTGAGAAGTGTCTCTTTGAAATGAAAACGCAGCAGAGAGCACAGACAGAAAATAGAGAACAGGGAGGAGAACTGTAGTGTCTTCTCAAACCCTGCTGTAATTGGATGAGACTTTTGGCCAATGTGGCCTGACAGTGGAAAGGTGCTGTGTGTGTGTGTGTGTAGGTGGTTGGACGTATAAAAGTGTTGAAGGAGTAAAAACAGACAGTTTGAAAGGAGGAAATTGAATTTTGATGGAGATTTTTATTGATAAGAATAATTACAAAGATGTTTATGTAAATATGGGCTGTCTGCCTTCATGTTGACGGTGATCTAACTGACACTGTGTTTGTTCTCCAGAGGAAGGAGCTGGGTGTGTTGGTGTACGACTGCAGCTGCCTAGCTCTGGACCTCCACAGAGTGTTCAGCCTCTACTGGGGGCTCCAGTATAAAGACTTCATCCCCTCCTTCTGGTCCAAGCGCCTCTTTGCCCTCTTCAACAGGGACGAACCACTGGAACTCACTCTCAACAGCACAAAGGCTCAGGCTTACGTCTCTGTAAGTTACAGTTATAGTGTTAACTTGTATTGTTCTTTAGCCCAACTCCAGATTCACACTCATATCAAAATGAGCTTTGTCTTCTTGATGTTTTGCCTTGCTATATTTTGGTGTTTTTCAGTACTCTGTCCTCAGTTTTCGTAGCTTCCTCTTGGTTGTGTGTTGCTTACAGTCTAGCACCTAGTTGCAACCTCACCTGCATGCTGTTTTTGGCTTTGAATACTTGCTCAGGAGCATCCTGAACACAGCAAAATAAAAAGAATGTAAGAAAATACAGGTAGAGGGCAGATTCTCTGCAGATAAATACACCACTGTACACTTCTAGTGGGTCATTAGTGATGATTGATAATCTGCCATGAAAAGGTCTACTGTGCATGAGTTAGGACACTCAAAATGTATTGATGTATATAGTAAATAAGGGATAATTTCTCACACCCCAAAGACACCTAAAGGTGTGTTGAGTTGCTCTGATTGATTTGACCTCAGCTCAGGTTGTGATGGGCAATTTGGGGAAATTTGTCATGTCACCAAACATGAATGCAGCATCAGCTCCAATTAAAATTGGTCAAGGTTATGCAGGGAATTGCGTGAAGTCAAAATAAGATTGATAAAGGTATGATATGTTCAAGGGTTAGGCAGGAGACTGAGGGTGATGTCAAGCAAGCACAATGTGCACACGCCGACACACTCCTAAAGAAGAGGACTAATCAGGCAAAGTGAAAACACCTGTGTGGGTACAGCATGGGTGTGTAGGGTCTTTAAATTGGGCAGGGACATCAGTGTTACCAGTTCCACCTGTGCTTAAAATGTTTAAATGTCTCCTCTGAAAAAAGGTCTGTTATCAGAAACAGTTTACACAGACACAGATATCCAGGTTTTATAACAAGGAACTCCAACTTTTTGAAGTACAGCACACTCAAACCAATCTCCAGCGGAGGTGACAGTTAGATGGGAGAGTGCATTTTTCATACTGAGCGTCTCTGCAGGACACTGTGTCTTTCAGCGTCATCTTCTTCCTGTCTTCCTGGAGATGAGTGATGGTGATGTCATCCTACCTGCAGCAGAAAACGGTTGATTCGGCCGAGCTGTCCACTTCTCTGGAAAATTAATATCAACACAAAAAGCACAAAGCACACACTTCACAAATTCACAGGTTTCTGTCAGCAGAAAGCTAAAACTAAAACATCAAGGTTTTGTACAAGACATGCATGCACACACACAAACACACACACACACACACACACACTCATACACACAAAACAAAGGAAGAAAATTAAATCCTAATGGGTCATTTAGGTGAACAATAAAGATGATGAGAGCTAAGTTGATAACAGTGCTGATAATGATCATGATTGTAATTCTGCATATTATTAAAATTCCTCTCTGAGTCACTGTGGTAATAAACATCTGGTCGTACAACACTCTGAGCATCTCTCATGTGTGTTCCTTCAGAGAGAAGGACAGGATGCACCAGTTGTGCATCCTCGCAGCACTTTCTGTCTTCACTAACTGACTTTGCCTTGTCTTCCCTCCTCTGATGACAGAGCTCACCAGATGTTTTCATCCCCAAAGATCGTAGCAGTGATCTTGACGCCATTTCCAGAGTCATCCAGGAGGCTCGCCATTTCATATATATATCCATCATCGATTACCTGCCCCTCCTCGGCCGCAGTGCTCAAAGGTTAGAACGACTGTGCCGCTGCTGGCAGTTGCTTTATTTGGAATGATTTGAGCAGCATCGATGCTCGGATGCTTTGCCTTGGTTCAAGTGATTAAACTCAGTGTACCCATATTTGTGTGTGTCTGTATCTGTGCCAAGGTACTGGTCTCGTATTGACGGCCTTATCCGGGAGGCTTTGATCCTGAGGAAGGTCCGGGTCCGTCTGCTGATAAGCTGCTGGGAAAAGACTCATCCACTTACTTTCAACTTCATCTGGTCCCTGAAGAGTTTGTGCATGGAGCAGGCCAACTGCTCACTGGAAGCTGTAAGTACAAGGCCACCATGTACTATTTTCAACTCTATAGATACACTTTATCAATGCTCACTGCACCATTCTGTGTGTGTGTGTGTGTGTGTGTGTGTGTGTCTGTAGAAGTTCTTCAACCCCAGAGTGCAGAGGGATGGCAGTCTCCAGGGAGTAAACCACAACAGGTTTATGGTGACAGACAGAGCCATTTATTTAGGTGAGCTCATCGACCAGACTCTGTGACTGCGTCTCACGTGCCTCTGCTTACTTCATGCAGATCTCAACTTCTCAAAGCTCAAACTACTGAATCTACATCAGTTTGTATAAACATTAATCAAACTTTAAGGCCCAGAAGCACCAAACGGACATCAAAGAACTAGTGTCCGACTGTTGAATCACGTCAAATCACCAGTGTCTCCACCAAAAAGTTGCACATGAACACTCTGCAAAGATTTCAGCCAATGGCCAACTAGCATGTGCATAAGAGGAAATAACTCCCCATAAAAGCAGGTGGCTATAGCCTGTACACATCAAGAGTTAAAAGGCTAAAAAACAATCCTAGCTTATATAACAAGTTTGTTCCCATCTCATGCCCTCTTAAGCCGTCTATTTGCTTTCCTCCCTTTCAATTCTCTACACGTGCACTGAGCTGAACTGCCAATCAGAGTGATTTAATTCACAGACGGGCTCCACCGTCTCCGACTCCAATTCAACATGCTGAATCGGCAGCAGCCAACTGGGGCCAACTGGTGCCAATGGTGCAGGACACACCGCCAGCACTTGCTGACAGCCCAGCACTGACTAACAGCCAGCCATCAGCTTGGCATTTCAGGGCTCTTGGAGGTGCTGATATTCATATTTCTCAAGGAAAGCTGTCTCCTCTTGCTTCCAGTCTTTACGCTGAGCTAAGCTAATCATGTCCTGGTTCCAGCTCTGTACTTAACACGCAGACATGAAAGCAGTATTGACCTTCTCATCATCTAACTCTCAGAAAGAAAGCGAAGTAATTCCCATAATGAACAAGGACTCCATTAAAAATGTGTCTGTCCAGGGAAATGTAAACAGGGCGCTTTACACAGCAGGATGGTCTTTGATTCACTATATTTATCCACTCATACTTTATGGCATTGTTTAAGAATTGTGTTTTAGTCATCTTGGCGTGGGGTTTTTGTCTCATTTGTTGTGCTACAAAATATTTCTGACATACAGTAAAACCGTGGTCACTTCTCTGTTTCTTCCTCTGTGCCCTGACAGGTAACCTTGACTGGGTGGGGAATGAGTTCATCTTTAACGCAGGAGCAGGCCTGGTGATCAGTCAGCCGGAGGGCATCGAGGAGAGGAACTCTACAGTGGTGGAGCAGCTACGGGCTGCTTTCGAGAGGGACTGGTTTTCACGTTACACCCGCTCACTGCAGGCCAACAAGATCCCCGTCTGCAACAAGCACCAGATCAACAGGCTGGTGCCAGGCAAAACCAGCCACTTAGACAATGGACCAGTGCCTATCAGAACAGGCCAGCATGATAACGGGCCTGCACCGATCAGAGGCAGTCACAAAGATGATGCACATGTGGCAGTTAAAACAAGGCACTATGACGAGAGACTGAGCAAAATGAGTCGCCAAGGCAAGGCCAGTGGACTGGTGCCAGTTATAGACAGTTACCAAGAGAGGGGACGAGTCAAAATGAGTCAACTTGACAACAGACAGGTACAAGTCAAAGGTACTCACCGTGACAATCCAATGGAACCACCCACTCAGTCAGCTGAGAGCAGCGGGAGCAGAGAGATCTTCAATGGATCCCTGTGACTACAAGTGTGATGGGTTCCTTTTCGCTGAATGATGTTTGGAGAATCGCTCTTTTCCAGGAACAGTGGATTTAACACACTGGGTCTTTGTAGCATTTTATTGTTACCATTTTGAAGAAAAAAACTTTAAAGATATAAGTAACATCTGGTTTGCAGGACTTGATAATGTTCACAGAAGAACTCAGGAAGGAAAGTAAATGCTCCGCTGCAGTCTGGAACATTTGATGGATATTTTTTAAAGAATGAAACCAAAACATTTTGGTTCATAAGACAAACTGTAATAATAACTTACAGCCTTGCTCCTTATTTAATCTTTTTTGTCTCCTTGTTGAGATCTCTCAAGCAAAGGAAACAGATGAAATCTTACTGACTGCCTAATTATTGTTGTCACTTTAGCTGTTTGTGGCAGTCATAACGTATCACCCTTTAAAAGGGGAATGACGCCTGCATACCTCTGCAGAGATGGGAGGCAGTGCAGCACGTGTAGCTACACTAGCTACATTTAGCATTAAAGATACACTCCAAAGTAGTGGGGGATTTACTACACAGCTTTATATGCTATGTGTACTCAGATTGGTAGTGGACACTTGGCCTCATGTAAATAGTTTGTGCATCTCCAGCAGTATTCTGAAGTAAGTTACTGTGCATTCAAACAGTTACTTAAAACTGTAAAGTTATTTATTACAGTCAATTGGTATCTTCATCCCAAACCAAATCAACATGATACCACTAGTTTAATAAACTACATTGGATCAAATGGCATTAATAGAAATAGACAAGCTGATGTGTACGTATTAATAACCCAATTACCAGAATAAATGTTGACATTGTATGTAGGTTTCTGCAAACCACACGTGTTGTACATTACAATGTAGTGGATACTTCGAAACTCTATGATTCAACATCATTGTGGTTAATGTGTAGTAGAGTTTAGGCACAAAAGCTTTCCACTTGAATATGGAACGGAAAAGATCATGTTTTCACTTAAAATTCACATTTTCAGTAGCACAATCCCAGAAGGTAATACAGCAATGTCTATTAAAAACAATCACTTTTTGTGGCACTATCTCCACTGGAAAAACAGTGTCAGGTCATTAGAAAAGACCCAAATTTGGTGACTTAAAAAACTGCAGGAAATAGCTTTCTGTGGCATTATCCCTAGTTAGTGAAAAACAATGATAGGGTGCTAAACAAACCACCAACTTTTGGTGGTTAGAAAGCCACCGGAAAGACAGCAGTGACTCACTAAAACACAAGCAGGTTTTTTTGTTTGTTGATCTCGAACAGTGGTCTGCAGTGTTCTGCAGCTTGGCAGGCGTCTCGTCTAGGTCCACCTGCTGCTGACAAAGTGAGCTCATATATTAATAATGATATATAATAATAATGATTTATTTGTATAGCACTTGGTTAGAAAGGTTACAAAGTGCTTCACAAAGTGCATAGAAATAGGACAACAAAACAATGTATAAAGCACAAAAGTTACAAATCACAAAAGTACAAATCAGGCATTAAAAGGGAAAGCTTTCCTATAAAAATATGTTTTAACAGTTAATGTGCTAGCCAGCCTGATCTCCTCAGGCAGAGAATTCAAGAGCCTTGATGAAAGCCTTGGCGAAAGCCTGGTCACCTTTAGTTACCAGCCTTGATCTAGGGATGACTAGTGAGGGTAGGCTTGAGGATCTCAGGTCATGACTTGGAGCATAGGTAATCAGAAGCTCAGTTAAATAACTCAGCGCTAAACCATGTTTTAAAAGTTATTAAAAGAATCTTAAAATCAATTCAGAAGTGAACTGGCAGCGGAGGGAGGCAAGAATTGGGCTGATATGTGACCTACGATTTTTTCCAGTCGAGAAAAAATCGCAGAGCTACTGAAGATTTACTGAGGCATGTAAACACTTTACATAAAGTATTACATCACTTTATAAACATTGATATGATACATATGAAACATAAAAATGTAATGTATTTGTGGTTTTCAGAAATGCCAGCATTTTCCTCTGGTGACTGGGCTGAATTAATACAAATCCCTCGAGACAGTTTTTAAATGTTTGTGCTGAGGAGTCAAATTCGCAATTTTATTTCTACTCACAAGAACACACTGAGTACTAGAAACAACCCCATGACTCATTCTGAGGGCTGACCAGGTGAGGAGCTTGGGCTCAAAAGGGAATAATCAAATCATGTCCGCCATGTTTTAATCTCAATACCAGGAGCACTAAACACTGCACAGAGAGCAGTTACATAATCCAGGATGTGATGCGTCACATACCTCTCCACAGCAGGATGGCCTTTATCAAAATGGAGGTTGTAATTGAATTAGATGATGCACCTATTCTACTGTGTTTATTACATAACACCAAATGCATTATGGCGTGGAGGTTTCAATCAGGCGCCACCGCTGAAAAACGACAGCCTTCATTAGTTTAAGTGGAAGACAGGTATTTTTTCCCAGAGGAAGAGTGGTTATCGATCTGACCACCGCCTTATAGATAATCATTCCAGTTCCCGTATAGAAATCCTATAGGAACAGAGGAGGAATTGAATGGATATCTATAGCATTCAATGTTGTGACTTATTGAACAAATACTAAAGGAGCAGTTAGCCAAAGGGGCCAGAGGGTCTCTGCTGTCAGCCAAATCAATACAATGAATTTTTAACAGAGCTCGACAGTTGCAGTTGCTGCAGTTTAACCTCAAGGACATTGTTGATTGTAATGTCATGCCTGTGACTGAATGTATATATATATATATATATATATACATATATATATATATATGTGTGTGTATTACCTTTACCGTGTGGAGGTAGAGCTAAAATACAGGATTGTTAGTAAAGATCAACTAATTTAGTTTTGAGTGAGAGCTTGTGGCCACTTTCATTTGCATTTTGAATGATTGCATGTCAGTTTAAACGCACTCTTTGCTGTGAGTGCAACTTTTTGCATCAGTGCTTGTGAGTTTATATTGTAGGGAACAATTTCTAACTTCCAAAGCCTTTAATCAAGGGAACAAGAGAACCAGAGAGAGCTACATGAGATGTCTTCATCAGCAACATGCAGGGTGTTATCGTTAGTACTTTAATGTGAAAGCAGCACAGGTGCAATGAGTGTTTTGTCTGAATACAGATGGCAGGAAGAATAATTACATACTTAAATTAAACTGAAGTCAGAATGCAGAGAGGGTTTAGCTGTAAACAGAAACAAATTACAAACAGGCATTGAGGTAGAATTTCAAACAGTGAGTCACAGACAGGATACATGTAGCTGACTCATTGAGACCAGTGTTTGTCAGAAACACACCACTCACTTGACCATTGTGTTCTGGTCATGATGGATAACTTCTGCCATCTAGAGGACGTCTTCAGAAAAAACATTCTTATTTGCTGCAACATATGATACTTTTTAAAGCAGTGTATTTTTAATGTACACCGTTCAAACTACTGTTTATAACCAATACTTATGAAGTGTATAAAAGGCAGCAACATGGGAATGCAAGTGATTTTTCTAACTAAGTTTAAAATGAAATTATGTTACTAACTATTTCTCGAGGTGATCAGAGGATCATTTATTCTTTATAAGACAGCTCATATACTCACAGTATAGTACAGGAAGTTAACATATAATGCATTTGAAATTACATCGATAATAATGTAATAAAAATAACAGCTACATGTTTAATTTAACAAGCATAAAACTAAAAATTACCTTCACATGCTGCTGTATGTGTGCCCTAACACAAGCATCAATTCATCTATAAACTGATCCATGAAGGAAACCCAATCATCAACAGTGTCCCAGAGTGAGAATTTTTTCTCATAATGTCTATATGTATTTTCTTGCAACGCACCATGTCAACGCACTGTATTGCTTGTAATCTGACAGCTGGCCTGGAGTCAGATTCACCACTTTTACGCTGCTATTAACAATGGTTATTACAGGGGTCAGGAATTCTGAATGCACCACGCACTATCTTGTGTTTATTTGTTTTCAAGCTTTATTGATGGTTAAAAACAGTGACTATTTTACATGTATCGTGGAGCAGGACTACACCTTTAATGGCATATTTTCATAGGAGACTTATTGTAGCTCTGGAACACAGATGCCAAGGTTTGAAATCAGCAACGGTTTACAATCTGCAACATGCATACTGCTTCACACTGACGCACTACTGGTTCATTTTAAATGCTCACTGTAAAAGCTTTTTAATGTCGCCTACCTTTATTCTACTAAATTGTTTCGGCATGACTGCTGCTTGCATGCCCTGCCTTTATGAACTGTGCACAGTAGCTATGAGCCTTTCTAGAGATAATGAAAGCTTATATGCCTTTAAAAAATACAGAAGGAATGTATATTTATTGAATAACCTTGTTTATTTATGCACACTACTGAATTATCTGATCGCTACGTTTTTACACTTAATAAAAAAAAAGCTTTTTGTGTCTATGTGTGTGTGTGTGTGTGTGTGTTTGTATTTAAGTATAAGTGACTTGTGTTTCCTCAGCACAAAGGCTGTTAATTAAAGCAAGGTGGCTTACCTCAGAAGTTAATCCGTAGTGCATAACTGCACCGTGGCAGTCAGGCCCTATATGTAGCCTGAATGGACAGGCTGATGAGCACAGGAGTAATCGGGGTTGCTACAGGAACATAATTGGCTGAATGTAGACAGAACAATGATGTTAACCTGATTTATTGCACTGTAGAATCCATTGCACTGTCAGGACAGAGTGACACGTACATCGTTAATGCTTTGTTTGAATCCACCAGTAAAATACGGGATTCAAACTTTTACAGCATGGCTTTATGTATGTTAAAACTCACCCACAGTGCTGCCAAATAATAGCATGAGTAATCTACAGTATTATCCCATGTTACTGATATTGATTCTAATGTGTGTTATCAGAAATAAAAGGTAATCCATGTACAGGGTCAAAAACATGATCATCTCTAGTATTAAAACTACTCTTTTCCTTCATCTACACGAGTGTTAGAGAGGTTACAGAACAGATCATGAGAGATATGAAACAATCCTGGTATCACACAGACTTGCTTGTGCATAATTACATCTCCCATTAACACCTCACTGACTAGTCTATGTCTAATTGGTAACACTGGCTTCACACACAACCAATCATCAATGCGTGTTTGCACTATTGATTAACAGTGGAAAGTAACAAAGTACATTTACCCAAGAAATACTGTGCTTTAGATCAAATTTGAGGTGCTTCTACTTTAGTATTTTTTTTATACCACTTTATACTTCAACTGTACTGCATACGAAGGAAATATTGTTCATTTTACTCCATGATCATTATTTGAGGGCTTTAGTTACTTGTTAA
The DNA here is from genome assembly GCF_041903045.1 of Epinephelus lanceolatus. NCBI lineage: Eukaryota > Metazoa > Chordata > Actinopteri > Perciformes > Serranidae > Epinephelus > Epinephelus lanceolatus. Next base: position 8,698,710 of record NC_135750.1, read on the forward strand.
AATACATTTTTTGCATAAAAAACATATGAAGACTTTATAAAATATGACACTTTGCGATGAATGAAACAACACAGCAGTTAATACAGTAGAGCTAAAACAATTGGCAAGCATTGTGAAGGTGTCTCTTTGGATTCTGGGTCATTTGGATTATATTTATGAAGAATCAATATAATACGTCGAGACAATAGTCAACCATTTAACCCACAATATAGATATGAATAATCATTGTTTGCAACACTATATACAATAGTTTAAAAATAGCGCCACTTAAACCAACTACAGCAGTAGAATCCTGCTTTCAGTGGCCATTTTTCTGCAAGAGTACTTTTACTTTTAATAATATAAGAACATTTTCTTGATTATACATACTTTTAAGTAATATTTTAAATGCAGGATTTTTACTTCTTCAACTGAGTATTTCTACAGTATAGTATCAGGATGTTTACTTAAGGACAGGATTCAAGTTCTTACCTCTGGTGGTGGAATGTAAGTACATTTACTTGAGTATTCTACTTTTTGAGGTACAATTTTGAGATTGTACTTCACTTAAGTATTCCCATTTTCAGCTATTTTACACGTATACTCTACTGCATCTAAGAGGGATATATTTGAAACATTTATTTGACATCTTTAGTTAGTTTACTTACTTTGCAGATTTGGTAAGTAATACAAAATATAATCAACAAATAAATTATAAAGTCTTATCATAGGGTAAGACAAAGCTTTATTGATCATCAGAAAGGAAATTCACAAGCTACACCGCAGACGAAGTATTACAATAATTAAAGTCAGTTACACCTTTATCAGGTGCAGCATTAAAATGATGAACACATCACTAATTATAATCCAAACGGAGACATTCTAAATGAGTATCCTACTTGGATATTAAAGCATTAAAAGCAATTGTCAGTGTATCGTTACTTTGATCTAAACATTCGAATTGGAGCGGGAGGAAGTACAAATTTATTATATCACACCCTTTCTCAATAAGTCACTGAGTAAAATGAAACAGACAGCTTCCTTATAAAGATAAACCTATACCTGAGACTTTTCTAAATATACCATTTTTGTTGCTTTTTAACTTTGTCACACAAAGATAACCCATGTATATGTATATAATAATAAGTACCAAATATCTATGTTACAAAAACCTATCTTGGTATATAATAAAAATGTACAGTATTTGTACAGCTGTCAATATATACCCATACATATATTCATACATACATATTCTTTTCTCTATATGTGCATAAGTGAGAATGTGTATAGGTGTGTCTAAATTTAGTACTTTATATTATATATTTGTCTAATTCTGATATATATCTTTTTGTATGTTATCTTTATTCTATAAGCGTTCTTTTGCAGTTCAACTTGCTTTTTTACCTGTGCTATTTGAGCTGCTGTAACATGTGATTTCCCCTGTGGGAAAGAAGTGGGGTTAATGAAGTTTTATCTTATCTTAAATTATAAATTATAAATAATATGTGACTTACAAGTATAAACCAGTACAAATGTATGATATATATATACTACCAGAAACTTACAGAAAATATATATATATAAATATTAATACTACATATCTATCTTCATCAACTTGTCCTATCTTTTTTCTATTTAAATAAGTGAATATATGAATTACACAAAGTATGAATATACTTTACTGATTGTCTTTGCCGTACAAAAAAATAATATCACTATTACATATCTATCTTCATCAACTTGTCCTGCCATATTTTTATATTCAAATAAGTGAACATATGAATTACACAAAGTATGAATATATGCAATATATACATGTGTGTACACCCACATACCCATAAATGAATACTTATTCACATATTAATACACTGAACAGGAATATTTTGAGTAGAATTTTGAATGCAGGACTTTTACTAGTTGCAGAGTATATCTACACTGTGGTACTTCTGTTTTACTGAGGCTAAGGCTGAGTCTTACCACTGTACAAATGTTGTATAAATGATTATTAGCCACGACGGTATTTCTTTATGACTGTGTTGAAGTTAAAACATATAAAAAGTTGGTGTGAAATGAAGTGAAACTGAGAGACAGCAGCAGAAGAGAAATACCTGTGGCCTGGACCTGCCTGGGCTCGAGCGGCAGCGGAATGACGTAACGGTTACCCTAGAAACCGATTAGGCGTCACCACTCCAGGCTGCAAATTCATGAGTGCGCTTTTCTCACCGGAGACTGTCCCGTCCCGTGAAGAGGAGGCAAACAGCCGCCGTGCCGCTCGATGGGGACTCGAATATGAAGGACATTGAAGCGGATGTCTTTGTCCATCAGTCTGGGTGGAGTATATTCGTGGTGTAGTGGAGCTGGACGCGCCGACCTGAAACACATCGCTGCTGCGCTGGTGGTGTTGTTGTTAACCCAGCAGCGGCCAACATGGCTGAGGATGACAGTGAATGGGTTGTAGAGAGCATCGTGGGCTACCTGGGAAGTCCCGAGTGGGTCATTCCTGTCACGGACTTTATGGAAAACAAATGCACAGGTAAAAATTTGCATCCGCCATGTTAAGTTTGGGACATTTAGCTACACAGTAAAGCCCAGGGTGAAGGCTCTCTGGAGCTGTGACCGTTAGCTAACGTTAGGTGGCTAAGCTAACGCTAACTTGCGATGTTTTGGTATTTTTTAACGTTTGATAACTCTGCATTTTATGTAATACTTGTCCTTTTTGTGACTTAGCCAGACTTTCAGAATTGTATTGTCGTCTTAAAGCCACAAAGGGCACAGGTAGCAACCAACTAATCGATTAAAAAGTCCTAATAAGTCAGTAAATGTACGTTAGTTTACCTTGGGAAGGTAATGTTAGCTAGCAAGGTGGAAACTAGTTTCCAAAAGGGGCGTGTATATGAAGTTATTGTGGGCATTTAATGCTACAAAACATACATAACTAGGTAAATAAAGCTAGTTAAGGAAGTGTTTTCCAGTGGATACAGTATATATGTCGAATTGCTAACATTTATATGTGATTATTATCTTAGTTTTTGATGACGAAGATGAAAACAAGTTGTCATACACAGAGATCCACCAGCAGTACAAGAAACTGGTGAGTACAGTCTTTGCTCCAGATATTTACTGCAACGTGTACATCTCCCCAGAGAGCCCTATTTTCACGAATTGGCTCATCAGTATCACCCATTAGTGGTTTTATGTTGCTGATTCATCAGACTGGACTAATGTAAGCTGCTTTGCTTCTGTAGGTGGAGAATCTGCTGGAGAATTACATGCAGGAGGTTGGCATCAACGAGCAGCAGTTTCTGGATGCGTGCACCTCTCCCTTTGCCAAGTCCAAAACGCTGCAGGTACGTTAAGCTTCCTGTTCGCACACCACTGTCAGCCTGCCAGTTAACCTGAATGGAGAATCAAGGATGGGATTTGCTTACATAACCTCAGTTATGCTGCTTTGTGCCTGGTGCCAAACATAGCTGGTCTCTGTCTCCTCCTTTAAGGCTGATGTGTGTTTTATTTCAGCATGATTCAGCAATATGAGAATGCAGTCTGTGACGTAATCTACAGTACAAGCTACATGTTTATGCTTTTAGCCTAAACTAAATTTAGATCTGTTCTATGAAAGCGCTTTGACTTTGCCAGGCAGAAGTGTGTTGCCTAGGCAGAGTGCATACCTCTGCTATAGGTGTGCAGTTGTCAAGACAGGTCAGCTCCAAGCAGCAGATTTTCATCAAAAGTTATTCATTCTTTCCCTGCAACCTGGCTGCGCACATCAGGAATCTCTCGTTTTCATAGCTGTACCTAAAACTTGGCATGAGATGCTGCTGTTCATTTCAGTTTAATGTTGTAGTACCATGTGGCCTGCTCTATTTATTCAGCAGTCCTTATGTTTTGGTGACATTGATAAGGTGCTTGTATCTAAAGGCAAAAATAGCTCTTGTATGTTTAATTCAGAAAAATCCTGAAGCATCGGCCTCTTCTTTGGTCTTGTGGTCATTTTCCATACTTAAATGATGTCACATATATTTCTAATATGGCTTTTTTGAGGATTCATGCCCACTATTGCACCCCCTCTGTTCAGTCAGTGAGCAAATTCTCAACTGACCAGTTCCCTTAAGAAGAAGTTTGTTGCTTATTCACTTACAAATTTGCAATCTGTCTTGTTAAGATGCAGAGACAGAGAAACAGATCGAACAGGGCTGAAAATGAAACCTCCTTCATCCATATTGGTGGATTTAATAAACTGACAGTACTTGGTGAGGCTTTGAAACGGCGGCTGAGAAGATGGAAATTAAAATATGTGTTTGGGAGTGAACAGGTGGGCTTGTTCCCTCAGTAGTGGTCAACCCTGCTGCTGTTGCCGGTGCCCTACCCACATTTGTTTATTAGTGTGTGCTCTTGTGTAGCCAGTATATAAAGCACGGATCATGCATTGTAAGGGTTGGGTGGTTCAGGTGAGATTGGGTCCACATACCAAAAAATGTTCTCGGCTTTAAGGTGCTATGGATATAGGCAGTGTTTTGTATATATGTATGTGTGTCTGTGTGTATTTCCAAACTGTTTGCCTTCACTGTTTGAGACAACAATTCCTAAATAACATATGGTTTTAAAAGTGTATTATGCTGTGTTGAATACGAATTTTAAGATACTATTAGTTACAGTTGAAGATTTTACAGCCTGTCGTTAGATTGTCCTTGGCACTGATCAAGAGGTGTAATGTGGCTGTGCCAAATTGGCAGAGATGCAGGATGCAGGATTTCATTGCAATCCTCAGAGACTTAGATCTTATTAATTAACCCTAAGATAAATAGTTAATGTCTGCAAAGCGTGTCAGATTCACCTAAAACAAGGATTAAGGATTGCAGAAGTTTCAGTTTCCAGTACGCAGAGGTTGTGTCTTCTGTAAAATGAGATCATGTTGTTTAGTTTAGTGTTGTATTTTAGGTTCTTTTTAAGTTCAGCTATATAAGTGATCGCTTGCTTCACTGTTGTGTCCTGGAAATAAAACAATCAAAATATAATTCACCTTAATTAATAGTACTGATGGAAAAAAGCTAGAAAGATAAAGCATAAGGCTCAGGCTTAAATTAACTGAATAATTAATAAGTTTCTTTATTTTATTATATAGTTTAATTTGTTTGAGAGCAGATGTAAGACTGCATCTACACTGAGAAAACAGAAACTGAGGGAATACACTGGTTTAACACATGGCACTTTGATTTTCATTTGAAAACACACCTCAATATCCATCATACATCAAGATGATAGTAATTTGAGTATAATTCTGCAGTGCTGCAGCAGCAAATTCAGTAGTTCTTATGCAAAACAGCACTAGTGTTTCACACTTACGATGCTTGAACTCTCACACTGATGGGGTATGTACCACATCTATGAGTATGTTTCTCATAGGGCTTGGGCTGGTTTGTTTTATGTAGCAGGATTATTAGGTGATGGCCTTCTCCGTTTTGACATTTTCATTGAACTATTTCACCAAAGAAAAATGAACAAGAGAATAGGGAAGCCAGTGAGTGAAGACAAAATTATTTTCACATTATCTGTGTGAAATTAATAAGGTATAGGGAAAATGTGGAAGAGGAAACAAGGAAAGCGTAGTCATATCTCAGACAGGTTTGCATAACTCAGTTACTTTGTATAGGCTAATGTGGAGTCGAGCACATGGCGCTGTATCTTGCAGAGGAATGTGTTGTGGTGTACGATCTCTTAACCCGCTGTAGCTGACTGACCTTTTCTGTGATTAAGTTACTCAGAGAAACAGGATATACATTAGGTTTTGGCTTCAGGCAGAAACGGCATGGGATAATAGAGACTGACAGAGGTCCAAGGGGAATAGTGTGGAGGGGACAGAGACAAGCTGAGCATAGAGACTGAACCTGGTGACCTAGAACACTGAACTTGTACTTATGGTTGTTCAGAAAGATTTGCCTAGCATTAGCCTAGATGGTGGACAGACCTCTGAAGATAGACAGGAAGCTAATGTGAAAGATTAGGCTTAAATGCCCCTGTGTTTGCAAACATATCTTAATGTGTGTAAGGACTTGAGTTGATTGTCTGTCATGCAGGAAGTACTGTACATCCTGTCCTGATCTACAGTCGGCTAACGGGGAGAATCTTCGGCGAGGAACACTGACTATTTATTATTCCGTCTGCATCGTTTAGGGTTAGCTAATCTCATGCAGACAGAAGTCTGTGTCTGGAAAAATTCAAGCACAAAATTAGTAGTTTAGTAATGGAGAACTTGTTTGAAATACGGAGCCAAAATCAGTGGCTGCCAAAGGTTTTCAAATGTGGCAATATAACTCATGTTTTTCTGTGAAATATTCGTTAGACCTCAGTTGGATTCACGATAATATCGGCACATCATCAGTAAAACAAAGTAGACTCGGCCAACATGCTTTTTCTTATTTTTAATTCTGAAAAGTATTGTATTTCATGTCTCCATCTGCTGGTGGGCCATCACGATAAGAGTATGCATGCATAATATTCCACTACAGAAGAGACTTGATAATCACTAAACTTTGATGGGGAAAAAGTGGATAAATCGATATCGGTTATCGGTCAAATGTGTTGTGATATATCAGCATTTTGGCAAGAAATCCAGTATCATAATCCATCTTTGCCTTACTTAATGACTGGCTTTAAATAAATGCATAATGACCTATTCTCTAGAATCACAGATGCATCTCTTTACCTAGACGTAATGCCACTCATTCGTCATTGTCTGATATGTGGTTGTTGTTTTGTTGCTCAGTCGGTGTTCCAGCCAGTTCTGGCTACAGATGACTTCCAAATATTTCGCTCACTGATGGTCCAGAAGAACATGGAGCTGCAGCTTCAAGCCCTCAGAGTCATTAAAGAAAGGAACGGTATGCTGCAGCAAGACACACACAGCCAAACGCACACTCACAAACAGGAAAAAAGACCACTGATATAGCTGCAAGTGTTATGACTGTGTGTGTAGGGGCCCTCCCCGAGTGTCTGACTGATGGCATGGACGTGATGTCAGAGCTGCAGGAGCAAGAGATGAAAATCCTGCAGGAGGTTCTCAAGTAAGTCATCTGTGCTCTCTCTGTACCCTACTACTCATATCCTATTTTTAAACACGTAGTCTTACACATATATTCATGTTTTCTCTTTATGTATTTAGGCTGAAATATCACAATGAATGTATTCTGTGAAACATCTTACAGTTTAGACCACTAGATTTTTTTGTTTAATTGTTTTTACTAAGTTATTAATTCAGTCGTTATGTGTTTAAAGCTGAGTTTTTCCTCATTATATTGTTACAATATTTCCACATTTTCTCTGTGTCCATAACCTGTATGCATCCAGAAGCTCCTGCCCCTGCTCTCTAATGGGATTTTGCTAGTGGCAGCCTGGCCAAGTAGAACACACTGAGTCTAATGGGACCGCAGTTAAGCTCCTTAGGGTCCAGCTAATTTAGGTTGGAGGGATTGACACTAAACAAGCAACTGAGAGAAATAGTATTTTTATCCCCTTTGTCTTACCAGGGTACTTTGGCTGCTTATCAGCGCTGCATTATTCTGCACTTCCTCCCTTTTGGATCACCACTGGCTTCAGTTCATGTCACTGGGATTTTTTCTGGGATGCACTTTCTGAAAAAACATGCTGCCACTATAATGCTTTTCTGCAACTTACTTCCCTAAAAGCACGTTAATGCACCATGAAGGAATTCCTCAATCCGCTGGCAGGTGCAGCACCATGCAATAATAATATGCAGGACCTTTAAAACTTTAAGGCAACTAAATGTTTACTGTGGTGGATTTGGGTTACCAATCTCAAGCAAGTTTCAAGTCTGCAAGTTGACTTTCATTCTGTTCTGTTTTTTAATGCTTTGAAAGATGATCCTTAGTCAGGTTAAACTTCCTTATTGCTAAACATGATCTATAGAAATGCTTTTCTCAAGTGCTGTAAACTGTGTTAGAGTGCAGACCTCATGTCTGGTTGACTGACTTTGAAATGTGTCTCTTGATGCCCACTTGACTGTGGTTGGAGTGCCATTAGAATAAGAAATTTCAGTATTGGTTTTTAGGCTTGATTTTTTTTGGATGCTATGAAAGTCTTAGCAGGGATTCTGACAAGCCACAGTCACAGTAACATCTGGAATGACTGTCATCAAAATGCTAAAAATTAAGTATACTGTCACACATTAAAGGAACAGTTCAGATCTATTGAAGTGGGGTTGTATGAGGTACTATAGTCAGTATGTTATATACAGTAGGTGTCGGTTGGCATGCCCCCAGTTTGAATAAGCAGGCCGCTAAGCGAAATACTGCCTTAGAGGGGTCAGTAACAAAATGTATTTTAGCTGCCTACAAAAATCAATAGCAGTTTAAGTGTATGCTATATCGAGAATATTTTCACTGCTTCACCTTGACACAGACAGCCCTTTTCAATGGAGAAACCATTAACTACTTCAGTTCCCCATCTATGCTCTTGTCAAAGCCGCCAGTCTCCATTGAGAAAAACAGTAATTTCATCTTGCTGAACACAGTAAGCATCGGTCTGCCACTGCCTCGATCAGTTAGTTGATTGTGTTGTTGTGTGACTTTGGTGAATCCAAACTAACACTTTTAAGCGCCAAAGTCACACAATAACACAAACATACTAACTGATCGATGCAGTGATAGACCAGTAACTCCCATGTTCAGCAAGCTAAAATTACTGCTTTTCTTAATGGAGTCTAGCTTTGAAGAGATATAACAATATAACAGCTCCTGCTCCCTGTCCAAATAGCTGTCTGCTGGCCAACATTTATTTGATTATTGCCCCCTGTCCACAGCAGTACATTGCTTGGCTTCTGTGGCAGTACTCCTGCAAGCTTGTTGGTGACGATTCTCAGTCATCCAGGTCATGGTAATCTTAAGTGCTATATCGTAGACAACTGGACTTGCTGGAGTTTCTTGAAGACATTTCACTTCTCATCCAAGAGGCTTCTCCAGCTCTCTCTCTCTCAGAACTGAAGAAGCCTCTTGGATGAGAGGTGAAACGTATTCAAGAAATTGAAACCTGAAAAGATGCCGACTGAAATCTACTGTATTTAGAACACTGACTACCGATAAGTACCTCATACTTCAAAAGATCTGAACTGTCCCTTTAAGTCGTGTGATAGTTTGCTAGTTATTGGGATATCTTTTCAACAGTAACACACGGCTCTAGTTAAGTAATTAGGAGCACCTGTGAAAAGACATAAAGCCACCATCAGTCAGAGTAATTATCATGCAGGTGTTCCTTTTATTTTTTGGCATGATCTTTGTTTAATTTTGTCATCAGTGTCATAAAACACCCATCATGCTGATGTTTTACAGCTTTTCTTAGAAAAACAAAAACAAACTAATAGACCATCCTTTTCTTGCTCTTTTACATCTCTGTCTGTCTCTATCCGCACACCTAGTGGTAAATTCTTCGCGGAAGTCTCCTGTAAGGCAATTTAAGTTGTTAAATAAATCAAATTAAAGGATCTGTGTGTGTTGCCCTGGTGATGCCTGTGAGCAAGCTGGGACATAGCGTGGTTAACACATGGAAATCCTTGACATTGCTGTCTCTTTCTAGTTTCTGGTACCGCAAGGCAAAGATTAAATGTACAATAGAACCTGCTTAACTGTAGATTTACTAAGCTCTTATCACACATGGGCTACGCTCTTGAGTGGTCTACAGCAGGACCAGTTAAGGTGTTTTAGGTTTTGCAAAAAAAATTACTTCTGCTTAGGCTAATTTATGAATAATAAAAGTTCAGACAATTTACTTGACTTAGATCTAATATTTCTTTCTTCTCCCTCGTTGCTTTGTCTTCAGAAAGTCAAAAGAGGAGTATGATGAGGAAATGTCCAGAAGGCTGCTATTAGAGGAAGAGGTTGGCTCTACCTCCAGCAGCTGCTCTGATAAGCCAATGACAGAAGGCAGTGAAGCCCAGAATACCACCTCTGCTCCCAGCCAACAAAGCATCACTGCCAAGGTAAGACACCATGAGCTAAACAATCCAAATTAGACCTGTAAAACCAGCAGCATCACTTTGTTACCTTTGTGGGATGTTTATCCCACAACACAACACCACAACTTTTTGTGTAGTGTCCGATGCTACTAATTCTTAATGGTTACCCTTTTCCCCTTAAAGGAATGGTTCACCCCCAGATCAAAAATACAACGTTTCCTCTTACCGGTAGGGGTATTTATCAATTTAGATGTCTGCCTTCTATCCAATAAAATACTAGATTGTGCTCAAAGTACCAAAGAAATACATTTGAAAAACTCAACATCAATGTCTCTTTCCAGAAATCATGACCTAGTTACTCAGACCTTGTCATGAGCAGTTTCATTTAGGAACTATTTTCTTTTTGTACCAAAATACACCAATCAGCCATAGCACAGGGCAGAAGCAGGTATGCATCTACTCATGGCGTAACAGTACGAGATGTAAACATTAATGGCGTCCTCCTCGGGTGAGCTGCAACATTAGCTGGCTCAGTGGTGCTAGGTGAGCAACGAGTAAATGCATGATTCTGCGTGGTGATACAGTTTACAGGAGTAGTTCGGTAGAAAGAATATAGTTCCTCCATTAAACAACTTTTTTTGGCTCTTTGACAACCTCAAGCCAAGTGCCATCTACTTCAGTTATACTCAAGAGAGGGCAGACTTCTCTACGGTCAATATCTCCAACGCTCAGCAACTCACACCAGAACAATCTAGATTTATTAACAGCACCACAGGTAACAGGAAAATGTGTTGTTTTTTTTAATTATTATTTTGGGGTGAACTGTGCCTTTAAATCGTGATCTCTCCTTTATAACACGACACTGTCTCCACTGTGCTGTTTATTCCATGCTAAGGCCAAAGCTGAGGGGAATGGTGACAGCAGCCGCACTAATGGTCACCACACCCCGCTAGTGAACGGGAACACTGCCACTGAAATTAATCTGGTAACTGAAGCAACCATGTAGTAACATTTACATTGTTTAAGGAGTAGTTTAAGGATGCATTAATACCATGTGTAAACACAGAGTGAATATATGTGACATGGGTAGGAAATGAAGTTCCTTTGGCTTTAGATGTTTGTCCTGCTCTGTTCTCTGGTATCAAAATGTACTGTGTGGTACACAGGATATCCAAAACACTTAGTATCAGTGCATCCTGAGGGCAGATAGTAGATAGTAGCAGTAGTTTCTGTTTAATAGCCTGTGTAGTGGGTCGGTCATGCAGAAGCTTTGTAGTTTTAAAGCATGTAAATTAGGTCGCATGTGGAGTGTCAATATATCAAGAACATTTGCTGATTGCAGAGAGAGTGGGAAGTGTGTTCTTCCATTTTACACGCTATTAATTTGATGTGAAACATTGTCTTTAGATATTTCGAGGCCACTTAAATATACATACTAAATCATTCACCAGTCAGGATCTTCTCTCACCAGTTTGGTACCAGTCAGAGCTTTACTGTCAGAGGATGAGTAGAAGTGCCAGCTTGATCAGATACCAGCAAAAGGAAAGAAAGAGAACCCGGTCAATTATGTTTTTCAGTATCCGGCAAAGTTCTACAGTAAGGATACTCAACTCACTTGAGCAGGGGGGCACTTCTGCAGAATGAAAGGAGGGCAGGGGCAGCAGCACCTCACAGGTTAGGTGTACGCAGGGGTGTTTCTAGGATTTAAGGACATTCAGGGCTTAGCCTGGACCTCTATCTGTGACCCTGGGATACCCACCTGGCAGGCCAGATCTGGCCCACGGACTATAAGTTGAGTATCACTGTTCTATAGTAATATGAATGTTTCTGTATGACACACTAGTGCCTACAAGTCTACAATCAATACAAAGGACTGTATATGGTGTTATAGCTGCATTTGCTTGTTGCAGTAGTTGGCCGAATTTAATGCAATGTTTGTGTCATCTGTACAACATGTATTAATGCCTGTGGGTCCCTCCCTCCAGGTCAACGGCAAAGCAGTCACAAAAGAAGAGAGCAAAGCAGCTGCCTTGGGAGGTGGAGATGCAAAAAGTGCAGCTAAGAGCAGCTCCACACCTAAACCAACACCAGGTATCTCAGGAGAACTTTAAACTTTTCACCACAAGCTACAACTGAACTCTTCTTTTTGTCTTGTTAAAATTCTCCACCACATTTAGCTGATTTACTTCTAATCTTGGGGAAACCCAGAATTAATCCAGATTATAGTTAGTAAAACCTTTTCATCCTCTGAAGGAAATAGTGGAGATATATTGTGTTCTATTGTTTGTCCAGTAAATAAGCTACATGAGCAGTCCTGTTCATATTTTTTAAAGTATTATGCCATTTTTTAACTCAGCCAACCCGTGAACAAAGTACTTTGAATATGTGTGTGCAGATTGTGGCAGTAACGGTGTGGCGTCCAGAGCCCTTCCAGCAGTGAGAGCTCCAGTAAAGTCCAGTGAGCCCTCCGTCAGCCTCAGTCCTGACACCAAGGAGCAGAGGAGCAGCATCCAGACTGCAGCTGAGGCGTGGCTGGAGGAGGCACACAGGGAGGCTGGCTTCTCTAAGCCATTTACAGTGAGTCTGTCCTTCTACTTGTTTAACTTAGCACTGTTGTGTGATAAAGGACTTATCTTTTGTTTAACACTCGGATATTGAATTCACACATGACCCAATCAAGTGAATAACTTCTTTATGTGTCTGAATGTTCCATATATTTTTTGGTGTGCACACGACCACATCATTTTAAAATTGCTGGAGAAGAGTTATCTGGACAAAACTCATCATGCATGCTTGTGCATTCTTTGAGCTGCACTGCGACTACTGTTTCACCTCCACCCCCTCACTTCCCTGTAGGAGTTGTCAGCGTCTCAGCAGGAGCAGCTCCAGCAGAGGGCGGCATATCTGCGTCAGCAGCGAGACAAGCTACATGCACTGAAGAAAGAGCAGCAGAAAACCAAGCAGACAACCACGCCAGTGGAGGCACCCACCACCACCCCCAACCCCACCACCACCCTGGTATGTACCATCGGTTCCTGTCCTTCGTTATACCTCCTTTTATTAATAGGTCAGAGGTCAGAGCAGTATACATGTAGCTTAACATGGCTGATGATGTTAGATGTAATCAACTACTCACTTTTCCTCATATTCACTGCCTTTGAGTTGGGGCAGGACCTCATCATTTATCCATACTTTTCATTTTAATCACATTTTATTATCTTTTATTCCAAAATGAAATTCTTGATTTCACCAGATTTTCTTTAACCCACATTTTTCCTCCTTGGCTTTTTGTTCTTCATTTCCCTCTGCCTGTATCTTACCTGGACTGCTTTGTCAGGAGGCAGTGGGGCAGTCCCAGAGAAATGGGGCCTGTCCCCCACCTGCTCCTCTTCCTCCTGCTCCTCTTCCTCCAGCACAACAATCTACTAACCCCCCCAAACAGAAGGTGATTCATCTGCTGCCTCTGCCTGATGTGAACACATGTACTCATTCATGCCTAGTTGGTTGCTTAGGTTTTGCCGTGTGGTGCTCTCCCTCATCTTGTCTCTGTCTCACACAAACTCACTCTAAGTCCTGACTCTCAATCCCTCAAACACAGAAAAGAAACAAGATGTCAGTTTTGTACTAACTGAAAGCTATTAAAATCTCCTCCTTAGATGCATAAAGCTTTATAAATATTTAGCTATTTGATACCAATTTGAAAACCCTCAATATACAGATGAAGCATAGCCATATTCCCAATGCTAGCTGCTTTTCCTTTACTAGCTAATACCTGTGTACACATGTGCTTGGTTGTATTTCAGTTGTCTTCCCCTCTGCTTTCACTTCCTCAACATTTTTGTCTTAAGCCACTGGTGGTGATTGTTATCTTTTCTCTCTGGTCGTTAACCCTTCTGCCTGCTCTGGTGTCTTTATGCAGGAGATATCTGCCGAGGAGAGGAAGAAGCTACAGAAGAGAAAACATCTGGCTGACAAACTGAAAGAGGAAGTGATCAAGAAATGACGTCGCCCTCCGACTGCAATAATATTCTCACTCCTATCCTGTTTACTGCGTTAATCAAACACATGGCTTCCTTTACACTGCGTCCTAATTCACTTTGCGTAACACAGTTCAGGGTTTTTTCCAAAGAAACAAAAACATAAGATCTTCCTTCTTTCAAAGTTCTTTTCATTGCTGTCTACAGAGGAAGAAGGTGCATCTTTTTTATTTATATTTTGGATGTACGAGTAGGTGGCAGTCTCCGCTTGTAAGAGTGCACCCAAGTTTTCTAGCATCTGTTTGACTCAAAAAAGTTCAGAAAATATCTGGTAAACTGAAAAGCACTTGGACCAATCAGGGGATATGCTGCCAGTGTTACTAGACTCGAGTGGAGAACACAGATGGCTTTTACTTTACATCACTAGATACACCTGGGCTGTGTCCAAAGAACTCCTGATTTGTTACTGGGTGCACTACAGTTATGGTGCATTTCAATAACCAGACCACTTAAAAAATAATATTTAGTAATTCCCAATACATACTATGTCTTTGAAGAAGAATAAGGGCCATGTTATAGGAAAAAAATCTTAGATTTCGAGAGCTGCACTGTGCATTATCATGTTCAATGTGTTGTCATTCATATACCTACAATGCATCCTGTTATGCTTTGCAACCTAAGGCGGCCTGACAGCAGTGGGGATAAGCAGCTGGTCTCCAGTCCTCCCAGTGATCAACACATTTTGGTTATACCATTGTATGTGCATTGGTATGTTGGATGTGGCACACCGTCCCGCTCTTATGCATAACTCTTATCTCCAGTGCTGTTGTAGCTGACAAGCTCTGGTGTACTGTTATGCGCTCGTCATAGTGACTGACCCTGCACGCCATTCCATTTGTTCTTTTAACCTGAGCATTTGTCCGTTTGTCTTGTAGGTTTACGACTTTATTCTAGCCAAATTCCAACTTTTTTCTCATAGATTTACGACTCCATTCTCAAACTCTATGGTTGTTTTGTTTTTTTAAATGGCCCTAATTCTCCGTCATATATGTCAAATGCAGTATAATAAAAATACCAGGATGGTCTGCTGCAGCCGGTCACATTTTACAACGTTCTTCTGCTATTTTCGAGCTATTCCGACCCACAATCCTCTGCACAGTGGTAAATTGATCTCATCAGCTGCTCTTCAGACAGATAACAGAAGCTGCAATGACTATAATCAGTCAAGAAATTGAAAACAGTCTACTATGCAGCTATAATTTAAAAGTTAAAGCTAATATATTTTGCAAAGTAACAACAGCAGAGCCCTCCAGGTTGGAGAATGGAGTTTTGTGTTATCTCAAAGGTAATCTTAAGTGGTAACGTTTAAGATCTGCCTCGTTGAAATCACGTACTATTTCTTTATGCTTCAAATTTGACACTACGGACTGCAATGTTTAGTGAGCAAGAAGGTCAAAGTTCAAGGTGCAACAGTACATACTTTGTGAGGGCAGCTGCAGTACGCCCTGAAAGTACACAAAAACGATGTAATTTGGAACACAGCATTACTTTAATGACTTTTTGGAGTGTCCAAATTCTATGTGCAATATTTATGGATCATATAGTGCCCTAAAAAAATCCCACACAGAATGCATGTGTACACTACTTGCTAAAAATCTTACAATGCATTCATAGATATTTATTATGCAACACTACACTGGTCGGTAACAAAATCATGATTCACAGCTCATTTTTCTACTCACCATAGAGTAAACCATTGATTACTAACTGAAGGAGTGATTTTGGACACACCCCTTAGCTTTTTTTCTCTGTAGACAACAGTGGCGTGGTGAAACACAGACTCAACGTTAGGCACGACTGGCCTGGGGTTGAATCAGTGAGTTAGGGTTAACACTGGTGAAAGACTTTACTGGGAGTGTTGTGTTGAGGTGAAGATAACATTAGCTAGCACAAGTGTACAGTCTTGTCGTTAGCATTCCCAAAGGGGAGGAGTCGGCCAGTACATCATAAAGCTGAGAACACTGTAGCAGCTCATCTTAGTCTAAAGAGCGCCGTGGAAATAGTAAAGAGGAACTCACTGTCATGTGATGACGAAGGGGCCAAGAGGACAGTGTATTGCTTTCTACGAGGAATGCAGTATTTCATGTACGCTGTTTAATAAATCACATTTTATAGTAATGAGCTCGACTCCAGACTTTGTGTAGAAAAACTAGTCAGCTGATCAGAGCTTTGTGGTCAGTCGGTAGGATGCTGGTCTGAGATTGATCTTCTGTTTTAATCTGGAAAAAAGGCGGATTTATTACCATATGTTCTCATTTTCCTGAGTACAGAACACCGTGCATGAATCACTTCTGTGGTACAAAAATATTTTTAAAAACACTGTTGATTCCTTGCTGTGAAATTTGCACAAAATGTACTATACCAAGAAAGAGCCAAATTTGGGAGATGTGATTAAAAACAAGCATCTGGACTCACTCAAAGTAATAAGTCAGGATCAATTAGAAATTTTGCAGCTCCAATGGCCAAATCAGTAAATTACCATTATAAAACAAGGCTAGATTCACAAGTTCAATGTCAGGGTCACATTTAATTTCAAAACTTATCAAATAAATTCATACAAATGTTAAGAATGGATAGTGGTAGTAAATGCACTTGGTACAAATTCATCAAGGGGGAGCAACAACAGTCATATTGTTGGGTGACGCTAACAGACACGAGGAAAGACAATTCGCTGCTCAGGTACTGCTGAATTACGAAAAGCACATTGGCAATATGTGTTTTACTTGTGCTGCTCGTGGTTCGACAGAAGTCTGTGTGGTCTGGCATTTTTAGCTAATTTGCTGCCTTCATCTGCCTCTCAGTGTGCTTGTGGCGAGGCCAGGACAGAAGATACAACAGGAGAAATGTTTCAACGCGACAATAAAATGCCTCAGGGCCTGCTGACCTCGTCAAACCTGCGTGTTGTGTCAGAAATAATCCACTTTAACAACACGGTTTGATTCTCAAACTGCACTGCATCAACTCTGGGGTTTAATCATCTTTGTAATAATAAAAACAGCTCATCCAATCATTCAACTTATTTTTGATCTGCAGAGTTGTTTTATGGACAGGCCAAAGAAACTCAAACTTAGAGGTAAACTTTTTAACCAAGCTGAATACTTCTGAATCAACTGGTTTTAAAACTGTGGACCTTCAAACTGGGATAAAGCCACTGGCACCTTAAGTTCCTTGCAGCTCACTAGAATCTTTCTTCATTCAGTAATAAACGTGAGATGTTTGACCTGCTAGCAGTGTTACAGTGCACAGACAAGGTGGGGAGCTTTTTGTTTCTGATGCAAACTCTGAACCTGAGATCTGTCTGAGAGAAGGGTGCCAGAACTTGGACCTCCTGAAACAAGAGTGTGCACTAATCTACTCTAAGCACACTGACAGCTCAGGTTTGTCGCCCAGTTGAAACAAAAAACTGGGCTGTACGTGCATCATAATGAGGCCACTAAATTCTTGAAATCCACTAAAATACAAAACTCCAGACATCCTCAAAAACATGGCTGCAAAAATGACTTTACTGCAGTTTTAATATGTTGTTATTAAAACCAGCATTTGCGACGTCTCTGCATTTTACATTGAATCAAATGAACTGGACTGAGAGGGTGAACAGTGACCCCACCTTTTGTGCAACGACAACAAAAATACACAGGTAGGTAGGGATCTTTCTCCCCCTTTGAAAATCAGATCAGGGAAAAATGATTAAAAAGAAAATAAAACATCTGTACAGTACTTTTTAACAAAGTCATGAAATACAGGATCTCTGGCGAACGCAGTCCTGTGTGTGAGAGACGTGTGTGTGTTTTTTGTGTGTGTGCCTTGGCCAAAATGATGCCATGGCTTTTGTAGGTCTTGAGTCCTGCTCCTCTGGATCTAAGCCTCATCACTGCTGAGTTTTCATCATTTCTGACCTCCCTCGCCACTCAACATTTTGTTTAACTCTTCCGTGTTGACTAGATCCCTCGGTCTCCGACAAAAGTGAACAGTTCTGTGGCAGGGCAGCACACACGGCTTCAGCCAGTCAAGCTTCCTATAACTATGATGGCTAGTCCTGCTAGCCTGACTGGCCTCCTGAACAGTTCGTACACTGGCTGGTTGTGTTCTGGCTTCCTCTGTCTCTGGAGCTCATCGGTTCAGGTTTGAGAAGGATGGAAGGGAGAGTTCAAATGAGAACACGAGGGTTCCTGTGGGGTTGCTGTAGTACCGCAGCTTCCGTGCTACTGTTGCTATAGCAACAGAGCAGAGTTGGGAACCGCCTTGGCACTGTTACATCCACCGCAGCCTCTCTGGTCGGTACATAGGATGGTGGATGAAGAGGAGAAAGTTGTTCAGGAGGAGGTCAGCACTGGGAGAGCAGAAGGTCGTTATGACAAAGAGGAGGGATGACTTTGCAAAGGGTCAATGAGTTTCTCCTCAGGAGGAAGAAAAGGAGACTCTGGCACCTCCAATAGGAGGCCATTGGTAAAAGGAAGAGGTAAAAATCAACAGACTGATTTGTCTTTCAAAAGAAAAGCTCTCCATCTCCTTCCACTGAGGGAGAAAAGAGGAGCAGAAATCAGGAGGGAGTGGGTGAGGTGGGAGCTCGTCTTTGCCCGTCTCCTCAGTGAGACTGACGGGTGGCACAGGCAGGCCAAGGACCAATAAGACGACCAGAGGAGGGAGGATGGGAGGGACTCTGTGTCCGTCCACTACGACCAAACAGAGGACAGTTAGCCTTAAGAGCTCAGACGGGGCCGCTTCCTGGGAGACTGATCTTCCTCCTCATCTTCTTCCTCTTCATCTTCATCATCAGGGTAGTCCACCAAACCAACCAGAGCAGTCTAGGAGAAAAAGTGAGACAAACAGAACAATCAACAAAAACGCCCACATTCAAAGCACAAGCAAGGAGAAATTAAATAATTTCAAAATCTCTATGGTTTCCCTTCTAATTTCTACACGATGAAGAGGTAAATTTGTCATTACCTTCACTACTGGTGTGGCAGGAAGAGCGACTGTTTTGACAGAGGAAGATGAACTGTTGTTTGGAGTGACGGCTGGTGAGGCAGGTGGGATTGCAGCAGCTTTCCCGTTATTGTTGGCACCATTAGCTCCGTTGGCAGCTCCTGAAGTAACAGAGACTATAAACGTCAAACTTAAAGGGTTGTTGCAATCTGGAGGAAACTATACATCCAGCAACACCAGCTCAGCTTACCTTTTTTGGCTTCCATGTACTTCCCGTAGCTGTCGGAGAAGTCATCCTCCATTCGGCTCTTCTCCACAGCCTCTCCATCATCGTCATCATCGTCGTCATTGAACCACAGCTCCTCATCCTCGTCCAACGACCGCGCATCTCTGCGATATCTACAGAGGAAAATGTACATCATGAGGCACAGTTATCTACAGAAAAAAGCGATGAAAACATGTATGGGGGAATATAACAAAGGCACAATAAAACCTTTGATTTAACTTTAGTGTCCAACTAGTCTACCAACCTGTTGAGTCTCTGACTCTGTCTGTCTTTTTCCTGCTCGTACCGGCCCTTCAGGCCCTTGAAAGTCTGGACATATTCAATGGATTCAAGTGCTTTGTAGAAGTTATCCACAATGTGAGCTATGAGAGACTTGACGTCCTCCTGGAAAGAAAAGACACAGAGGAAAATTACAGTCTACTGTCAGTGCCGCGTGCACACACTCTGTGCCAAATATATTTCACTGAGGTACATTTTGTTTGTCTACACACCACTTTAATGAACTCAAAGAGCTCTATGATGGCAGAGTTGAGGAGGTTGTATCGGGTGCCGTTGTCCAGCAGGGCATTAATGACAGGCTCAAACAGGTTCCCTTTGATGATGTAGCGGTTGTAGTACTCATCCTTCAGACCAATGATCCTGCGCATGAAACGCAGGGCACCTTGGACAGAAACAGGCAACAACTTAGTAAAAATGGAGCATTTGCTCGTCCGTGACTTTATACTTGGCAAAAGTTTTTTTTCAGAAAGTAGGATAACCATTGACAACCCATTTACAGACAGAGAAGACAAATCAGCAAAAAGGTGTGTGTGCATGATCCGTTTGAGTATGTAGGGACTTACAAAGAGCAAGGAAGGTGTGTTTTGAGTTCATGAGCACCAGCACTCTCCTGAGCAGGTCTTTGTTCATGATGTAGGTCTTGATGTGGTAGGTGTGATGCTCCACACAGAAGGTCAGAAGCTCCAGGATCAGTGCCAGCAGCTGGGCTGTCTGGAAGTTGTCTACAGAAAATGGACAACAAAACTACTTCACACCAGGAAGCAATGCACGATTCTCAAAACTCACGTTAAGCTGCAGACTATACCTTAAAGACCTGCCATTATTCTGGACACAAGCCCCATTATGTTTAGATATTCAATATAAAGCAAGAGTGCAATCCTAAAATATGCAATAACATAAGTTCTTTGAAACAAAAAAACACTTGTTATTTTGCTTTGTGACCTTGGGACTGCTCATATGATATAGAAATCACGGCCACGGCATCATTTAAGCCACCATGAAGAGTTACTTGTTCATTTATTTCACCCTTATTTCAGAAATGTGAGACAAAATTACAAAATAAACAAGACAAAATTAAGATACTACCACCATTCTATAGGAGATAATCATCTCCAGCAAACACTGGAACTCTGATATTCACAGGTTTTTGACTGTTGGGCAGTTCATGCTTGATGCTGAGTTATGTAACACTCACCTGGACAGACCGGGTTGATCTTAGTTGACCCCTCTTGCAGGTCTGAAAGGCCATGACACAAAATAATCAGTCAATTTCTCTGCTTATCATGCAGTCTAAAACAGTCCAGCTCAGTTTATGCAAGACCCCTGTCCCCAGCTCACCTTTTGAGTTTTTGTCATGTGCAGTGTTGGCCAGCAGAGGAGCAGTCAGGACATGCATGCAGTACTTGTAGAAGAAACTCAAAAATTCTGTCTTCTCTGTTTTCTAAGAGGAAACAAAATGAAAAGAAGCTGTGATATATGCTGTTTTACTGTTGGACAGAGCAAAAATTAGCATCTACCTGGGGGCATTGTGATTAATGGAAGCATAATATAAAACATCATTATGTTATTTTATAGCTGATCTCCATTAAAAGGTTGAGTGTGTGTGTTGATTCTGCTTACATTAGTGGAAGCCAGCATGTTCTCAGGGTCAATGAGCGTCCTGAGCAGACCCATCAGCTGGACGGCCCCTCCTAACTCTGGGTCAGAGTCACAAATCATCTGCTTGATCACAACATTTATCAGCAGCACATCCTGTAAAACAACACAAAGCAGAAAACAGTCAAAATTATGCAGTTTCGGTCTGACGGTGTAATCTAATTAAAAACAAACAAACACTAAAGCAACGCTAACCCTACTGAAAGAAAATTTATTTCAACAGCCCTTTTTACACAGAGATCCTGCAACACTGCCTTGACAAAGATCCTTCATGATGATGCCTTTGCTTTGTTATACAGAACCCAAAGAACACCTGCGTAATGTGATTTTAGACAGCACGTTGGCATTTCAGAAGCAAAAGAGCTGTTACATGCAACAAAACAGTGTCTGCGTCTAATATGACAAATCATATGCACTGGGCAGCACTTTTCATGTGCTGCCATCTCACACTTTGTACACAGACGTCAACTCGAAGGTGATACTACCTCCACAGCTGGCTTAAAAGCAAGACACTTTATTTCACTTCATTGTATCTATTCTGTATTGTATCTTTTAGCAAACAGCTCACAATCACACAAGATCAAAAAAGCTTATTTGATATTTAGAGAACACCTCGATTACTAGGAGAGACAAGCACTGTTTTTAAGAGCACGTAAGGCTTTACATGCATATGTTCATTTGGAAAGCTTTTTGCCAAATGAAGCTATTTGAGAACATGAATTGTAAAATTGATGCAGCACAGTGCTGTAAAAATATGTATGAGGGATTTCTGTAAATTTCTGTTTGTACATCACTCAGTACCAAACATTTCATACAAGTAACAACCAACTTGGCTGTACATAATTTAAACTGTTAAACTATTCCTTTTGTCACATCAATGCTGTGCTACATCAACTTTTATTAATTAAGCTGTGGCTGGACTTAAACTAAACATCTCCCTGGCATCTAAAGAGTGAATGCAGGCTTGTTGACAGTGATGTTCAGGTGCTTACGTCGTCCGTCTGTTGTGGTTCCTGCATGACAAACTCCCTGACCATGGAGGGGCTGAATTCCACCAGGTAAGAGAAGATGTCTGTAGCTGCTGCCCTCACCTGCAGGTCATCCATTCCCTGAACATGGGAAAAGTAAGAGTTAAAGACAGCAACAAAAAGATAATTCTACACACATTAAATGTTTATAATTAATAGGCAAATGCAAAGCCCAGAACATACCATGACTATTTCAAGAGCAGGTAAAATGCCTAGATTTGCCAGAGTTTTGAAGAAAGCGTCCCTGTTTTGTGGCTGCAACGTTTGTGAAAAAGCACAGAATTCCTTGACAAAGTTCACCTGAGGGATACAGAGAAAAAACAGATGTATTGATTGATTAGCATTTGACAGATTAAAGCAAACAGTTTAAGGTCACTGACAAAAATACTATCCCCAAGCATTGTTTAATTTGTGATGTTGTACAACAGTGGGAGAATTAATTTGTAGTTCAGTCTGAAACAAAGTCATCTTCACCATTCCAGGATATGAAGCTTTTCAGAAGTTGAATAAATGACAACTGCATGGACCAACAGAATGAACAATTCCCCATTTCATTCTCAGTGAGAAACAACACTGTTGGATGATGTTGTCAAAGATGTTGTATTACAGGCCAATAGACAAGGAGGCAGTTCATATTAAAAATCAGTATGAAAACCCATGCAGGAAATCTTTAACCCTAGGAAAGAAATGGGATTACAGACAGCAAAATGAATCCATTTAACAAGAACAGTAGTACTGAGCACATTTTGTTCTAGCCAACTTCATATTACTGTCCAACCTTTAGGTTTCTACATTTTACCACTAAAGGTATCATTACAACATGTGGTCTGGAGATATGACAACTGTTTGACTTACAAGCTCTCTCCTTTTACTGTCCTCTGTGGCTTCGTCTGTGAGCTGTGCAAAGACCTCTGTTAGGAACTTCTCGTCCTCCTGCGGCACATGGAAAACAGGGTTAAGAAATCAAAATATTAAGGTTAAAATATAAAGTCAAACCAAAGAGGGTTACAAAACTGAATCCTGGACATTTTGCTTCGGGGTTTTACAGCAACAAGATTTAGGAATAAAAAAGTGAGCACTGACACAACCCATGATTCTTATAGACTACTACCCTTCCTTATTAGCCCTAACGTGTTTATTTAAAAATGATCACTTAAATATGAAATGGATGGACTGTAAGATACTGTTTGCATCAAGAAAATGACTGTATGTCACAAATTATTTTCAAATAACAGCTGCCTCACATAAGCTTCATGTTGAAAATTACTTATAAGCAATACAAGGACCTGACCTTATTCTCTGAATGACTTTTCAAAAATGGTTTCTTTATTTTATATTACATTACAAAACTTGATGTGCAGACACATCTTTCACTTGTGGACAAAAACTAAAATAATGTGAAAAGTCTCCTCAGCAGCCATACATTGTTTGACGACGCCATTTACAGTCAGATCGTCACAATCTTTATCCATTTCAATCACTGGAAATTCAGGTATCAATTTATTATCAAGTATGAACTGTCATCATCATCTGGAATTACAGGGAGGGCAGGTTCTCTCACACCTGTCAAACAAATTTCACTTTAGTGATCATAGATGTAGGAAAATACAGTACATGCAGAAATGTTCAACTCCAGCCTGTTCAGCTGACATAGAAATGTGGTACAGAAAAAACTCATTAGAGAATGGCTTGTTAATACAATTGTGCCTCAAAGAATTATACAAGTTACCTGGCTTGAATCCTTACCTGCAACATACTGACAATCTCCACCTTGTTGAAGAAGATGAAGGACGTGAGTGTGGACAGGAAGTTCTCCTCAAAAACAGATGGTGTGGGCAGGATGATGTCCTGGATGTACTGCACCCGGTAGGTCTGGTGGATCTTCTGCCGCAGCTCTGAGTCCGTGATAGGGATCACCTCCTTAAACTTTGCTGTCTTGGTCAAGAATTCCCGGTGCCGTTTAGGCTGAACCAGCGCTGGGTCATACTCAAGGCAGCCCACTACATCCATGATACAGTCATCAGAGAACATCACCTCAAAGAGGGCTGCTTTATTGAGGAACAAGACACCCCGGACAATCTCATAGAGGTGATGAAGACCTTCCCTGTTGTCCAGGTCCTCACATACTCTGAAGAGACCCAGGAGTTTCTTGATGTAGCCCTCGCTCATCAAGGCCAAAGCGAGTTTTTCCCTTCGGATGGGCGAAGACAGGACAGAGGTAACAAGGTCAGCGATCTCCTCCAGTCGGCTTAGCTCGCATGGCGGGAGCTCCACCAGGTGGCTTGTCTCTGGAATCTCCTCAAAGCGCTCCTCCTCGGACTCATCAATGGGGTCCTGGGTGATGTCCAGAGCAGGGTCCTTGCCTTGAACCTGGAAAATAAATAGTTGGTAGGTATGACGTTAAGACCTTAACCAGAAATATCAATGTGGTGCCTCTTGCCCTTTGCAGTCGGGTTATTAAAATATCATCACCAGCAAACTGGCACCACTCCTGTTTATGTACTCTCAAGTAAATAAATGTTATAAAAGAATGCACCAAGCTTTGTAAAACTGGGTTTACTTTACCTGGCAAATCTTCTCCCAGATCTCATCGCAGCCTGCCTTTTCCTGGAAACTTAGGGCAAGGTCATAATTATCTGCTTCCGACCAGACAATCAGTGTGTCCTGAAAGGAGGAGAAAGAAACATCAAATTGTATACAAAGAAGTGCTTATCATATTCAGAGGACACACTGGCACATCATGGTTCCATGCAGTGCTCACACACAAATGTAACATACTCAAAACATGCTGCAAGAGGAGTGAGACATATTTACAAAACACATACAAGTATTTTCATGCCTTTTCATGTCCTTTAAAATTACTAATAAGATTAGTTTGACTCCAATATACAATAGACACATTTAACTCAGGTCTATATCTCACTTCATGAGGCAGGTTGCTGTTAAAAAAGTCTACTGTACTGACTGTTAAAATGATAAATACCAGGTTTGCTGGTATGGTAAATACTAATAATGTGACTTGCACATTGCTTGTTTCCTGGTTACACTTAAATCAGACACTTGTGTCCCATTGTCTACACTGCATCATAGTAAAAGTAGCTGTTCAGCAACAAGTCTCAGTGTTAAAATGATAAAATTTTCACACTGTACTTTTGAAAAAACGGAGATGTGCGTGTGAATGCTTTTTGTTGCTGATCCAGACTCTATAACCTTACCTGTTGTTTCTGATATGCAGTATTCGGGCTTATCTTCGACTCCAACAGCAGAGATCCTAAAACACAAAGACTTGGGTAACTTTTCATTTCCGAGCTAACGTTAGTCACAACGAAGATCACCACTTAATAACGTAACCATTTTTTGAAGGTTAAGGTTAGTTAATCTGTCTGCCAGTGAGCAATTAACGCTCAACAGACAATGTGAAGCGCTGGATAAAACAATGTTGTATTATTACAAAGTTAAAACTAACAACAGAAGAACTTGTTATCGCTAGCGTACTCCCATGTTAATTATTTTGGGGGTTATCTGTGTGTGGACCCATAATGATTTACTATCCAGAGCAATAACAAGTTTGTACATTTAAGACTAGACTTCCAAGGCCCCCCATGCTACTGAGATCACGTCGCCTGCTAAACTAACGATCATGCTAGCACCAGCAATTCAATAAATCATTGCTTTTTATCCAGGGTCAATGCTAATGCTGATTGTTCAGCTATCTGAAACAAGTGGCTCCAAACCCTGCAGCACATTCAAAGAAGCAAATAGTTAACAAAGTAAACATAGTGGCCAATTGAAGCATTCTGTCCGAACAACCAGAAGTTAGCATGCTAGCGCTAGCCAACGTAACGTCAATGCGGCTATGCTAACTGGGAACTTACCGTCTGATTCGGCCCGAACTAATAACGACATTGCCTTCAGTCGGTCAACAAACGTAGACGAAACGTGTCCGGTACCCCGATCATCCCACTGCCGGTCTTCATTTAGCGTATATACTTTCACTCGCCGCCGAGTGTCCGACATGGTTAACCGAGTCGGAGCTAGCAGGCTAGCAGGCTGCTAACAAGCTATCACCTCACCCCGTCTGGTGTTTTCCTACCCTCGACCTGTTAACTTTGTTTCCACCCGCATGTTACTAAACATGCACGTCTAAGTAAAGTTCACAGCAGCGGCACAGTGTATCAGTAGCTATTTCATAAACATATTACGTCCACGATGTGAAACAACTCAACAGGAGGCCTCTTATCAAACAGTAAAATTCACAGAGAACACAACAACTCTAACGGCCTTCTTGCTAACGTCCACAGACCGCCATCTTGTAATCCGATCTTGTGTTCTTTTTCTTCTTCGACGTCAATCAAGCGCTAACTGCCGCGGGGTCTCCTCCTCCGAGCGACATCGTCCAATGGCAGCACCGCAGCGCCACGAGGTTAGCGCGCCATCTACAGGAAAGACGAGGAACAGCAGCAGCAATTACCTGCAGATGACTTTGTGTAGAGCAGGGTGTACAAACTTTTATGAAAACGGGCCAGGTTAGATAATGTGAAAATACTTGGGGGCCTCCTGCATCATATGGGTTATTAAAAGACACTGTTTTATCATTTTAAGTTAATAATAATAATAATAATAATAATGATAACTTTCCACCCTCACTGTTGACTTTACAATTCTTTGCTGTGTACTGGCACTTACTATACTTATCACAAGACAGGGGTTGTGTTTTAATGTATTGGGATATACCGTTAATACGTAGGCCTACACTAAGTGATATATTGTGGTACACACACATATATTTGGCTCCGTGGCCCAGCATACACCTGTATGTGGCTGGGCATTCTTACAACCAGTGGCTTTTAAATGGTTAAAAAAGAAAAATAAGTTCTTCACACTGCTTTTTAATGTTTTTATGAATTAATTTTTCAGCATCTAGGACCAGAGAGCTTGGCATTCATCTTTATTCCAGCACTTGCCTGTCAGATCAGTGAGCCAAACACACACACAAATGATTTCAATACCCCGTCAGTTTATTAGAACAGATATGAAGCATCCCAAATGTCCATGTTGCAGTTCAATATAGTACTTTCCCAACCCAAAGGGGGACAGTATCTATAAAAAAGATAATGAAGCAGTATTGGACAGTACAGTGGACTCCTTCTGTCCAGAATTTAATCAAGTGTATCAACGTTGTCTCCTTTGTCACCCAGTGGAGATTACATCTAAATCTGGCGCAAATTTCTGCCACAAATTTAGGATTGAGAGTTAGAAACTGAACAACAAATTCAGCCTGAGGCCGAATAATTTTGTAAACAGCTCTACAGTCGATCGCATAATGGGGCACCAGCTCCTGACATAGATTTTTCACAATTTCTTGAGCCTCACGAGTGAAGGAAACTGTCCTTTCACCATGATTATTTTGGAGTCCACCACCTGAACCCTGCACATATCAAGCAACTGTCTTCATGGGACGTACAACTGGTAACTGTGTACAGTATTGAAACAGCTATGCATGCTCCAGGATGGGTGGAAGATGCCTCCAAACTTAAGGTAGGGTGGACAAGATTGGCTACAACTGTGAACAATTTATTATATCTTTAATTATTCCCTTGTTTTTATATCACATTTTTTCTTTATCCCACCTTGCATCCCGAGTTCAACCTGGTTGTATTGACCTTTTTCCTCTCTGAGTACAATTTGTAGCACTCAAGAGTATTTCTTTGTTGGCATCTGAATGTTGGGCGAGGTTTAAGTCTGATTCTTCGTGTGTGCGCTATTGTTTGTGCTGGAAAAGGCTGAAATACCACAAAGCACCAATGATTGTTCTTTTTACACTCGACTCACATATACTGTAAATGCAACATGACATAAAGGGGAGTGTTAAAAAACAACTAAACATTTTACCCACTTTGCTTTCTTTGTACATGTCTTGATCCTCGCAGTTTAGAGGACACACTCACACACACACACTTGACACCAAATATGGAAGTCCCATACCACAAGAGGCAGTATTATCACACATGAATAAGAAAATCATTGTGACATTGCACTGTGTCTGTTGGGTGAAAGCTACTGTGTTGGAAGAAACTAAGGAAACCCTCTTACTGCTTGATGCTGTTAATGATAGCTGAGGTGGCAAATCTGAAAACAAGATACCATAAAAAGGGGATATTTAAAAATAAAACATCTATACTTGTTGAAAATGTGTCTCCTGCTCATTACTCCCCAAGCACACTTCTCAGTTTGTGCACATCCACTGAAGCACGATGACTGCAGGACGCTGTATATGATGAGCTGCGTTTCCCTCCGGTGCAGTTTAACCTCATCCATACCCACAGCAGCAGGGTAAACCTCTTCATGTACAGCACTGAGTTCAGTTTGTGACGAGATCTGATGCTCTTGGTTTGGTAGATTCCTCAATGGAAGTATGTTGCAGCAAAATCTACTCAGTTTATATCCAAAGCTGGAAGTTAGCCTGTCATGCTGGCGTGTCACAAGTCAGTGTTGGTCGTTTGGCTGCTGTTTGAACCCATGGAGATGCTCTGTCTCTCACTAAGTGTCTTGACAACGGATGCAGCGGGAGACTGGAGCACCTTCCGTGAAAGTCTCATTCTGCCGTCTGTTGGATCCCGTCCAAAGTACTTGACCTGTTAGCATAAATCCAGTCAGAGACAGTGAGCCCAGAATGTGAACACAGGAGGATAATTTGACAATACAACCTGTGCTGACTGACACGTACCTGTATCTGCTGCCCCACCTCTAAACCCAAAGCACTTGGATGTTTGATCTGAAGGAGGAAAACACAAAATGATCTTTAAATGGACAGTCTGGATCTTTTGAAACAGGGCTGTATGAGGCACTTTTCCACAGTCAACGTATTATACTGAGTAAATGGCTGCCGGCACGGGCTGTTGGCAGAAACATGGGCACACAGGCAAATAGAACACAGAGGCAAATTCACTGACCCGTTTATGGTCCAGTTGTGAGTTGTGCAGCAGGACAGCACTCATGGTGGGATAAAGTTTCACCATTACACCAATGTCCCTGCAGCAGAGCATGAAAAGGCTTCAGAAGCTGTTTGAACGCTAAAGGTTTGATTCACCCGTAACTCGATTTCTATTAACATCATGAAAATCATCATCAAATACTGTTTTGCAGTAAACAATTGCAATGTGTTGGTTTACCTTATCTCAGTAATGGTGGCAGTGTAGACAGCACCAAACTCCAGCTGCTGCTCTTGCTGCAACACAAGGTAGAAACACAAATGTACGTTCATGCATATCAGTACATGTGCAACCATGAATTTACATTCACATGCAAACGGCCTCATGTTCAGATCAATCTCAGACTTTCTGAAAGCTCTGTGACGTGGTGTGGGTTTAATACGTTTTTCTAAAATGTGCAGTTTTCAGGTGGCGGAGACTCACATCATCTTTGCAGATTTCACTGATGAACTCTTGGGCTTCATGCATGGCTCCTGGTGTTGGAGCGAACACAGAGAAAGTCTCCTCGTCCACCTGACTTATTGTCACACCTCAAGAGGAAAAAGCATGTCAAGGTTTCAGCTTTAAGACGTCTGTATTGTGTAGCAGACTGAAATGCTTGGCTAGTGTCGTGCTTCACTTAAGAAGATGATGTGTTTCTGGTTGGTTTTTTGATTCCGTTAAATATGAATTTTAGATCACTTCTTACCTGTTTCAGCTTGCAGCCTACGGAGGTTATAGCCCCCTGGACCAACAAAGCGTGCTCGTCTCGAAACAGGTACCCGGACAGTTTCTAAAGACAGAATAAAAGTCACACACACCTCAGTTGCCAGTACACAGTAAAAAAAAAAAAAGCTAAATATACATGCACAGATTTATATTCAAACACAAAACATACCAACAAGAGGTCCGTTCTCTTTCCTCGTCTCTCTGGGCTTTGCTATACATTTGTTCATGATGCCCAGGATTTCCCTCTTTGCCACTGGATCATAATGAAATTGAAACAAAGGTCAATAACGACACCAAAAATATGCACAGTCTTTATTCTTCAGTGTAAGACCTATGTTTTGGTGCCATTTGAGCTTACCTGTGGCCTGCTGGATAGCCTCCATGACCACCTTCAGAGGCAAACCTGGGATCTTCACGTCAGCCTGAAGGTTAATAGAAAAGTGTAAAGGAGTGGACCAAAGGATGAAACATAAGGTAACTTCTAATATCTTATAATAAATGATAAACTATGTATTTATGGCAAGCAAGTCTTTAATTTGAGATTTACATCTGCTCTCGTCTCTTTTCAATTTCTCAGACAACACCAAATTATATTTACACAACACTGACAACGAGCCGGGTGAAATATTTGTATGACAAACTGATTTTACTTATTTCATTTTCACCTACAACATGAGCCAAAAATTTTATTTTAGATACTTTCGATGGGTTACCAGACAGAGTACCTGTAAAGCAGTGATGCCTTTGTTTGTTCCTGCCAATTTGAAGTCCATGTCTCCGAGGTAATCCTCTATTCCCTGGTTAGAAAACAATAAATATAAGCACATATTCAACATTTCCAATATTATTAAGCAAAGACATTAGTTACAACTTTTTGAAGATATGTTTTGCTTAACTGCAATTTTCTTCCACGTGTTAATAATAAATGATTAAATGTATGTACCAGAATATCAGTTAATAATCTGTAGTCTTGGATGTCAGCAGGTTTCTCTGGGTTGGCCTTGGAAATGAGTCCGATTGCTACACCTGCCACAGCAGAGGAGATGGGCACACCTGGGAGACACAGATTGGGACATATTAGCTACATTTTATCACACAATTGTACTTTAGTAAATGAGAATAGAAATACTTTCCAGTCTAGCTATCCTATCCTGTATATACATCTTTAAGTTGCTTAGAGAGAGTAGTATAAGAATAATGAATATTTATTTAATCATGAGCAGCTTCAGTATTAAAATGCTCTGGTTAAATACTAAATGCACTCATAAATAACTCTGCACAGGGGGGATCCCACACCCCAGGGACAATTTCACTACAGAGATAATCAACTGAAAAAGAGCTACAGTAACTGATGCAGTCCTGCTCCAGTACCTGCATCCATTAGAGCGAGGCTGCCTCCACACGCTGAAGCCATCGAGGAGGATCCTGAGAGCAGATAGAGTTGGAAGCAGGGAGAGGAAGAGAAAAAAAGGTGATATTCAGACATTATAAGCCCGCGTTCCTGCCTGAGACATCCTGCTCACATGTTCCCTGTAGCGTTCTTAAACTTTCACAACTGTCACCAAACTCACCGTTTGACTCCAGCACCTCAGAGGTGACCCGTATAGTGAAAGGGAAGTCTTTGGGAATGACTGGTCTCAGAGATTTCTCAGCCAGGGCCCCTGGGAATACACAAACAACCCAACATGAACAAACACACAGCGATTGTCCAGAGGAGTCTTGCTGGGAATGAAAGGTTAGCAGACACTGCATTCAAGTAGAAGATGTCAGTTGGAACACAAACCATGTCCGAGCTCTCTCCTGTTCATGCCGCCCATCCTTCCAATCTCATTAGTTGCATATGGAGGGAACTGAAATTAGAAGGCAAGGTTGATGATTTCAAGTTCACTGTGAAGACTACGAGATAGGGAATCATACATCTAATAAAATATGTGACTTTATAAATGACAACAGGATTTTTCTCACCTCATAGTGAAGCATGAAATTTTTGGATTTGATGCCACTGCAGAAGAAAAATGAATGAAAGACCTGAGTTAAATCATCTTTTACATACTTTACAGTTTTAATTTATGTATTGAAGTCCGTGCGGGTAATTTAAAACAACCCTGTGTGCCGTGACATTCAGATATGGACAGATTTAATGTTCCTGAAGTAAAAGTCAATGATATGTGAACTGCCCTGATAATATGAACAGTATGAATGTGTGGTTTAGATGTGTGAAAATGACTTTACCTCAGAGCTGTGGTGATAATATCTGCTTTGACACTGGATTCCAGGGAGTCAAATGTGACACTGCACAGCACCTATATAAAAAAGGAAGAGGACGAGGACTGAGCTTTCTTTTTCAGGGCATCTTTCTCACATAAAAATCAAACTTCAGAACAAAGAACCTCACTGGTCACCCTCCTACTGCTACTGAAATTAATTATCAAATCTAGCAGTTGCAGAAAACAGCAGCAAATATCAGTCTTACTTCTCCATCTGATCTGAGCACTACAATTTTATTCTTCTTTTAACAAAAGTCATCTTTCAAATCTCTCTACTCACCTGTGTTTGTCCTCTCTGGAACAGAGCGGAGCCGTGCAGCGGTTTAAAGAGGTCGACATCACAGGAAATGTTCCGTAAGGCAGTCAACTCCCTCCCATCACATCTACAACACATACAAAAAAAATCCAGTTGCAAAGGGACATCAAGTGTACTGAGAATATGTATTAATATCACCATGGGCAGTGCTTCTTACCTCTTGTACTCATTTAGCACCAAATTTTGGAAGACTTCTTTGGTCACAGTGTTGAAGGATTCAATGACTTCAAAGGAGTCAGCCTCAGGGAATCTTTCTACACATGGAAGACATCAGTTGACATTGTTCAGCTGACAGGTAGGAACACAAATTAAATACACAGACACAGATGAACATGATTGTATGAACGGGATTGGGACAATATTTACAAATTAATAACTTGGAAATCTTTCCATGCAGCATAAATAGAAAGGATGATCTACCTTTTAGGTCCTCTTCAGTTTCTAGTCGAACTTTGTTGATAGCTTCATCTCTTGAAATCTGAGATTACGATGAGAATATTACAATTGCTGAACAAAAAATAAGGTTCTTCTGAGATACATAAACAGTGTCATATGAACATCACTGATTGTAGCTGCTTTAAATTACTTACATAAAACAGAAAATGTAATACTCACTAAGCGCAGTTAAAAAAAGGCTAAAATGCAGTGTTAACTTTAAATCGAAATCTGGGGACAGACGTCATACTTTACCTTGTCGTGACTATAATCAGTGAAAACTGCATAGATCTTCTCAGAAGCAGATCTGTGAGGAAGACAAGGAGGAAAAATCTTTACTAGTGTATAAAACAATATAAGTCCTATTTTTTCACGGCTTAATCAAGGTCCCGAGCACAACAGGTAAACACGTTACTGAATAATACCTGCCTTTGTCTAATTCACAGCTGTTTGATTTAAGAAAGCAATCCTGACACTTAAATAAAGTCCTGATGCTTATTAACTTCATCACTCTGGGACTATGGAAAACTATTTCATCACTGGTCTTACTGTCGAACATGTTCCACCATTTCCGTCGGGGCTGAGAAGATCTTGACCGGGGTACGTTTGGTGACCTTCTGCTCTCGTGCCAGCTGCTGGATGGCGTGTATGATCTGCTGGGTGTGTTTGACTCCCACCTTCACTGCATGGCAAAAGTCCTGCTGCATCACATTCTCACCTGACGCCTCGATCATCACTGGCGGACAGAGAGTCACATTAGTGTGTAAGTGCTGTATGATGCCATCAGATACATGCTTATTTAAACCAGTAAAAACAGTGACTAAAGCAGTTTCATGTTAAAAAAAATTGTATTTTTATGATGCTGATTGTTGCAAAGGCGCTGCTAACTACGGTGGCTGATGCAAAACACGAATGGCCCTATCTAGAGCCAGTGTTTGGTTTGTCCTTTCTAAGCTTACGTATAAACGTTATGGCAGACTCTGTGAACGAGGACCCACTAGGCCTTCAGGAAGTGTCCTGGGCTTTGCAGCCAATTTTAATAGTGGCCAAACTGTGTATTGTACTGTAAAAGACATGTATGTAAACCAGTGGACACACTTCTCTGAGTGTCACAACCCCCATGAAATGACTCGTTTCACAATCAGGATTTGATCCATTCGGTCCGATAACATCTGGAAAGTCTAGAAGAGCCGCACAATCAAACTGTTTTATCCCGAAATCCTACACTCTGACAACTTGGACCTTTAAGTTATTGCATTCTTTCCATTCTTAATGAGTTGTTCCATCATTGGACATCACATTTATTGCCCAGTTTTTAATGATCTGCTCAATGCACAATGAATGTATACATTCTTTTTCTTATTGCTTAAAAGTTAAACTACATTTTTTAACCAATTTAGATTTGTCTGAACAATTCATAAAGTTTGATATATTATGATATCATCAGTCACAGTAAGAGTTAGGCTACTTGGCTTGAAAGCTACACTTTGCAACTGATTTATAAGCTGCTGTTAGTTTGAAGCATTACGAGATGTTCATGGAAAAGTACTAATACTAAATGACTGTTCATGTTCTAGTTGTTTTTTTAAGTAAACAAACATCGAGACAGAGTGTTTTTTAGTGTTTGCCAACTTACCCACTTGACTGCTGGGGGCTCCGGCCACAATCAGGTTGAGGGTGCTGGAAGACATCTCTGCCCGAGTGGGGTTGACCAGCAACGCTCCGTCCACCATGCCCACACGCACAGCACCTGGAAAAACACAGATAAACACGTAGGCCCAAGCTACATTTAAACATGTGCAGAATGACATCGCAGGAGTTGGAGCTGGACAAAGTGAAAACCAGGATTTAAGGTCAAGAATTCAAAATATATGACAGGCCTACATCTGTTGTGTGTTCCTCACCTATGGGTCCATTCCAGGGGATGTCAGACAAGGCCAGAGCAGCGGAAGCTTCAACAAAAGAAATATTGTGTTAGCCAAGGATGTAAAAAAATCTCTGCTCAATGGAAAACCTTGATGGCTAAGATTTAACTCACCTGCATTAATAGCCAGCACATCTGGATCATTGATGCCATCAACTGCCAGCAGGTTGCAAAGGACCTTCAGGAAACATGGACAGACAACAGGAAATGTTGGAGACAGATGCACATTAATATCAGAGGCAAACTATTAACACATAACGACAAAAACAATTTCAAACTGAACTGACCTGAGTATCATAAAAGTAACCAGGAGGGAACAGGGGTCTGATGGATCTGTCTGAGCGACAGAAACATGACGAAGTGTTAGTCAAAGCAGCTTAGGCACAATAAAACATCAGCTACATTAACAAGGCACTTATCATCTCACCTATGAGTCTGCTGGTGAGGATCTCATTGTCAGTGGTGCCCAGCTCTCGCCTCAAATAGTTAGTGGGAATTCGACCTGCAGCAGCCGCTTTCTGTCTGTAGTCCACCTGTCAACCAAAGTGGACACACACTCTGTAAAGTGTTTTCCTTAATGACATTCTGCACTGAGGTCATCTGACTCATAATGACATCCTGCTGGTTTCTAGCTGTGGCGCAGGTGAGTCACAAACAACTGATGGTGACAGGCTGTTAAACGCATTCTATGCACTCAATTATTCTACTAAATCCATTTACATAGATGTAACAAGACCAGACTGATTCACAGTCACAAGCTAAAAACAAAGACAGTTTGGGGATTTTACTGTAATGTTAGAGAACATACCACAAGAGGCATGAACTGTGATGGAGAGGGTTTGGTTTTGCTCACAGCAGTCACCATCACAGACGTATCGCCCAACTTCAGAAAGAGAGAGAGATGGAACAGGTAATCAAAAAATACAGTTACAAAATCCCATATTTTATGCAGTGAAGAGCAACACATTTTGAGTGGGAAAAGAACTTTCATTTACACAAGCTCCCTTACACTTAGGCAGGATTACCAAGTGGGCAAAGTGCTCTAACTCAGTGGTTCCCAACTGGTTCAGCCACTGGGTCCAGATACCTCCTCATTCATTTGTTACATTACATTTTATTTCTGGGTGCCTTTCATGACACTCAAGGTCGCCTAACAGAGTAAAATACAATAAAATACAAAGTACAAGATAATTCAACATTTTACAACAAACAAACAAATATCAGTTTAAAAAGCAAACAAAACAAACATAAACAAAATATCTGTTCAGGCTTACCCAGTCAAAGAGAGTAGGAAAGCCTGAACAGAGGAATTTTCAGCCTGAATTTTATAAAGTGTGTTTTTTACAAACTTGACACATTCACGAGTCACTTGTGGTCCATTCAGAATGGACCCAGGACCCACTTTTGGACCAGGATCCACCAGTTGGGGACCACTGCTCTAACAGATCCCATAGCCCCCCCTATTCCCCTATCATGTGTCAGCTGCATTTCCCAATTTGCAAGACTTAACTATTATGTAGTAATATTTTGCATTTTGAAAGTCAAACCAAGTAAGTTTTCCTTTTAAAGCCACAAATCACAGGTCATCTCTATCCTGAAGACCCCTCGATTCACATGAGGAAAAACTCCACCATTTAACTCTTTAACAGGGAAAAGCAA
Organism: Epinephelus lanceolatus; assembly: GCF_041903045.1. Taxonomy (NCBI): domain Eukaryota; kingdom Metazoa; phylum Chordata; class Actinopteri; order Perciformes; family Serranidae; genus Epinephelus; species Epinephelus lanceolatus. The sequence goes on from NC_135750.1 coordinate 8,735,166, forward strand.
GCAGAGGAACCTCAGAAGGAGCAACAGAGAAAGGATCCTTTCTCCAGGACAAACAGGCATGCAACAGAAGGTGTAAATGCAGACTAGGCACAAATAGCAATTGTAAAATTACAACATGGAAATAAAGTGCAAACATGTATGAAGAATATGGATCAGAAAGGACGTCAAGCAACTGCCATGTGCTGCAATGGCTGGACAGAAACCAGAGGATCTGCAACCTCTGTGGTGATAATTGTGTGGGAGATGAGTATCGGATTTTGTTTGAATGTCAGAATGTGAGCTTAATGACTTACAGAGAAAGGTATTTGCCAAAGTATTATTTAAACCCGTCGCTCTATGTTAAATTAATTTTGTTGTTACATTAAGATAAGCCAAAGGTAATCTGTAAACTAGGAGCTTTTCTGAAGAATGTCCTCCTTTTGTCTAATTAACATTGGTTGTACTTTAGCCACACCATGTGCCATTGTTTTGTTATTGCATGTAATGGTTGTACTCCATACTATGGGATATGGTCGTGAAGTCAAATAAATTAAATTAAATTATATTAATAAGTATTCAAATCCTTTACTTCAGTAAAAGTAGAAATACCATAGTCTGTAAATACTCCATTACAATTAAATGTTCTCAATTCACAATGTTACTCAAGTATTTTATCAGCAAAATATATCATAAGTAAAAGTACTCATTATGCAGAAGACCTGTTTTCACAATGTTATATTATCGCAGAATATGATATCACTCGGCTTTTATCGCTGATTGATAGGAGCAATTCAGTGTTGTGGTTCATTAATGAGGAGCAAATTTCAGATACTTCTACGACTGGATGTTTTGGTGGCATAACACTGCATAACATCATGTGGGCATATCATGTTTTTTTTTATTGCAAAAAGCAGCTAGTAACTGTAAGTGCTCAGTAAATGCAGTGTAGTGAAAGGTACAATATTTCCCTCAGACACTGATTGGAATAGAATGTAGAATAAAACAGAAATACTCAGGTGAAGTACAAGTATGTCAAACTTGTACTTCACTTGAATCAATGTGCTTAGTTACACTCTTGAGACCTGTCAGGTGTGACAGCTGCCGTTTTCCCTCTGTACCTGAACTACAGCAGAGCCATCAGCAAATCTAGCAAGCCTCCCGGTAGAGATCTCAAGCTTCCTGGAAAGACAACAAGAACACACTGCATCAAATACTGTGCTGTCTTAGAAACTACAACCACTGTCATGTTCAGATGCATTAAGGTGACATGATGCAACTCTGTGTCCTGGATACCAACATATACCAGCTGTTCAGGATGTGGAGTAATAGTGAGAACACCAGAGCAACAGATACACCTTGACAGCAGGTACAGAAACAATCAGCTGGAAGTGAAACTCATGTCCTGCATGTTTACAGTTAAATGAAAGTCAACTCACTTCTCGCCAAGGTCCACTACCAGTCTTCGTGGGTTTGAATGGCTGCTGTAAACACTCTGGTGACATAACCGGACATGGAGGCGGGCGAAGGAGCGGCCCAGGCGGAGCAGATACCTCATATCTAAAAAGCAAACACGAAAACAAAACAAAGAAAAGTGTCTGAATATCACTCAGTGCGTTTACAGTTCAGATAGTATGCGCATGGAAGCTTCCATGTCAGATAGTCACGGAGACGGAACTGCGTCACAGAGACGCGCCTTCTGATTGGACAAGCCGAGGTGAGTGTGCAACATCAAAAGTGTCCGTACTACCCGATTCACCCAATCACAATAATTCCGCGTCAATATCTATGCATACAAAAATCTTTGATCAAAATGTTGCCTCGAATTAACGAGTAAATTATTGTAGAAGTAGTGGTGAAAAGTTTCGGGTTTTTGTGTTGTGGTGCGGCTGTAGAGAAGGGAGCGGATTAGCTGCTATCTGCTAGCAGCAGTTTGTGCCTCTCATGATTTGTTTGATTTGTCCACAGAGATACATCCTTACATAGAAACATATCCCATATAGTCCATCATAACATTTCCAATTTCTTTGTTCAGCTACACCTGCTGTATTTCCTCTCTAGAGTCTTCAATCAATGAATATTAAAACTAAAACTCCAGTAGCATGTATTAGGCTAAGTAAAGGTAAAAACTGGTCAGGTCTGAGCCACGTTTGTTTCTCTTCTAGGATGTCATAATCCAGGGTAAATAGAAATAAGAGCAATGTTAAATAATTTAAAGAAATAAATTGTCCTGGTTTTGGTTTACCTTATCCTATGGTTTCTATTTTCTGTCCTCGCTTTACTTTATTGCTATTTGAAGTTGTCTCTGGAAATACCTCAAGCAGGTGGGAAAGCTAAAGGATTTTCAGCAGAAAATGCTTGACTATTTACATAAAATAAAAAAACTTCGATAACATACTAGACAGCATTATTATCTCTATAAGTGTCTTTTTGTTTTATAGTTAAACCATTTTCCCAGTCTTTTTCAAGCCTGTCATGAATTTAGGCGACATGAGCATTGTTGTTCTCTTCAGTTCAGCTCAGACAACTTTATTTATTCCAGAAAGGCAATTCAGTTTTACAGTCTAACCAGACTGTACACAAACTCACAGACAGAAACAAGCAGCAATCAAGAGTAGTACCTAATGTCAGAGGGATCAATACCTGGGCAAAAGATGCACACTTGCACTTGGTATGGTCCTGTGCATACTGACTCACACCAAGGCCAGGCAAAAAATAATAATCTACATACTAATGAGTAAATTACTAAATATAAATAAACATTCTAGTGCAGTGCACATTATCTAACATAGGTTGGATGTATGGGCTTTCCGGGATGTGAAGAAAAACAGACACAGAGTGAACCAACTATGTGGAGACAAGGTAAGGCATTCATTTGAAAAGACAGCAGCCTGATAGCAGAAGGAATAAAGCTACTTGTTTCTCTGAGGGGCACTTTATAATGCCAGCCTGAGGGCATTAAGGGGAATTCAAATTCATGAAAACAGAAGTATAATTCCCGTGAAATAATATCCATGTCATCACATTTCTTCCTTTTGTCTTTAGGCCCTTTCCTGTAAAGATCTGCTTCATTGAAAAACAGATGATGCAATGCAATGTGTTAGATGCATAAGGTTTTCAATGTATGCATGGAAAAAATAAAAGACATTTGTATGTAGGCTATAGATACATGCAAATGTTGGATGTGTAAGATAAGACTGGAAATAACATGGTGTATATCATACAACTCTTTATTTTATTTTTTTTTGAGAATCAATTTATAAGAAAAAATGGTCAGAAAGCAAACTGTCTTTACTGCACTACTTTATTTATTTAAACAATATAATGGCATGTTATCTAATGTTCGGAACAAAAAAGCTATGAAGACCTTTAAGTTATGAAATAATTATAATATGATGCATATAACAAAAACTCTGCCAGATAAAATGTAAATGTTTTGTTTGTTTGTTTGTTTGTTTTTAGTTTTTGTTTCTATGTATCTGTTTTTATTTCTGCAGATGAATTTGTACACAGTTGTGAACGCTAGTTGTGATAATAACATGTCACAGAAATGCCATAATCTGTCAATCCAATACAAGTAAAACTCATTAATTGAAAATGTTACTCAAGTAAAGGTACATCAATTTCACAGGCAACAGCTCTGGTGGACATTTCTGCAATCAACATGCCAATGAGAAGCCCCCCTAAATCTTCTGTCATCTGTTTTAACAAATTTGTGATCAGAATTTGAGAGAAATATATTTTCTGAGTGCATAAAAAAGTCTTAGATCTTTAACCTGTGAAAATGGGATCAAAAACAAAAGTGTTGCATTTAAATGTTTGTTCAGTGTATATGACTGGAAGTAGACTGGCACATGAGAGCAGCAGCAGCAGCTCAGAAACCAATTTGTAATTTAAGATGCTACCACTAGGTGTCAGCATTGCACCATAAAGATCATCTTTCAGCCTGTAAGAACATTTACAGCTTAAATAAATGAATAAACCACATGCATTACCTAATACATACATCACTGTGTGCTGTATATGATTTAGAAATTAAGAAAAAACAAACAATATTTATAATTTTACACCATTACGTTCATTAATGTGATCAACCACCATCCACTTTTCATACACAATGGAACATTATAAATGGCCTTTAATTGTAGTCTACAGCAAGTTAAACAAGAAAATGTTAAGTGTGTCTGTGTGTTGTCAGAAGGCTCTTCTCCTCGTGCCAGCTGATCCGTAAACCTGTTAGCTGCGAAATGTGTCTGAAAAATGTGCCTCATACAGCCAGTTTGTTTGACTGTCAGTACATCAGTGACCTTGCCTGCTGATCAGACAGCGAGTCCAGGAAGTTAGCCTACCAGCCAGGCAGCCCTGCAGTCAGTCAGTCAGTGAGCCGACACACTAACAGTGGGGCTGCTGCAGTTGTTATGGCAACAGATGAGTGTTAACACCATCTCAGACACCCTCTGGATTACTTTCGCACACGCACAGACGCATGCACGCACTCTGGTTAATTGCAGGATTTCACACAAGCTCACACCCACTGAAAAACACAAGCACACATTCCCATTATTACCAAGGTTTCTACTACTAGTATTATCTTGTTTCCATGGCTCCGGGACACATTGAGATCTCGTTATTACCGAGCAGAGCCATGGGCTATTAGTGCGTAATGGACCAGTCAGTGTTTTGTGGTAGACGACAAGGATCATGAGCAGCTCAGTGGAGGATGCTTTGTGTTAAAGAGACTTCTCAGAGAATCTTCTTGTGCAAATGTCAGTCGAAATCAATTGGTTATCAGTCAGCTGTCTGTCAATCTATAACCTATGTTAATCCATTATTTAAATTGTCATCTTGTCACCTTACAGAGACCTCTGTGACCTTTGACATGATTTGGACTAAGCTGTGTGAAGAAATGATTCATCAGTGGATGTTGTTGAATGAGAAGTGATATTAAAAGGACAATTTCAATAACCAAGACAAGTTAAAGATCACAAAATGATACACTTCCTTGTTTGAGAATGTATCAGTGATGACATTTTGGACAGCATTTGCAAAGCAACTGGTCTTAAAAAGTGATGAACCATGTAAGAAATGAAAAATACAGATTAGAACAATCTGAAAAACACTGACTTTTGTTCCTTGTTGTCATTTTCTTCGCCCATTGTGTGATACTTTGGTTGCAGCGGCACTCAAGATGTTTGCTTTTCTAATTTTCACGCTGCCTTGTTTCAGGAGGTGACAACAGCACAGCCTGCGTGAGCTCTGCGCTGATCTCTGTTACACATACATGAACACAAACATGCAGAAATCACAGGATTTACAGCAGGGGTGAGATTTTTCTGCTGGCACCAGAGCGTGACTGCGTTTTTAAAGGCAGATTATCTATCAACCTAAACACTTCCACTTTTGTGGAAACATGTGACACATACAAGTAGTTTTACAACTTTTTGTTGTACATTTCTTGCAAATTTCCATCAACAGTGATTCTGATATTTGTCGGCATTCATCCTTTTTTTGTGGTGGAAAGACATATTCCTATTTCTCCTCTGTGTCACTGAAAAGCCAGTTATTGGATCCACTGATATGGACATGCATAAGCTTGAGGGAACCACCGTTCAGACAGCTCATAGGGACTTGAATTGGCAACGCAAGATTTCCTTTGTCACAAGCGTGGTAATTACATTATGGCGCATGGCAAGGTTCCATGTAGTACAGTTCTATTGTCTCAGAACAAAGTAGAGCAGAACTGTAGCTTTCTGCTCGGCCAGTGCCACACACAAGCTCATAAACTAAAAGTGTGTATCCAGTGGCCTTCACATGTCTTTTATGGTACATCTATACATCTATAGCTAAAGAAAATCATCTCTCCATACACAAACAGTTCAAAGGCAGGTTAGCTTTGTCAATATGAAGCTCCCATAATAAATTAACCTCATTAAATCAGTACAATGATTGCATACACATTAGAAAACCCACATCGTGTGTGTGTGTGTGTGTGTGTGTGTGTGTGTGTGTGTGTGTGTGTGTTTGTGTGTGGACTGTCTGGATATGAATGAGGATTCATAGATGAGTGGATACGTGCCTGAGCCTGTAAGATACATGCATAGTAAGTAGCAAGCAGATTCAATGATGACATACAGACTCAGAGAGGGCACTTTCTTTGTTTAGTGAGCATCTTTATAATACCATGTTTGATGGCTTACAATAAGCACAACAGTTATGATCAAACCAGATTCATTGGTTTTAAGTAGTTTCAGGGCCTATCAGTGTACAACTCACATGTTTAAAACATGGGGAAAAAAGATTTCGGCAGAGATATTAGTTCTCACGGCATCAATGAAACAACCCGTGCCTCAAACAAAATCTGTGTTTGTTTGATTTCTGTCTCACAGTGAAAATGCTCATAGCGAGTAACTGCAATTTGTTTCATTACAACTCTGACCCTGCATTCCTAAATGTTGCCTCCCTGCAGTGTTGTTGACCTAAAAAGCCTCTCAGACAGAGTGCAGATAGAGACATTTAAAGCCTCGAGGCCTCGACTGCAAAGAACTGATTACTTTTTGGTCTCAAGCCCTGATCCAGATCGATCATTAATGCTCATCTGGAGAACCTCAGACTGGGACTTATAATGGGTTAAACAGTTTAATAAAGCACAGCTTGGTGTTTGAGAACAGTAATGTAGCAGTATATATCTCTTTGTCTCAATGAAAGAAATCACTTATTTGTAATCTCTCTGAGTTAAAGGGTGCATCAGAATTTATACAGTAGGATGCAAAGGATTGGGACACACACACACACACACACACACACACACACATACACATACACACACACACTTCTTTAATGCCCTGTAATGTCATGCAATTAGGGTTTGACTCTGGCACAGGGGGTCTTAATCATTTGAACTGAAGATTTGACTGTCAGGCATTGATTTCCCATAGCAGCACTGCAGGATGGAGACAAAGAGAGACGGAGAGGATGGTCAGCGTGACCTCTGCTGCTGAAAGAGGTCAGACCTTTAAATCATTTAGTCGAAGGCAGGAGTAATATTTGATGACCTATGCAAAAGGTGTGGAATTTTTTGTGCTATTGCTTCCATGAAGATATGTTGTTGTTATCAAGTTGTCATGATGCATTTTTATCAGCTGTATGCTGTATTTTTATCAGCAGTTACGTGCCTTACCCTTATTGATCCCGTAGTTGAAACTGTCTAGGAGCAGGAGCACGGATGCAAAATACATCCATGAGCAGGATTCACCATGGATGCAGGGGTCACTTGCAGGTGCCAGGTGGGAGCTTCTCACGAGATTTTGAAGTATCTCGTCTCCTCGTTCAGGAAAAAAATTACCACGAAAAACAGAAAAAAAATTACCACAAAAAAGAAAAAAACAGAAAAAAATACCCCAAAAAAACAGAAAAAATTACCACGAAAAACAGAAAAAAAATTACCACAAAAAAAAGAAAAAATTACCACAAAAAACAGAAAAATAAATAAATTACTCTGAAAAACAGAAAAAATGACTCAGAAAAACAGGGCTTTTTTTATTTGTCAAGTGAATGCAATACGCTTCCGTACTTTTCTATCGGTGTAAGTATTTATTAAATTTACAACTTGCATGTGTTGTCAGTAAACGTTTAACCTCTCTCACACATTATTTGAAGAATATCAGCTTTTGCCATCACACAGAAGATTGAGAGTCTCACATGCTTGATTGCACAGGTTGAGGAACTCATTCGTTTCTCAGTCTCAACCTATTAAATTAGAGTATGGCTTCTAAGTTGCATCAGTGTATATGGGTCGAACACTAAGGGAATGAGTAATATGTTGCACTGCATCCACTTTCCATAAAACATTTGTAGTATGGTTTTGTTTCGGTTAAATGTTGTTTTGTACTTTTGTATTTTTGATAAACAGTTGACATCCTAGGAAGCAAGACAGAATTTCAGACTTTTTTTCTGACCATAAAGCAAAATCAAATCAGTCAAACTGTAATGTCAGACAGTCTATCCAACACTTTGGTCCAAAGCAAGATATTTGTACATATATCATGAAAAAAATAATAATACCTACAGTATGATCCCTAATAATTTTGGTCAACTCTGGACATTTTGTCCAAGCTCAATCATTGGGTCAGCATGACAATAAAACTCAGTAAACTCAGGCCAGACAGCCATGCAAATTGGTATAAATATTCACTGAGTCCACAGGATGAATCCCAGTATTTGTAATATATTACTGTCTTTGTAATTCAAATTATGTTATGTTTTTAACGTGCCTTGTTTTCATTTTACCTCGTCTTTTTTGACATGCTGTATTTTATAATTTTTGTAACTTTGTAACAGCGTGCTCTGTTGGCCTGGTCTACCTGGATAAAGAGATTTGAACCTTATGGGACTTCCTGATCAAATTAAGGTTAAATAAATAACTATGGTCAACAGAATTTCATTCAGCTAGTTATATGGAGTTATATGGTGGCTGAGTGGTTAAATCACATGCCACATAACTTTATTGCTCGTGTTCGCCACAGCCTTGAGACCTTTTTTGCACGTCATACCCCTCTCCCTCTCTCACCCTCTTCACCATCATTTCTCGTATAAGTCGTGTAAACATCAGAATATGCTGCTTGGGTTTTGACTCATTCATGTGGCCTGCTGTATGATGATTTATTACAGAAGAGCATGAGGGGTCTGAACTCAACAAAAACTCTATGCTATGTTAGTCCCATTACCTTGTTGGAGGAAGTCAGGTTGTATGGTACTTGAAGAAAGAGGAAATGCTAATAATTTAAACAATTCAGTCCAGCATTAGTGAGCCCACCGTGCGTTCAAGGCCACATGAGATCAACACAGCTCCACAGTCAAAATATTTGTGGTCACTTGTAAATTCCACTGAAATAACTAACAGGAAGCTGCAGTCTTATAAAAAAGACAGAGAATTTATCTGAGCGAGGAGCAACGAGGTCATTCAGTTGCTCCAAGAGAGAGAGAGAGATATGTGCTGCTTTGTGGTTGTGTATTTCACATCCCTGGGCTGGGTCAACACCAACTAGAGGAAACATTTCCATGTGTTTCCATGTGTGCTGGTTCTGCAGAGTTTGAGTCAGAGGAGGCGGTTGGTGGGTTTCCTCTGGGTAAATTTCTCCTGCTTTGTCGCTGAGTGTGTGTGTGTGAGGAATGCTGCTGTATCACTGAGTCATTAGGTGGAGGTGGATGCCGCTTTGTGACAATACTTCCTAAAAGCATAATGAATAACAGATTGTGATTGAACAGGCAGGAGCACCCTGTTCAATCTGAGGTTAATGAATCCTGCAGCAGCACAAGCAAATGCTAACACACATGCACGATCACAAACACACTGAGCTACACAAAACATCCACCTAATCCTCCACAGTAATTGAACATTGCATAATTGAGTTCAGGCTGCAGGGTGGGTAAGCAGGCACTGTACACGAGCCATGAAAGGTTTTCATTATCTGCGTCAGTGTTGAATTGTATGCTGTGGTGAGAGGGTTAGTGGAGATGTGTGCGGGTTGCCACAGAAATATATTTGATTTGAAAAGATTTGATTTGAGTAGATTCTGAAGCAAATTGCCCCTTTTATTTTTACATCATTAAGATTATTGAATTCTAAGAAGAAAATTGAATCATTGAGGGAGAAATGGGTGATAGTATAATTGGAGAAAAAAGTATAATAGCCCTGACTTGCTCAATCAGCATTCAACATTTCCTGCCAAATTTGGTTAGTTATGGTTATTCATGACAGATATTCTGCATTTCGTCAATGTGTTTGTTTTATCAGTGCACTTCTGACTGGTTTAAAGTGGGTAACGCATTAAACTGATGTCAGATTTTATGCATCCCTACCAACAGATGGGGGTTGTTTGCTTATGTTGCCACACCACTGTCCACCAACTGTGACAAAACCACACCCAAACAGTCCTAAAGAAGCAGGTTAGCTGAGTTTTTGAATGTTAAACTCATAATAAAAATAAGCGAGGATATTTTTTCCTGACTTTTACTATGACTTATGTACATTTAGAGGTTAATATTTAATGTTATAGAGAAATACTTTAAGTGTGAATAACCTGAAAGTAGAAGCAACACATTTGTCTTCCTACAAATGGAAAGTTGAATTCACGAGCAGCAAAACACACTCTTGTTAAGTTCAGTACAGTCAGGAGTGGGTTTGCTGCTGCAGCCTCACTAGGTCTGGTGTGACCAGGAGAGTATGGTAGCTAATGTAAGCTAATGCTAATAATAGCCATCCATCCATTCATTTTCAATCACTTACCCAAAGTTGGGTTGCGGGGGCAGCAGGCTGAACAAAGTATTCCACACGTCCCTCTAGCAATCCCTGCTAGCTCCTCCTGGGAGACCCCGAGGCGTCCCCAGGCCAGATGAGATATGTAATCCCTCCAGCATGTTCTGGGTCTGCCCTGGGGCCTCCTACCAGTTAATCATATTACTGAGTCACTTTGCTGACTTAATGACTCTGCTTTAATTGTGTTATGTTTGGACAACATTCTCCTGTAATTGTCAGTTTTTCTGGACATAGTGGCCACTGTTCAGCAAAAGTTACATAAGCTCAGATTTGAAACTACATTTTCAGAGGCTTTAAAGGTCCAATGTGTAGGGTTTAGAGGCATCTACTGACAGAAATGGAATATAATATTCATAAGTTTATAATTTATATTACTTGAAAATAAGACTCCTTGTGTTTGTGTTACACTAGAAGAAACTGTTCATACAAAGCAGGCCCTCTAACACAGAGTCCGCCATGTTGTTTCTACGGTAGCCCAGCATGAACAAACCAACACATTCTCACTCCGACCTCATCACACATCGGCGTTTGGTCACGGACCTTCCATGTCCACATACGACGTCCAAGGTACCCTGGGTGCATTGGTTGTTGCAGTCTGGGGCACCGTGTCAAGTTCTGCCTGTTACATGTTTTGTCTTCTTTCAAAGTACACTTCTGTTTTCACAGGAAATTTAACATTTACATTCAGTCTCTTTCAAAATAAAATACTATGTCAGCAGTACAACAATGTGAATTGATGTTTTTTTTTTCCTCCAACAACTAACACACATGATTGGGTTCAGGCAGGTTCGTGGTTAGGTTTAGGAAAAAAAAAACAGGGTTTGGCTTTAGAATCTTACGGGACACAAACACCTCTCTCCCGGGTGAAAGTTGGTATTTGCTGGACCCATCCACCACCCTACCTACCCATCCTACTTGGACTTTCGCCACCTTAACTTTCGTTCTTCTCCCACTGTGTTTCACCTTGATGCCCCTGAGCGCTGTTAAACTATAACAGCAACCAGCTGCGTATCATGACGACATTAAAGGACAGCTTTTTTTGTCAGCATCTGATACCGCAAGTCACTGCCCAAGTGCCAGATTTTGACGACTTTGGAGTGGGACCGGGTTGATAGATAGATATGGCCATACACATTTTTGTGTTGGCCAATGTGGCTCTCCTACACGCTTGGGACACGGCAGATGTTTCAGTTGGCTGCAATCTGCAACCTCACCACTAGATGTCTCTAAATCCTACTGACTGGACCTTTAAAGTAACTAAATCAAAATACAAAACAGGTAAAGCTAGATAGATATGTGATATTGTGGCATTTCCACAAAAAATGTGTCTCAGTAGACTCATCAAACATTTGGCTTTGAAGAAAGACTCCAAACAACGGTTTTGCAGAGTCAGATCTTTGCCCAAACCAGTCTACTACCTGTAGAGAAAGGTGGCCAAAGATACAGTCAGACATGATATTTCAAGCTTCACCATGATGCTAGATCTTAATCTAGATCTTTGCTGTCTGTTATCCCTAGATGAAGGTGTAAATTTTGCTGTGACAGTGACAGCCAAAAAGAGAAAGTAAAATCCCTTTTTCATTGGCTGTTTTGGCAAACAATGGATTCTGGGGAAGCTGCACTTCCCGCCGTACCCTCCTGATGTGTTTCCAACCCTCCAGTCAAACCTGTTTCTCTGAAAACAAGACACAACAGGTTGGGATCTCATAGCCTCAAGCTGAAGCGCCAACCACAGCGACCGTTATTCTACATGCAAATGAGAAGCTCTGCTTATCCAACAGACCTGCTGCTGCTGAAATCTGCTTATTAAAAGTTTTAGGAGGAACATACAATAATGTGCTTGTTCCTGAGAGGTGACCCAGGTCCCCAGCTCCCACACCAGTGATTGTGTTTTAATTGGCTATTTGGCCCCACGGCCTTCACACCGGCAGAGCCATTCATCAGTTGTTGATTAGGTGTCTTCCACCTACATTGTGAATGACTGTGGGTTTGGGCTTATCATTCAGTCATTACCCTGCTGCTGATGCAGCTAAAATAAATAGTGTGTGTTTAGAATAACTGGATGCTGCTAAACTGATGTTAATGCAGTTCTACTTTCAAATGTGTGAATAGCTGCATAAGATTAATGTATGTCCCCATTAGAGAACTTCACTCAGCAAAAGCTTATAAATATATGTTCATTTTATGTTATGTTTATATATATATGTCAGTCAGTTGTTTTATATCTTGAAAATTTCCTTACTTGGCATTTCATGATATCTATGGTATCTTTATAACTGTGCCTACTTGAGGCAACAAAAAAATCACATATTGACATTTGAGGATGTTGTGAATAGTGTAGTACTTGTATGAAAGGTCATTGTGATTCAATTTTCATGTGTCTGCTCCTCAGAGCTGATCTCATCTAATTTTTGGCACCAGCTGATTGATTTCTTACAACTGGTAGGAATCTGTCTGGGTTTATATCTGTTCTGTGAAGCACTCATGTCAGTAACACTGATGAAAGTCAAGGACTGAAATGTTTGCTGTTGATTTTACTCACCATTCATTTTGATTTATTTATTTATTTATTGCATGTTGTACACTTTTTTGTGCACAGATGTCTTAAATAAATAGACTTTTTTTTGCATTTATCTCCTCCTGTGGATCTTTTTATGGCTTGCTAGCCCAGTGACATTGGTGTGGTATCTCCTCTGTCGTCCCATCTTGGAATAGACATCCAGTCACTCTTGTTTGGGTGACCCTAGGCCTACAGCAGATTATTTTCAAGTGAATAATTGTTTGGACCATAAAATGTCTGAATATAGCGAAAGGCAACAAAGACAATCTCTTAAAGCCCAAGGTAATGTCTTGTTTTGTCCACTGTACACTCAAAACCGAGACGAAATTCAGGTTACAATGATATAAAACAGAGGAAAGCAGCAAGTCTTCACACAAGAAAAGCTTGAAAAAGGTCATGTTTGGCATTTTTGTGTGCAAAATGACTAAAAATCGATTATTAAAATAGTTACAAAATGATCATATTATCTGGATTTTCATTATCAATTAATCTGTCCATTATTTTCTCAATTAATCGAATAATCAGGCTCAAACCCCAGGGTGGGGGAGTGCCAGGCTGAGCCTGCATGTTCTCCCCGTGTCAGTGTGGGTTTCCTCCAGGTGCTCCAGCTTCCTCCCACAGTCCAAAGACATGCAGGTTAATTGGTGACTCTAAATTGCACGTACATGTGAATGTGAGTGTGAATGGTTGTCTGTCTCTATGTGTCAGCCCTGTGATAGTTTGGTGACCTGTCCAGGGTGAACCCTGCCTCTCACCCAGCCCTCCTGTGACCCCAAACGGGATAAGCAGTTACAGAAAATGAATCGATTAATCATTTTGTTGATGAAATGTCAGAAAACAGTGAAACATGTACTGTATAGTTTTCCAGAGCCCAAGCTGACGCCTCCAAACGTTTTGTCTTATAGAACCAACAGTTCAAAAATCCAAAGTTGTTCAGTTTATTACCATGTGTGACAAAAAGACACAGGATTATCACATTTAATAGGCATGAAACTGACTTTTTTGGCTTAAAAAATTACATAAAACAATTATTTCTTTACCAGAATGCCTATTAATATTTTTGTTGATTGATTAAACGATTAATCAATGAGTTGCTGCCGCATTATCACAGACTAAGTATTTCCTGTACAGTTACAGTACAGTACTGCAGTCTCTTCGTACATTACCCACCAGGTGTCAGTAGCTTACTTGTCTTGCTGCTTGAATGTAGGCTGTATGCTGCAAATGCAGACAAAAGGTATGCATTGACCCCAAATATTTCTTCTTACCAAGGAATAAAATAAGCAGAATTTTTTTGGGCATATCTATAAATTGCTTATAATTTAAATAGCCTACTTGAGCTGCAACCAAACTTATTCCAGTTTCCTTTTTATCATTAAAAAACACTACTTTTCTCCAGGAAATAGTGTAATTATAATAAAAAAGACCAAATATTTTCTAAGAACACACTGAAATATAGACAGAGATGCTGTGATCAATGCCCTATTTTTTTCTGTCAGAGCCAAAGAGGCGGAGGGAGATGCAGAGGAGAGGGAGGCGGTCCTAACTGTCCTCCAGTCATCCTCTCAGCTCCCTCTGTTCACTCGTATGCTGCATTTGAACAGAGGCAGACAGGAGGACAGACCAATAACCGCTCAGAAATGACTTCACTATTCATATGAGGACTAAACCAGGACCTTAAACCTCTGGATTTTTTCCGCTCTGGATATTTTGGGTCGTGTCGGAGGAATATTTCCCATTAACGTTAGACTCCCCTCTGTGAGATCTTTTTGCCATTTATAGACCTTTTTTCAGAGAAGGTTTAAACCCATACCTGGCCCAGGTCTCATGTAGTCTGTAATTTCTTTGTGTTTTAAAAAAAATGTGATTAATTTCCTGCCCATGAGGTCGCCAAGCCCAGTCGTTGGCATCTGAAACAGCTGGGTCGCGTCGAGAAGATTGTGGATTAACGTTTTCTCCCTCCTCCTCCTCCTCCTCCTTCCTGCATATCCCCAAGAAACCCCGGACCCGGTTTTTACAGCGGCCAAAATGAGCGTCCGTTTAATTGAATCAACTACATGAGTGGAGCCACAACAGACGCATATTTGTCCCGAGGTGCGCACATTCTCTAAATAGCGCCAGCCGCCCTGGAAAATATGGAAAGCGAGGTTTTTTCCCCTTTGCTAGAGCAGTTCATGCTCACGCCTCTGGTGTGCTGGGTAAGCTCCCTCATTAACTATTCAAACGTGTATTAAGCTCACTAATTAAACTGCCCTGCCCTGTGAAAGCATCTCTTTGAAGTGTGTATTGATTATCTTAACACCTTATTTGCATTGTGCCATTTATTCTCAGGTGAAGACAGTCGGACAGGCGACACTGACTGATGGCACCCAGTTATCGGAATATATTGAATTAGTGGATGGGATTTACCTGAACGAGATCATGCTGGAGATGTGAGTAATTTGACACAGATTCAGAAATGGTACCAACATGTCTGCCCCCTGCATCACCACCCAAATAAGAGCATGCAGACCTTTGCTTGGGGACCTCAAACGCACCATTTTAATTGATGCATGCCTCTGAAACTTCCATGAAATAGCTGCCAATTTAAACACTTAAATAAGGAGATATATGTGCAGTTTATTTGCTCAGTGACGGGGTCTGTGGGTGTGGATCAGAGGCAACTATAATGACACCCTGGGGCTTTAAGTGGGGTCAACCCACATGACCAAATTAAGGATTTCTTCAAGAACTCCATCCCCTGTCCAGCACTTGAAATTGTCTGCTGAACTGAATGTAGGCTACGCACAAAGGGACCCTGTATTGAGGGCAATCATGGGTCATACTGTCAGACATCTCCGCAGACAGTTATTGTCCGGATCTCTTGGAGCTGTGTGGGTTTACTCACAAGCATCCATAGTGCAGGGAGGCAGCAAGCAGCTCCCCAGCTTCCAGTAGCCCTGTTTATTCAGTCACCCTAGACTGTCATCTGCAGCCGCCTGGAAGACACCCCGCCCCTGGAAGCTACAGAGCTCACGTTTCCTGCTGTGCTGCAGATTAAACTCAAAATAGTAGCCTTAAGCAGGCAAACACTGGTTGCAGCGCGGAATCTGGATGCAGATTACACGGCAATGCAGATCCTTCATTAATGTAGCAGGCCCGGCAGCACAGACACACATTTTGTTTTTGTTGAATCAAAAGTGAAGTGGATGCATTTGCAGATCTCTTGATAGATGCTGGGGAAGATGAGGCATTGAATGTCTGTCTGAATCCATCTCTTTCCAGTCGCCTCTGAACATATAGCATGACAGGAGACAGCTTTCCATTCCTTTGTCTGGCTCGGGGAAGCTACTTCCCGCTTGCATGGCAATTTTTCATATTTTCCGCTAATGCCACACTCTACACTGTCAGCAGTTACTCCTCCTGTTTGCCTGTCAAAGGAGCGTTCAACCAAGCCTGCTCCCGGCGGAATTGATTTTCACCTCAGAGGAGATTATAATGTGTTACAGCTTCATAGGGCAACTTCTAGTGTCACCTCCTCTGTATTCCAAGGTTAGATTGGCAGAAATGTCTCAGTGAGGGGAAGCTCTGCACAAGTGTCTTTGTTTTTGTATATGTTCACAGTATAC
The DNA here is from genome assembly GCF_041903045.1 of Epinephelus lanceolatus. Taxonomy (NCBI): domain Eukaryota; kingdom Metazoa; phylum Chordata; class Actinopteri; order Perciformes; family Serranidae; genus Epinephelus; species Epinephelus lanceolatus. Next base: position 8,751,625 of record NC_135750.1, read on the forward strand.
CTCAGCATGAATTGTTTTTAGAAGGGTTAAGCTGTAGCTGTGTTGCATGAGGAGCTGATTAATCCAGACGGGCTGTTTCCTGTCTCCGCTTGGTGTCCTCTTCCTCCTGCTAGCTCTGCCCTCTTCCACTGTCCTCGACCTCCCGCTGCTCGGCTGCATCACACCACTAAGCCTCCTACCTTCATGTTTCAGCTACCTCTTCCACCTCTCTTTGCCATGCTTGTTTTACCTCCAGGCTGTGTCTCCACTCTCAGAGAAATCGTTCAAAACAGAAAGATGTTAAAGGAGGCCATTGCAGGTTCAGTTGGACAAGGGAATGTTTCCTCTTCCACACAAAGCCAAACGATGAACACGTCGGCAGTATTTTTAGAGCATTTTCCCCAATGGGATATTGTAAAATGGAAAGCAACCAGACGGATATGAGGGGGAAGGGTGAATGAGGCAGGAAATTGCTAAAACGGTTAAAAACCTTAAACATGACAGGGTAGATGTGCAAACAAAGAGCAAGAGGGCGACATGCAAAAGCCAGATTCAAGCCCCTGTTTGCAGAGCCACATGGCAGCTCCTCAGATCTACATGCTAAGAGTGAGATGTTTGACCACTTGGTAGGATTTCTGTCTGCAAATAAATGGCATGAGCTGGATGGGACTTATCTGTGGTGTGTTGATTGCTCTTGCAGAACAGCCAGCGTTGGGCTCAAATGAACTGTGACTGGCTTAGTGATCGCCTGACAGGATGTTGGGGATTGCCAGTCACACAGCCAACTGTGTGTGTTTATATTTGTGATAGCAGTTCTGTAGGGCTTCTGTGTCTGCGTGGGAGTGTGTGTTTTTTCTTCTGTGCATTTTCTTTTGGACTGAGGCAGCTGTTGGTAGTCGTCTTGCCCAGCCGCCCTCCCACACAAAAGGCCTACAGTCTTGGTCAGATGTTATGTTGGTGAGACTGCTTTTTGTCTGCCTCTCCCACTGTACCAGCCCCACGTGGTCACCTCCAGTGGGCACAGCTAACTAAAATAGACTGTATCATCAACTAGAATGTATGTTACAGCTCATGCATCTTAACAGCCGCTGCAGGGTTTTTTTGGATGATGGCAGCCGTCAAAAACATCTTATTTTCCTTGCCGTGTTTGTTTATAGAATTGAATTAATTCAGTATTAAAAGACCGAGATGTAGTTGAAACAGGGCACATGATCCAACTGTTACACTCATTAAAAGTCGCTCAGAAACCTCGGGTGTGTTTTCCAACTTCTTTGAGCAACTGAGCAACCGATAATTAACAGGAGTCGCATTCATTTAAAATCTCGGGTTCCCACAAACACACTCTGCCTCTCGCTTAGTCATTTTGTTTTTTCCTCACCCCCTCTGTTCTGACAGCTTGAAATATTGTGTAGTGAGTGTTGGTTGGCATTGTGCCGCTTGCGATTGATGCATTCGTGCTAAAAAGGCTCCGCCGGTGTTAGCCTCCAGTTAGTAGCTGCCATTGACAGTAAAAAAACACAAGGGTTCAGCCCTAATAACACTGCCATTGAAGAAAAAGCTTTCTGCAGCCAAGAAACACACTCATGCTACAAAGATAAACGCACATTAGTAGATGAAAGTCAGTAATGTGTGCACATAACATTGCTAAACATGTTTTTTCTTCTCTCTCTCTTTCTCATAAACTCACACTTCGAGTACTCTGGCTGAGGAAACTTGAGCTTTTAGCGTTTTTACTGGTGAAGTCAGCTATTGTAGCGTAAGCTGTAGTGTTGCTGTGTGAATGTCTCTGTGTGGCTCAGTACAGACAGGCTGGCAGCAGTTGTCACTGGGACAGCATGGGAGAGCAGAAGAAGAGACACCCCAGGTTTATTTAACGGTTTGCTGACACCCAGATGGCACCCCACCCCCCACCCCCACCCTCTTGTGACTGACATTACCTAGCCAATTAGATTGCCTCCTCAGTGCTGTCAAACCAATTAGTTTTCCCGCTCAGCAAGAGGGAGCCAATTAAAGTTTTGTCAGAGTGACAACTGTCCAGTCGAATTCTCTGATTTCATGCCAATCCTGTAGCACCGTGCTGGCTCATTGGCCTGTTCGGTGAACCAGTCAGTCTGTCCTCTACGCTCTGCTGGGATGGAGTTAGGAGAGTGAGACAAACCCTCATAGGTATAGAAAAGGAGATTTTATGTGTTCTGCTTGATTTTTACACAACATTTGTCATGTTGACTGGCACAACAATTGTGCGCACTGTAAAATGACGCTAAAAATTAGTTGGGGAAACTGATTATTTGCTTGTTTGAGTAAAAAAAGTGCAAGTATAGTGAGGTAAAACATGAATGATGAGAGGAATGCTGCTATGCATGTTTTACAGGTCAATGTGTCTGTTGGCTTGAGTGTTCAGACAGATCCGTGCATGTCTGTAAATCTGTCAGAGTGGCTGCACATGGGGGTGACAGCATAAAATAAGGTGAAGGGAACTATCGCCTTCCAGCAATTTCATCTGCATATTTTTCTGCTTATGACATGCAGATGAGAGGTTGCTTGCCAGTGGGAGAAGTAAACCATGAGTCGGTGATTATGGATGTACTAATACTGGAAGCAGAGTTGAAGGCCTATTTTTTTGTTCCCAAGGCTCACATGCACAGGATGTAGCCCTCACTGCGGCTGTCATCACTTCCTTTCATGATAGAATTGGCTTTTCAACAGATCAGGCATACACAAACGCAGAACTCCTCCAGTGAGCTTTGTAGAAGAGTTTTGGTTTGGAGGGACAGCACTGAGTGACTTGTGTTGGCTTAAGCCCTGGACCCAGTCGGTCCTTTGTTGTGGACCATCAAATACATCATTCGATTCTTTGGTAATTGTTATACTAACATATGGGGGTTACATGCTCTGCTTTTTATGGCTTTGTTGCTCCGGTAGGACATTCTGAGGTTGGACAGCCATCTGGCAATGTTTTATTATTACCGGCAGAATCTAGAAAATGCCACATACAAAGTTACGTGTGAATCAGCTCTTCTTCATATTTTTAAATCTCGTACATTCATGTTTTTCTCTATCAGAAGACGGGGAAAACTACCTTAATGCATGCAGTATCCTAGAGCAAAAATTCTGTTTATGTTGACCTTTTAATCCCAGTCAAGCACAAGACATGATTTATCTTGATGAGAGACATTTATGAAAAATCTTTAATATGCCATTTTTAATGAAATAGACAGAACAAAACAGTTTCCCGTGCTTCCTTTGCTGGTCTCCTTCCTTCCTTGCAACAATTAATCAAAAGAAAATTAGTCTGCCTCTTTTTTTTGTAAATGCCACAGTCCTTTTTCAAGCAAAAACACCAGAAATTTGCCCGTTCCACCCTCTCAAATGTAAAGATTTGCACCATTTCTTTATCAAGTAAATTAAATATGTAGGTTTTGACCTACAACGTAGGTACAACGTATTTGAAGGCAGTCCCTTGGATTCTGGGCTTTGGCGTTTTTTACTACCAAGACATGTCACAGACAAAACAATTAAGCAGTTAATCTAGAAAATAATATGCAGATTCAGTGATAATGAAAATAACTGTACATGCAGGCACAGATTGGACTGCACTCGATGTCCTACCCCTCATCTTGTTTATCTCTCTTCCATCTCCATCAACTCATTCCTCTCTGTCTCTCTGTTATTCCTCTTTTCCCATCATGTCTGAACTCCTTCTGCTAATGTACTTCTTGCTCTGTCTCCCATCCCTCCCCCCGCTGGAGTCGTTTTCTTCCTCATCTCTGTGTCTCCTTTTCTGTCCATGCCTCACCTCTCCCGCTCTCCCTCCTCTGTTTTCTTTGAGCAGCATGTTGAAGCCTTTGTTGCTTTCTCTAGCGCTAGTTACAGCAGACATATTTGGGATTCCAGCTGGACTAGAGAAAAGAGGCAGGCAGAGCTGCTGCTGGGGCGTCAGTCTGTTCGGTTCACCCACTGCTGCCGCCTGGATGGTGCCGTCCGCGGCCTCCCTCATCAAAGTGTGGAATCGGACATTAATCTGACGTCTCTCATAATCATCCTTGTGCCATGCCACGCTTGCTGTGTCTGTCTAGCAGGAGGATGTGTATCGAGTCAGACAGGAAACAGCAGCTGTGACCTTGAGAGGACAAAACTTTAACAAGGCTGGGTTAATGTGAGGCACTCAAAATCCCACAACCAAGGACATGTTAAACCTCACAGGGACCAGTTTAGGCTTTTAGACAGAGGTTTGCTCTTAGTTTCTCAGCTCTACATAGCATTTCAAAATGATCTGATTTACAGTGACATTTAAAGCAAGTTAGGGAAATGTTTATTTGAATTTCCCCTGGTTTTATATTTGATTATACTTAATCAGATTTGCCTGATCGACCTCCAATTTTCTGTTAATTTTGCTGCTGCTGTTCATGCAGACTCAACACTTCCTCCATCTGTTTCATGTTACAGGTCGTTCTGTAGCTCAGGGGAGATGGGCTGCATCCCCACTAATACGTTTTTGTTTTAAACCAGAGAACTGGATGCAGCGTCAGAGGTCGAGCCCCTTTCATTTCTATGAAAGCTGCTCAGTGGCGCATGAAGCCAAAAAAGTTCAACCTCAGGGTATAAAATTACCCAGATCTTTTGCATTGTTGGGCCCATAGAGCAAGCACACTAGAGACTGCACTGGCGGAGTAGCTAATTTGAGATTTAGCCCTCCACTAACTTACATTGGGATTAATATTATTTAATTGTGCTGGTCTTAGAGACTTATGAAATCTAATTGGACCAATTGGAAATCAAATCCTGATAGCAAAACGACTCATTTCTAAGGGGTTGTGAGGCACAAAAAAATGTATCCACTGATTTACAGACAGCTCTTTCATTTGTGCCACATCACCTCACGTGATGGATCCAGATTTTGTAATTCCAAGTTTGGCCACTTTAACACTGACTTTAAAACTAGGTGCTGTTTTTGGGGACTTGTTTAAACACATAGCCATCGCCATGTTTACAGTTAGAATCTTCCCTACTCCAGCATATTCGCTCTCTAAACCTTTTGGACCTTTTGGAGACTTTTGGAAATGCTGCTGAGCCTGTTTTAGTTTGAAAACTCCAGGATTACATTTTGGACATGTGGAAACAGACTTTTGAAAACAAAAAAACAGACATCCACGTTCGCTTCCTGATGGGGCTCTATCAGTGGATGTAACAACTCCCAGTCCATGTTTTCTGCGGCCTTGACCACATTTTACTCCTGTGTGACCTTGTTGTCGATCCCAGTAAAGAAATCTCTGCTTGTACTTTTCGCCATTGCTGTTCTTCCTTTGTAGCATTTTACATAATGAAGCAACCAACTGCAGAAGAGACAGTCTGCATCTTCTTTACATCAGCATGCGCATACCCAGTGTACGTGAATGGTCCTGTGTTATGACATTTCAGGTGTGTTGTACTTGGTATGGATGGAGATTATTTCTGAAATGGTGCTAAAACACTTTTGTGTACAGAGATCGTTGTCATTTGAAAAGCCGTTTAAAGTGATGTCATCGCTTCTGTTCCCTGGTAGACGTCTGCTGTGTGTCATTTGCTGGAAGTGTTTCATTAACACCAGCTTTATGTTGAGAATCAACAGCACAGTAGATTAATCAGTGACCAAGAACAACAGTTCAGTTAAAAAGAGGAACTCAGAGTTGTGAGTCTAGCATGACTGTGTTGTCACATTAAAGGAACTCTACAAGTAATTTTACTTTGTGAGATTATCTGTGCTGCCTTTTTTTGGAGCCACTGAATTGCCTTGCAGCGTTTTATGGTCTAAGTGCTTGTAGTCCAGTACAAAGTAACGCATCAGATCACATCCAGTTTGGCAGGAATGATCTTAGCTGCAGTCCCTATGGATACAGTACCAGAGGAGAGGAATGGGAAGAGGCCCTGTGGAAACAGAAAGACAAAGACAGGAGAGAAACGAGTCCATGAAAAGCCAAGACGAGGAAATAGGGTGATGAGGACCACATACCAGTGGTCAGATCCTCACTGGGCTGTTTGTATAACACAGTTCTCATGGGAAGGAGATGAGAAAATAAGATGCAGCCATCTTGAGCATGAGGTCTGCATGATTGTGAAAAACAAACAACTCAAACTGTAAAATTCTTTCAAAATGGAAGCTTTAAGGTTGCTGGGAACAATAATTTTTTACAGGTTTCTGTAGTTACACCTTTACTATTCTCATCCATATCTGTCCAAAGCACATTACCTTGCCATGCAGCTAGATTTGCAACATCACGAGATCACACAATCATGCGAGAATCCAGCCCTGATTTGCTCCCACGGTAAAGCTGTTGCCAAATCTCTACTGGTGGGGACATTTCTACCCTTGCATGGTATATACAGGTTCGCTGCAGGTCCTTTAAAAGTTTTAATGTCTTAAATTCAATCTTAAAACAATAAGGCCTTAAAAATGATTAAATAGCAGGTCTTAACTACTACAGACATTTTATCTAATTTCATTTATACATCTTTTAATTTGTTTTTGTGAAAATGAGTAAAGCCTTTCTATGTCAAAGTCCACATTTCTAATGTTATGAATCTTTAATATATGTTATACTTGCACTTACCTGTTGGCAAAATATAGATTGACTTAACTCACTCTAATAACCATATTCCTACATAACACTTACCTCTGCACAAGACCACATATATACTACTTAATGTAATGCTTACCTGCGATGCCTAAATAAGTAAAACCTGATTTGTCCAAAATTCTGTCCTAAATTTGGTTAAAAGGTGTCTTGAAAGGGTCTTAGAAAGCATTAAATTTAACTGTCTGATACCTGTAGACACCCAGATATAACATCATATCGACCAACCCTACTGCAACATGCAATTAAAATAGTCAAGAACACAACATTTTAACCAGTGTGTCCTAATACTCCTCAATACATGCACCTCACACGGTTACCTAGATTAAAGCCATATGTTAATGAAACTGTTGACATTTTTATTGGTTTTTGTTTGTTTGTGAAGTTTCCTAGGAGCTGACAGGCCAATAGGAATTAAAAATTTGGAACAAATTGTCAGGATTCTGTGTTGAATTTGACAGAAAACCTAACAAATGCTACCACTCCTCACACACATCACTCTGCAGCCTTCATGGCACATGCACAGCATCAACATGGCAGGAGTATTTTAAGAGAGTAATGAGTATTACAGCTCTGTAAATCAAATTTTAAGTACTTCAAGTAACTTTAAGGTAAGCAAGATAACGTTGTTTAAATGTTTACAGCCTTAATCTTGTTATTATCAAATCTTGTTACACAGGAGTGCACGTAAGCACACAGACTGCTCTTCCAAATTAGCTCCTGCTACAGCTGGAATTTATCTCAAACTAGTAAAGAATGAAGCAATGACATTAAAACATCATGCTACGATGACATCATCCTTCTACATCAGGGCAGTAAATGCATATTATATTAGCATACTACATAAAAAGAAATATGTCTGTCATACTCTGGGTACACAGCATCGACTTATCAGTTTACTAAACATAACTTGTTAGCATTGCAGGTATGTCGATGCTTTAAAACTCAGGTGTTGTTTCATGTGAGGCAGTTGTTTTTTGTTTGTATAGAGGTTACAAATGAAAGAATAAAATCAAATGTAGGTATGTTATGGTTATTTTTTATTACTCATTTTCCGCAGCATCGATACAAAGCTACAAGCTGTGCTTTGTGATGTCATAGCCTTGCTATATTTATCTTTTAATGAAAGTTTCATGCTCTCAGTGGCAGTTTTTCCTCGTGGTATCAAAAAATGGTATTGAATATTAATATTTCTCAAGGTTATGTATCAGTTAGAATTTCCATCATCATGACAACACTGATCGTGAGATATACTGTTGATATACACGTCATATGAAAATTGCATATCCTGCGATGGACGATTTTGGCCATATCAGCCACCCCCATGTTTGCGTTTGTCGTGGTATGACTTCTCATGTTGGTCCTAGATGTTTTAATTAACGATGAGGATGTTATGTTGAATTACCCTGAACTGAACTGCTAACCTGAGCATGGCTGCTAATAAGTGCTCACCCCCCAGATTCCTCTTAACTGTCGCTGTTTGGCTTCCTGTGTGTGTGTGTCTCTCTCACACACAGAGAGGCAAACACACACACTCCCCCACTGTGTTTGGACAGTGCAGCTCATAAGCTCTATCCCCAACACGTGGCCAAATGTAGCCTGCATTTTCTTTCTTTGTGGGTGTGCATGCAGCCCACTTTGTGTGTGTGTGTGTGTGTGTGTGTGTGTGTGTGCCTGGCTGCCCATGCTGACTGTAATGTAGCCTGTCATATATAGGTTAATACTACTCCCTAACCTAGCCAGCCAATCAAAGCCAGGAGATGAGAGGAGAAAGCCCAGTGGCCCTAGGCTCTACATGAGGCTGCAGTGTGTATCGACAGCACCGACGGACCGGCTTATTGACTGGCCGTCTGGCTGCCTTGCTCACTAGTCGTCTGCCTTGCTGGCCGTTCAGCTGGCTCCCTGCTTGTCTATGCCTAATCTATGTGTCTATTTAAAGTCTTAGGTTGTTTTGACCCCCGTTACCACAATAAGTCCCTGTATTTATTCGCCTGCTGATCCACGGGGGGGGTCGGCCTGTCGCGTGCTCGATGTGTGGCGTCAGAGCCAAAGAAACGCAGGCTGGATTGTGCCGAGGCGTCACGGTCGTGTTGTTGTGGCCGCCATGTTCTTGGCTGATGGTGAAGGAATGTGTGAATGGGAGACCCCTTCCTTGCTGCGTTTCTCTCTTTCAGTGTCACACACACACATACACCTCATTCACTGCATCGCCCTCCTCGCCCTGACAGGATTACAGCCTCCTCTGTGCTTTTTAATTAACGGGTTAAATAGACCCCCTACTATGGACCTCGAAAGGGGCTGAGTGTGTGTTGCGGGGGGAGATGGGGAGGTCACATGACTGTTCATTTAGACCAGTATTAAAAAGAACCCTGTGTCCTTGTGATTAGCATGATTGTGTGTGTGGGTGTATCAGGGCGGAGGCTGATCAAAAGACTAATTAACACATCCGCACTGCAGCCGGTTGATTTAACAGACAGGCATTCTGCCCTTTTCTTGGTGTAACATAATAAGGTTATTATTATATTATATTAGAATAAAGAATGACGCCACTAAAGCATTAAATACATATGGCAATGAGGATAGATCCAGCAGATGCTTTGCAACCCTGCTTTTGGCACCAACATGTAAATTTGAGTGAACTGAAAGCTGGGAACTTCAGATATTTATATTTCTGGGTGTAAAACAGGTTGCCATGGTTTGGTTGTATATGCAGTAGATGCACGGTGAATAGTGAAGTGATCAGAAAGAGCCATTCAAACACAAGTCCCCTGTGATTGTGAGCATCCACCAAGCTGAGTGTCCTTGAGGAAGAATCCTTCACCTTTGACCTCCTCTCTTTGACAGACCCAAGACAGATAATAAAACAAATTTCTGATTTATATCCCGTCCCTGATGTATTTCAGGATTAAGCCTCATCGAGCTGCCGGCTCATATCGACACGCTATTCTGCAGTGCAAGAGCACAGATGCAGACATGGACACACACATGCATGACTTCACATGCGCTGCACACTACATGCATGCATGCATGCATACATTCACAAGCAGCCAGGACTCTCCTCCCCCCTACTTGGAGCATGTTGACCCTCGTATATAGGTCATGGGATGTTAATGCTTTGAAGTCTGAAGTGCAGAACATGAAAAAGGAGAGCTGCTCTTTCACAGTGTTGGTGTAAGGCTCTACAAATCTCTACAAATCTCAAGTACATGAGTAGTGTTGTTTACTCAGACAATCCCAAGGCAAGTGGATCATAAATTAATTACCGGGCAGTTTTTTTTAATTTATTTTTTTTTTTATGGAGGCTGGGTGAGATTTTACTACTTTTCCCTCTTGGGCTGGATGCATGGTAGACGGAGGATGACACTGCTTGTCAAAACGTGCTCCAGAACAAATTGTATTTCTAATTACTCTTTACAAATAAATGATATTAGTTTAAACAGATACAAGTGATGTTTATCTTCATATTTAATTGTTTAATCTCTCAGTTATTAATTGTGCTGCATTTAATGTGGCTACGGATTTGATATTGTGTTTCAGGATGCAATGGTTGCTTAGCTTGAATATTGTAAATTTATAAATAGTTATTTTTATTTATTTCATTAACTGAAAAAGATTTATAGATCCTATTTCTCAGCATTTTTTATTTTCATTCAAACTGCAGTTTTATGTTGTCAAATGATCCACATATTTATCCATATTTCTCATATTTGTTATCTTGCCATTTTCTCTCCATTAGGGTTGGAAATCGACACACGATACTTTTAATGCAGTGGTTCCCAACTGGTCCAGTCTCTTCTTAGTCATCGTTTCAAGGTCCACAAGGTTTTATATATATATTCAGCATCACACTTGTGTTCGGTCATGTCGTCAAGCTAGTTTGCTGTCTCTGAGAAGTAGCTGTCTGTTATTCACTCACTCTACAACAGGAAATGGCACCTCATAATAAAAGCTTGTGCCAGAAATTCACTGTACTTCAAAATAACGTGTGTTTTTCACAAATTTGACACATTTGCAAGTCACTTGCGGCCCATTCAGAATGGACCTGTGACCCACTTTTGGGAGCAAGTTGGGAACCACTGCTTTAATGTATCAACTGCACCAAGCAGTGTTGAAACTTCTCCAGTCGAACTATGCCTGCATTCGATCCATTTTGTGCCCAGGTCTAGTAAAAAAAAAAGACTATTTCTGTGGTTTTGCTCACAGCCAATCACTGCAAGCGTTCTTTGATTTAATGCTATGTATGATTGGCCCACTACTGCAGCAGCTACAGGTCATACAGTCGGTGTAGTGAAGTTGAACGGGTGTATTTGATGGAGTTGGCAGTTCAATGTGCTGAGATGCCACCCAAACTTTAGAAAGTATGGCTATACTACAAGCCTGTGGTGACTGTTGGCATTTTGCACAGTTGAATACGTCTATTTCACATGATGAGTATGGAATGAAGTCGAAATAAAAGTGGTCAAATGAAGTACTGTGTAGGTATCAGAGTCACCGTGAGGGTACTAGTATTGGTACTGGTCTCATCATTTTTAAACCCAGCCCTATTGTCTATGTATTGGGTTATATATTGTAGTATAATGCACATATTTTTACATCTTATTTTTCCCATTTTCTTATTTATGCTTATATATTAGAGGAACTTTAATGTGACCCCGTTTCTCCCTGGCGATCAATAATGTATTTCTGATTCTGATATGTAATATTTCTCAGAGGTGGCAGCTGGGTTTCTGTCAGACTCAGAGAACAGGCGGTGGAATTGTCGAATGATATTCATTACACGATGAAAGCAATGAGAACATTATACACAAGTGTCCCTCTGTTACTTGGTGAAACCATGTCAGGTCTAGGGTTACTGCTTTGTCGCCTCCTCTGTTCTGTGAAGTGGGAAGTCCAGGAAATAGGAATGTCCCTCGGGGGGATCAGTAGATATATTAAGGCCACAGGTCTTGCTTAGCATTTGTCTGTTTAACTTTTAACTCGTACAAAAATTCCTGCTGCTGCTGCCACTACTCATGCTGTCAAAGGTAGCGGTTAAGAAGCCCTGGCATGTGGTTTGTACAAACAACATGTGTGCGCTTGTTCTATATGTATATGTATATATATATCTCATTTTGCAGACACTCATTCTGTAGCTGGCTGAAGATGTTGCTTGCCGAGGGTCGGGTGTGGGTGACTTGTATTTGTGTTGTTTGTCTAAAAATCTGAAAATCTATAATTAAATATTAAACAAAAGGAGCCCTGACATGTTAACTTTACAGTTTAAACATGGCGAAGTAGTTTGCTGATGTATGCATGGATTGCTGATTTGCACTGGCCGTGCACCAAGCATTCAAAGAGACTGAAAGACAGAGACAAATTGTCAGGAAACTCATCTTCTTGAATCAGGTAGTTACACTAATCATTTTGGCAGTACCTGTGGTTTTAAAAGAGTTTTGAGATGAAATGCGGTTTGCTATTTTAAAGGTAATCTCCATAGATATGCAAATGGTAGTCTGGATTGTAGTGAGATAACAGCAGCTGGGGAGGTGGTACTGTGTGAGTTTGTGGAATGTCGACGAGGCTCACTAAAACATGTTGACACCCGTGATAACATCAGTCGTCATGCATGCTCCTTTTAATGTCCCTTGGGCAACACAGATAAACACAACAGCTCTGTATTACACAAGTACTGAGGAGGAACTTCTCCTCTTTGATTCAGACAGATGAGATGCATGGAGGTCTTTGTTAGAGGTCAGAGAATTACTAAAATACATGCTCCCTTTATCATGCTAATGAAATTCTTCTTAGTGTTTTGAAGCAGTCTACAGAGGGTTTTGTGTAGAATTTCATGTCTATGACCGTTTAGCCTGAAAATTTAAATGCTGAATTGGATTTAACTCACTGAAGAATTTAATTTAAAGCCTGGAGACAACTCTGAAACATTGCTGCCTCCAGATTTAAGGGTCGGCGTTTCCATTTGGCTCGGTCATTGAATGTGTCTGCTCTTTCTCTAACATGGTTGCGGCACTGACGCTACTTGGACAAGGGTCCATTGTCACGGTGCTGCTAATGATTTTAGCCAAACACACACTCGTTGCATCACATAGAGCAACAGAGTGTCAAACTGTGCCATGGATGTTTCACACAGCCCAGTGACACGCTTAGAAGCATTAATTTTAAAATGTCTGGCTACATCTCCAGCTGACATTTATCTTTACTACAGTCTGCACGATAAGAGGAGTATATATGCGATAATGTTGTTAAATATCACAACGATATTACTTGCGATAAATAAATAGATGTTTAAGTGTTCTCAGCTCTTGACTCAGACTTTCACGGTACCTGCGTTTCTGTAACGTCGTCTCTCCTATATCTAAAATACAGCCAGACGCCTGATGTGCTATTTTTTCAGGCACTAGTTTCTTTCTGACATTTGCACTCTCTTTATCTTGTCATACTTTCCTCCAACCAAGCAGAGCAGTACGACACCATTACTTAAATAAACATTTTCTGAACACTCAGACGATGCCTAAAGGCAAGGGCTTTGTCTGATTGGCCTGAGACTTAACAGCATGGTGCATATCAGACAAAAGAGCCCACACAGACAGAGCACAAGATAATATGTTGTTACTATACTATAGTGCAATATTGCAGTCATTTGCGATATGCTTAAGTTGACATTGTGATGATGATATTTATGATGATGTTGCCATTTTTTCTCCATAGAAATCCTAAGGCCACGGTGCAGAGGACCAACAAGAAGGTGAACAATGACCCCACACTGCGCATCCAGAACCTTTCTATTCTCATCAGGCAGATTAAAGCCTACTATCAGGTAAGATTTCATTCTGCTGAGCAAGCTACAAAGTTATGAATCACTCGATCCTGTTTTTGCTGGATCAATAGTGAAGGCTGTTCCACGGTGGGCATGTTGAGGTGAAGGTTGAGAGCTGCTTTTTGCAGAATCTGTTGGTCAAAATTATAATGAATCACTTGCAACACTTTCATGTGTGGCTTAGGCTGGAGTTAACCTCCAAGTAAAGCTGTACACTGTGTTCCAGTGTGCCCTCATGCCTGAGCTGGGGTGGTCTGTGTTCATACGGTGGGTTTTTACCCCCTAAATTACAGTGAAAAAATACAATCAGACACAGCTTTCACTCACACACACACACACACACACACACACACACACACAGAATTGAAAGTTTCCACACGAGCACATGCCACATAAAGACTTGGCAGTGTAAACAAACAGAGATATATTTGCAGATGTGTGTGACTATGTGTGTGATGTGGTATCATAACCTCCATCCACCCAGATGCCAGAGACAGCCCAATAAATATACAGAGACATCAGGAATGTGAAACACATGAAGCCACTGATCTGCCTCTCCCGCTTACTCTGATAAATCAGTCAATTCATTTACTTTTCTCTTTTTATCTCAAAATGATCTCATGTGGCATATTCCCTCTTGGATGATGATCCTGATTTATCAGCCTCTCGGGTTTTCCAGAAAGAGATCAAACTACAAAAAGCAGCTCACAGCGCTACCGTAATGCCTACAACACAGACATAGAAGCTTTAGTCAGAGAGATGTGAAGGTGATAGAACACACCAAGTCACATGTAGACAAGTTTTATCTCATGTTCAGCCTGTGTTGTGAAACATGTCGGTGAACTCTCACCACGGTTAATCTTTGCTTTGACCAAAAGGAAATGATTGAATATGGTGGAGGAAGTGTGGGGGTTTTAAAAAATGGAAGAAAGATGAAAGATGATATCAGAAATTGAGGCCCTCACTTCTCACACACAGCACTTTTGATGATCTGATATGTGGAAAGCTTTAAATGCAGGTAGGAGTGATGCATTGATTCACACTTATTTAGTAAAATCTTGTGCACATGCACCCTGGAACATCTCGTGACTACGTAGTCAGCTTTGCAGTATGCACATGTTGCAGCATGCTACTGGTTGATTTGCATGTGTCAAACAACTTGGACTAGAGTTTACAGCTCATATTTGAGCCTAGATGCCAAATATTCAATGTAATCCTCATCTATAATCCATCTCAATCGGTATGGCTGAGGTTATGAATAAATCTGAATAAATTTAGATACAGTATGCTACTGCTGAGCATGACCTGAGATCCTGAACTCTCTATAGCCTTTTTCCTACCAGTCAAAAAACCTCACTGACATCTGGCTTTTGTCCTTAGTGGGAAAGGTTACAATCGGCATTAATTCCTGGCACAAATGACTCTGCAGCAGTCTCGGATATTCACCGGCTCTAGCTCTGATAGACAGTGATAGAAAAATGATGCCTGGATCGCCACTTTCCAGACGCCTTCTGTGACTCTAAGTTATCTTAGCTTGGGCTGCACGATATGCAAAAAAACAAAAACATTGCGATTTTTTTGGACGGATATTACGTTTGCACCATGAATTGTGATTTTACTGGGAATGGTAGTTTTTGCATGTTCCTTTACATCTGGAGCATACTTTATAATGGTATGTTGAGACACATTTTATCTTAATTTCAGCTCCTGTGATTTGTATATTGTACCTGGCCATATTCGGTTTTTGATAATATTTTGATTATTTGTGCAGCCCTGACCTCAACCACAAATTCCATCCATCTCTTGAAGTGGGGCTTGAACATTGTTCCAAATTAGTTGGCACAGTTTGAAAGAGTTTGAAAGAGTTTGAAAGAGACGCAGAATAAGTAACCGATACAAGAAAGAAAAAGCCAACATTTTCACTGGCCTCCATGCTGCTCTCTAATCATTACCATTACCAACCCATTTTTCATGTCTGTTTTTAGACGTGTAATGTGACTCACCAGAAAAAATAAACAAACAGAAAGTTATACTTGTCTACAGGCAAATGGAACTGTGTCTCTTGCCTATGTTTTAGCAAGTTTTCCAGCATTTGATAAACCTGCGTATACAATTTTTTATTGATGGGAAAACCCACTAGAAAATAGATGATAGCCTCCTTTTCCATTGCCAGTAGATGAGTATGTCTTTCTGTTTTTTTTTTTTTTTCTTGTGTAGTGTTCAGTGCCACTACTCAGCTGGAAAACAGGGTTAGTGAACAGTAAAAAGCAGCATAGAGGCCAGTGAAAATGTCAGTGGTTACTTCTTTTTTTTTATCTGCTACTTGTTCCATCTCTCTCTCAAACATGGGGCTGAAAAATGTGGAACGACGTTCGAGCGCTGCTTGTATAGATGGACAGTATTTTGTGGCGGCTCGTCACTGCGTTACACGGGCAAAGGGGCTGAAACTAGCATGTCACCTGGGTGTTGTATTACTGCCAGTCGATGCAGATCAGAGCTTAAGCTGAGTCTACTGCAGAGTCATTTGTCCTGGGAGTGAATGCCGATTGTAACCTTTCCCACTAAAGACAGAAGTCAGATGTTAATGGATGTTAGTGGGTTTCTTGTCCAGTGGAAAAGGGGTTTTAGACTGTGTGGCATTATCATATCATCATTTGTCTGATCATTTTGAAATGTCAGGTGTCAAATTAAACAGTATGTGTTGGTTTCTGCTGGTATTCTGTCAAACAACGTGATTTCAACATATAAGCAGAACAAACATGGTGCACACACATTCAAAATCAAGATTGTGTTGCAGCTATGCATTTCTTTGGCTGTTTACTTTCCCCAGTGGACTGTCTTACAGTATTGCCTAAATGTGCAGTGTCAGTCCTTAACTGTGTGTTACTTTTAATCCAATTGTGAAACTGGTGAGTTTAGCAAATTGAAACAACCCAGAGAGAATATGATTCATTACATTGCTGCAACAGCGTCTCAACTGTGTTTATGATAACCAGGAATCGAGCGTGACCCAGCATGCTGTTACGACAGTGCAGTGAGTTGAGGAATGTTATCATGGCCAAGCAGTCGCACACAGATTTCCCACACTTCAGACTAGGACTGTGACCCATATCCTCAGGGGCTGTGGTTGTGCAGAGGCTGCGTAAAGGCACGTACTTATCATGTAGTTTAGTATCATTCAGTATGAAGTGAAGAAGCAACTATTTTAAGGATGTAATTACATTTTTGTAACTTGATAGTACTATATTAAGACTAAACAGCTATGAAGGCTGGTTAATTGCTTGTTTCCGTCTTGGTCCTAAACATCCTGTTAATCACTCATCATCTTATTTAAACAGTCAGCCTATTGTGTAGACTTTGACGTTATAAGCCTACAAAAGCTCCACTAGGCCGCCTCAAATGGCAAGCAGAATTATCAGTCTCACGGTCGGTGTTTGGGTCAGTGGCTGCTCGGGTTAAGTAGTGACTAGCAGAGTCGGTGGATGATGAGATGACAGGAAGCGTTAAGGACATTGACTGGGGGCGTCTTGGTGACTCAGTTACAGGATATACCCTGCATCTTTAACATCCTGGATCCAGCAAGTTTATGCAATAATGCCCAGTGTTTTTGATGAAAGAAACCATGACTGAGGTTTGTGTAGTTATTTAAGGAGGATGGTTAAATGATATTGGCAAACACAATGTGAATTAGCAGGAGCTGTTTCTGGGGATCTAAATGTGAGGCAAGAATTGTATTTATTTGTTTTGTGGGCTGCTTCAACCGTACTATTGAGTAATCTGAGTTGTTTTAGCTGTAGGAGAACAACAAGCCAACAATGAAACTCTTGTTAAGCTACAGTGTTTTGTTAATCCTCTCTGTTCGTCCTTGCTTTGCTCTGTTGACCTCTTGTTCACACTATTGTTCAACCACTTGTGTCTGCAGGCTCTGCCTGAACGAGACCACCTACAGGTTAAAATCCCCCATGGTGCCCTGCAGTCCTTGCTTTGTGTCTGTCTGCCCCCCTCATGGCTTTATGGGACTGAGCCACTACTGAAATTGACACGTGCATTAGTGCGTAGTGTAGACAAAAACCAGACTGTAGCATTAGCCCTTTTAATACAGAGATCCTGCGATAGGGCACGCCAGCTTCGCTTATGTAATGCAGAACCTAACAATGCAGGCATAATTCCATCCCAGTTTGTGATTTTAGATCACATGCCAAAGTTCCATAAACAAAAGGGGCATGACAGGCATGATGTAACACAGCAGCGTTGGCCTCTAGTGTGACACGTAACATACATGTTGGGCAGTGCTTTTTTAAATAAAGCAATGGCATAACATGGCAATAACAGTCATTACCTTCACCGTTCTATGGTGGCTGATCTTGTCCTCTGCTCAGAGGGTAAGGAGCTCCCGGGCCTCATTGTCTCAACAATTTGCGGACATTTTGATTGCTCTTCTTCTTGGTTGAGTTAGCTGCAAAATGCTTTTAGCTGCTTTTAAGAAAGAGAGAAAATTGACTTATGGTATTAGTCCGACTAAAACCGGACTTTTAAATTACTTGTAAACATGTTAGTCCGACTGAAATTGTACTAAATCGAATTTCTCAATGTCGGACTAACACACCCAGATAATGCGATTGGGAGTTGAATAACTCCTGCATGGACCCACACTGTGCATACTCCACAGTTTCCGCCCTGGGCTTTGACCTAGAAGTCAAATATTAAATATTAAATATATTAAATATGTAACAGAAAAAGAAACTGGTAACATTGTGGCGAAATCTACATCCAGAGCCGTGCATTTTTGGTGCTTGCTGTGTCTTCTCACACAGAGCTGTAACGTTGTCCACCGTGGTGCCAGTTTGCCGTTAGCTAACTGTAGCTAACTTGTTTGGTCTGTGACGTAATAGGTTAACCGGAAAAAGTTCCAATACTAACAGGCTGGAAGGGGACTTATCACCACCTGTAGTAGCAGAGTCAGACATACTTCAGTCAATAAATCGATTCCCCTCCTGTGCTTGTATTCTGGGGCGAGGACAGTAGTCCAGTTAAATGGCTCTGTCCCTCCATTCCATGATTGTACCTTTAAAAAGAACGGTGGGGCGGAGTATTGGTGCGACCTTCCTGCCTCGAACAGGCAGTGTAAAAGGGGCTGATGTGCTTCTATAATGTGTTGCCTTGTTTACACGGGGCTAACAGCGCTTCATGCGGAAGACTTTGAGGTTTCATGACATAAAAAGCCATGAAACCCTCTTGATTGTTTGCTCTTTGAATTATCTCAGTTCTTTCATGCATCTGCCTTTAATCTCCAGTGCTCTTTGATTTACTAAGTAGTAGACTATCAGTGATGAGACTTGAAGTTGCTCTTATTTAACTGCTGCAATCATTGCAGCGGCTAATCAACTGAAAGCGTCCAGAGGGCTGGATAATGTGTGTTTAATCAGAGTAAAGACACTGAATTAGATTAGTGATGGTCAGAAGTAGGCTTCAAAATGCAAGACCATTGAAGTATAGAGGAAGTGTAGGAGATGAGAAGGAGCGGGGCAAAAAAATTGGTTCTTAAATGATGCACAGTGATTCCCTCTTTTAAAGATTGTCTTTTAAATAATTGGAAATTTACAACCCATTTCTTGACATTATGATCGCCTGCAACAATTTTGTTAGACCAGGCTGCACATTCTTTACCGCTGAACCAACTGGATGATGAAACTTAATAGATGTAAACGTGCATTGTGTAGCAAGTAGTCACACAGTGAGAAAAAATAAATTATTTACAGAAAATCTAAAATTTTGATGCATCAAGTTGCATCAGTAGTCGTTTCATAATCGCATCGTAGCCCTCTAAATCAGAGTTGAAATGTGAGGTGCCTAGAGATTTAAACCCCAAAGACTAGAGACAAAAAGATGAAGGGTATGTAACAGGTCTGTATTCATCTGTTTGGTCTTGATCTGTTGTAATTTTTTGGACAGTGACACATCTGTTGTTTTGTCTCTGTACTGCAGCTAATTAGATTTGAAATGAAACAATGACCTTGACATTAAAGTCGTGACTGTCAGCTGTGAAAACTATATGAAAAGCGCCACATATCCTGCATTGTTCACCCAAAATGGACATCTTAAACACCCTTAAAGCTGCAAGTGAGCTCTTCACCTCTGTCATTGTCTCAGTATAATGGAGCACAGAGTCATAGCAGCAGGAAACGTGTCTAAAATGTGTCCAGATTATGCTCTAAAGTCAAAAAGAGACCGTTCTTATTGAGGTAACGAGGAGGAAAATTGGCTTTGATATATGGTTTTGTGGCGGTCTCCTTTTCCTGTGGTTGTTTTGTCACTCAGCGGTTTCAGATTTCCAGAGCCATACGGATGAAGTCGGAACCATTCAGGTCTTAGTCTAATAGACTTAGCAGGTTTTCAATTCACTGTACAACTCAGCACTTTGAAAGAGGACCTGGAGTGGGTGGAAGCCTTGTACGGTTGGTTGCTTCCTGTGATTCAATAAATTGATCTCACTCCAGACTCTTTTTAATTAAATTTCCCCAGAATCGGTTACAAACCACTCTACAGGTTAAGGACATTAGTGCATCGCAACAGAGCAAATGGTTGGTATGTTTTCTTCATTAGGAGATAAAAGGACAAACGTAAAAGTAATGCATCAACACGAGCTGAATTCTCTCACATAAAGTCAATGTGTAACTGAAGGCTGCTGTGAACTGGTGTCTGTGGGTATGTTGTCTCTTCTATAAAAGCTCTATATTTCATTTAGAGTGTCTGGCGAGTCAGCAAGGGCTCCAATTCAATAAAGTCTTGACCTCCTTCTTCCTCCCAAAGGCGCTGCTGGTGTCAAGAGATGACTAATTCATTTACCTCCTCGAACCGTCAGAGGCAGACAGTTGAGTTTCCTCCCCCATCCCTTACCTTCACTCCTTTTCCACTCTCTCCCCTTCACTTCTGTACGAGATGTAATCCTAGCTGCCTGCATGTGTCATTTTCCACATGGGAAAACCCATAGAGATTGACTTTGTGCAGAAGTTGTGAAATGTGAATTGAGGCAAGACAAGAATTTCAATAATAATGGTTTCTATTTCATAGCCTGATCTCTCTTGGGCTTGAGTGTGCGTCAGCGTACATGTTAGTGTGTGTGTGTGCGATCAAAGTCTCTGTTACTGTTCTGATACAGTAGATTGTGTAGGAGGAGGTCAATGTCTAGACAGGCTTCAGACTTTGATTTCAGAATCTGGTGAACAGATCAAGGCTAAACAGCTGTAAGCATGTGTGTGCCTGTCTATATGAATGTACTGTGTATGTTTAATCGCCGCTTGTACACAGAGATCCCGCGATAGGGCCGTTACGTTACTGTTTTTCCTCTTTGAATTAACTGTTGCTAGCTGCTTTTTAAATCTCCCGACAGTGGATCGCACGCATAATATATTGTCAAAACGTCACATCTGTCTCGTCCATAGTCGTTTCCTGCTGGCTTCGATTCTGCACTGTTACTGCCTCCCCTACGGACTTAAAGGCAATACAACTCTGTCCCCCCGTTCTGTGATTGTACCGTTTATAAAGAACGACGAGGTGGAATGACGACACAGCATTCCTGCCTTGAACAGGCTGTATAAAAGGAGCTTCTGTTACTGTTCTGGTACAGTAGATTGTGTAGGAGGAGGTCAATGTCTAGACAGGCTTCAGATTGTGATTTCCGAATCTGGTGAACAGATCAAGGCTGAACAGCTGTAAGCATGTGTGTGCTTGTCCAGATAAATGTACTGTGCATTTTTAATGTCCCATAGAAGCAGACATGTTGATCGTAGCAACATATTTCCTAACTGTTAGTGAGGATAAACGTTCATGCTAGCAATTATCGCATTTCTGTTTCCTGAGTGGGTTATTAACTTTTCTGGATGCTTGGTCATTCCTGTGCAGCAGAGTCCACTGAATGTTTCTTTTCTCTGGTGGTCAGTCCAAATATATACTGGGCCTCCTTTTTAATTTAGTGGCCTTGGTTTGGTATTCTTAAGTGGGGTGTATTATGGAGCCTCAGCCAGCTGAACTAAATTCTTTGTGCTTTTAGTGGCTTTTCTCAAAGCTTGCTAAGTGAATCCCTTTATCTTGGTTTATGAAAGTAAGGCTCAGAAAACATCTGGTGCCATGCAATGTCAGAACTGCTCCTTCAGATGGATGGGATGGTTATACCTTTTTTTCCAGGGACAAAAAATATGGGTACTTAAGTTTTCAACGGTTAGATCTTCAAGCTCATGTAGATGTTACTGAATGTTTTATTGCAGGCTGATGTTCACCGCTGTGCAGACCAATGTAACATTTTTGTCTGCTCCTGTCCTTAAAAAAAACCCCAGACGTTACTTTTGGAAATAAGAGCGGTTCTGTCCTCTGTTTGCCTCTGCTTTGGTTTGGGGTGTGGCGTAAGGCTAGCTCTGTTTTGACTGTTTAAAGGGTGACAGAGGCCACCATTCATGCTGAGCGGGACCGACCCCAAAGCTGTGCAAGGGCCTTTGGCAAAGTTCTGAGGATAAGTAATGTAGGTTTGGTTATCAGGCCTTCTTTAGGTGTTTTATTTGTTATATTCTGTAGACTACATTGAGAAAAGCCTGAGAACATGTTGATTTTGATGCCACTAGGCTGAGAGGACGCAGCTTTTTGTTCCTGCCATCTAAAACAAATTTCCATGTGTTATACTCATTTTCTTTAAGAATTCAGGAATTCAGCTTGCACAACTGTTGCCTGGTTTGAGATGTACGTGGCTGGCCTTTTTCCGTGTTGACCTAAAGCTTCACAAAGATGCTCTGTTACTGGGCCAGAGTGAAGGTGAAACACACACACACAGAGTGCACACAGTCTGCTGCAGCGTACTGTAGCCGTGGATGTTTGGTGTCGACTTCATCAAAAATGGAGAAAAGAATTTTCCATCCTTGTTTTTACAGCTTTTGCCTGAAGCCAGCAGTTATTTTTATTAGAACTCATTCAAAAACTATTTATTTAGTTGTATATTATGTTTGTTTTATAAGTCTGGATTTCCCAATTGACTCCTTGTCTTGCTCCTCCTGTCAGCATCCGTCATGCGCAAATCAGTTTATTAGGGCATGTGCTTGTAGCTGCAGGCTCAATGTGTGATGTCATGCAGACTCACATGCTAGCTAGTCTGAATATCCTGTTGATGATGCCGTAGCTGCTCGATAACTAGCTAGATTTTTAAACAATCACACAGGCTGCAGGCCATCAAACATCTCTTAATGGAGTTGAGTAAGGGAACATAATAATGTGCAGATGTGAATTAGATGGCTCAGGCTATAAAATAAATGCTTTTAATCCCTATTTATTTTTGTTCTGTTCCTAGCAACATGTACCTGTGCTTGGTTTTGAGTTGTTGTAAATACTATGTTTGGCAGCAAAATGAGAAAAGTTGCAGAATCACTTTAGAAAATGACTACTACCAGACATCATGAGTAATGTCCCTAATCAAATACTTGACCATGTTAATAAGGACTATTGTTTAGCTGTATGCTTATTTGTGCAACATGATTCCTTCTGAACAGTCATACGTTCTACTTTTTCTGATTTTTAAACTGCAACGGAAGTTTTCTAGTAAATGTTATTCAAGTGTCAGATTGGCTACGTTCAGACTGCAGGAAAATCTGATTTGTTTCTCCAATACGTTTTTTAAGACAGACTGTATTTACTGATATTTGCATTGGACGATCTTTCAAACTATCTGCGTGGGTTACTGGGGTAACAACATAGGGGCCATTAACTACGTAGCTATGCTGGTGACGCAGAGGAGGTCCATCATTTCACCCTCCAAACAATCATGCTGTGAAGTGCAATTGTTTGGAGGTGCCTGCAAAGTGCCAGCAGACACTTTATTTCAGCACCTGTTCACTGACTGTAGTTCTCCATGTTGTACTCCAAAGCGCACTGTTGGTAGCAGCATTAGAGCTCTGATTAGCTGCCCGAGCCTGATAGGGCCTGACCCGACCCACTGGGTTTGGGCCTGGCCTGGCTTTAATTTCTCATTATGCACATGGGCCAGTATTGGGTCAGGTTCTTGCCAATTTAAAGAGAGGGGACTGCGAGAGAGAGGAACTGCAAGGCAAATTGGTCGGAGGGGTTTGCCTCTGCCTCCCCAGTAATGGGAGAGATGTGCATAACATGCAATAAAGAGTGGTGTTCATCATCTGTGCGACTCATTGCCATGGACTACTGTGCGCACGACACATCGAGGGGCCAGGCAGCTCTGCCGAACTTGTCATGCATGAGACAGACTATTGAGATAATGGAAGAGACGAAGTGGTGCAAGGAAACCCATCAACCCTTAGCTTGTAATAAATGTTTTATATTCAAAATATATATAAAATACAATATATTTTTTTACAACCAAAATTCAGGTTTTTAATTGCGCTCGGGCCCAAAACTGCTGCATTGGGGCTCGGGTCGGGCTTAGACAGAAACTGTGCAGGTTAACGTAGGGTCAGGCCTGATTTTTAGGGCCAGATCGGAGCTCTAAGCAGCATGGATTCTGCTCGGCACAGCTTTCAATCAACAGTTGACACTGTTGTTGTGTTGCATTAAAAGTGATACAAAAGACGATTTGAAATCTAATTTGAGCGTCCAAATTTTCCAGACAGACAGATTCATTTGCAGAAATCCGATTGGAGTCGCATTTCAAACCTTCTCCAAATGTAGTTTGGATCCGATTTGCATAAACTGCATTTCATGTGGTTTCTTGCTGTCCAGACTTCCTAGGATCACTGTGGATATGCCAGAAAAACGAATTTGTGCTGGCAGTCTGATCAAGGCCGTATTCCCGCTGCCTTTCTAGTGCTCTGCTTACTGTAAACAAACACTTACTTATTCTTAGAAATATTTGTACACAGACATCCCCACAGTTTTTGAGTTTTCCAGGCCTTCATGTTGAGTGGAGTCCCCGTTTACACCCAGTACCACTCACCAGTCACATCATATAATCACAGCCCGGAGTGGGAACTGAACATTGGCTCACCAAAATAACACAGTGTATGCATACATTTCTGCAGCCTTTCACTTTGTGTGTTTGTCCGTGTGCCTAACGAGACAGAGTACATGTGAAGGGGAATTTGCGGCAGTCATGATGTAGAGTAGGTTCCCATATGCACAGAGCTATTTTTAGGTGTTAGCACAGTTGCTGTATTAAGGGGAAGCTGGAAGCTGGCTTCTTCTTTTCCATCACTGAACTAGAGCATGTGGGTTGTGTCTCTAGAAATCACTGCTCTGTGGTGCAACAATGAAATAAAATTCAAGGTGGATTATTTCAGCAGTTGCACCTTTATAATGCAAAACGCAGATAAAAGGAAGCTCGTTTTAAATCTACCTTTTTTTTTTTTGTAACATCCAGGTTGTAGCAAGTAAACCATTACTCTAAATTGTCATTGCTAAAAACAATTATCACTGCTCTGCAAGTTTAGTGCTGCAAGGCCATTAAGCAAATTAAACTAAATTGAAAACAGTGGAGCTGAAAGAACGGTTAGCAGAAACCATCAAACTTCATTTGAATGAAGCCTTAAAGAGAGCTGTAATTGCATTAACTCAGATTGCATAGAACGACATGTGTGTGATTGTGTGAACTTCTCCAGCCAGTGTGAAACAGAGCCCTGGGGTGATGGTGATGGGGCGGAGGGGTTGGACATCCCCGGCCCACCTGCCTCCATCTTTGAGACGAGCAGCAGGATCAACCCGTCCACTCGTTCAGCCTCAGGGGTCTGTTGTAAAAAGCACTCTAGCCAATAGATAACAGCAGAGAACAAAGGAAACAGGCTACTAATGGCTCGTTCTCTCCGCCTCCTCCTCATGTAAGAGATGATCTGTCCATCTGGTCGACAGGAGACCCTGACTGCTGTTCTTTTCAGCTGAGTTTACAGCTCAGCCAAGAACAACTGTTGAATTTATTTGCGCGGTCAATCTAATTAATTAGTAGTTCAGCAAGCAAGTTGACTTGTTTGCTCCTTCATTTATTACATTCGCACTTAACCAGGAATTATGTGATGATTAAAAGAACAGCTTGCACAGGGTCATTCTCAGTTCTCTGTAATTCATTCACTTTCAAGTTAAAAGCTCTTTTGTCATCCTGCAGGCTTCATAGACAAATTATTTCTTCTTATTCTAGTATTCCACTTGGTAATTACACAATGATGACTTTCTCAGTTCAGTAGATTTAACATTGCCATTATTCTTTGTTATTTTCTTTTGCACAAATGATTAGAGACTCTAAATTTAAAGAAATCCAAAGTGGTGGAGCTTTGTGAACATTTTGACTTACCCTTGTTGATTAAACCCTAATTTGGCTGCCTGTGGTTGGCAGCATCAGTCTTAAGATCATTGTTCTTTTGAGTTTGAATAAGGAGGGGGGGGGGGGGGGGGGTGTCAAAAGAAAGCCTTTAGTCGTCCGTCCAGTGAGCTACAGAGGGATGTTGAACTGCAGTGCGCAAACCCCTTTTGTGTTCATGGGGGTCTATTACAGCGCCGAGCAGCATGAAAGCTTTCTTTGCATTGATTCAGTTCATGGGGATGTAGTGAGATCGGGTGTTAAGTGCTTTCTGTGTGTGTTTGTGTTCGATGCGAGAGAAAGGGGAAGCGTGCTCCTTCCCATTGTTGGTGGTAATAACCTTTTCAGGTTCATAATCTCTGCAGTTTTTCAGCAGGAGAGAAGTCCGCAGTGCCGTACCCAGGAGAGGGCTTATGTGTGTTACGTGTGTGTGTGTGTGTGTGTGTGTGTGCATGTACATATACTGTACTATGTGTGTCAGACTCACTAGCGTGGGGAGAATAAACCCATCTCCTCGTTTCTATGGTAACGCTCCATGTCTGCAGAATGGGTGTGATTCAGGCTTTCAGGGTTCAGGCAGCATTTGAACGCACAGACACACACACTCTCTCTAACACACACTCCCACACACGCAGTGGCTGCACAATTAGTCCCCTGTTAAAGCTGTGCCGGCAGCGGAACTTGTGCTTGCGTGGATAGATGGGAAGGAGTAGTAGCGAGGTGTGTGTGTGTTGGGGAGGGCTAGTTTAACAGACAGAGCTCCTGTGAGACAGAAACACAGCAGCCTTATAACCTTTCCACTGACACCACTTTAACACAAGCGTACACACCTACTGTAAACGCACATGCACTATTTATCAGAGTGTGGCCCTTGTCATGCATTGTATTTGCAGCTGTGTGTGTGTGTGTGTGTGTGAGAGAGAGAGTGAGTAAGCGGCATCTACCAGTCTGATAGATCAGCAGAATATTATCTCTGTTGTCAGCAGACGTCCGTTCTGTCTGCTTAAGACAATAGAGCAGGATGCAGACATCAGAATCCTTTAGGTTTTATATGAATGCCTCATTATTTTCTCTAAAAATATACATTTTGCTTAGATTTGAAATTGAGGCTGTCCGATTGTCCTTCCAGAAAAAATGTCTACATCATCCAGTGAGGATAAAGCAGATCAATATGTTTATGAAAGCCTATCAGTTCTTAACAGACCTGCAGCGCTCATCTGAAGACTTGATTACTCAGCTCACGCACACATACAGGCTCATGCCCAGCACTGCATCTCTTTGCACAAAATATATTGAATGAGTAAATCCCATTGTGTTTGACAAGCTCTCCTTTAACCAACACCTCATTCTATCAGTCTGTCTAAATGTCTCTCTGGGACGGAAGAGGAGCCAGTGTTGAGGAGCTGTGAATCCTGCTGGAATCAATAATACAGCAATATAGAGTCAGGATAGGAGGATGGGGGGGTGAGGATGGTGAGAGGAGGAGGAGGAGGAGAAGAGGAGGCAGCTCAGCCCTGCGTGCCTGGAGTGAGAAGTGTTGGAATCAAAGCTGCATCTCAGACTTCCCTTTCCCCCTTTATCTGTCATTTTTTTCTCCATCACTCCCTCTCTGCGTGAATATTGTCTTTTTTTTTTTTTTTTTTTTGAACATTTAAATGGCCGACTCTTTCCTATCCCCCGTGTGTGAATTGGATATGATTAGATAGTGAATATCGGAGAGTGACACAGTAACTGAGCCAAGGACGTTTGTGCTGTCACAGCTACAGCGAGGCTTTCCATTTGAAAGCTGCGTGTGTGCATGTGCATCTCTGTCAGTGTTTGTAGCGCACCGCCATGACATGATCAGTGTGGTGGCTGGTCCCCCTCCTGCAGTGTCCATCATGTTTTTATGTATGAGCGCTAAGCCTTCACCAGCTAATCCAAGAGGCATATTAGTCTACTGTAGTTTAGCTTTATTAGCCTGTAGCTAATCCTCAAAGTATGTTATTACCCACATTTTTCAAAATACAGTCCTTTATGTACATGCACTATTTTATTTTTTTTTCAAAGATATTTTTTGGTCATTTTTGCCTTTAATGGACAAGACAGGTAAGTGTGAAGGGGGGAGAGAGAGGGGGGATGACATGCAGCAAAGGGCCACAGGCTGGATTCGAACCCGTGCCGCTGCGGCAACAGCCTTGTTGTACATGGGGCGCCTGCTTTACCCACTAAGTCACCGACGCCCCAATGTACATGCACTATTTGACTGGCAGCATACTTAAGGTGCTGTGCGTACATTAGTGCATCCATCCATCCATTTCTTCAGTATGATATAAACAAGGATGCTCAAAGTTTTGACGACTGAGTGCCAATTTGGAGAGGCAGTATTGATTAAGGGCTACACAGGAAAAGTGTAGTTGCCTGTTGTCTGTTGACTGAACGCAATTCCTGCAACACTTGTAAGGTGCCACTAGTTGCCATGCAGCCAGTAGCTTTCTATCTTTCTTCAAGTTGTCATCCCTAACCTGACAGACGCTTGTTAGGGAGGCACGGTTTGATGGAGTTTCCTAGTAATGTAAGCTATTAAGATATACCATAATAATGCATTAGCGCTGTACCTGACTCAGACTTATGTCAGTTGAATCAGATTTGGCTTTTCAATGGGAATATTTAAGTATTCGTTTCATTTTTTTCCCATATAGAGTTTGAGAATTTGAATGGTGTTTGGTGGGATGTTAAGGGTACCAGCGACAATCACGGAATACAGTGAACAATCCAAGTTAGCCCTGCAAGCTAATGCTTGCCAACTACCCTAACGACGGATTAGACATGTGCAACAACACTTTCTCCTGACAGGCCAGAGATTGTATCGTATTAAGTTGCTGTGAACTGTAAATTCACCTTTTCTAAGCAGAAGTCAGAAGATAACATAATCTCAGAGCCTGACTGGGCAAAGGCAGCTGCTTCTCACTCAGACTCACGCTAGGTCTGGGTCTGCAGCTGCCTGAACCGAAAAACAGCATGAAAGTGAGGAACGCTCACTTTGCAGCAAAATCTGGGGACCGAAACCTGACATTATTAGAATCTATGACTTACAGGATGCGGCCTTATAATGCATGTATTTCATGTCGTGTTCAGGGGCCACACAACATGTTTTGAAAGCTGCCATTGGCCCACGGGCCACACTTTGAGCAAGAATAAGATAAATAAAGTTGGCTTGACATGCATGTCTTTTGTTAGCTGTTGCTTTGGATTGTTTTCATAGGTAACCACAAGTGTCCTCATGATACTGGAATTATTAACTTTGATACAATACCTTGGAAACTACCAATATTCAATATCATTTTCGATACCACGAGGGAAGTTGATATAGGAGCCACATATAACAAAGCTATATCAGGACAATGATGGCTTTTCTTTTCTTGGTTAGTAGCAGAGAGCAGCAGAATGACTGTTGTAAACATTAACAACAGGAGAGAGTGAGAAAGCACAGTTGGTACCAGTGTATTATGGCGGCAGATAAATATTGAAACTCTTTAAAATATTCAGAATCCATGGGTATTGATATATCGCAATTTTTAACAACACTAGTAACCTTTCTGTTTTGGGTACTCCTTTTGTTTCCAGCTCCTAAAGCAGTCCGAGCGTTATAGTTTGTAGCTGGTGATTGAATTTCCCTCTCCATATGGCACAAAATACAGACACTGGTCTGCACACCACTCTGTGCACATCAGGAGAGATAAAGCAATGAAAGACAGCACCGCAGGAAAGACACAGTGGTGTTAGCACTCTGAACATCTATCAAGTATCCAGTCTGCATTAGTCCTGCAGTGCTACAATCTGTCTTTTAACTGTGAGAGAATCAGATACAGAATATAGATTCAAAATGAGAAAAGAAAGCTCCAAGCTAGGGCAGAGCAGAGGAACAAAGACTAACAAGAGCAGTTCAATGGATCTTTGAGAAGGGAAGGAAAGGACGGAAACATGGTGCTGAATAGGCATAGTGTTGCACTAAGCTCATGACTCTGCACAGTACAGAGCATTGCATTGCAAACTCTTTAACTGATACCTGCACTGAAGCTAAGCTCTGTAATTTTGCTCTGCACTTCAGTTCAGTTCAGTGAAAGATAAATACTTGAATTCTTTGTAGTGTGAATCTGTAGTGACACATTGAGACAGAAAAGACGTACGGCCTGAATACTGTGCTTACACAGCAAACACATGCTGCCATTTGAAGGAGACAGGTGTGAGCATATGTTAATGTGAAGCAGTGGTCAGAAGTGGGACAGGTGGTTGTGGAGAGAGTGTTTGATTTTGTGTTGCTGCCAAACTGAAGACCTAGTGGAAGTTCTCTTCTCTGTAGTGGCTCGTCGCTTTCTACAAAGCTAAAAGTACGATTAGCAGTTTGCACAAGCCTGAGAGAGATGTACAAACAATGTTTCTCTGCCCGTGTCATCGTCAAATCTGTTTGTCTTCGAAGATGATTAAAGACACAACTCGGGAGATGTCGTTAAACTTCAGATATTAGGGTGTAAATAGTTTTTCTTTTGATGTCTTGGCTGATTTTGCCCAAAGCGCCTGTCATGAGTTCTGCATGGTGGATTGGCTTTCAGACACACCAAATGCTTCTTTGTGAGACACCAACTGTGGCTGACTGAGCCACACTGATTATTCTGTCTGACGCTTGTTGAGTCAATCTGTCTCAGTCGTCAGACATTATGGCTGTTTGGTCATTTCTGACTGGAACTGCCTGATGCAGTATTAGTCATCGTTAGTATCAGGGTCAGCCCGTGATCTCATTATGTTTGATATATTATTATACCATATTTGTTAGGGATGCACATGCACAATGCACAACATTGCTACTGTCATTGGTATCGGCAGAGAAAGGCTTCAAAATGAAACATCTGCAGCAGCCTAAAATGAACATTTCTGCCAAAATGACAGGCTGATAAGAGGACGTTTAATTATGCGACTTTAATTAGTTAAATTTGGTCAGATTTGCACTAATTTTGGTTACTGTCAGAACTGTCTCATTTAGAGAGCATCATCCAAGCCTGGTAAAGTAGATTGGATTTAACAGTTTTGTTAATAAATACGGCATGTTTTACATTTTACTACATAGTTTTTTTATTTTGCCTCATGAATGTGTACATTTTGAAAAATGTATTTTATGTCTGTGTCTGCCTGTGAGCCATCACGAAAAGAGAAAGCTTAATAATATGTGAATTCCACAACAGGAGAGACTTGATACAGTTAGGTGGGAAAAATATGTGCATATATCAGCATCAGCAGTCATCCAAAAAAGGGTTGGAAAATATGGGTACATCAGATTTTGGAAAAAATTTAGTATCGTGCATCCCTAGTAATTGCTGATTTCTGTACATTTTTTTCCAGCAGTATCTTTAGCAATTTTAAGAACAATAAACAGAGACCTACATGTACACGCACATCCAGTATGTGTACATATACATCCTCAAACACGCAAATGAAAAGGACACTACAACAAAATCTCGGTACAGCCGCCCAATATTTAACATGCATGTAATCCACCCCCACCCCAAGATTATGAATTTAAAGATAAATAAATCGATAAAATGAAATAAAATAAATAAAAACAAAATCATAGATTACTGGTTGAGGATCGTATTAGTGCAGTACAATACACTTCAGTTTAAGTAGACATTGTATTAATGTACCAATTTTGACAACAATTAACGAGAAAAAAACAGATTTGGACATTGTAGAGGGTCACTTATAGCATATCCCTGGTACTTCCAACATGTGGGTTAACACAAATGTTGTGACAGAGTGATTGATTACCCCTGATAGCGTGTGTAATTTTTTTCCAAGGGCGGAGTTGTTGATAGTTCAAAAATCCATTTACCCATACTCAGCCTACTGATATTGTTCCATGAAAGAGCAATAACTCTTTTTGCCAGTAACAGGCCCATTTCTAAAAGAAAAAAAATGTTTTATCCTTGATTGATTTCTATACATTTATAAAACATTTGGTCAGTATTCCTATTTGTAAGAGCAGTTTAATCCACCATGAACACAAGATCTTAATTGCATATCTGAAAAGGTATTCGTCTGATTCATGTTCTGTTGAGAGGTTTGGAAATGGCACACCATTATAACACAGCGTAACCTCTCTCCCTGCATGCCCCACACACCAGTGTCAACAGAGAGAGACAGACGGGGCAAATGGGGTCAGTGTTCTCCATCACCATGACAGGAAAACCAGGGCAGACACGCTCCTCATTTAATAACTGTGACTGACCATCAGTGTGACCTAGGGTTGGGTGCTATGAACTAAAATTCATATCTTGGTATTTTCAGGCTGAATAGTGATATACAATATATATTTTGGTATTTTCTACAAAATGGGCTCCATGTTCAGTTGCAAGTCAAAGCCACATTTGAGATGTCACAAGCACTTTTATAAAAACAGACTGTGATCAAAATAAAATGCAAAGGTAGGGAGTTTTTCCTTGAATAAATGAATGCATATTCACACCAAAAAACTCTTTTTTTTTTTTTATTCTTTTTTTTTTTTTTTTTATCAGGGACCATGTACAGAGAACATTGGACTCAACAGAGTAAAGATGCACTGCACCAGATTATAGCTTTTTAGCTAGTTTCCATCTGCAGTCCCTGAGGCAGGCAAAAGAAGAAATAAAATTAAAATATTACAAAGAGACATATAAAAAAACAGACTGAAACGGTACAAGGAAATAGAGTGCATTGAAATCCATGGGACAACGCACAGTGCGAATATACATTCATTTATTCAGGTTGGTCTCACAGTGAGTGTTGTACCAGACAGTGTCAATTGTTAGCCCAAATAAAAACCTGGTAGTGTATGACGCACATGTACTTTGATGACTTAATTGCAAAATCTGACTCACCATCATTAACACAGGGGGTGGGTGAAATAATGAAAACACTTTACAGTACAGTATGATGCACAACATCTTGTCGCAGCTCCTGTTTGCCTCTCTGTCAGGGGCTACTATCTCCTTGTAACCAGATGTGAGTGAAGCACTGGAAATTTACCACCCCATTCTCCACATCTTCCTCTGTAAACCAGTGGTTTTCCACCTCTGCATCAAATCAAACAGCCAACAAAGGCAGAGACGACCACAGGTTCCAGTCGCCTCTGCTGCAAGCCCTGATAAGGAGGATATATCTGAAGTTGTGTTTGCAACTGTACTGAATAAATTTCCCCTGACATGGAGAAACAATGAGACATGTAGATTCGTTAAACAACACATGACACATCATGTACAAACATAAGCATGTGGCAGGAAAGAGGAACTGAATCATGGTGCAGAAGAAAACCTTGGAAGAGGAGTTACAACTCGTCCTAACATACAGCAAGTGACCGAACTGTGGAGGATGGAGGGCCAAAAAGTGTTGAGATGTACTATGAGTGACAACAATATTCTATCAAGCCGTGAGGAATGGCTCGGTGTTGCTCTGAAAATACGCTGCAGGTGTGCAAAGATTTGGAAACACTTAAACAATCTGATGCTGCTCGCTTGTTCATATTTTATCCAGTTAGGAAGAGTTGTTCGAAAACATCCAAACATTGCATTGATGTATATACATGGATATGGTATTATTGACCATAAGGCTGTAGTTGTCATGTTGGGTGCTTGTCACCCTACTTTCAGAGACAAGGCTCATTGAGGTGCTTAATTTCAGACAAAGACAGCTCTGCGTCTTTCCACAGATTAGTGAGAAAGATGATGTGTTGCTTGTAGAAACGTCTATGACATAAAATTTTGAATTCATTTGCAGTTTTAATGCAGCGCCTAGTCAACTTAGTGGGTTTATTGTTTCGAGAATGCTTGAAAGTGGCACAGATGTGGCTCTATTTTTAACCAATCAAAACCACCAAATGATGTCAGATTTCCTGCCCCCCTTTACCTCCATGATGAGGTAATGCAATATGTATAGGGCAGATGGTTATGGTGGGAGGCAGGGGGCCTCACCAAAACCCGTTACTTATATAAGCCTCTTTGTCATGACATCAGCAGTAACCTGCATAGAGTAGTCAAACTATCGGGTGCGATGAGTTCAATCTGCTCTCTGCCATCAGGTAGACATGAAATATTCAAGTCAGGTGACCTTCATGTCCTTTCTGCTCGAAGAAACCAGCCTTCCTTTTCAACGCAACTGTAGTTTGGACTGCTCTAAAGGTTAGGACTGCAAAAATATTTTGGCAGGCTGTTGATGAGTCACATCCTCCATTTATAATGCACCACCATGCCAAATGTTTGTTTTTACTTTGCATCTATCAGCTTGGGCAAAGATTAGGCAATATAAATATGTAAAGACATGAATTTAAGTAATTTGTTGTTGCTGGTCGCTTGTTTGTGAACTATTTTCAGTGCCCAGAACCAAAACATCAACACTAATTAAGTTATGCCCACCCTTACCCACTGTGTGTCTGTACATGTGTGTGTACATGTACAGCATGTGTCTGCCTGAGTGTGTAAACTGCAGCTCATGGTTTCATTTTGGTTTTCATGATTGACATGTGAATGGAGGGGGCCCTGCAGCAAAACCCACACCAGCAATTTAACCCACATAAATACCACTGTCACTTGCATCATCTCACACACACACACACACACACACATATACACATTGTATAACACCACCAGTGCACACGAGGCCATCACTCTTGTCCACTATAGGAGATTGATACTGTTTTGCTGTCCCCTTGGCTATCTAGATAATCTTTTTAAGTCGACACCTCGCCCACACTGTAACACCATTAAAACTTATACCTCCGGCTTGCAACTCACTGTTAGTGTCTTTTATTGGAGATAATATTACAGTCAAATACCGGCAGCCTTTCACACTGTCAAGGCCCTGAGGATTGTCTTTATAGTGTTTATAATCTTACTGTAGTTCCGAAACCTGTCTTAAATGATGATGTGCACTGGAAACCTCTGATCTCTTTGCATAAGTACACATGTGGAAGGCTGAAATGTTTTTCATAGTGAGCTCCTGTTTGGACTAACAAAATCCAACACTCAGAAACCTCCTTTGAATAATTAGATCAAGTCATTTGGGCTCAGTTAGTGTTGTGTAAATTGTATTTCTCCATTTCCATATGTGAAATTCTTCTCAAATGCTAAACAGCAATCTCTCTTTTTTATTTCTTTGTGTAACAGGAGACTCTCCAGCAGCTGGTGATGATGCCTTTACCAAACGTGCTGGTGCTGGGCCGTAACCCTCTGACTGGTAAGTGTCAATGTACCAACATTATACAGAATACTAGAATACTTTGACCATTACTGTGCAGGTTTCAACTTGAGTGATATTGGCACACAAGCAAAACTAAATATGATCCATATCTGCTCCATACATTCCTCTAGTTGAATCACATGAGCAGAAGGAGTTCATACAGTTCACACGGAGGACGCATGCAATTTTGCACTGCTTTTGTCCTGTCCGTTAATTAGGATTGCAATAACAGACATATTTTAATTATACAATGCTTTGATGTGCCAAGTGACTTCCTCTCTGGCTGTAGATCTCATTTTCCAGCCACTTCTTTTCTTTGTTTCTCCATGTGCTTAATAATGAGCTGCCTATTTGACCGTCATTCATAACCCACGCCTTTGAAAAGTGGACTTGATGGCAGAATTAAAAAGGACTTAAGTGAGGAAAGTGAAAAAGCCTGATTTTATTGTTAAGGTGGTGGGAAACTGACAGATTAATGGGTTCGTTTCAAGGTCAAAACAAAAAATTTTAGTCACATAAATCAAGGCAGACAAAAAAATTCAAGCTGTTAATGATGCTAGAATGCTGTGAAACCAGAACAGTAACAGAAGCCCCTTTTACATGGACTGTTCAAGGCGGGAATGTTGAATTGTTTTTTCGGCACTCTGCATAAAAGGTACAATCTTGGAACGGGGGGGATAGAGTTGTTGTGCCTTTAAGCCAGCAGTGGAGGTGGAAATAGAACTGAATCGACATCTGTGCCGAAGGGTCAGCTTGCCGGATGGGACCATGGATGGGACGGATGGGACATTTTGACAGCGTGTTATGTGTACGACCCACCGCATGGAGATTTAAGTATCAGCTAGAAGCAGTTAGCAGCTAACTCATAGTATTGAAGGGCCTTGATTGATCACTGTAGGACCTCTGTGTTGGTCTAACATCCCTGGCTACACTCTGTTCACAAGGGACAGAAGATGGCAGAATTAGAGATGGAAACAGCCTATGACTTAGAGTGTGTAAGGTTGACTATTGCCATTTCCCCAAATTTGTCCTTTTATCATAGTACCCTTACAAAGACCACCATCATCTGACATGTTTTATGAATTATTTGCACAACATTCTCAAAGAATGTGATTATGAGAAGGAGATAATACTCATGGGTGACTTGAACATAAGTTAGGGGAACAAAACATGCAGGAAAAAGCTTAAAGAGAAAAAGATTCAGTGATCATATTTCAACTGGACAGCACTGCAAAGTAATTCCCGAGAGTGAGCAGCATAATTTTACTTCTGCCATTGGCTGAATTGATTGGTCCAATTTGCTGTTCAGTGACGATATATAGTCTGGCTATAAAATACTGTTGACAGTGCTTAACAGCGTTACTGTGGTCTTTATAAGAGTAAACAAAATTGTGAAACGTCTTTGCCATGGCTTAATGAATATGTTTTTTTAGAAAGCAGCCAATGTCTTGGGATGGTTTTCTTACCAGTGGATATCAAAACCCTGAATAAGTACTGCTTAAAGTATCCAGGTTGAAAGTCAGCTTTCCCTAAAATAAAAGTATTAAATAGGAAAGGTATTCTTATGTCAAAAATGCCCTTCAGTATTTTGTGCATCTCAGACCAAAACTGTCTTATTACAGGGCACTCCCAAAATATATGTCAGTGATTTGCATCTTGGCTCCTGCGGCTTAATGAGTATCTAAGAAGACACATAAAAGAAAGAAGCGTTAAATTCATTTAACCATTTTGTAGCAAAGCTTTGACCCAGTAGTGCAGTGTGAAGTGTTTGCATTTCATGACAACGTTTTTGAGCAGCTTGACCTCTGCACCCTGACTGCTACTTGATATTCCTGTGTGACCTTGATGAAGCCACTGTGGAGATATGATAACTAGTAGCAGGCCAGCGTTTAAGGTCATGCTGTGCTCGCAGAGGAAATAAAAGGATTGTATGGATAAAAGGAATACTGAATTTTAAGGTTAATTATTGGCACATTAGCCCCTGCTGCCAAACTTTTGCTAAATCCACTACAAGGTCATTGGATTTGTGGTTTTACTTTTGGAAAAAAAGAAATTGCCCACACAAAGATTCATAGCCTTCGTGTACACCTCTTCAAATGTAATCATCAGCTCTTCAAAGTGAATTGTTTCCAGGCTCAGCTGGCAGATCGCGTTGAGGGATATCTGTACCTTTCTGAGCGGATGAAATGGCTTCTAAATCCCCGTCCTCTCTCAGCTGTCTTTGTTACACTTTCACCACAGCCATTGCAGCTATTTTTGGGTTTTCATCGCTTTCCAATGGTCACAGTTACCTCCTGAATTTTCATACGCCCCCACAGGCATGAAGGGTAAACAAATGCACAATAGCAGGCTGCAGCAAGTACACACACACATCTGACTGCATTTCTGTTTCATGGGTGGATAACTTGGTTGTTGATTTACCTTGCAAGTAAAAAATCTACCACTGTTCTGCAGCAGACACAGCAAAAACAAGTTTTTTTTAGTATTTTTAATGGGTTATTTTAAGTATTTTTTCTACTACTAACGACCATCTGCTTCCCATAATTAGTCACTCTGAAGCCTAGAGGGATTCTTTCATGAACACAACTCCCGAAATAATGTCTAACTGTTTGAATCTCCCAGCAGTACATTTCTGCAAACCGACTGCATGTACAGCGCCTTGAACATCCTCCAGATCTACAGCCATACACGTCTGAAGTGAATATAAATCAATTCTAAAGTCGACCCAGGGCAGACGAGAGTGGTGGGCAGCTCGGAGCAAGTGGACCAGAGCAGGCAGAAAGCATTAGACTGCATTCCTCAGGGTCTCTTCTGCCCTTTACCCTCTAGCTTGTCAGATAATCATTCAGTCGGTCGGACCAGCGGTGGCTGTGGAGTCTGGCTCTCTGGCTCAGTGGCTGCCAGCTGAAAGTCATTGGCCATGTGGCTTTTATTATGCTCTCATTAGGGGGCAGGGGACAAGTCTGTGTGTGTGTGTGTGTGTGTGTGTGTGTGTGTGTGTGTGTGTGATTAGTTGGTAGATGGGGGAGGGGTGTCTTCAAAACAGTGAACAGAGGGAATGCACTGTAGTAGACCCCCAGGCTCTGATTTACCTTAGTCTGCCTCACATATACACACAAAGTGATATGCACAGACACACACTCCCTTGTGCATGCAAGTCTTGTTTAATGAGTATGCTTTTATGCACACACACACACACACACACACACACACACACAGGACCTCCTTTGTTTAGTCTGTCTTACAGACTGTGCATTCTCAGCAGTGATCTGTTCTCATCTTCTGAAAACTTAAGTCTTCCCCTTCAAAATTTGTCTGTGACTATCAGTGTTAGTCTCCTGCATTTATTACCATCATCGTATAAATAATGTCAGTCTGCAACAGTGATTTAAGCACAAAAAATATTCTGTCTCTCTATGAAGGAGACTTATCAGGCTATAAATGCATTTAAGGAATAAATATGGCCAAACATATGGATGACATATTTTAAAACATGGTTTTACTTGAATCACTT
Source organism: Epinephelus lanceolatus (assembly GCF_041903045.1). Taxonomy (NCBI): domain Eukaryota; kingdom Metazoa; phylum Chordata; class Actinopteri; order Perciformes; family Serranidae; genus Epinephelus; species Epinephelus lanceolatus. Next base: position 8,790,078 of record NC_135750.1, read on the forward strand.
CCCGAATAGCAGAAACCATTTCAACAATATAAACGACAGGAAAGACAACTGTTGACAGCTGACAGAGAGGGGCTTGACAGTAATATGTGTGTGTGAGTGTGTGTGTGTGTGGGGGAGTAGTTCATGAAAAAAGTCAGGCCTGCTATTTTTGCTTGGAAAGTTAAACAGTGTTCCATGTGTGTAGGCGAATGTTTGGTGTGTCTGTTGACATAGTGTTGTGGTGTCTACTGTCTCCATAAGAAAGAAAAGAGTAGACATAGTTGTTTGTGTGTTAAGTGGTGGGTTGGCTCAAAGAAATATGAGGAGAAAACAATGAAGATAAACAAGAGAAAATGCCAATATGCCTATAATTGTGCCTCCATGCCGACGATAGCCATGGCTGGAGGCATTAAGTTTTCAGGTTGTCTGTCAGTCTCATTCTTGTGAATGCGATATGTCAAGAACTCAACTATGGCACAACTTACCACTTGGACTCAACAATGAACTGAAGAATTTGGTGGTCAAAGATCAAGGCCTCTGTGACCTTGCATCCTTTGCAATCTCGTGAACAGGATATTTCAAGAAAACCTCTAGGGAATTTACTTAAATTTGGTACAAATGTCCACTTGGACTCAACGATGAACTGATAAAAATTTGGTGGTCGATGGTCAAAGGTCAAGGTCACTGTGACCTCGTCTCTTATTCACATGAATGCGGTATTTTAAGAACCTCTTGAGGTATTTGGCACAAACGTCCACTTGGACTCAACAATGAACTGATAAGAATTTGATGGTTGAAGGTCAAAGGTCAAGGTCACTGTGACCTTGTCTGTCTTATTCACATGAATGCTGTATTTGGTGTCAATTTGGTGGTCAAAGGTCACCTCGCAAACATGTTTTTGGCCAAAACTCAATAATTCATACACTAATTATAACAAAATTTCACAGAAATGTCTAATGTAATAAAATTATGTGGTGACATTATACAGTACAGGCCAAAAGTTTGGACACACCTTCTCATTCAATGCGTTTTCTTTATTTTCATGACTATTTACATTGTAGATTCTCACTGAAGGCATCAAAACTATGAATGAACACATGTGGAGTTATGTACTTAACAAAAAAAGGTGAAATAACTGAAAACATGTTTTATATTCTAGTTTCTTCAAAATAGCCACCCTTTGCTCTGATTACTGCTTTGCACACTCTTGGCATTCTCTCCATGAGCTTCAAGAGGTAGTCACCTGAAATGGTTTCCACTTCACAGGTGTGCCTTATCAGGGTTAATTAGTGGAATTTCTTGCTTTATCAATGGGGTTGGGACCATCAGTTGTGTTGTGCAGAAGTCAGGTTAATACACAGCCGACAGCCCTATTGGACAACTGTTAAAATTCATATTATGGCAAGAACCAATCAGCTAACTAAAGAAAAACGAGTGGCCATCATTACTTTAAGAAATGAAGGTCAGTCAGTCCGGAAAATTGCAAAAACTTTAAATGTGTCCCCAAGTGGAGTCGCAAAAACCATCAAGCGCTACAACGAAACTGGCACACATGAGGACCGACCCAGGAAAGGAAGACCAAGAGTCACCTCTGCTTCTGAGGATAAGTTCATCCGAGTCACCAGCCTCAGAAATCGCAAGTTAACAGCAGCTCAGATCAGAGACCAGATGAATGCCACACAGAGTTCTAGCAGCAGACCCATCTCTAGAACAACTGTTAAGAGGAGACTGCGCGAATCAGGCCTTCATGGTCAAATAGCTGCTAGGAAACCACTGCTAAGGAGAGGCAACAAGCAGAAGAGATTTGTTTGGGCCAAGAAACACAAGGAATGGACATTAGACCAGTGGAAATCTGTGCTTTGGTCTGATGAGTCCAAATTTGAGATCTTTGGTTCCAACCGCCGTGTCTTTGTGAGACGCAGAAAAGGTGAACGGATGGATTCCACATGCCTGGTTCCCACTGTGAAGCATGGAGGAGGAGGTGTGATGGTGTGGGGGTGTTTTGCTGGTGACACTGTTGGGGATTTATTCAAAATTGAAGGCACACTGAACCAGCATGGCTACCACAGCATCCTGCAGCGACATGCCATCCCATCCGGTTTGCGTTTAGTTGGACGATCATTTATTTTTCAACAGGACAATGACCCCAAACACACCTCCAGGCTGTGTAAGGGCTATTTGACCAAGAAGGAGAGTGATGGAGTGCTGCGGCAGATGACCTGGCCTCCACAGTCACTGGACCTGAACCCAATCGAGATGGTTTGGGGTGAGCTGGACCGCAGAGTGAAGGCAAAGGGGCCAACAAGTGCTAAACACCTCTGGGAACTCCTTCAAGACTGTTGGAAAACCATTTCAGGTGACTACCTCTTGAAGCTCATGGAGAGAATGCCAAGAGTGTGCAAAGCAGTAATCAGAGCAAAGGGTGGCTATTTTGAAGAAACTAGAATATAAAACATGTTTTCAGTTATTTCACCTTTTTTTGTTAAGTACATAACTCCACATGTGTTCATTCATAGTTTTGATGCCTTCAGTGAGAATCTACAATGTAAATAGTCATGAAAATAAAGAAAACGCATTGAATGAGAAGGTGTGTCCAAACATTTGGCCTGTACTGTATATCAGAAAGGTCAAAGGTCAACTTCACTGTGACGTCATATTCTGGAGAGAAAAAACACTTTTTTGGCTGTTAATCAAATCTCAGGAACAGAAGGGGAGACATTTGGTCAGATACTGAATTGGTGACTAATCTTGGATGCTCACCTTGAAACTGTGCTAGTCGTATAGATCTTCTGTGCTGCCGGGTTGAAGATGTGTGTGAAGCATCCATGTTTTCGCAGATGTGGATGTAAAGTATAAGTGCAACTGGACTACTGCGCGGAGGCGTACAGCTACAAGGCAGTGATTCTACTTTTTTGTATTTTATCGTTTTTCTTTTTAAGATCATCATATAAATTACTAGGGATGCACCGAAATGAAAATTTGTGGCCAAAGCCGAATAATATTAAACGCTTGGCCGAATACCGAATATCGTTGTTTAGTTTTTCATTAGTTTTTGCAGATGAACCCCCTCCAGATTAGTGTTGTCACGGTACCAATATTGGGACCCACTGTGCAATACCAATGAAAATATCATGGTTCTGAGTAGTATCACGATACCACAGCAAAAATGAGGCAGATGTGCCTTTTGTCATTTATGCAAAGATAAATCACTTTTCTATAATACATCAATGATATTTCGATGGAATAAATTAATTATTGACTTATTCATACTTCAAAAACAGCATCGATGAGTGATGAACATAGGGGGGATCAAAATAAAATAAATAAATAAAATAAGAATCAACCAGCCACCCTCCTCCCCTGACAAGCCCCTTCATAAGTAACGAACAGTCCCTAAAGTGCGGTGAGGTTTGTGGGCCGTGAACAGCTTGTATCTCCTCTGACACGTCACATACCTGTGTTCGGCTGGCTCGGCTGTTCAGGTAGCTACTTCTGGGCAGTCCACACACCAAGAGGAGGATATTATTGGAGCCGACTTATCCGTCGCCGGTAAGCCGATGGCCGCCGTATTTGACAGGAATACATTACTGTCTGTGTCTGTGACCCCCGTTCAATCCACAATCGGTGGGATTCGCCTTTCATTTCTGCTGCTGGTTGAAATCTGTAGGCTGCTCGCACAGCGTGCTGAATGATTTAAACGTGCAATATGTAATTTTCTGCTGCTAGGGGTCTCAAACCAAAACAATAACAGAAGACGGAGTTTGCCTATTTTGCTCGCTCAAAACTATTTTTAGTCGCAAATGCGAGTGCAGTGATGGACGGATCACCACACTGCCGACATTTTACTCCGCGCGTCACGGCACGCTGTTTGATTGCGTTATCAAAACACGCTGCTATTATTCAGCCTTGCTTTTAACTTATTCCACCAAATACCGAATGTGTGTTTTTTTTTCAATATTCACCCAAATATATTCGGTTACCGAATATTCGGTGCATCCCTATAAATTACAGTACGTGGCTTGTTCCATGTGAAATGAATAATCAAGTATAAATTCTCACGTCATTTTTTTTAAGCCGTTGGAATGAGACTGGCTTTGGCGCTTCAGTTTCCCGGCTCTCTCCTATGGCTCTCTCTCTCACAGACACAAAATTAAAAAAAAAAAAAAAGACACTGTGTGAGCAGGCGAGTCATGTGCCTTTGTATCTGCAGGACTCCAGGCCATGACTGTCTAGTGGCATTTTGTGACCATGGAGCACCGCTGCAACTTGCAAATATCCTAAACATATGAATTGGAGAGCTGGTAGTTTGTTTTCCACTCACAATAAATAAATCCTCATGTTTAACGGCATTGCTGTCACAGCTTAACTTTGCACCTACTGCTAACGTCTAACTTTTGAGGGGAAGCTTCAAGTTCATAGCAAAAACATCAACACTTCCTGCTCAAGATGAGTGGGTGTTTCAGAACAAAAGCACCAGTGGTTCCGCTTTGATGTTTTTAATTATAACAGTACTTTTATTTAACTTTACTGTAACAGCACTGCATTTAACTTTGTTATATCAGTATTTTATTTAACTTTATTCTAACAATACTTAAACTTTATTGTGACCTTACTTTATTTAACTTTGTTATAACAGTAGTTTACTTACTTTTTTAGTCGTCTACAGTAATTTAGAGGATCTTTCAGAATATTGAAGTATATTTTGTGTATTGTGATATAGCCTAAAAAAATTGCAATTTTATTTACAGGCCATATCACTCAGCCCTGAGTCAGACTGTGTAGCGTGCACTGTTGGTCATGACACTGACCTCAGCTCCATGCTGTCTGTCTCTGACACTATCTCGTCCTATAAAGCACAAATGCTCTGAAATAATCTCGGAATAAGGTTCAGCCAACTCTGTCCTCTGCTCCAGTAAGATGGGCTGAATAAACTCTGGCATGCCGTCAAAGCAATATCAGATTGCTTGTACCAGTTTCAACCCTGACATGCAAGTCATCGGGTCCTGAATGAATCTATTCATCGTGGCAGAAGATCGGGTTGTAGTAACTGACTGCACACACACAGAGCTACATATATTTATTTTTCTTATTATTCACTCACATCCTCGCACACAGATTAACAATGGCATCGCAGGAAGAAGGGTTAGTCACTGGCCGTCAGACCTCTTGTTTCCTGCTAGGAGGATAAAGCGGGGGGGGGGGGGACAGGAGGTGAAAAAGGAAGGCGAGATGAGTAAATGCAAACACTCATGAGGTGCGGATGATTTGTAACAATGTTGAAGGAACGAAGGAAGGAAGGGTGGATGCATGTTGCAGAGAATAAATGGATGGATGGATGGATGAAGTGAGCATGTGTGAGAAGGGAGGGAGGGAGAGATGATGCGGCGAGCAGAGAGACAGTTACGCCTCCTTGAAGCCCTCTTGCTGCTGCTGCTGGAGGGAGATTTCTCTTTTCTATTTTCAACCCTGCCTCTTTGCCTTCCTTTTGCTCTCTTTCTCTCCCTTGGTTTCTCTATTTCTATATCCCTCCCCTGTGTTTGTGTTGCCTGTGCTCTGTGGTGCTTTCCCTCTTTTGTCTCTCTCCCCTTCATCTCTGCCTCTTACCATTTCTCCCTCATGCTCGCCCCTCTCTAGCTGTATAAATTATTTATCCTGTGAGGGTCCTTATCTTTCCTACGTTGCTTCAGTAGATTTGCTGAGCTAAATCCCTTCCCTGACTAGAATAGGTTCTTATTCTTATGGCTTTAATAGTGTACCATTAAGCTCTGCAGCTGTAAGAATTAAGTTTTATCGGCCGTCATCCTTCTTGGTACAGTCAGTCCTCTGCAGGTGCAGTTACTTAATCAGTTTAGTTACAGCTGTTGCAGGGGAGGACATCATGAAGGCATGGGTATGCTAGTTTGATGTCTGACAATGGTGGGAGGCAAAAGTGTGACTATACATTCAAAAGCCCTGTTTTCACCATGCAGTACAATTAGGTAAAGTTCAGTTCGGTACAATTTTCCACTGTGAAAAGTTGTGGATGGTACAAATGGAAACATTCCTTACCATCCCCATTTTTGGTCCCCCCTCTGTTGGGGTACCTGATCTGGTACTAAAAGGTGGAGCTGTGAACACTGCAGTCTGTGGACTGGTCAGTAGCGGATGGTCAATGAGTTGAGTTGGGGCTGGTTTTGAAGCTTACTCTATGTATGAGTTGATGGCGTAAATCAATCAGCACACCATAAATTTCAGTGTGACAACTTTGACCATCACTTACCTATTTATTGTCTTTCTTGAATGACATATACTTTTAGTAATGGATGGATCTTCAAGTGTTTAAAAATATTTATTGATTTCGACCAGATTATGTGAACTGCATATATCTCAATCCTCCCTTGAAGAAAAAAAAAGCATCGTTCCTGTGGGCTCCAGCAACACTAAACCCCTGAGCTTGCCTGAGAAGGACTAAATGCACAAACCTGCTATTTTTAAATACCCCATGGAGAGAGACTCTCACTGCAGCCTGTTCTATTTTGTTCTGAAAATGTTGGTGTGCAGCCTCGTTCTGTGGACAATAAATGAGGTGCAGACTGATAAAGGAGGAAATACAGTGAGTGCTGGATGGAGCAGTGAGTGACAACAACCCCGCCCACATGAAAGAGGACTGTTTGCAGTAGAAATGCTAGGGTCTAGGTACCATGTCTGAAGGGTTACTGTTGGTTCCAAAGGTACCATACTGAAAGTGTTTGGTGGAAACAGGGCTAATGGTGGGGTGTCTGCATGTCTGCTGTCATAGAGAGGAGTGATGTGATAATCTTTGAAATGTTGGGATCATGATGCACACTTTTAAATTCAGCCATTCATCGTGTTACACGTGGTTGAACACACAAAAATTGACAGGTAGTTTGGCAAAGAATAACTAAAGTGATTTATTGTCATCTTGGGAAAATCAAAGAAGTTGTAGGACATAGCTCCAATGTCAGAATAGTGTGGGTGGAAATTGTTAGATGCCCTTTCACCTTCCATAAAGCACTTCTGTTAGAGGGTACTGATTACCAATACACACTACAGTGCAGTGCAAGACCCTGTGAGCAAAAAGTAAATGTTTTCTTTACATTAATTTAGCTGTAGCTGGAAACTTTCCCTGAGACCTAGAATAACAGAATTCACCGTCTCTCCTTGGCTGCACTGCAGAACAAATGAGATTACGGCTGAATTTCTGTATCATGACAGAAACATCCCGACAGCCAGTCTTAATGGGTAAATCAACAGTGAACTCACATACAGAGGAAAAAGGCTGCTGCAGAGCTTTAGTTTCCACCAGATGGAAGGAAAAGCAACCTGCTATGACATCACTGGTTGAACCGTGGCCAAAATACAGCATGAAAGTTCAGTCCAGAGAGCAACAGCAGCAGGTTTCCTTCCCTTATCAGTGTTGGTTTGTCCTTTAAACTCCTGGCTTGGGCCTAAGATCAAATATTAATTGCCATAAGTATATTGGTTGATAATATTGGTCTACAGAGACAGACCTTTTTGTTTAAGAGTAAAATCCTTTTTGTTTAACCAGAAGCAGCCCCAAAATCGCTATCGCCAAACCCACCACACTCCATTTAAATCAAGTGTAATTTTATCACTGGGAAACACACTTCATTTAATGTCAACAGAAACAAAACTCAGACAGAATATCTTTATTCATCTTTCCACTGTTCCAAGAATTACGACTTTGGTTTGGTTGAAATAAACTCACCCAATTAGATGTGAAAATATGCTGGCTCCATGCACACTAAAATTACTGCTTATTCTAGTGGAGTCTGGTGGGTTTGGCATTGGTGATTTTAGGGCTGTTTCTGGTCAAACAAAAATGATCTTACTCTGTAAATAAAGGTCTATGACTGAAGGGATCCTTCATGTAAATTGTCAGACACTTGAAACAATAATCTGAACATGTCAGTAGCAAAAACAAGCACTTTTAGTGGACGTAAATTGATATTGAGCAGTGAGCATGCCCAGAATGGTTACACTGCAGCCTGGATCAGCCAGTTTCAAAAATTGTATTTCCCATTAGTCACTCAGACACAAGAGCATGGTAAAATTGGGTCCATATTGAAAAATGCGGAACTTACATTTTAAAAGATGAAGATTTAACCTGCCACATTGAGGTCTTGATTCCTCACTAACACATTGACTTGTGTGTCTCTGTTGAGCCAAGAGAAATGAGAGGAAGGAGATTGATTTGTTGGTCAGGAGGATTCTGAGAAATTGATGGACAGATCCTCTGTTATTGGCGCACTGAGCTCTCCCAAAGGAACAGCTTGGTCGTCTGTTTGCAGCTCACAGACAGACTCCTTTCTCCAGTTATTTTGTTTCTTAGAAGATTCATCTATAATTGCGATGATACTGAGATGCAGCTTTATTATCTACTTATTTGATTTGCATTTAAAATAACGTGGGAAGTCCAACAAAGTGTAAAGTCGTAGATCAGAGTTGTCTTCCTATACGGCTGCCATTTAGCTGTTCCTGCTGTGATGATTGGCTCATTAAACTGAGACCACCCGACACCGAAAACATGCTGCCACTAATCTGGATTTATTATTGTGAGAGCCGGACAGTGTTAGCACTCGCTACCCCCTGGGCCACATAATGGGCTGGCTTATCACACACACACTGCACCAAACAGGGAAAGTACATAGACACAGATACACAACTTGCATATACCATACCACTTGAGCTCAGGCCTGTTGAGCACGCTAACAGCTGTTTGTGGGTTTCAGCAGTTTCTGTCAATATGTCCTGACATGTGGAAGTTCATCCTGCCAGCTCTCTGCACTGTGGAAAACATTGTGGCAGCTAGAGGAGGGGGTTTATTAGTGGGAAACTGTAACAACCTGAGGATTTAGTTAATTGGTACGCCCAAATTAATGCGGGCTAGATGGAGGATTTTTCCAAAGTGGCACCTCAGCTGTGACTGACTAACTCTTGATTTGTTTATTAAAGGAAAATAAATTTGAACATGTGCCAGGGCAGGCAGATGAGTAAGACCCCATCTGCCTCGGAAACAGCTGCCGTAACTATTTTATAGCTCAAATTGAAAAAAATGTTTTCTAATAAAACACTTAATAAGACTTTGTTATAAAGAAAGGCTTCACACGTATAATCATGATAGTCATCACTCTGCATCAGTCACCTGATCTCTCATTTTGTGGGGAAGTGCTCGAGGCATTGGTGTCTACAGCTGTCAGTGAAACAACTTATCAATAGATTAACCTCTGTGTGTTTTTGCTCCTTAAACCATAAAGGCTGATTGAACAGAATGTCAGGCGAGACAAAGCAGAAACTAGACCAAGTTTAATAGTTGTAAATTGTTTGTTGTTTGGTTTTGAGTGTCATTTTGTTGGGCGTCTCATGCAGACATACTTTAAGTGGTTTTGCTGTTGTCACAATACTCTGTATCTTTTTTTTTCTTTAGAGCAAGGTCTGGAGGAGATGAAGAAACTTTTGCTGCTGCTACTCGGCTGCGCTGTCCAAGTAAGAGCACATTTTAGTCCACTGAAACACTTACACACTTCACATGTGTAATTCAGGTTTTGAGGAGCAGAAACCAAGCAAGTTCATAACAGGTGGAAATCAATATATAGGTGCTATAAATGATCCAACCCTGTGATCTTCAGGTCTTCAACTGAGCTACTTGCAGAAATGTTCATTACTTTTATTGCTCGTCTTGTAGCAATTTAATTCCAAAGCCTGACTAATTTTGGAAAAAGTCTGCCTTTACTTCAGCCTCCCCTGATTACAGCTATTTGCTCCCTTTGATAAAACGAATTCAACTCTTTTGAACAGCTAATGCTTTGTAATAAATGGCGTGGCAGACCTTTCCTGTCTTGTGACAAAGCCCCATTCAGCTCTTACTCACTGCATTTCAGACAAGGCCATTGACCTTTCACCAGCTCAATTGTTTTAGCAAAAGGATGCCATAGTTCATTCATTCATGCGAGTAACTCTGACTTCATATTGTGTCGACTTGAAGCTGGCATTCAGCACAGCAGGACTTGGTGCTGAGTAAGAACTGGCACACTGTACACTACCGATGTAAGTTCTTTTTCAGTGTCTTGTTCTTATCTGATCTTCTGCCAGCAAGACAGGAAAATGATCTTTGTCTGATCCAGAAGATAAACTTGCATTTGGAGACTACACAACTACTCCTTCTTGGCATGCATCAGAGCAGCTCCTGCCTTGGGTGTGCAGTGTTGGTCTACTAACCTTCAGTTGACCCCCAACCCACTGAAAGCTTAGTTTATACTAGTGTGAGACACTGTGGTGTGGGCCTCCGTAGATGCTGTGCGAGCTATGAGCATGCACAGAAGCATTTTTGAACGCGTTGTTTGTTGCAATATGCTCCAAAACGCTAGGCAGCAAACAAACAAAATATTCTGTGGATAAACAAGAAGTCAACAGTTGTTATCAGAAGAACGTTACTGGAAATATAGGCTGTTTGGCAACTGTAGCGAACACCGACGTACCGCTGAACATTACATTTGTTTACTGTAATTACAAATCTGTCTTACCTCAAGTTGAAATTATTTTATACTGCTTTGTTTCCCCCGAGTTGCAACTCTTTTCTGTGAGGCCGTTTTTTAGTTCTGCAATCTCTCATGTTCTTTCACACTGCAGCAAAAAGCCTCTTCCCACTTCAGTGGCCATTTTTTTCCAATAATTGAAGACCATTTGACTGTTTCCGTGGTCTCTTGATGAGGAGTCAGTATTGAAAATCATTAGAAATGTCTGCACAGGTGAACCTGCATGGCCAGTCTTCCCCCAAAGGTGTTCCTGTAGAGCTGAAAACCACAGTGAGCGCCCAGTTACAAAAACTTCTGCCATGCAAAACTCGTGCTGGGGACACTACAGCAGGTGTAAACCAAGCAAAACTCTTTAACATGTCTTTCTCATTCTCCATCTCTTTTCCCTTCCACTTCTGTTTATAGTGCGAGAAGAAGGAAGAGTACATTGAGCGTATCCAGACTCTGGACTTTGACACCAAAGCTGCCATCGCATCCCACATCCAAGAGGTATTTCCCTTCTATAGTAAACAAAACTGGAGAGAACTGAGATATATCAGCTCTTAGACCTCTTTTGGGTGGCGAGTAGTTTAAACTTTTGGGAAAAAAAATGTACTAGTAGCATGTAAATAATGCAAAATTTGAAGGCAGTGATGGTTAGTGATGATATAATGTTTGTGATTTTAGGTGACTCATAATCAAGAGAACGTGGTGGACCTGCAGTGGTTGGAAAGTGGGGAGATGCCTCCTGAGGACCTGGACAGCCTCTCCAGAAACCTGGCTTTCCACCTCAAACGCCTGGTGGATGAGAGGGACACACAGCTGGAGGTAATGACATACACACTTTTTGTGTGTGTGGATGTATTGAGCCGTGTTGGAAAATCCCTGAAGCAACAATAGCCGATAAACAAGTACAATTAACAGGGCAGAGCAAGGTACAACTAGGAAAGTATGGTACATCTTGTGTGTTTTTCTTTTCTCTTTCTATGGGTGTGGGGGGAAGGGGAGGTTGTCGTGAGCAGATTGGTGTTTGTGGATGTCTATTACAGTTCTGCGAACAGAACTACTGCTAGTCAGGGTTATGTGGAAACTTTTCCCTTTTTTGTCGTTACCACAAAAGAGCAGCCTCAGGAAGGAAGGGTTGAAACTGTTAACTGTCTCATGGACAGAGGGTGTGTGTGTGTGTGTGTGTGTGTGTGTGTGTGTGTGTGTGTTTCACTTAGAGTATATGCGTCATTAAATGAGTTTCCAACCCATAGGGTGCAGATGCCCACGACTGATAAGGCCGATCTTTGTGTGTGTGTGTGTGTGTGTGTATGTGTGTGTGTGTGTGTGTGTCAGAGGTTCTAATAGCCTCCAGATTATCACTGTGTAGTCCAGCCGCTCTCAATTAAAATCCCATTTCCTGTCACGGGCACTTGATCAAAATCGGCTGTGTGTGGGACTGTGGATGTGCTTTTTGCCCTAATGCCTAGTGTCTAGTTTCGGGTGGTGGGGATGCTTCAGGGGGATCCATGGATCCACTCTCCTCTTTGTTTCTAGTCTATGACAGTTGAGTCGTTGAATCCTTCTTCGTACTCACGCTGTTGCAGAAAATAACAACACTGGAAGAATAGCACAAATTCTCCTGAATACAGATTCAAAATTATAAATATTTTTTGTAGTGTCCTTTCTTCTGAAGACCACACTTTAAGGAGTGTGAACTCCCACAGCCTGACTTCTATTATTGGCCACTCACACATAGCTAGAAGCAGGGTGGCTGGGGGTCCTTAAAAAGTCTTAAAATGTCTTAAATGCACATTTGCTAATAAAAGGCCTTAAAGTATTAAATTGTGTTAAATTCAGATGGGTCTTAAATGTTTTTTAGTCACGTCACCTTGTAATGTGTGGTGTTGGTGCTATAAGAAACATAATTCTAACAGGAGGGAAACAATATTGGACGTGGTCACGTACTTCAACACAGCACTTGTATGTGCGCAATACCCCTATTTTTGCCCCCTCACACACATTAGATCACACAGTGAGTCTGCATCGTTAAACTAGGACCTTGCAAGGTGTCGAAAAATTGAAAAATGCAAGTTTAAGGACAAATAGCTTAAAAGATTAAAAACAATTACTTGTGGTGTTTAAAGCCAGAGTCTGGAAGTGTTTATGAGGCAAACTGCGCTCTATGTCATTTCAAATGTGGTAAAATGGGGATCAGGGCGGTGGAATCGCACATGCAGAGCCGTAAGCGCATTTTTACTGTTCACTTTGAACTGACATCAATGTGTTTACTTAGAGTATATTTTCGCTTTTGGTGTGTGTTTCCATCGCAAGTTAGGTCTTAAATTTCATTTAAGGTGGAATTTAAAAGGTCTTTAAAAGTCTTACATTTAACTTGTTCATACCTGTAGACACCCTGTGAAGTCTCACTTCCTGCCCTCTCTTCCCCTGTTTCCATGCAGACTATAGTGGAGTTAACCCAGGAGAGAGACTGTGTGCAGCTGTCCCCACTGGCTCCCTGTCCCACCCAGTCTCCCGGTGACTCCCCCAGTATGAGGAGGACCGAAAGCCGACAGCACCTCTCTGTGGAGCTGGCCGACGCCAAGGCCAAGATCAGACGGCTTCGACAGGAACTGTAAGTGCAAAAGGTTTATCAGCCCGATAAAAACATACTGAACTTGGGCAAAGGGGACAGAATGCAGAAAAACAGGAACTATACGTCCGTAGTTAGTCACAGACGAGCTCAAGAACCACATACAACAAGGTCATTTGCTGGAATTGGACGGTAACAATTCACCCTAATTTTTTTGCTACTGTAGTTCCCATTTTTACTTCTTTTACTGTCATGTGTTGAACTGGGAACTCAGAGTCCCATATCGTAATTGGCCAAGTCATGATGATGATGTCAGGTCCTCTTGGTTTGGGCTTATACTCCTTTTGATGTCAAAAGGAATCGAGGCATTCGTCATGAGTGTTTGAATACACAGTTCACTGTGTCTATACTCAATGGTTATGGAACTTCCTCAGCATGAATTTGAAGAGATGTGTTTCATGATCTGTCAATGGCTGTATCATTGTCCTTCTTTTGGCATAGTTATTTATTATTTTATGCCTTTAAATAGGTAGCGATAGTGGAAAGGTGACTGGAAACGATGGAGCGAGAGAGGTACAACAAACGTCCCTGGCCCGGACTGAACCAGGGGATGTTCATGGTTGCAGTCTTAACCTTCAAACAATGGGGCGCCCTGTTTTTGGCATAGTTGGACCTGTTGCACTGGATGGTGGCTTTGACTGTTTGGAGACCTGACTAGTTACATCCTTTGAACAAAAAATAATGACAAGGTATTGAAGTTTTAGGTTATGGAAAGGCTTCTTCCTGATGGGTAATCACTATGACCCTGTTTATGCTTGGTTTTAAAATGCGTTTTGCTGATCCAAACACAAGTGGACAGCTGAGACACACCGCCGTTCACACCTGTCTCTATCATGCGCCTCCAAGGTTTCCAGCTGATCACTTGTGTTCAGACTTTGTTGCTGCCTACATCACTTACAATAGAAGGTCAAAGGTCCACACTCTTGCCTGACATGTTAGCGGTTGTGTCAGAGCAGCTGGAGGTAGGGTGTCAGCAGAATCCAACACGTCTCCTTCCATGGGGCACAATGATAGACGGCTATGCAACCCTTTGTCCTAAAATGTGCAGTTGTAGAGCACTAGCACGCTGTCACAAAAACAACCACTACGCACATTGATGACGAATTTTCCTGTCAGGGACATATCAGGACACATTAGCATTTACACTACAAAAGATATGGGGTCATATCCATCCCAGACCACCTCTGCAAGTGTTTTGATTGATCGGATCAGAATTTGTCTTGATGGTTTACACATTTTAAACTGGGGTCTGTGGGTTTATGCTCTCACTGTAGTTGTTATTTGTAGTTTAATGAATGCATTCAGGCCTCAAACCTGATAAAGAACAACAATGACAATGCAGAGAGGAAGAGTCATGGAGACCATTTCCTTATTACATCTCTATTACTCACTTAGGATGAGGCTGTTGTGATGTCATACTGCACCACACACACAAGTAAACCCTGTCTCACAAACCTTGGTGAGGCCTTTTAAATTCTGCCTATGAATAATAGAGCTTCCTTTAAAGTGCTATAATCCCTGGCCAGACAAAGGCTTAATGGTCAACACAGACCAGTTACAAGAAAGGGAGCACGTCCCGACAAGGGGAAGCATTCAGAATGTTGCACAAACATCTGATCTATCAGACTGGCTGGCGTCATGAGGTTGATGTTGATACTGAATGCTTTGACAAAAATGTTTTTGTTGGTAGAAGGTTAAGAGGTGTTGTATACTTCACAGTCTATCCTTCTTTGATGCAGTGTATTCACGATTAAGTCCCCACTGAAGCTAATCCTGGATTAGATTTCAATGATGGTCTGATAATGTGTAGTTCCTCCTTCAAGGTGATCATTTGTGCACTTGAGTGGATCTGATTTCCACACTAGAGGAGCATGCATCACCTTAGGGAGTCATCCCTACACTGATTATAGCTCCTAGAGATGCTATATCATTCTGCCTGTTTTATCCCACAGACAGGGCCGTGTGTGAGGGCAAAATGCAACCAAGAATTATAGTTCTTTAACAGCTGGTTGTAGCTCAGAAAGAAGTACAGGTCACCCTCTGCTGGGTCACATGAAAAGAGTAAAAAGCATTTCTCCTTGAGCCTAAACTCATTCGTTGTGGTTCTCGTGCTGAAACGGGTCGACATTCATCACTGCAGACATGTCCCTTTTACATCTTGACCTACATTATGGCGATTTCTTCAGGAGACCTAAATAGGGCCACAAAACATCACCTGACAAGCCAATGAGATATTTTGTTTGTTGGTTTCCATGGTATTGTTTGCTTGTTGCTGTGAAAGGACAGAGGAGGGACAAAAAGGGCTTCAAGTCAGTCTGCGCTGATGTGGCGTGGTCACATGATCGCAGTTATTTTCTCTGAGGCAGAAGAGGAGTGTGTTTGTTGTGTCTGGGTGCATGCACATGCACAGATATTGTTTCTGCATACAAATGTGTGTGTTTACTGTGTGTGTTTGTGTGTGTG
Organism: Epinephelus lanceolatus; assembly: GCF_041903045.1. NCBI lineage: Eukaryota > Metazoa > Chordata > Actinopteri > Perciformes > Serranidae > Epinephelus > Epinephelus lanceolatus. Next base: position 8,805,693 of record NC_135750.1, read on the forward strand.
TCTGAAGGAGATCAGGTCAGAGCCGGGGGGTTTATGGTTCCCATAGTGGTCTGTTTGTTAATGTTTCTGTTGCATCTTGGCTGCTCTTGCTCCTGCAGTTCAAGCTCAGACACACACTGAGTTTATGACACACATTTAGAGTCGTATCTAGAGCTGCTTTTTTCAATGAGTCTTTTGTACTGCTTCCATTCATCTGCCTCTAATAGTCATTTAGCTTTAAATATAGATGCATTATACTTGTTCTTCCTTTTCAGCACAGTCAGGCTTATTTCAAAATATTATATATACTCAGTTGATGGTTCAATAGGTATACCTAGCTAAACTAATGCGGTCTAGAACAACAGCATTCCTGCAATAAATGCAACCATCATGAAGTTTGTCATGCTCAGTTTTGTTGAAACTATTTTAGAGAGGTCATAATGGTCATTTTAGGTCTGTCGCAGTAAGAGGGAGCTGAGCCAGAACGCAAAGCTTTCGATTTACTGGTCCATCGACTTCCCAACCCTCACCTATGGTCATGAGCTCTGGGTAGTGACCGAAAGAATGAGCTCGTGGATACAAGCGGACGAAATGAGTTTTCTCTGTGGGGTGTCTGGGTTCAGCCCTAGAGATAGGGTGAGGAGCTCGGAGTAGAGCCGCTGCTCCTTCACGTCGAAAGGGGTCAGTTGAGGTGGTTCGGGCATCTGATCAGGATGCCTCCCAGGCACCTCCTGTTAGAGGTGTTTCGGGCAGGTCTCACTGGTAGGAGGCCCTGGGGCAGACCCAGAACATGCTGGAGGGATTACATATCTCTTTTATCCTGGGAACACCTTGGGGTCCTCCAGGAGGAGCTGGAAAGTGTTGCTGGGGAGAGGGACGTCTGGGGTGCTTTGCTTGGCCTGCTGCCCCTTCGAGCCAGCCCTGAATAAACGGATGAAAATGGATGGATGGATGGATGATCATAGGTGTTTCTATTATTTTGTCCACCCCATTTATATTGATGAGGCTAAATAACAGAAACACCTATGTATTTTGCAACACCAGTTACATTATAACCTTCAAGAAGGTCAAATTTATTGCAGGATTATTGTGTCAGACTGCAGTAGTGTTGCTAGATGTACCTAATAAACTGGTAACAGAGTGGAAATGTACAATTTAGGCTGCAGTTTCAGATGGAAGATGCATTATTTATTTGAGATGTTTGGATCTGAAATATGACAGTATTGTCAAGCATTGTTTTCTTTTGGACGAGTGAACTGTAAGTTGATAAGAAACAAACTGAACTGAGAAACAGAATTGTAGCAACGGCAAATCATCACCCATTTCTGAGTTTGTCTTTAACCAGCCAACACAGCCTGAATGCCAGTAGATCAATAACTGCTACAAATCCTGACTAACTCAGTGAGCTGAAAGGCAGGAATGTTCTGTCACGCTGGAATTGGTTACAGACCAAACTTAATGTGCACATTATGTTCCAGACTGATGGAAAGAATATTAAACCAGCCTGCTGTTTTTTATCCTCATTAAGTCAGCACATGTTGTTGAATACATTTTTTGTTTATTGTAAAATTTAATGTTGAAGATCAGAATGTTAATGAAGTTGATTTTTTTTTATTATTCATTCTGTTTGATTGTTATTATTATTATTTTTTGGTTGTGTGTATAATTTCTTTATTTAATATTTAATAACATGTATAGTAGCTGTTTAACATGCCCAAGTTCCTAGTCACCAAAGCTAAAAACACACTGTTGGCACAGCCCCTAGCACGCACAGAATTCATTGCACTGCAGCTCGTCAACAGCCAACCACACAAAGTTATTACTACTTTTACTGAAAGATCTGTACCCCTTCTGCCTATGCATTAGCTAAAAATCATGTGTGGACAGCCCGTAATTAAACTTGATTTCTCACCTTAAGAGCTGATCTCCAGACCTGTGACTAGCAAGGCAATATGTTTTAGGCCTTTGACTTTATAATGATGGGATTGTGGGTCGTTTAACTCCTGATATTTTCTCAGTGTGTCCAGGAAAGCTAATGTGAGTCTAGCCGCCACCAATATGGGGTTGTGCGTAGAAAATAATAGGGGCGTATTTTTTGATGCGCAGTATTCAGTGCAGCTGTGTTTTCGCCTTAAGTCTGTAAGGTATCCCCATTTTGACTCGTGCTCGAGTTCCTTTCTGTATAGACCTGAGGCACTCATGGGGCAGAGAAAACTTGTACAAGATTTATTTTAGATCACAGAAGTGTCAGGTGAAGTACCTCTAACTTACATCTCTCCCAGTCCACTTCCAATTTTATGTCCTATTCGTGTATACTCCCACATATTACATGTTATTACACACTATAACACTGGTTAACACAGTCAAAAACTTATTGCGAACCTACCACACCTACATAGACTTCACATCATCTTCCAAGCACAACGTTGTACTCGTCTCTTTTTTGCCATGTTCACTAAACAGCCTTATGGCACGATACCTGTTGCATATTATTTATACCTTTATTCTAACACAGAAATAACAGCAAATATAAACATGACCTTTTCATAGTCCACTCCTGTACACTATTCAAAATGTAAAGTCTGTTGAGTAAACTAAAATAATATCAGAACCTATATGGTATGTCATACCAACACAGATGTTTTTACCAAATATAAATATAGATATATATGTGTGCTTAAGTGGCTCTTACATTTCCGGCCACAAATTACAAGGCAGGAAGACTACGTGGTTCTTACAACTCTTACAGCTTCCCTTTCTTTGTTACTTGTTATGCTGTTATAGTCAAGAAACAGTTCAAAATCTCACAGATGAAATGTGGAGACAAAAGTTAGCCATTTCCATGTGATAGTGTATATATATGTAACGGAATTTATTGTGTTAAAAATGCTTCTTGTTGTCTGTTTTTCAGATAGGGCCAAGATGTAGGGTTACAGAAATATTTAGATTAGGATGAGGAATAACCAGTGAGACATGTAGACTGGAATAAAGGTTGCCTTTGTCTCTTTGCTTTTCAAACCGTGCATACAAGTGTTTGTGTCTGTGCCTGCGCAGATGCAGCGCGTGTGAAACCATTAACATAAGCAGCAGAGCCAGCTGCATCCATAATATGAGCCCAAAGCTAATCTGACATGCTAGAGTTGACAGGTGTTTGTGATTTGGGGAAGGGGGGGGGTTGTTGTTGGAGTGGAAGGGGAGGGGCCGCAGGAGGTGGAGGGGGGTGAACTGATAAAACCAAAACAGAGACGGGTGAAGGAACATCCTGCCTGCGTATCCACTCCAACTTCCCAAATACTGTCAGCTGTGGGTGGAAGGAGGGGATAAATGAAAGAGAAGAACAAGAAAAGAAGGATGCCTTTTCCCTTATTGAGATGCACCGCGAGTCTCCAGAGAGCTGTAATCAAATAGGCCATCAGATGTTCAGTGGAGCGGTGTCATGCGTGCACACACACACAGAGCAGCATCTCAGGAATGCGGTGGTTTCCTTCAAAGCGGTGTGACACATTCTCCGTCTCTGGCAGGAGCCTGGAGAATTTGCACACACACACACAAACTCACACAGACAGCAAATGTCAGGCTGCCTTATTTCGCCGTCACTTAAACAAACAGATACAGCAGAGTGTTAGATAGCAGATAGCCAGACCCTACTATTAAGGCTGAAAGGATGACATATTTAATTCTGTGTTTTGCGCCACTTGCACACTCAGATCTAAAACTTTCTTCTCTCCTTTTCCAATCTTATCTGTGGTGGAAGTTTCTCTAGAATATAGGGGGATGAGGGGTTTGAGCCTCAGGGACAGATTTGCATATGTTTACCCCTGAAGTGGTCACAGGGTACTATGTTTTCTTCAGTTGTTTTTAACCACTGTCTTTCCCCTCTCTGTTTGTCATTGTGTGTTGTGTTGAGTGAGATGTCCAGAAGAAATAGGCTGTTTATTAGTAGCAGAATTCAAGGCAGGACACAGGAAAGACATTGTGTCCTGACCGTAGAAACTCAAACATACCAGACACAATTGACTATTTTTACTTAAGTAAACTGGGTTAGTGGGTTTAGTGATATCTTCAAATGAACATGTGAATTGCTTATTCTTCTAACTTGCCAACAAAGACCATTTATGCTTAATGCTAACAGTAGTTTCTGAATTGAGAAGGCTATACACTAAATCTTATCAAAATTAAAATGAAAGTAGTGCCTGAAAGTGATCTCTCATATCTTGGAAAATACAGACCTCCAAATAGTAACATAGGATTTCTTTTAATATTTTTACTTAACCCTTCAGTTCACCTCAAGTCTGACTATGTAAGTCAGTTAATTATGATGCTACAGCTTTAAAGGTCCAGTGTGTAGGATTTAGGAGGACATATTGGCAGAAATTGAATTATAATAATTAGGTTTTCTTTAGTGTACAATCCCCTAAAAATAAGAATTGTTTATTTTTTGTTACCTTAGGGTGCTTTCACACCTGCCCTGTTTGGTTCGGTTCAATTGAACTCAAGTTCGTTTGCCCCCTAAGTGCGGTTCGTTCGGGCAGGTGTGAACACAGCAATCACACTCAGGTGTGCACCAAAACAACCGGACTGAGACCTTCTTAAAGAGGTGGTCTCAGTCTGGTTACAAATGAACTCTGGTGCGGTTCGTTTGTGGTGAGAACGTGTTCTGACCTGGATCTGAACCAACTGCAGTCACATGACACATTGTTTGGGTTAAACATGAGCATGTTACAGTCCTGGAGGATTATTAATGTGCACCTCCTCCTGTACTGCCTTAATATGCACATTCAACACATTCAATGCATCAAAACATTGTTTTCTAGTTGGAGCTGCGCCTCGTTTTCAAACTGTATGGTTTGACTAAAATGAACAATGACAGCAATATAGTCCACGATGAGCAGCGCTAAAATCAACCTGCGTAGTTGTCCCTCCGTTGTGACATTAGAAAGTGTCACATTTATCTTGCAAGTGTACTCTTCTTCAACGTTTGCTTTACTTCCTGGATTTTTCCCACATGGAAATTCTGACCAATCAAGAGCAGCTTTCTCACATAAGGCGTTTGATCTGGTCCGCTTGTAAATGCTGCCGTGAGAACACGAACCAACTCTAGGCAATTATGCAACTTTGCAACAAAATTAGTCCCTGATTCAGACCAAAGCAAGACAACTCTAGGTCTGAAAGCACACTTAGAATGAGCTGTTTATATCTACATAGAGAGCAGGTCCTTGGAGTATGCCATGTTGTACCACCATGTTTCTACAGCAGCCCAGAATGGACAAACCAAACACTGGCTGTAGAAAAGGTGGTTAGTTTTTTCAGGTTTTTGCGTCAGCCACTTTGGTTAGCAGCCACTAATTCCCCCTAAATCCCTCTAAATCTTACACACTGCACCTGTAAACTCTTGCATGATTTATTGCAATGATTATTATGCAAGATATTACAAAATATTATCAAATGCCAACCCACTGAAACTAAAATACTTAAAGTTGAGATGATGAAGCTATTCTGGCAGATTATGTAAAATGTGACTGTTCTGTGCAACTATGTCAATAGGTCGCTGCCATTAAATGATTTAGCTGCAAGCTTTGAAACGGAAACAGCCCTCAAGGAATGTCCTTGTTAAAACTCTGAATTGGTACACACACATGCATGCACGCTTAAAAAAAACTGGCACATGATTTTCAATGTACAGCTTAATTTTAGTCACAGAGCAGAAAAACAAAACACATTTTTCTTGCTTTGTTTGATACAGAAAAATCTGTTTCTGTACCTTGTGTCAGTCTTTCTGTTCTTTCTCTCTCAAGGTTACATCCTCTGACCTTTTTCTATTTTAAAATCAGTTCTCTCTGTATTTCAGGGAGGAGAAGAGTGAGCAGCTTTTGGACACCAGGCAGGAGCTTGAGAACATGGAAGTGGAGCTCAAGAAGCTGCAGCAGGAGGTGCCATCCTCGCACACCTACACAACACATATGTGACACAACATATGACTTCATCCCGCCTTCACCTGCTGCTCTCTCATCTCTCTAAGTACTTTGTGTCTGCAGAGCTGCCAGGCTTTAATCAGCTAGCTAGTGACTTAGCTCATTAGGGGCTATTAGAGCTATCTTTGGTCGAGCAGCAGCCTCACATGGCATGTGATTTGGAGTGGGCGGCAGCTGACTGCCTAGCTAACAAACTGGATGCTGTAAACAAGGTGGATGAGTTCAGGGCATGGAGCGAGGGTGCGTGTGTGTGTGTTTGTGTGTGTGCAGATGCGTGCTTGTGATAATTGACAGTTTGGAGAGTTCTGTTCTTTATCTGTTTATGTAACAGGCACGACTGTTAGTTGTTTATAGATAATCTACCAGTCAAACAAGATTACAGTGCACTGACATGCAACAACATCTGTAGCTTTTAATTTGTGACCTTTGTTCATGTTACTCCTCATAAACAGATATGCATGTCAACATACTCATGCTTTGTATTTGGCTGCTTACCCCTGCAGAGCTTCCAGTTGCTGTCGGACGCACGGTCAGCTCGGGCCTATCGGGACGAGCTGGACGCGCTCAGAGAGAAAGCAATCCGGGTCGACAAACTGGAGAGCGAGCTGTGCCGATACAAGGAGAGACTTCACGACATTGAGTTTTACAAGGCCAGAGTTGAGGTACACAGCTGCAAATACAGAGCCTTACTTCAAACCATGAAGACAGTTTTTGTTTAAGGACACACCTAGAATACTTAAGCATCATATAGTTCCCATTAACGGAATTCTTTTCACAAAGTCTTTCCACAAAAGTAAAACTTATTTCCAACACTTATCATACTGCTATTAGTAATGATACTGATATTGAAATCAATCATACCAGTTTTCTAGAAAGGACATCTCCAAAACATTTTTTACTAGCTGCACTCAATGCTTTATTGTTTAACTTGTATTCTCTGCCCATGTGACTGTTTCTGTAGGAGCTGAAGGAGGACAACCAGGTCCTGTTGGAGACTAAGAGCATGTTGGAGGAGCAGCTGGATGCTAGCCGGACACGCTCTGACAAACTGCACCTCCTGGAGAAAGAGAGTCTGCAGCTCAAATCCAAGATCCATGACCTGGAGATGGTAAGACAATTGGTTAAAGATCAGTGTGATGAGTGTTTGTGCCAGAGAACTATTAGGGTCAGTAGTAGGCAGAGTAAAAGGCACAGGGGTAGTTGTTCATCTCAACACAATGTTTTATCTCTCCAGGAGCGGGACATGGACCGTAAACGTATGGAGGAGCTGTTGGAGGAGAACCTTGTGCTTGAGATGGCCCAGAAACAAAGCATGGACGAGTCTCTTCACCTGGGCTGGGAGCTGGAGCAACTATCCAAGACACCAGAACTGACTGAAGGTAAGAAGAAGATGGAGCCAAGGATCTTTTTAAAACCTGAGCACATGAATTTCTATGTTTACTGAAAATTAAAAAAACAGAACAAAGGAGTTTTAAGGAAAACAAAGAGCTGGGCTGTGATATCATGCAGTTGACAGTCACCTGAGTTGACCAGGTTGAAGGCTTCAGACAGCCAACAGATCAGGCTTTGCTTATTGGCTTTAGGCCCTGGCATCATCCCCCACAGTCCTTCTGCATTTGCCAGCCTCCACTGGGTTTTCTTTCCACTTGGTTAAGACCTGTAATTAATATTCAGTGGCTCTTGGAGGATAATCTGTGCGTTTGGATTATAAAAGCTGTTAAGAGGTTTAACTAGCCAGGGATCTGGATAAAGACTTTGTGTTGTGTGTTTGTTAAAAAGGCACTTTAAAGACCTTTGTTAGTGAGACCCTCGGGCCTCGTGTTTATTTATTTTTCAGTGGACTTATTTCTCTGTGTTTTTTTACGTCAAACACAAAAAAAATCTGAGCAGGACTTTGATTTATTTGTTGGTATTTGTTAAATCAGTGATGTATAAATAATCCACATTTTCTTGCTGTCATTGCCTCAGCCCCTCAGAAGTCTCTGGGCGAGGAGGTGAATGAGCTGACCTCGAGCCGCCTGTTGAAGCTGGAGAAAGACAACCAGACCCTGCTGAAGACTGTGGAGGAGCTCAGAGGAGCAGGCGGTCCGGACGCAGTGACAAAACTGTCCAAAGTCAACCAGGAGAACCAGAAACTGAAAGAGAAGGTAAGCAATGAACTTGGTTTTTGACAGTTGCAAGTAATTTTCTATTTTTTTTTTTTTGTTCTAGAGAAACATATGATGTATTTTTGGTGACTCAGTGGCAAAATTACACAGAAACACGCCTCTAACATTTCCTCTGTAACATGTCTTAAATGCTTTTAAGCCATTAAATATTTGAATGGTTTATTTTTTTACATCATAGATGTCAGTACTTCAAAGTGGAAAAGATTATTTCTGATCCTATCCTTCGAGGGGTACCCCAGGGCTCTGTTCTTGGTCCAGTGCTCAAGTTTCCATCAATGATTTCCCATGTGCTTTTTTAGAACATTCTGCCCATACTAATTGCAGATGATACAAATGTCACATTTAATGCTCATGTTAACAATTTCCATATAATAATCAAAAATAAAATTTAATTGGTAAGGCCTTTGCACACCATGTACCAAGTTACGCAAAGAAACATTGCACACTGAGTCTGATGTTTTTTGTTTTTTTTTATTAACCCAATCACCACCCCTTCTTAATGGGGACATTTTTCTCCTTTCTTTTCTTTATTATTGACCTTTCTTTCTTATTATTAACAGTAATTATTCATCATTTTCTTTTTTGTTTTTTTGTTTTTTTTTTCACTTTTTTGCATTTAGACAGCATCACCCCATCACAAAAAAACAGACACAAACAAACAAATAAAAACAGCAGACAAAAACTTAACAATATACCTCACAGAACACAGGGACAAATAGTCATACAATAGAAATTTCATATTACAAACTAGCCCAACCACAATAAGTTGACAAAAAGGCATTCTTGAAGAGATAAGAATAGAGACCAGTCAGTGTTTTAAGTGAGGCCACATATCTTTTCTCACCACCCCTTGGCTTCATTTAACTTTCCCATCTATCTATTATTAATTGCAAAAATTCACAATATAAGCCAAAATGTAAAGACACATTTGCTCCCTTGCTTCTCTCTACTAGAGTTACCTACACAGGCTGCCGCCACCCTCTCCCAGTGTCTTGCATTTGGCACCGCAGCTGCCTAAAGGGGCTGAGCTGTTCTCCCTCTCTGTCCCCCGCTCTGTCTCTGTTTGTGTGTGGTCCTCGTCCTCTATTACATCCTTCTCCTCGTCATTATCATCCACCTGAATATTGCTGTCTGACCTGCTGAAAATAGGCTATCTGAGTTGAAATGATACTGTGTTCCTCTCTCTTGTTGTGGATGTGTGTCCGGCACGTTATGCCACATTTTTTCTTGGTCAAATAACTCAAGGCTTTTGACGGATGCATAAAATGCAGAAAATCAAACCTATTTCAAAAACTTGGGTGAGGGACAACATTTCTGGAGTTGTGTGTAATTAACACAATTTTTAAACATGCAAAAATTTCAGACCTGGTGTGGTGTAAAACTAAGAGGGTTAACCCTCTTAGTTTTATAGTTTCTTTTGATATATTTTTTAATGTCCCTCGGTTGCACTTTAATTTTCTGCCCCTCATCAGCCTCACCACCAGGATTAGCATATTGGACCAGCACTCCTCCTTAATATATCACCCCAGCACTTGGCTTTAGACCTTTTCACACAGAGACAGTGAGAAATAAAAAAGGGGAAGAAGGAGAGAGTATAGAGGGGGGTGGATAGGAGCATGAAAGCAAAGCTGTAAATCCAGGCAGCCCTGCATTGCCTTTTCTTTCCCAGTCTTTGACACCCGAGCGCCCCTCACTAAGAGAAGTCTCTCAGCTATTTTCAGAAACATAAGCCTCTCTCTGTGCCTTCTGAATAAAAAAGCATGAAATTGTGTTTTTCTCTCACAAAGGGAAAACCCAGAGTGAGAAATTTATGTCTGAGTGACTGGAGCCAAAACACATTAAAATGAAAATGCAACTCCTGGTAGACCTGAACAACAGAAACTGTCTCATTTAATGTGCATCTGATGGTAACTTGTGTTTGTCTGCAGAGTTTTGACAGAATGAGGTGATGTATTCTGTGCTTGTATCTTGGATTCTTGCACCAGGGCATTAAAGTCCAATCAAGACAGTGCATCTTGTTAAAATGTTACTGAAATTGTTGTTTACAGTTGGAGCATCTGGGGAGTGAGCTGACGGCAGACAGAGAGTCTCTCCGCAGCGCTGAATCACTCAGTACTGACCTGATGAAGGAGAAGGCTTTGCTGGAGAAGACTCTGGAAACACTCAGAGAAAACTCCGAGAGACAGGTACAAACAAACACACATGCAAGCACAGTGATCTGATTTGGGAAGTTTATTACAAAACCAGATGGTCATCATTTTGAAGAACCTTCACCTCTTTTGATGTAGAAATTGTAGAAATTTCGAGCGCCATTAATCTGTTTAAGATACTGACTTTTCTGTGAATGACTTTAATCACATCAAGCATTCATGTGCTTTGAAATATAGTTACGTTGCAGCCTGTACACAGCATATGGTCGGAAACACAAACACATTCAGACAAACACGGCTCTGAGACTGTGCGTCATACACGCTGCTCTCTCCACAAAACTGTCATTGATTCTCGTTCCAGGAAGCTCCAAGAAAATGACTTAACTGTGTAATTAACTCAGGTCTATACAGAGTTTTCTTGAGAGCAATCTTTGTGCAATTGATTTGCATTTGGCTCAAAAAACTATTAAGTGGAACTACCACTCTGTTTTATTGACTGCACAGATTCCTGGCACACTGTGGCCCAGTTGCAGTCGCTGGCTGTGTGTTCGCAGCGACTTTATAGCTGCTAGACCCAAATCTGACACCTTTGATTAGTTTAACCATCTGATTTGTAAAATCTGGCTTTGATGAGGCAGAGAAAACACAACATGCTGCACTGACAGATTAATGTGGGCAATTTTATCCAGTTGGTTGTAAACATAATGAGATGTAACTAATGCAGCTGCTTAAAAACACAAGATATTCAAATGAACTGTAGTTTTGTTTAATCCTCATAAGCTGTTTCTACATTTTAATTCTGCTCCTTGAGTTGTGTGTGTTTAGTTTTTCCATCTAATTTAAACTAAATTATAATTTGCAGCAGAACCTTGGGGCTCCCTCTCCAAATTTTATTTTTTTCTCCAAGCATCAGCTCATATAACCAGTCTCATTACAGAAAACCTTTCAAAACATAATCACAAAACACCTTATGAAACGAACAAACGTCTTTCATCACCACCAATGATCCACAAATCTAATGAAACTAATGAGTAAATCAGTTATGTTCAACATGACCCTTGGAGGTTATTAACAACACGCTGATGTCTGTTGTCCAGCTGAAGGGTCTGGAGCAGGAGAACAAGCACCTGAGCCAGACGGTGTCGTCTCTGCGTCAGCGCTGCCAGGTTGGTGCTGAGGCCCGGGTCAAGGACGTGGAGAAAGAGAATCGTGTCCTCCACGAGTCCATCTGCGAGACAACGGGCAAACTCAACAAGATGGAGTTTGAAAGGAAACAGCTACGTGAGTTTTTTTGTTTCTTTGGAATCAGTATAGTGACAGCTTCCTTTTTTATACATCAAGTTCCCTGTTTTGGCATTTTGAATTCACAGCATCAACACTCTGTTCTTTTTTATGCAGGTAAGGAGCTTGAAGTGCTGAAGGAAAAAGGCGAGAGAGCAGAAGATCTGGAGATTCAGATACAGAAGCTGGAGAGGGACAATGAGAGCCTGCAGAAGAAAGTTGCCAGTCTTGGAATCACCTGTGAAAAGGTGTGGTTCATTTTGTTTCCTGCCTGGTTTGTTCTTTAAGATGTCAGTGGGTATGCTCTATTCCAGCTTAACCTTCAACAACGAGTGCCGGGAAAGCTGGTTAAAGGGAGTGTAATCTGTCAGCCAGCGGCCGCAACCACCTTAACCCATCTGCCATAGCAAATAACATTCTCAGCCTACTGGGCAAAAGCCGTGATAGCATTCCTAGTTGACGATTAATTGCCTGCATGTACAGTAATGATCACAGTATGATTTTACGTAACCTAAATTACATCCATCAGTTCTCAGCTTTATTAATCTGCCCTGACTTGTTTGTGTTTGTATGGGCTGAATGGTTGTGGTGACATGAACACCGCTCTTATTGCTAAAATTTGGAGGTTGATTTGGCGTATCTGTCCACTACGATAACTGTGAAATGGTGTCAAGAGGCGTACGCTGGGGTGGTAATGGTGCTGACCCACTGTGTCCATACGCTCCATTAGTCAGTCAGTGTTTGTAACATGGTTCAACTTCACTACCGTCTGTTCCATGTTAGCAGATCAGATGTGGAGAGTTAGTCATCTCCAAATCATGTAAATAAATGGAGCAGTAACATGGAAAATAAACAGTAACATGAGAAATGTATGTTTGTATTTGGCTTTTGTGCATCTTCGTTAACCTCTGTTAACAGTTAACTTGAAGTTGGACAGCTTCCCTGAGAATTGGCAGGAATAACCGGCCTCTGTAGCGAAGATTTTCACTTTTTTAAGTATGTTAATATCCCTGTCAGCCTCAGGGGGAAAGATCTTATCTATCTGTAAGACCTTACGCATTTGTGTTTATAATTCATGATAGGCTATCATCTCCCCAAGATCAATGAAATCTTTACAAGTTGGGTTTCTGTTTTTGGCATGTGGTCTTTTGTCTCTGTCTCATTCACTATTTGTGTTACTCTTGTACTGCATTGATAAAATTTGGAATTGGATATGCAAAGTGAATCATTAAAGTATTTCCTTATAATAAATTAAACCTGTGCCAAGAGCATAGAATTAAATAGAGTGTTTTTAGCTTCAGGACAAGCTTGGTGTTATCAGACAGAAACACTTTATTCCTCATCATTTACGTGTGTGTAGGTGTCGTCTTTGGAGAAGGAGAACACTGAGCTGGAGGCCGAGGGCCGTCGTCTGAAGAAAAAGCTGGACACGCTGAAGAACATGGCCTTCCAGCTGGAGGCTCTGGAAAAGGAGAACTCCCAGCTGGAGCAGGAGAACCTGGAGCTGCGGCGCTCGGCGGAGAGTCTCCGGTCAGCGGGGGCTAAGGCTGCTCAGCTAGAAGCCGAGAACAGGGAGCTGGAGAGCGAGAGGAGCCAGATGAAGCGCAGCCTAGAGCTGCTCAAAGCCTCGTCCAAGAAGACGGAGAGATTAGAGGTGAGACTTCAATACTGCCAGTCGTATGATGGATACTTCTTCGACTGGAGAGCAATGAGACATGTGTGGCAGGAAGCTTTCCTCTGAGAAATAAAAAATAGATTACTGCTAGTTATAGTGTTTAATCTTATATGTTTGAGTTACCTGGTCGTTAACAGAGATGGTGTACAACAGCTGTAGAGTTAAAATCACCTGACACATGACACATTTTTGTGATTTATTGTCACCGATTCATATTTTCACAGGTAAGTTACAGGGGATCTGGCATATAGTGGCATCAGGGAGCAGTGCAACTAGTTCATGGATGCTTTTAATATCCTAATCTGGCTTTTGCTCTCCCAGGTGAGCTACCAGGGCCTAGATACAGAGAACCAGCGTCTGCAGAAGGCCTTAGAGAACAGCATCAAGAAGATCCAGCAGTTGGAGGCAGAGCTGCAAGAGGTGGAGACCGAGAATCAAACCCTCCAACGTAACCTGGAGGAGCTGAAGATCTCCAGTAAACGCCTGGAGCAGCTGGAGCAGGAGGTAGGCAAAAGTGCATTCATTCAGCAGCAGTAATCACGTGCTGAAATTTGTGAAATGGCAGCCTGTGAAAATACAAACAGATAGAGACATTTCGAACTGCACTCTTCTCTGGAGCACAACAGGTACTGTGTCAAGTGGCATAGCTGTAGGTGTTTTACTGACACAGCTTCGGTGATTTTTTTTGGGATGGACTGATTCTGCGTGGCAGAATGAGGTCAATCAGATTGGCCCAAAATTGCAGTTGAGGCAGACTGAAAGTAGTGTTTATGACACAGCAGTCTAAAGAATCGTGTATGTAAAATTAAAGATGTTAAAATGTGTTACTTGGCTGCAGCTCTTTTAGTTCATTCTGATAAAATGACAGCAGTTTCCCAGCAGAGTTGGATCATCCCAGATTATTTGTCAAAATTGATTTCTGGCCCTTGAAATTAATCTGTGTCCACTTGTAGCCTAATGTGTATTTACAAGGCGTTTAGAGGAAAAGTAAATCACATCAAATAATGTTTCATCCATCTGCTCTGCATCATCCTCCAGAACAAGACTCTGGAGCAGGAAAGCTCCCAGCTAGAGAAAGACAAGAAGCTTCTGGAGAAGGAGAACAAGCGGCTGAGGCAGCAGGCTGAGATCCGAGACTCCAAGCTGGATGACAACAACCAGCGAATCACCTCCTTGGAGAAGGAGAATCGGACCATGGGCAAGGAGATGATCTTCTTCAGGGACTCCTGCACGAGAGTCAAAGACCTGGAGAGGGAGAACAAGGAGCTGGTCAAACTGAGCAGCATCGATAAGAAGACACTCATCGCACTCAGAGAGGTAAGAGTAGTTTGATCCCAATCGGCCTGATGGTGGCTGAAAATTGATTTACCACCTTGTGGGACTGAGATGCACAATCCTACGATAAATGAACAAGATCAGTCAAAAATCATGGCTACCATCTATCAAACGGTCTTCGTAAAGAGCGGGGCTTAGAAGGAAATAGGCCATGACTCACATTTTCTTTGAGCAATCCTGATTAAACTCATAGGACTCATCCAATACCAATATCGGAACATACAAAACCGTACTAATGAACCTTCATTAATATAGGCCTATATTTTATCTACAAGTGCACGTCACACACTGAGCGAGCCGCCTGTTAATGACGCTGTGGGCTAATGGGCATGTAGCTACTTCCATGTTTCAGATGATACGTCATGTTTGTAGTCGACCAATGAAGATGAGTTTACATATCACCTTGGGTTCGTCCTTCACCTTCTCAAAATGATCCCACACTTTGGATTTCCTGCCCGACATGTTATTAACTAGCCTCTGGAATAACCGCAGGTACCAGCCCTGGAAATTAACCTGACTCCTGTCTGACTGCTGAGCGTAGACACTTCCTGTGTCTGTCCTTTCAAATTAAAGTCACACATGGTCCAGTCATGTAGGTTTTGATTTATTTTGACAAGGCACAGCTCCTAATAGAGTTTCACATTCTCTTCACGTTTTCTGGTCGACTAACGTTTGGTCAACTATTACGGGGCAGCCCCAATGCTACATTCATTGTAGCGGTGGGACTAGTGTGTGATTGTCTCGCCTCTTCTTTAGACAGAATTAAACGAGCTGAAGTTGCTTTGCTCAGTTTTGTGGAGTCCGAAACATGGTCACTGCCAATTTCGGCTTAAATTTTGGGCAGTTGAGCTCAGAGTTACTTAAAGTTTGGCTGTGCTTGTGTGTGTATGTGTGTGTGTGTGTGTTTAGGAGCTTGTGAGTGAGAAGCTGCGCACTCAGCAGATGAATAATGATCTGGAGAAACTGACCCATGAGTTGGAGAAGATTGGACTGAACAAGGAAAGGCTGCTACACGACGAGAGCTCTGACGACAGGTATCATCTCACTGTTGCACACACAAGCCACAACGTTCACCGCTTTGTGATGGCTCTTAAAACAGAAAACTAAAATAAGAACTCAATGGATCATTAAAGGTGATCGATACAGTCCGAGTCAATCAGCCCTGTGGCTCATTTTAGATCAAGTGTTGAAGTTTTAATTAATCTAAGTCTATTGCAGAATCCTCCTGAGGGAGTTTTTTGAGCCAATATCTCCCCACTTGCTACGCTCTTGCCAAGAAGTCAGTTGGCCCTGCTACACTGCAGCAATAACAATAATACATTATCTGTGTTTGGGACTACAAATGTGTGATCATGCTCTAGACTGGAAACATAAATACACACACACACACTGAGCTGACTTGAGTGTTTGTTTTCAGGTTTAAACTCCTGGAAACCAAACTGGAGTCGACTCTGAAATCATCTTTGGAGATTAAAGAGGAAAAGATCGCCGCCCTGGAGGCCAGACTGCAGGAGTCCTCCAACCTCAATCAGCAGCTGCGCCAGGAGCTCAAGACGGTCAGTGACACAAATCCATAATCTTACTAGAAATACCTGCAGAAACATACTTTATTTTGGTGTGTCCCATGCAGATGCTTTGCTCGACCAGACTTTAAAAACATTTTCCTCCCAGCCATCAGTCCAAACCAATCTCCTGCCTGTCCACTTGAGTGCAGAGTGTCCTAAAATCTTTCCCTCAAGTCTAAAACACTAGAAACACTGAAAACACTGAGGGCTTCTCAAGGCCAATACATTATTTATACATCCACTCTCCTACTTCTATCACCAGTTTATCAATTCATGAGGCGGCAGGAGGCTGTGGAAGAGGTGGAGTGGAGTGGAGGATGTCTGCTTTCCTTTAGGGAGGAGGTTGTGTTTTGAACTTGTTGACACAAATCGGATCCAACACTAAAACATTGAGTGGGAAAGTTGAGGCTTCTGTAGATGAACTCAGCTGTGAAACTATTCTTCACCATCACTCATGTCATGTTTTGCTCATGTTGTGTGCTTTTTCATTCAGTGATATTTACAGTCAAGCCTGCAGCAGTGTTTCATCTTCAGCTGGCTTGGATTTACATAATATTTATGCTGGAGGAATTCATTTTGTTGTGTTTACTCGTGTGTCTCTCTGCAGGTAAAGAAAAACTACGAGGCGCTGCGTCAAAGGGAGGAGGAGGAGAGGATGGTGCAGAGCTCGCCCCCTAGAGGAGGGGAGGACCCTCAGGCTGTCAGTAAATGGGAGAAAGAGAGTCATGAAGCCACCAGAGAGCTGCTGAAAGTCAAAGACAGACTCATTGAGGTGGAGAGGAATGTAAGTTCAGTTCAGTTTTATTTACAAAGCCCAATATCACAGATCACCTCAGAGGGCTTTACAGCATACGACATCCCTCTGTCCTTGGATCCTCATAGCAGATAAGGACAATATAATCATATGTGTATAATAACATTAGAAGTATGACTAATGATAACAGCAGTAGTAGTGGACATCAGGCAGGACCACAGCAGCAGCACAAACACGACACACGATCCAGGCGTAGCCACAATTGGAGGGAACCTGCGAGACAGTGGAGCGCAAAGTATCAAAATGGCTGTTTTGACTTGGTGAACACACACTGAGTTCTGCATCCAGTATCTTATATTCTGTGTGTGTTTTTCCCAGAATGCTACGCTGCAGGCTGAGAAGGCGGCCCTGAGGAGCCAGCTCAAACAGCTGGAAACTCAAAGCTCCAACCTGCAGGCTCAGATAGTGGCCGTGCAGAGGCAGACGGCTTCTTTACAGGAGAACAATACCACACTACAGACGCAGAACGCCAAGCTGCAGGTAATCCCCGACACATCCCACACAATACAGTGTCCAGCAGGAATACATTACACGTACAGACAACAAAGCCACCAGTGCAGTCGTTTACAACTGAAATACAACACAGTCAATATAATCAGTGCAGCTCTGTAACTCAGTGAAAGACATGAACGTGAGCAGACTGCAGCAAGTTTGTATTATTGTCATAATAATCTGCCTCAGCCTCACGAGACACTGCAGACTACAATTCAGCGGTTGACTGTGGGTTTTGTGGTCAGGCCTTAAATGATGATTTATGTTTTGTGTGAGTAAAAAACAGTTAATGTTAAAGTGTTTAAACGCCTACTTTTCCAGCATTTGGAGACAGACGTGACTGAGGCATGGTTCATGAAACATTTCAGTTGCCAGCAAGGTTGTTTCTCTCTGCTTACTGTCTGCTACTGTCTGTCTGATTTATGACTTCCTCATTTAGAAAATTGTCAGGCCCTCATAAAAGGCTAGCAGGCCTTGATGGTCCACCACTGCTACAATCTGTGGTAGAAACACTCAGTTGATAGAGCGACAAAGGATAAAGGAGTTCATTAGTTGTCATGCAGTTGTAGATGTTCAAACTTCAGTTATCTCTGAAGGCCGATGAAGATGATAAGTCCGTAAAAGGATCAGCGTTGATTCTTGAACTTGGAAAGTCTCACCTCAAGGTCCATTTAGTAACTGTTCTGGAGCTTTCAGTCGTACCACATGATCTTCATCAGCAGATGGAAATGTCATTTTTCTTTTTTTTAAGATATTTTTGCCTTTATTTGATAGGACAGATGTAGCGTGAAAGGGGCAGAGAAAGGGGGGATGACAGCAAAGGAAGGTGGGCTAGAATCTAACTCGCCGCTGCTGCTCCACCAGGTGACCTAGTGGGCGCCCCAGAAATGTAATTTTAATGTCATTGTCATTGTCATTGTGTCATTTCTGAATAAGATATTATTGTGTGTTTTAATTCAATTTAAATGAGCTGTGCTTAGGATTCAGTTGGTGGTTGGAGGTTTTTTACCGGGAGCCGGAATATTCACAGAGGTCTCGTCCTCTCCAAGACAAACGGACCCTGTGATTTAAACTGCTAAAAACACGGAAAAGGGCAGTTTTACGGTTTAGCTTATTGTGGAGGGGCTGCTAACAACAGTGGCGGACAGGAAAACACAAATAGCCCTATCGAAAGCCAGTGTTTGGTTTGTCTGTTCTGGGCTACCGTAGAAACATGGTGGTGCAACATGGCAGTCTACATTGGCAAGGACCTGCTCCCTATGTAGATATAAATGGCTCATTCTAAGGCAACGACAACTCAGTGATTATTATTTTCAGGTAATTATACACTAAAGAACATACTTATTGTATTATATTCTATTTCTGCTAATATATACCCCTAAATCCTACACACCTTTAAGAATTAAAGAATGAAGCTGATACCATTGTCAGTTTTGCCAATTTTATTTATACAGCCCTAAATAACAAATCAGTGTGTTGCGTCAAATGGCTTAACAATAGATACAACACTTGATTCTGATGAGGAAAAACTTCCCAAAGATTTATCCAGATATTTTTCCAAGATGCATGCACTATAGACTTATTGTGGTGAATATGGTATAGTATAAAAGTATGAAATACTTACTGAAATATTCTATTACGCCATATTTAATGCAAAACAACATTAATTATTCCTCATTTTAAACACACACAATCTAAAACCATCCAGCCGTTTTTCAACATTGCCCTGTTTGTACAGTTGTGTTGCCAGGCTGCTGAGCTCCTTGCTATGGATTTAGACTCATACTCCCTGTTTGGCAGCAATTCAAACCCTGCTTACAGGCGACAGGATTTACACTGACCGTACAGTAGCTACGAGCTGTTTCTGTGGGTGTTTGCGTACGTCTCTTGGTGGGTGTGGGTTGTATGTGAGAGCAGGTGTGTTTGTGCTGGAGGTGAAAAGCTGTTTAACGGGACTGAAAGTGTGTCAGCACCTGGACAAAGTGTGTGCGTGTGTGTGTGTGTGTGTGTGTATGTGTCAGAGGATGAATACACACACGCTAGTCATGATTGCAGAGGGATTTGAGACGAGGAAACCGCTGTGGCCACAAAGGAAACAAAAAAGAAACAGTTTTCCTGCTGGTGTTCTGTAGATG
Source organism: Epinephelus lanceolatus (assembly GCF_041903045.1). Taxonomy (NCBI): domain Eukaryota; kingdom Metazoa; phylum Chordata; class Actinopteri; order Perciformes; family Serranidae; genus Epinephelus; species Epinephelus lanceolatus. The sequence continues at coordinate 8,825,259 of NC_135750.1, forward strand.
GAGCTCACAGCAGAGGGGGAGAACAAACCAAACAGAGACACAGCGCCCCCTGTAGAACAACACAGCAACAACCTCTGCTTACTTTACCTTTGTGTCCTTTAAAGTCTGATTTGAGGAGCTCAGTACTTCTCTCAGGAAATATGATCTTTTAATAACTGCAGACAGAATGACTTTTCTTATTTTCTCTGCAATCTTCTCCTCTCCTTCCACGCCCCCTCTCTGCATCTCCTTACTTGATATATCTCCATCTTCGTCCTCTCCTTTAGGTGGAGAACTCCACCCTGAGCTCGAAGAGTGCGGCCCTCATGGCCCAGAACGCTCAACTGCAGAGCCAGCAGAGCAGCGTGGAGGGTGAGCGCGAGGGAGCCCTGAAGGAGAAAGAGGAGCTGAGGTCCACCTACGAGCTGCTCCTGCGCGATCACGAGAAGCTGGCGGCGCTCCACGAGAGGCAGGCGGCCGAGTATGAAGCACTGATCGGAAAGCACGGCAGCCTGAAGAGCTCCCGCAAGAGCCTGGAGCAGCAGCACAGGGACCTGGAGGACAAGTGAGAACGGGTTTACGAGCATGGAGTGGGCACTTGCTCAAGTCTTACTCATCACTTTATACATTATTTTGACCTGCTTTTGTACGTTGTCTTGTGAGGGCAGTGTTAAACTCATAAAAGTGACCATGTTGAGTAACTAGAGGGAACTGTAGGCCCGTTTGGGTGCTATGCCGTCTTTCCTGTCTTATTTAAAGGGTAACTTAAGTATTTTTCACTCTTGACTCTATTTTCCCACATTTTTGTCTCAGTAACTAATCAGAACAACAGATTTTGAAATTGGCCCAGTATTGAGCGAGAGTATTGCAGCAGCAAAACAGGCTGCAATGTAATGTTCATGGGCAATTGCACATTCTCAATTTACATTTAATAAATGTAAAAAAAGTTTTTGCCATCAACAGGCTCAGAGTATTATTAAAAGTGTCTGACAGCATGATGGAAATGACCCTACAGAGAAAAATCTTTATGTTAAAGAGCAAGATCCTTTTTGTGTAACCAGAAACAGCCCCAAAGTGGCCATTGCTAAACTCACCAGACTCCATTCAAATAAACAGTAATTTTATTTTCCTAAAAACACTTCATTCAAAGTCGACAGAAAGAAAATGAAACCCACAAAAGCCATCTTGGTTCATTGTTCCTCTGTTTTAATAATCCTTAACTCTGGTTTAGTTGAAATTAACCCTTAATTTAACCAGTTAGATACAAAAGTATGCCGGCTCTATACACCCTTAAATTACCGTTTATTTAAATGGAGTCTGGTGGGTTTGGCAATGGTGATATCGAGGCTGTTTCTGGGTACACAAAAGGATCTTACTCTTAAAAAAAATTGCCTATCTCTGATAAGATCCTTTCCATAATGTTGGAATGATAATTTAAACATGTCAGTGGCCAAAAAACAAGCACTTTTAGCAGATATGAACTGTGCACAAATGCCCCGTTTGTTACGATGCAACCTGTTTCTCCGTTGTCGGCTGCAGCGCTCTTGCTCAGTACTGAAAAAATTTCAAATATTGTTGATCCAAATAATCACTTAGATGCAAAAACATGGGAAAATACGGTCCATGCTGACAAATGCCGAAGCTACCCGCTAAATCTATCTGTATGTGACTCATTGGACAGTTAGTAATGCATGTGTGTTGTTATGTGTGCAGGTACAAGCAGCTCCTGCAGAGGAAGGGTGAGCTGGAGGATCTGGAGAAGAATCTGAAGGAGCAGCAGGAAAAAATGGCGCAAGAAAACCAAACGCACCAAGCCACAGCTGACCAGTACAAACTGCTCAAAGAGGAAAATGACAGGTCAGATCAACCTGTATCAATATTACTGACTCAACAAAATGCTCAACCTTTTAAATTCTTGATATTTTTCTCAAATTACACCTTGTGTTTCTATGAATTTAGAAGAGACACTTTGACATGCACATGCATCTATATATTGAGGAGCCCCTCTGCTCTCTCCTCAGGCTGAATAACACCTATCGTCAGCTGGTGAAGGACAACGAGAATCTCCAGTTGGACCATAAGAACACAAAGAGCCAGCTGAACAGCGCCAAGCTGGAACAAACCAAGCTGGAGGCCGAGTTCTCTAAACTGAAGGAGCAGTACCAGCAGCTGGACATCACCTCCACCAAGCTCACCAACCAGTGTGAGGTGAGGAGACATTTCTCTTCTCTGTGTTTGGGAGTTTCCCATCATGTGTCTGTGTGCCACTTTTAAAGCCAGCTGTCTTTTGGCTGGTTTGCCTTTTCTTTTAACGTATCGTTATTGTAGAGATGACTTCTTAAGCCAGCTGTGTTGTGGATGGTTTAAACCTTTTAATGTATTGAAGTTGTTGTTGAGCCTGGAGTCTTTGTATCACTTTAATGTATCTGTGTGTGTGTTAGTTGTTGAGCCAGCTGAAAGGAAATCTGGAGGAGGAGAACCGCCACCTGTTGGACCAGATCCAGACTTTGATGCTACAGAATCGCACACTGCTGGAGCAGACCATGGAGAGCAAGGACCTGTTCCACGTGGAGCAAAGACAATACATGTAAACCCCTGATGATATGCTTTCTTTGAACAGCAAACACGTCCCTGTCTGCAGTGATTTTCATATTCCACTGATATGTGTGATAATGGCACCAGCGTGTCTGCAGGTCCTTAAAAAAGTCTTAAAATGTCTTTGATCAAATTTCATAAAAGTCACTACAGTTTGTGAGGTCTTAAGTGCCGCAAACATTTTAACTAATTTCATTTATCCATCTTTTCTTTTTGTCAAAATTGGTTAAGCTAATAACCATACTCCTACACAAAACCTACCTCTGCATGGGACTACATTTGTCCCGTTTCCACCGACTAGTACAGTACGAAACAGTTCAGTTCGGTACGCTTTTTTACCATTTCCACTGTGAAAAGTTGTGCACCTATGGAACCATTCTGTACTGTCCCCCCTCTGTTGGGGTACCTAGCACACATATCTGGTACTAAAAGGTGGAGCTGTGAACACTGCAGTCTGTTGATTGGTTGATAGTGGACGGTCACTCTGCTCAGGGCTGAGTTGTGGCAGTGAGTGACAACAACCCCGCCCACATTTAAGAGTACTGTTTGCAGTGGAAACGCTAGGGTCTAGGTACCATGTCTGAAGGGTTACTGTTGTTCCAAAGGTACTGTACTGAAAGTGTTTGGTGGAAATGGGGCTATATATACTATTTATATACTCACCTGCAATGAAAAAACAATGTTTTGTTAAAAAAGTCTTTAATTTGGTTAAAAATGATTCTGAAAAGCTCTTAAAAAAACATTAGATTTAAGTGTCTGAAGTCATGCTGTAGGACATGCATTTGTATTTAGATTGTATGCACTTTAACTTGTGTCTTTCTCACTGGATCATCTCTTATTTCTTCACCCATCAGAGACAAGCTGAATGAGCTGAGGAGACAGAAAGAGAAGCTGGAGGAGAAGATCATGGACCAGTACAAGTTCTACGACCCCTCGCCTCCACGCAGGTAAAAAGCAGATTCATAAATATAGATTTTTTTTTTTTTTTTTTAAAGAACTGGCAAATGCCAAAAAGTTATTTTGAATCAATGACTGGTGTAACATTTTAATGTAAAAAATCAGAGTGACTGCAACAAGTCGGTGTATCATAGCTGACTCTCATGTTCAAAATTCTGTTTGCTTGTTGACTCTTATCTGGAGGCGGGGGAATGGCAGAAAACACTTATACTTCAGCCTCAGGAAGTGATGCATCAAATATTTATGGTCTGCAGAGCTTTTAAACAGCTGTATACTGCAACTGTTTTTTATCATCTGTGGGAACATTTAGAGGCTGTGTACACACAAGGAATAAATCAGACTCTTTATGACAGTATATATTGACTTTATATGCCCTTATTTTTCATCTTCGTGTTTTCAATGGTCTCTGTGCCTCGTCTCTCCTGCTGTAGGCGTGGCAACTGGATCACTTTGAAGATGAAGAAGTTGATCAAGCCGAAGACCCGTGAGAGGATGCGCTCTCTCACACTGACTCCCTCGCGCTCAGAGTATGGTGATGGTTTCCTGACGTTCCCACAGGACAGCCAGGACAGCTCGTCCATCGGCTCCGGCTCCAACTCGCTGGACGACACGCTGACACAGAAGAGGAGCAGCAGTGAGTACAAAGGAAGCACGTTTACACACACAGATGGAGACGCAAGAAATAAAATCAGCATAGTCACAGTTTCAACCACAACTGAAGGAAGGCATGCAGATTATATAAATATATATTTACCCTACAAACAATGTACAGTGAAAGTGCCTCTGATACAATACTCACAGTATTTCATACACACATGTATATGCAAGACACATAATCACACACTCACATACCCACAAAGTCACAGCACACAGTGTTTTTTGATGTGTGTGTGTTGGTTTGTATGATTGCGTACTGGTTGAGTGGTTGAATGGGTCTTTCCTCCCCTAACTGCTCCTCTGCTTCTTTATCTCTCTCTCTCTGCGAAGGGAGGAGAGGGCAGCAGACCCATGCCCAAGGGCAGGGTTCCACCAATGGTATGCTGCGGATGGGGAGGGTGGGCGGGGCTTGTGACCCGACTGTCACGTCTCTCAGGGCATGTTTTCGTGAGTCCATTGTCTGTGTCACTCAGCTGTCCAAGAGGTTACGGTTGAGCTGCGCAGCACCATGAGGTTGACTCTCAATGTTGGACCTGGTTCTCACAGTCAGATGTGTTTCCTGTGTTTGACACAACAGAGGGAGCGCTTGATTTCTGTAACCTTGTATCCTTGGCTACCAGAGTTAAAAGAACAATATCTTTTTGTGTATTAAGTGACACTCAATTTGAAAGGGGAGCGTGACTGATTCATTAAATAAAAGTCTGTTGTCAGGTCTTGGGAAAGTAATACCGTTTATGGGAATAAAGCCATTTGTGGCTCCAGTGGGAGCTGCACAAAGTGCACAAGTGATTTCACAAGTGATTTTGGTTGGGGCTGAGGACTACAAGTTTAAAAAATAAAATAAAATAAAAATTGGAGTGTTGAGTGACAAAATTAAGCTTATCAGACATGTTGCCCGGTTCTCATCTTTCTTTTGGCTTAACGTCTTGAAGCAACATTAGCTGCTACTAACATGCACGATCAAATCTCTGATCGAATTGTTGGTGGTCAGTTTGCATCGTGGGTAATGTAGGCACCAGGTTTTGATAAGGAAGAAGAATGTGTGGAATGAAAAAGACAATATCTCTCATTCTGCTGCATTGATGTTGACTTTTTCTTAAAGTTCCTCTTCTGGTGATTAAACCCCTAAAAACTCGTCTCTTTTCATCAAAGTTACATATTTAGATTTTTTTTAAGTGAAAAACATCCCTTTATGCATCAAAGTGGCTTAGATGTGGCTCTACACCTTTGCCTTATTTAGCATAGATCTATGAAAATGCAGATTAGTCCAGCCCCTCAGCCACTTGCCTTTATCTCGAGTGTACCTGCTCACCTTCGACTTTGGTTCTGACAAGTTGAAGTGAAAATGACTAATACTGGAACATAGCTACACCTGACTTTTCCTCTGATACCCCTCATTTCACCAACATTATGGAACATTCCACCCTGCAAGTTGACAGGATTGGTTCCTTATGCTTGTGACGGAACAAACCCTGGGAGTCTGAATCTACGTTCTTGAGACTGTCATTGGTACACTGCAGTTCCAAGGTGAATTGATTTTCATTAGAGGCAGTGTTTAAAAACTGTCCATTATGAGTCTGACAGTGTTACAGGAGTGCACATTTAAATTGGTGGAGTACTCTCGTCGAGCTGAATCAAGCGCCCCTCATGTGGTTCAAATATTGGAAAACACTTGAGCTATATTTGTCCCAGGTCCACTTCACTCTTAACTTCTCCCCTTACAGGTCAACAAGGCTCATTAGCTCTCAGTTACAGTCGTGTCAACCCGCTGATCTGTGCAGTTCACCTGTAAACAACAAAGAAACGCCCCCTAATGTAGCATCCAAGCTATTAAAAGGTGCAATGCATTGTGGCTGGCTTCCAGTCAATGCAAGATGTGTCAGAGTCCTGGTTGTTTGGATTCAGAAGGAGATATGAAATAAAGAATACAGGTTGTGAATGGACTCATAGGTTATATCTGCATTGAAATCAACAGGTGTGTTTGCTTCAAGATTAAATGCGTGTAAAATGAGGATGCTATAAGCAGCATAAATAAGCTAGTATAATAAGTGAGTCAGTATTTTTTGTACACGAAGGACCACAGGAATGTTCCGTTAACACACACATTAAAGTACATAATGTATATTTTTTAAATTTACATTCAAGGTAAGCAGTAAACTCTATCAGAGAAATAAAGAGAGGCTTTTAGCAACCCTGTAGTGAGACGTAAACTATAGCCGATAATATGAGTACACTGTAGTTATAACACATTAGGACATGCACCAAAGACACAGTCACATGTACAGTATTAACGTTGGTCACACTACAGTCCTCCCTGATGCTGTAAAGCTGCCCTTTAACCTTTTCACCCTCCTGATTGCACCCTTTAATATTCTTCATCCTCTGTGTTTCATGTAGCTGGTAATGTGTCGACAGTTGTGTTGTTTTGTGCAGTATGTTATGCAGAATACACTCATGACCATTAACATGAGAGAGTGCTCGTGTTGTGTGCAGATAAAATGAGTATGTGTGTGTGTGTGTATATGTGTGTGTAATGTGTTTACATTTTTGTGTTTGTTTGCATAATGTGTCTTCGTACAGAAGTCTGCCCTTAAAAGTATTATGCAGGTTTTAAAGAAGTCTGTGGGAGGCATTTCAGTCCACCTAAACAGCTCTTGAACAAATGTTTAAAATAGGAAATGTGGAAATAAATGATTGTTTATTTAAAGTTCAGTGTGTCGGATTTAGGGGGATATATTAGCAGAAATGGAATATAATATGAAAAGTATATTTTCTTAATTGTATGATCATCTTAAAATATGATGTTGTGTTTTTGTTAGCTTAGATTGAGCTGTGCAGGTCCTCGCCTACAGAGTTTGTCATGTTGTACCGCCATGTTTCTACAGTAGCCCAGGACGGAGAAACCAAACACTGGCTCTAGCTAAGGCCATTCATGTTTTCACGTTTTTGCGTAAGTCACCCTTGTTAGAGGCCCTTCTAAGCCAAGAGTGTCTGAAAACACAGATTTTTTTGACGTGAAACTGCTTTATTCTGTGTTTTTACTGAGTTAAATCTCAGAGTCAGTTTATTTTGGGAGAGGAGGAGACCTCTGGATAATTCGGCTCCTGGTAAAAATGAGCTGAACATCTATATCTTAAGTTATCAGACAAGAAAGGTGAGCACACTTCAGCAGGTGCTTGGTTAGGAGCCTGTCTTGGTGTCTATAGGTCCCTAAAAACTCTTAAAATGTCTTAAATCCACCGTTACAACAATAAGGCCTTAAAAGTCATTAAATAGTCTTAAATTTGAATTTGTAAGGTCTTTACTACGACAAATGTTTTATCTAATTTCATTTATCCATTTCTGTGATAACAAGTGAAGCCTTTCCATGTAAAAGTCCACATTTCTAATATTAGAAATCATTAAACAATTATAATACTGCCATTTTACATTTTACATACATTTTACTTGCACTTACCTGTTGGCAAAATGTAGATTGACTTAACTCACTCTGATAACTATATTCCTACATAACACCTATCTCAGCACAAGATCACATATATACTACTTACCTGCAATGCTTACCTGCAATGCCAAAATAAGTAGAACATGATTTGTCCGAAAATCTGTCCTAAATTTGGTTAAAATGTGTCTTCAGCGGGTCTTTAAAAGCATTAAATGTAACTGTCTGATACCTGTAGACACCCTGATGCCACAAAGCGTCACAGAAACAGTGATTTGTTATGTGAAACTGCTGTACTCAGTGTTTTAATCAGTTTTAATCACCAGATGTCGCATTTATAAACATTGTGTAAGCAGAAAACAAGTCCTGAAAGAGGTGTACGCCACTTCCCACGCAGAATTTGTGATGTGTAGAAACAGACTTGATGGGGGAAACTCTGACCCATGCTTACAAACATTTTGAGAGGTGTAAGCCTGATTGTAGAAATTGTCGAATATTTTGTGGCGCACACCGTTTTTGGTTTTTCTTCGTACATACGTTTCTAGTGTGGATCCTATGCATTGTTTTATGAATGAGACCCCTGGTCCGCTTGTGTTGGAGAGGAAGAAACCTCTGCGGATAATTCGGCTCCCCGTTAAAACCTCCAGAACCATGAACACTGGAGGAATTGTAACCAGGAGAGGTTTCAGACAGTTGTAGTCTGCAGTCTTCACCACTAGATGCCTCTAAATCCCTTTAAATCTTACACACTGTTCCTTTAATAATGCTAGTAAAAAATCAGTGGGGCTGAACATTATGTGTCTGTGGAGGAAATGAAAGAAATAAACTGTATATAACCCTCCTAACACAAGCTTCACAACCAAAATGTCTCGTCTGTAAAGATATTGTTTTCATCTTCATTAACTTAATATGGATATACTTATATATTTCTTTAAAGCAATAGATTGAAATACCTTACACTTTATGATGAATCAAAATCAATCTGTAATGATATTAACCAGCCATTCTCAGTCATATACTGTAGTGGTTGTGTCTATGACATTGTGTGTCTGTTGTCCAGTTGAGTGTCCAGGGGCTCAGCTCTCTCTCTGCATCACTCCCCTGGCTCTCTTTGTGAAAACGTTAACCACATCCCTCTGTTCTGCCCTCCTTTTTTCTTTTGTTTTCTTCCCTCCACCTCCCTTGGGCTTGTTCTGTCGCTCTCTCTCCCCTGTCTGTCTGTCTGTCTGTCTGTCTGTCTGTCTCTGGCTGCGCTCTTGACAGCTATAAAAAGGTTGCCTTTCATGAGGAACAGATCCAAGGACAAAGACAAGGCCAAGGCCATCTACCGGCGCTCCATGTGTAAGACCTCCGTTAGCCGCCACGCTAGCCCTCCCTCCGCCTCCCCTCCCTCCCCATCGCCACACTAGGAGAAACAAAGAAGGAACAGTCACTGATTTCATGGTGGCTGCAGCGTGGGGGCGTGACAGTGACAGTATGGCAGTTTCATGTTTTAGTCGCAGCTCTTAAACCTACTCAGGCCTGCAGCTGGTCAAATTCCCATTTCATGTAGCATTTAAGAGTTTACGTTTTTCACAGTGGTGATATTTTAGAGACGTCTACACAAGATTTACCAAAAATTTGTTCCCCCATGCTGCTGCGTCTGGTGACATCAGTGACTTGTCCTTTATAATTTTCCCCTAGTAACCCCCCCACCCCTCCATCACCTCCTCCGCCCTGCGTCTGCCGCCTCCACTCCCTCCTGTAGAGTATCTGCTCTGAGCTTTTATCAGCTTTCACCAGTGTAGTGTCACTGTAGCTCTCACTATTACTCTCACTACTAGCACATGAATGCATAACACAAACTTGTCTTAAAGTTAAGGTGCAAAATGAATTCAGGATTAACCTCAAAAAAGCAATTGTGCAAAAACTGATGTGTCAGTAAGAATTTCCTCTTTGTGTGGTGCAGTACCAAAGCCATATCTGTCAGTTGGGTCACTGTGGGAATCACTGTGCAACAGGCAACTTATTGGGCAGCTTTGTCATGTGCTCTGTGGTTTAATTTTGTTTGTGTATACTGAATGAAAGGCTCTGTATGTGTGTGTGTGTTGTGTGTGTGTGAGGGTGAGGGAGTGGGAGAGACTGCGGGTTTGCCTTTCATGCGCCTGTGGTGTGTTTGCCTCCATCTTTGATTACAGCATGACTTTAAAAAAATCACCAACCGCCTGATCGTCTCCGCTCGCATTCACCATGGAGGACTTGAAATGGAGCCTTTACTCTCTCTGTCTCTGTCTCTCTCTGTCTCTCTCTGTCTCTCTCTGTATCTCTCTGTATCTCTCACTTCCTCTGTCAGTGTGCTGCATTTCAGATCTTATTCTGCTGACATGGACTTGCCTCGTTCTGACTCCGGCTCCGATCTTTTGTGTACAGCTGTGGCTGCTCAGAGCAGCTCTGCATGCCTTCATGCTTCTCTACCGTTGCATACGGCTTAGTAAAAAAAAGTGCATAAAGACAGTGGCCTCTTAAGGTGATGTATCACCTATATGTGAAGGATGCAAAACCATGCAGCTGCCATCTTTATGCACTTTGGGTATGCTTTTGGTATGCACATGCTTGACTTTAGAGTATATACCTTCTAATAATCCTGATTTTTTTTTTTTCCCAATTTACTTTTGGAGTTGAAGTTACTCACTGTAACCGCCTGTATGAGGCGACTAGTAACTTCTCGTGAGATATTCTTTTCAAAATTTGAGGCATTTTGAATCCCTAGCCCATCTTTTAACGGGATACAAAATGCCTCTGCTATTAAGCTAACAGTTTTTTGCGTACAGAAAGCTGAACAAGCATGACTTGAGGTGGACAGCGTATGTTCCTGCCCTAATTTCCATCCCTCCGTTCGTCCATTCAGCCATGAATGACCTGCTGCAGACCATGGCGGTGGCGGGCGGAGCTCAGTGGACGTGTAGCATCGAGAACCTAGACGGCGCTGAGGCCGGAGATGTCGGCATGACAGGTAGCAGCAAGCGCAGCGGGCAGCGCATGAAGGAGCTCGCCTTGTCCACCAACGCCATCGACTGTGCCGCCCTCACCCTGCCCACTGCGGGGCATAGCAGGGCCAAGCAGAGGCTTAAGGTCAAAGGTCAGAATGCTGGTTGTATTTGTCTGAGGGTAGAGAGAGACGGACATGTTTTTTTACTGACCAACTTTCGGGTATAAGAATGAATCTGCTCTATGTTTGATATGTCTTTATTTCCATATTTAGTCAACTGGACTCATTTGTGTGGTGCAAAAAGCAGCTGTAGCTTCACTCTCTTGTGTGTTTCAACAGAAAATGCCTCCTGTGAAGATGTGGCCGGCTCCGTAGATGACCCTAAGACTCAAGGTAAGACTCAACATCAGTATTACCTGTGTCAAACGAAGAGAATAAAGATGGGTAATGGCAGCAGCTTCTCAGCAGCAGCTGGTCTTACAAGTGAGGAATGAGAAAAGACTGAATAGCCCCAAAAAAGGAGGTCATGTCCTCAGCAGTCCCACTGCTAATCTTTGGGCTGCCTTCCTGCTCTTCGATTAAGCTTGATCTACAGCTGGAAAAGCAATTTTAGTGGAGAGCAAAAAAGAGAGAGTGATCAGCTTCCATTGAAAGTAGAATTGACTCTAATTCAGGCTTTAGGACGTTATCCAGGGCAGTTAATCTGCGGCCAAGCAACTATTCATCAGTTCTGTGCTGCTCTAATGAAGATGACCCAGTTGTTAAACAGCCACCAAACTACTGACACACATTCCTAGCACGTACAGTACACTCTGTCTTTATCCCTCTTAAATGTATTTTATACCTTTCTGTGCAAGCAGTTACTCTTAATCACACAGGACGAGTGTTACCTGGAAACCTCATGTGATTTAGAAATGAGCCCCCAACATCCGTGTGTGATGCGGTGCATTCACATGGGATGCATGAAGTTTGCATTTTGCTCAATTTTACTGACTATAGGGTCAAGTTGCGTTACTCTCTGCACAACTCTGCTCCACCCGTTCTCCACGCAAGTTCTCCAGCAACACACAGAGCTGCTCCACTGTTTAATCTGTCTGTTAACTAGTCTACAGTGCGACATCGGTCTGTATGTTGCACGTGCTACGCTAAAGTCTGTGAGAGGAATGAAACTACTGCAGTAGCACACGTGCAATACAGTGCTGCGCTTCTAGTGAGGTGGGTCACAGCGCGTTGCCGTTCCTGTTGGTAGTTGTAGTCTATTATATGATTATGCAGGCGACAGAATGCAGCAACAAAACAGACGTTTCATTAACAAGACGAATGTAACACGGACAAAGTGTCTCTCGCTCCTTCCCTCCCTTGGCGTCTCTGTTGATGCTCTGTGCATAAATGAGATTAAAATATTTAAATCATTTTCCAGCACTAGATTCATTTGAAAGGACAACAGATTGTTCAAACTACAATGGATTTAGACCTACTAAATACTTTTATAGGAGATATGATTTTTTGTCCATATCGCCCAGCCCTACTTGACAAGTTATGGACACGGCAGATTTGCAAGGGATTAAGATTACAGACGACTTCCATAATTATTACAAATCACTAGAGTTTCCCAGGTAGTTCTAGTCTGGTACGAAAAGGGCTTTAGACTTTGTAATATATCAGACTTACTTCTACTTTGCATCGAAATACTGTAACCTATAATCCTAAGTGGTCATTCAGCTGGTTCCCCAGGACATTACTGCCCAATCTGGATCCTACTTAGCTGATGAGTTCCCAGAATGCATGAAAATCCAATACATGAGTGACACCCATTTCCCAGTACGTCTCTGTAACGGCTGGAGGAAACTCTCATGTACACACCGGACAGTGCTCATAATGTATCAGCCATAAGTCCTCTAGAGATGTTATTAAATCATTAATGGCAGTTTCAGACACTTATTGATTTTTCAACAAACTTTTACAGCTTCCTTAGTTTTGTTTCTGTGTTTTAAACCATTAAGAGACATTAAACTCTGCTCTTTCTTCGCCCTGTGGGCAGCGTTAATGAGTAGTACATGTCATGTGTCAAGATATGTGTGTGTGTGTTTCATCAGGCCTGCAGGTGTACAGCAGTGCTCTGGCTCCTTCTCCTGTTGAGCTGAGCGTTATGTGCAGAGTGCCCTGTAGCATCTGTAGTAAGTGACCACTACTCGGCACTGAATGCAGCACTGGGCCACAGGGGGCTGGTTTTCGAGACCTAATAAAAGCTTTGATGCTAATCAGCGATGTAATTTAAAATTCTAATCTGGTGTCACTTGTCCTGAAAACCAGTTTGAAATGATTTCACGGTCCCTGGTTTCCAGCTGAAACTCTCCCTGTAAACACTGCAGAGCAAGGTCACTTCTTTCCTTTCCTTTCATCCTTCTCACTTCCTCCTCTTCTGTCGCACACAACACCCATTTCTTCTTTTCGTTTTTTTTATTACTAATCTTACTCTATTGTCTTCTGTTATTCGGGATTGTCTATATCAGCTCCCCTTTCTCTCTAAGTTGGGTTGGTCGTTGGGTTTAGGCGTCCCTGTCCTCTCCGTCAGTGGTTCCTTTGTTTACTGACTGGACATATTGGCGCTGCAGCCTGGCACTGAGCCACCCTTCCTGTCCCTCTGCCTGGCATGTGCCATCTGCTGCCCCAGCAGGAGATGCTCCGTCAAACTGTTAGCGAACACCTACGTGTCACTCTTTGTGTTAGTGCATGCTTGTGTGGGCACATGTAAGTGTAAGGAATCCTAACTGTGTGTGTTTGTGTGTGTGTGTGTGTGTGTGTGTCTGTCTGTCTTCCCTCTTGTCCCTTACCCAGCCTCCAGACCCACCAGTCTCCATAGCAACAGGACCACCAGTAGTAATAGTAACAATAACTCCCACCTCACTTCTCCTCTGGAGGGCAAAGGTATGCTCCTCCTTCCCTTAACTCCCTCGTTTCTCCTCCTCCTCTCAACTAACAACTCTCGTCTTCCTCCTTTGCTCCCTTTATCTTTTTATTTCATGTTTTTACTTAAATGTGTCCACCTGTGAAAACTGGATCAAGTCAGTTTGTCATGATTTTAAAAGTTAAAGGTTACTTATTCCCTCTCCTTTTTGTTTCTTGTTCAAAATCAATATTTCAAGATGATACAGGGGCATTTAAATGAATACTTAACCCATGAAAGGGTCATTTGTATATCAGTTACTCACCCCGTGTTGCAGTGAATGTGCAGAAAAAAAAACTTTGTTTACTCGCATGCCTTCATGGTGAACGGAGAATCCAAAAAATTTATAATAAATAATAGTATAAGTAAAAGTAATAATAAAAGTAAAGGGGGGCCACATTTAAACACGTCTCTTTACAAACTCTCACAGAACATGCAGTTTAATCTAAGTCTTATTTATCCAGTCATGTGCTCAGTACTTTAAAATTTTTAATTTTCATTTATTGTTGTAGGCCTAAAGTGATTTTTACATTCTTCAACTGTAAAAATGTGTAGCCTCTACACTGATTAAAAAAATGTTTTAACATTTCGTCAACTAAAACATGCATCTTACGTCTGTGGCCTGGCGCCTTTTCTTCTAAAATCATCACTAGCAATGGCCACAGTAAAGTGGTACAGGAATAAGTGCATGTGAAATTGATCCGGTGATGTGTTGCTGTCTTGTGTTGAGCAGTAAGTGTAGGATCAGAGTTGTTGTTTAGGATCTGAAAAAAGGATTTTATGGCTAGATTATGTCTAACTATTACCTTTGTATTACCATTGTAATAATAATAATAATAATGCATCAGATTTATATAGCACTTTTCAGGTCACTTGAAGACGCTTTACAGTGCTGAAAAAAATAACGATGATAAAATAAAAATGAAAAATGACTGGTGGAAAGTAGGGAAATGCCAGTTTGAACAGATGGGTTTTTAACAGCGACTGGAAGTCTGTAGGGAGTCTGCATTTCTGGTGTTGAGTGGGAGGGAGTTCCAGAGAGTTGGGACAGAGGCGGCGAAGGCTTGGTCCCCCAAGGTTCGGTGCTTGGTTCTAGTGATGGGGGTCAGGAGGTTGGAGTCAGTAGAGCGAAGTCGGCGGGTGGGGGAATGGCGTTGGAGGAGGTCAGTGAGGTAAGAGGGGGCAAGGTTATTGAGGGCTTTGTAGGTGATGAGGAAGAATTTGTACTGGATGCGGTATTGGACAGGGAGCCAGTGAAGCTGTTTGAGGACAGGGGTGATGTGGTTCCTGGAGGGGTTGTGGTTGAGTAACCGGGCAGCAGAGTTCTGTATGTGTTGCAGTTTTTGAAGGCTGGTAGAAGGAAGACCATAGAGAATGCTATTACAGCAGACGAGTCTGGAGGTTATAAAGGTGTGGATGAGTATTTCTGCAGTGGAGTGGAAGAGGGAGGTGCGGAGACAGGTAATGTTGCGGTGATGGAAGAATGATGTCCTGGTGATGTTGCTGATGTGGGGTTTGAAGGAGAGAGTGGGGTCAATTATGATTCCGAGGTTTCGTACTGAGGGGGAGGAAGTGACACTGTGACCATCGATGTGGAAGGAGAAGTCCTGAGGAGAGGGTAGGAGAGCTTTGGGTCCAGTAATGATGAGTTCGGTTTTATTGCTGTTTAGTTTCAGGAAGTTGTGTCCATCCAGGATTTGATGTCATTTTGATTTTTGTCATTATGAGGCTCAAATATGTTCTATGGTTGCCGGCCCTGGTTTAAGGAGTAGCACACCTGGACAACTCAATGGAAGACACAAGCAGAGTTCAAACACTTGTGCTCGCCCAGGCATGCTACTCGTATGTGCAAGTGTTTTTAAATAGTAAGATTTGGGGGAAAATGTGTGTGTTCAAGAAGAACTGAACATACAGCTTGATAAATGAGTCTTGGATTATACTACATGAGTTCTGTGAGAGTTTTTAAACGTATGTTTTGACATAGTTTTGCTGGTTTTAACGCAAAACCCCTTTGATCAAGAATTTCCTCAGCTTTTGGATTCTTCTTTCACTGTGGGGGCAAAGTGTTCCTTTAAGAGGGTCTGGCTGCTAGCGACATTGAGTCTCTTATAATTTACTGACATTGGGGATTAATTTAGTAAATCCAAATGGGTGACAGGTGTATCATGAATATGTTTAATATTCAGAGTAGGTTTTAATGTTCTTACAACAGACAGCTTATTGAAATTTTATTACACTCCTTTAAAACGTGCTCGTCTTTCATTTTTTAATCATCACATTTCAGTCACAAAGACTTGATAAGAGATCTCACACAGTAAAAGCAAATAACAAAGCAGAATGTTACAGTATGACTTACTTTATGCCTCGCTTTTAAATGACTACTGTTATTACTATAAATGTAGGCAGTGTAAGAGGAGAGTGATACTAATGCTGTTCCAAGTGTTGAATTATACTGTCAAGGTCAGTAAAGATCATAGATTACTTTCCCCATGTTCTAATCATAGCCTCCCTCCTCCAACAGGCACTTTGAACGGCAGCCTCAGCAGGCCTCACAGCGAGAGCAGCGGAGAGTTCAGCCTCAGTTTGGACCAGGAGGTGTGGTCCAGCAGCGGCAGCAGCCCCGTCCAGCAGCCCACCTCCTCACGCTCCTCCCACCAGAGCCCCCTGCAGCTGCGCAGGTCGCTTGACCCGTCTGCTGCCGCAAGCAGCCCTGGTCAGACCCAGGTCAGGTCCAGCGAGGTGCTCTCCCTGCAGCAGTTCCTGGATGAGGGTATTGATCCTGCAGAGGTGAGGCCTCGAAGTCGCTTATGTCTGAGGGGTTATGGTTTTGTTCTGAGACGTTGAATAGCTTGCTGTGTTGAAACAATAGTCCAAAACTCATCCTCAATATGGAGGACCAGACAGTGTTTGGCGAGTTTCTCTAAAAACTTAGTGGAACAGTTTATTTATTTTAGAATGATAGGCTGATTCATTTTTCAAGAATTTTCAGGAGAATTTCAGCCAAGGATAAAAATGATATGAAAAGACTTCGTGATGGCGCCGTATCTGACACCGTTTGTTTGCTCTGTCTTCTGCAGTCTGGCAGTCAGGAGAACCTCACCGTAGACTCTCCTCGCCTCTCCACTTCCTCTGAGCATGTGCAGAAAGAACGCACTTCCACAAAGGGCCGGGGCATACTGCGCTCATCTAGTGGGAAAGCAGCACCGGTCAGCTCTGATCGCCCACCAAGATCCGCTGGACAACCGGGTCGCCCCACTCTGCGTAAGGCGGAGAGCACCCGTGTGAAAGGCTCTGTCCCGGTCCGCTCCAGCTTGTCCACGCAGGGCAAAGCCACATCCGTCTCCGAACGCCTGGACACGGCCTCCTCCACGCTGCCCCGGGCCAGCAGCGTCATCTCCACTGCTGAGGGCACCACGCGGCGCACCAGCATCCACGACCTGCTCTCAAAGGACAACCGGCAGCCCGTGTCCGTCGACGCCTCTCCTCCCGCTGCCCCCACCAAGGCTGGCGTACGCTCCCAGCCTACACCCAGTGAGTACCACCCCAACAGCACCAACCTAAAGGGACCCCTTACCACCACCCCTCTACCCAAGTCACTCAGCTTACCTTGCCATAGCTTGGAGGATCCCGACCTCTCCACCCTCGAGTCTTTCCTCGGCCCTTCCTTCACTGTAGAGTCGGTGTTCATGGACTCCATCTTTAGTGAGACGGCGGGCAAAAACCTCCCCTTCCTGTCTCTCAACCCCACCCTAGTCAGCAACATCAGCGGGCCTCCTGTTACAAATAAAACACACCCTCCTTCTATCCCCAACCATATCTCCACCCAAAACCAGGCCGCTCACAGCCAATCAAATGGCCAAAAAGAGTATCACGAGGGCATTGATCCTAATCGTGTGAATAATTCGGACCAGTCGCTGAGCCCAGAGGACAACCAGTCTCTGTGGTACGAGTACGGGTGTGTGTGAACGACAGGGAGGTTCTGGTTCGCTGATCTTTTAATCAGACTTGATATAAAGAGGGGAAAATGAACGAATGATTAAACGACAAATCCTCCTCTGCATGTATTTATTGGAGCACTATCTCTGTGTGGTGTTTTTGTTTCGTTCTTTTCTGTTTGCCATGGTGCTGATCGGTGAAATCGCTGTTTGTTTGTTTTTTTTTCTTTTTTTTTGTTTTCTGCCTTGTGCTTTTCTCCGAGGTGGGACTTTGATGAATGTTCTTTCATCCAACAGCCATATTATTGTTTCTGCATTGAACCTGTTTCCCTGGCTAACACTACACTATTATCTGCAGTTAGTTTTGCATTTTTGTTTAGAGCTTTAATCTTTAATGAGCACTGATGAGAAATAATTTGTCACCATGATCCATAAAAAACAAAACCTCTGTATTACGGGACAGATCTCGTAGCTGCAGTTTCATCACTACAAATCCAAATTAAGATTTTTCACTGTGTCAGATAATAGATTCACTGTCCACTTTCTGTTTATGACGATGTCTCTGATGAAGTTTGGGTGACTGAGCGTCTTTTTCACTGCTCTTTTAACTCGGTTGCATCATCCACTAAAATGCACGGCTTCGTTCTGTCCGACCTGAAACGCTCATTTTGATTACTGTGATCAAAATGCTCATCGTGTGTATCCTCTTATTGTTTGTATCAATGGTGTTTGTTTTTGTACAGTTTGACACCCTTTTCTGTATTTTCTTTTCTGTGATATTAACCGGGGCATTCGCTCTGTGGGGTTTGATCTAGTGGGTCTTAACTGACCTCTTGGGGCTGGTGACAAAATGATGACGCTTCATTCGCAAAATGATCTGAGGAGGGCTAATCGATTACGGCAAAATATAATATTGAAATCACAATTAATTGATTGAAGGCTGTTTGTTTGTCATCTTGGCTCAAGAGAAACTAAATATGCTGCAGCCTGGCTGACGGTGAGTTCGGGTTTTTAAACAGGGGCGAAAGCACACTGCTGTAAAAGAAAGGTGTGCGCTGGATTTAGAACAGTGGTTCCGAACTGGTGCAGCCACAGGGTCCAGATTCCTCCTTAGTCATCAGTTCAAGGTCCACACAGTTTAATACAGTCTGCGTCATACTTGTGTTTTGCCATGTTGCAGAGCTAGTCTGCTGTCTCTTTTAAGTCGCTGTCCATCGGTCACTCAGTCTACAGCAGGAAATGGCACTTCAAAATAAAAGCTAAGTGCCAGAAATTCACCGTATTTATAAATAAAGTGTGTTCTTTTTACAAACTTGACACGCTCACGAGTCACTTGTGGTCCTTTCAGAATGGACCCATGACCCACCTTTGATCCGTGACCCAACAGTTGGGAACCACAAAACAAGACAAAACAAGGGCATCATTGCAAAACAAAATGCAGCACAATAATAATTTTACCTCTGTTAACTTGTTTTAATAATTGCTGAAAGCCAAAATCATTTTTAAAAATAAAGTTTGATTAATTGCCCACCCCTGAATCTGAGGGAAAGTATAGTTGGTGAAGTGAAAGTTGACGGTGAAGGTAGTAGAGGATGACTAAGGTGACTGTTACGTATATTTTAATTGATACAGGAAGTTAACATAGAAAGTTGAGAACAGGTGTCAGTGGTCAGATTGTTCTGTGAATGAAGCGAACATCATTTCTTTTGGTATCTGGAAACTTTTATTTACTCATCCCGATGCACCACACCTTGAGAATGGATAATTGATGATGTATTTCAGACTGACAAGATCTTGTACAGATTGTTGTGATCATTAAGTTATAATCAAAGACGAGCACTGCTTTATGTGCCAATACTAGTCGTACTGTCTGCCTCTAGATCCTTATTTATTTCTGCTCTTGTACTCAGTACTTGCTCTTTTGAAGTTGCTTTAATGTATTTAATCCACAGTATATGCAGGTATAAAGTAAATGAACACTTTGCTGTCGCTGTCTACAGATGTAACATAAACATTGCCTTTGTCCTACAGATGTGGAGGGCAGAAAGTCTAAAAGCAGGAGCGGGGAGCCGCAGCAAAGCTGCTAAACCCCGCCCCCACCACCCTCGTCTGTCTGCTACCATGCTGTGAGCGCGTGGTGAGTGAGTGCTGCTCCAGCGGGAGGAATAGGGATTGGGGTGGAGGGGGAGGGAGGGGGGGTCGGTCTTGTCTCCATGGGAACCTAAAACATGGTGTAACAGATGTCGTCCATCCTGCCGTGCACTTGCTTCCCCTGCTTCTCTAAGCCCAAACCTGCCCCCCCTCCCCTCCCCACTGTCCTGTCCGTCGCCCCACCGTCCCTGTGGTGCCAAACGCCTGTTCACAGAACCTGACGGGACCCTGGTCTGCATGGCATATGGGCCGTTTAACCATGTCGCTCTGAGTGGATGAACACTTTGCCTGTTTGTGTCCCCAAATCCCCTCAACAAGAGGAGTGCTACGACCCCAGCACCTCGCCGTATCCCTCCTCCATGATGCTTCTTGTGTTGTTGGTGAAGGTGACTGCTGAGTGTTTCCTGCTGGTGACAGAAAATAGGCCCTTTGCTGTTGTCAGGCTGTTTGTTGCTGCTGCATGGCTTCAGTGTAGCGCTGAAATCCTTCCCCGCTCTTGTTCCCTCCACAATGCACGTAGATCCAGGCTGGCTGCTTCCTCCTGTCTCCTCTTGTATATCACTGTCTACTGATACTGTTTCTGGCCTTTAATCTTCTTTTTTCTCTCTTTTTTACTTTGTCACCCTTGTCTCTCCTTCTCTCTAAATCTGCCTCCTTTCTTTCTCTGACTCTTTCCACTCCTCTGTGCTTGCCTGGGACTCAGAGAGAAAGGTGGCCTTGGAGCTGTGTGTCTGAAGCCTAGCAGAGTTAATCTGCTGAGACCGTCTACAGTGAGAAAAGATTGTATATCCCGGTTTCCTGTTTTTGTTCCCCCTCGTTGTTTTGTTTTCTAAACCCAGGACACTTAGGTAGAGAAAAGTGGCTTCCTTCTCTGTTTTGTTTTTCTTCCTTGAATCAAGGAAACAGAAAAATTCTAGAAAATGTTGCTGTGTTTTTTCTTTTCTATAAAGACTAAAGATGTGGCCGATCGCACTGCCATGTGTCCTTTAGTGTGACGGACTGCTAGATGTGCACTAGTCTCTGCGGACTAAGATTAAGTGCCAATGTTCACACAACAGCCAAAAGGGCCATTTTAAAGCAGACTCCATTTTGGATCTCCTGTGCAACTTCAGTCAGCTGGACCTTCTTCTGCCCAATGCCATCATCTTGAAAAAGTGTTTTCTAAACGGGCAGCATGCACAAGCAAAGACAGACTCGTACAGAACATCTTAAAAGCATGACATCACCAAACCTTTCTGACTCAACCTGCTTTCAGACGGAAGAATCACAATCTGCATGGAGCAATCAATCAGCCAATCACCCCACTTCCTTTGTCCGATCAAAGAGGAGTACAGCGTTCAGTGGGGATGCCAAATGGACTTGGACAGGAAGCCATGACAGCTGCGTGATCGGCGTCTATTGCCTGCCAATCACGAGTGAAGGTTGTGTGATCTGAGAGAGAGAGAAACTAATCATGGGAGTGTTTCAGGTCACCTATGTAACTGTTGGTATCCATGGATCATGCCACCACACACACACACACACACTGACACAAACCGTACACACTGTTCATCGTAGCTTAAACCATATATCATATCACAGTAAATCATCTCGTACTGCTCCCCATCCTGCTCTGAAAACAAAACACCTGTAAACTGCTTCCTGACGAGGCCCTCAGTATAGGTGACCTGTGACCTACCCAGTACGTGCAGAGTATCGTTGCTGTGTTGAACATGATGGTGATAATGAGACCCAGTGTTTTCCTCCTTTTCCACTTTTTACATAAATTCATTTGATGTAATTAAAATTCATCAAGACTATTGTGCGCTCTTTTTGTTTGTATTTTTTTTAATGTGCTGAGCCGTTAAAGAATCTACAGACCCATATATTTGTTCTTCTTGTGTTCAGGAGCAGGGGTAGAAGTTCATGTTAACTTAGGGTTTTGGGGGAGGAACCTGCACACTCTTAAAATGTCATTCGTTTGCTTTGATGTTCGCCTTGGAGAAGTAAAGAATTAAAGTGTTTCTTTTAAGTCTGATCCATTTCAGCTCAGGGGCTAAACTGGATGCAAACATGGTGTTGAACTATATTAAGAGGTGTTTCTAATATTATGGTTTCCTCATGTATGAAAACGAGGCAGCTCGGTTAATGTGAATGCTCAAAGTACTTCATCAGTTTAGCATTGCGATCAGAATAAGTTCAGCAGAACCAGATGTGCCGTCTTATTTATTCCATGCATTTTTCTTTTACTTCTTTTTTGTAAACGTATTTACAATCTCTGAACACATCAGCAGTAGTCTCATGATGAGCCAGTGCATATCTGGGCCAAGACCTCCTCCTCTGTGCCCTATTGTCTCGACTTGTGCAGATAAATTTAAAATAATAATAACCAGTCCATACCCATTGGTAGCTCTGTCACCTTCTACCTATGCCAATCCTCAATGCCTATGTGCAATTTCACATAGATTGACCACATCAGTGAGTAGAAAAACGTGGGACAGACAGAATGACTGACTGACAGAATGACACACTGACAGTTTCCGTGATTATGTACAGCATACCATACCATGACTTAGTCATACCAAAAATTAGAAAAAAAACCCCCACAACATTGGTCCACAGGGGGAGCCACAGCGATCAATCGCATTTTAGCCATTTTTAAGCATTTTTCTGTTGTTGTAGCGCCACCCAGTTGCCAATTAGAGTTAAATTTCTCCAGTCACCTTGAGGCGTCCTGTTCTACATATCTACCAAGTTTAGTAAAAATCCATATGGCGGTTAGGCCTAGATAAGAAATGAGCTCTCTAGCGCCCCCATTTTGTTTGATGGGGTCAATAATGGAGGGGTCCCCTCAGATTATGTGTGGTCATATGCCTACAAAGTTGCGTGGTGATGGGTGAAACCCTTGAGATGTTATACACCTTTATGTGATGAGCCACGCCCTCCGCAATATTCATTGCCTTATAGAAGCTCAGTTTTAGTAAGTTTTCCAACTTTTGCCAAGAGGGAACTTTAGATATTGGTCCCTAGATTATGTTCACCCAGTTTCATGCAGATCGCTCAAACTTCCTAGGAAGAGATCCATTTGAAGTGTTTTTCAAAAAATTCAAAATGGCGGAAAATCTATATAACCGGAAGTTATGGGTTCTTGAGGCAAATTTGTTCCTCATGAGGAGAGGCATCTCTGTGCAAAGTTTCATGTCTCTACGACATACAGGGCATGAGATATGCCCATTCAAAGTTTGACATTTCGATCGGTTGCTATAGCGCCCCCCTTTGGCCAATTGATGTAATATTGCTTCATTCGCATCCTCCCATGACCCTCTACCACTGTGCCAAATTTCACATGGATTGACCAAGTTGTCATCATTATATAGTAAGATTATAAAGCTAACTTGTCCTCAGAAGAAAGCTGATAGGTTTCAAGATTGTGCTTTTCCAGTATTGGCCAACCATGACTGGCCAATACTACTTGGGCTACAAATGGGAACCAGAACACTTCTGATACTAAAATCTTGTCCCTCTGCTCACAGATTCTGCATACATATACATACGTTAATGTTTACAGCAGGGTTCAGAAACCTGGGCTATCAAAAGAACCATTTTTGGCATCAATTTTATTCTTACTTTGTCCAGAGCTGCAGTACATATTTGTAACACAGCCTATTAGGTCTAAATAAGCCAATCAATATTACTAATGGCTCTTAATGAGCTTTCATTAATATGTTTCAACACAAGGTGGCTACTCTGCAGTGGAGTCTTTATGACTAGTTTGTACTTGAACAGTGCAGTGTTGGTGGTGAAAGCAAAGACATCTGTCCACTCACTGTTAAGTTCTCTGTTTCCCTCTGAGGCTTTTTCTTTTTGGATTTGGAACCAATAGCTAACCTTGCAAGAGAGACTCCACCACTAACTAGCCACCGCTGTTTAGGTTCAGCAACATTTAAGGGAGTGTATAGGTTACACATTTTTACAACTGGAATATGTGAGAATCACTTTAGGCCGACAGCAGTGAAAAATTAATATCCATATAATTTTGTCAAAGCCACACAGAGCCACTGAAGTGGGGCTAAAGAGCTGCATGTGGCTCCAGAGCTGCAGGTTGCCTACCCCGAGATTACTTCTTGTCGAAACCTGCTGCCTACATTACCCACAATGCAATGTGACCGTCAACATCAGGTAGGAGATTTGGGTGTGTAATGCTAGTAGTGGCTAATGTAGCCTTAAGCCTCAAGCAGAGATCTGGTAAGATCCTTGTGGTCTGTAAACTGACTTTGACGTGTCAGATTGGTGAAGTTTCCCTTTAAAAGTGTAATAAAATTGGCTACTTTCAGGTCTAATATCAGGTATTTTTCAACTGTAATTTTTTTTTTGTAAGAAGAGCTGACCATTTCTGCAGAGCTCATTCACATCAAAGAGAAGCTCCTTGCCTGAAAGGAGTGAAGTATTGATTAAATCTTTCCTGCACACCTGCAAACTCCCCTCACAGGTGTTTTCACTTCTTGTAGCTGATTCTCAGCTCAGAAAGTGCATGATTCACATTTTCCCTTTTTATGTTGTCAGTTTTGTTACACCTGTCTGCCTGGACAGCTTCAATCTTTTCCATTCTAAGTACAAGCATTCTGAGACACTGATGGAGTCCCAGTGTTGCTGAGCAGCGCTCTAATCAGTGAGTGAGAACACCTGTGAGGCTCTGCAGGGCCTCAGACAGACAAACGTGCAGATGGGGACATGAACAGGATCTGCGAGGAGCTTCCAAATTTTTCTTGTTGCTGTTCCCCCCTTTGGCCTGTGCTGCAGAGGTCTTTTTTCCCCTCATACTATATTTGACAAGGAATATTTCATCTCTATACATCATGTCCAACATGGCTGCCTGCTGTGAGCCAACACAGGGGAACATACCCTGCCCTGCCTGAGTGACTGAGGAAAGATAGCACCATGAATCAGAGGTATGGAAACACATCTTCACACCCTCACCCCAGAAGCTAAAGCTGAAGAAACACAGTCTTTCCAGGTTTGTCTTAAAATACTCGTGTTCATAACCCTAGACACTAACAGTTTCACTTGCTGTTGTCACTCCTCTTCACACTGGTTGTTAAAATATCTCTTCCCAACACGAGACACAATCCACAGTCCTCGTCCTTCCCAAAGACAAAGACCTTTTCAGAACAAAGTATTCTGTGCTACTTTTAGAGGACAACCAGGTAAACTTTATATTTTATTTTATTTTTTGCAAAACACAGGGACTGTGGAGACAAAGGAGTAGAAGCACTGCTCTGTCTTAGTAAAAGTCACATACACTCTTTGGATACTTGAGGTGCACTGTGTTTATTCCATCTTGTGACAGGCTCACTGCATGAGTGAAGTATACTCTCAATCACACTGTAGAGTTTGTGCAAAAATTAAAATGACTTTATTTTACATGACAGTATAGATTAAAAGATCAACATGTTGTGACTCAGGTCTTCATCAGTCACTGTTTGCTCTGTCTTACACACCTGAGTTATGTTACAGTAATGAGCTGAGTGAGGGGGCGACTGCTCCAATGTGCAAGCCCATTGGTCAAAAAACAAGGAAGTGAAACACCAATAGAAAGGAGGGGAAGAGAGATGGAAGGGAATATAATCTGTCATTTTATGTTTTGATGGAGAGTATACTTCACTCATGCAGTGAGCCATCCACAAGATGGAATAAACAGTGTGTATTTTGCCTTCATCACTTTGGAATTGCTTTAGAAAATGATCTTTTAATTGCCAGTGTGAGCAGGAGACATGTTTACAGTATGCAAAACTGTTTGACTGCACACATGAGCACTTGTTGGTTTTATGCCAGAAAAATTGCCGCTTGTCTTGTGACGTCTGTGCAGCATATTGGTGGCTTTGTCTGGTCTTTGGCGCCACCTACAGGTGACTGTCAGTACTGCAGTTAGAACAGATTAATCTCATTTTTATACAGTATATGATTAATATAAAAATACAACAGCAGATATTAGGCTGTGTGAATTACTGTAAGACGGACAACCTTCCCTTTAACCCTTTGAATCCTCAGAAAATTGTCTTGAATTCGGTGAAAAACATGGGAAGAAGTCGCTGAGCAACTCGAAAAGAAATTAGAAAAAAGTACAAGAAAAATACCTGAAAAGTAGCAAAAGTACAAAGGAACAAGAAAAATACCATTTAGCAAAAAAAGTAAAAAGTACAAAAAATATACCTGAAAACTAGCAAAAAAAAAAGAAAGTACAAGAAAAATATCTGAAAATTGTCAAAACAAAAAAAGTAAAAAAAAAAAAAAAAATACAGGGAAAATATCTAAAGATCGGTAAAAACAAGTACTAGAAAAATATGTGAAAGTTAACAAATAAAAAGTACAAGAAAAATACCCCTAAATTTGCAAACAAAATGTAAAAGGTAGCAAAAAAAGTAGGAAAAAAAGGCACAAGAAAAATATCTCAAAATAAGCAAAAACAAGCTACAAGTAAAATACCTGAAATTGGGAAGAAAAAATAATAATAAAAAAAATTAAATTAAAAAGTAGCATAAAAAGTTTTTTTAAAAAAAGTACAAGAAAATTACCCGGAAAATAAGTTTTCTGGACATGTTTTCCTTTATCTTATTTATTTATTTATCATTTATATAACTCTAATTTTCTGAATCTTTTGTTTTCTTGCAATTTGCAGGACATGCCTTTCCAAGTTGCTTATTACCATTTTTCCCATGTTTTTGAAAAAAAAGGGGGTTAAACTAACATTTCAAAATGGGTATAATTTTTTCCTCTCACATTAGGAATGGTTTTTCTCAGTAGAGCTGGGCCAAAGGGATGAACAGTGTTCCCACAGTCATGGGAAAACATCAAGTTTCATTCTAAATTTCATGTAAGTCAGGTTATTAGTAAAATCCTTAAGTTTTTAGAAAAATCATGTATTTTTAGTGTGTATTTAAAGGAATGAATTGTAGCAGTGATCTTCCATGGATAACGTAATGTAACATAACAGCAGATTTATTTCTGTAGCTGTTGGTGTAAAGTAGCTGTAATATGTGTTAACAAGTAACGTTTTAATATCACAAATATTGCTTCATTTTCTCCCTGTGGTTTATCTCTAATGAAACCACTGCCTGTCCACAGTGCATTAGCATTTTAATTGTTTCTCAAATGTATGAGTGTGCATGTGTAAAGTACCCTCCCATCCCTGAAAAATAGAGCTCCACTGAAAGCCATGGTGGTATTCAAACCCTGTCTACATACAATGCAGCATTATTTGACCGACTTGCATCCAGAAATAAATGTATAATCGAATGCATTAAGACAACACTGGTAGTACGATCAGTCCTGTTTCCCCTCATGCTTGAGTGCCAGTGCCAGACTACAGAAGTGCTTGTGAAGATATTTATTTTAAATAAATGACAATGTATTGACTGTGCCTGTAATTTAAGTACTTTGAAATGAACATAACCAACTATTTCAGATTAAAAAAGGTAATTTAATTTTCATACAGTAATTATCTTTAGGAGGAAAGTACACTATACAGTTCTGTTCGTGTACATATAGGTTAATGATCATGGAAATTATATTATAGGTCTTTGACAAGTCATGGAAAAGTTTTTAAAAATTTTCCAAAAAAATGTGTGGGAACCCTAGCTAAAATTAAATCATATCAGTAAGTATATTCTTAAAATACTGTTAAAATATCACATAAAACAAGTGTATGCAAAATCATCAAAAACAGTTTTCCAGTGTTGTCTTAAAACGTTTAAAACAAAACCTTAAAATAGTTGTTATGGATTTCAGTTTACTTGCAGTCATTTTTAACATATTTAGATATTTACAGGCTATATATACAAACATACATACATTATACCTTTGAAAGTTGATAGATGACATGGCACACATACAGTTATAGACTTTAAGTATAATATGTATTTTTTCTAATAAAAAAGCTGCATATAACTAATCTCATCTTTTAATCTGCAACATGAGAGAAACAGACACCAACATTGAAACGCTATGTTTTATTAAATACTCTTATTGTCCAGTAATAACAAAGCTATGAAGAACAACCATCCAAACAAACACTTTATAGTTTTTAATGTATGTTTATTAACTGTATGGTCATGCAAAAAAATCCAGCATCCAAATGAAACTCAAAGAGTATAGACACATGTAGCCCCTTTAGTACAAGGTTACAATGCAATAAATTTACTTACATACAAGCTAAGGCTTCTGCTAATCGCTTATGCTTTTTACTGTGAGATAACATCACTTGGTTTGGATATCTCAGATGGAGCCGTTTCATAACCTCGAGGATGCAAGTAACATAGATTTCCATTTCTTTATCAAGTAAACAGTGAAAAATTACCAGAAAGTAGACATGCATATTTCTTCCATTTGTAGAACTGCATATATAGTGTTGCTGTTAAAGATTGTGGTTTTTAATCATCCTTTGTCCAACATGTTTCTTCCCCTCACTTCAGTCAGGTTCTGTTTGTAATCTAACACGTATTAAGACATTTGCCAAAGTATTTTAACTATGGAGTTTATCAGTTTTGCGCACGTTCGCAAAACTATTTATATGAAGCATAACCACAGACAGCAAGTTACGTTACCTACTGTGATGTCTGATTCTCTTATAGGCAGCAGCTGCGCCCAGCCTGAAGCTACTCAGTGTAAAGGTAAGTTTATATTTGGTCACGTTTCCTATTTACATCAGTGAGACTTAGAAGTCGATACCCTGTCTTGTTAAAATTCAATCTGTTGCGTCACAATGGATCTCAATGACACTTGAGTTGAAGCAGGGAGGTCACTGTAGTGCTGTGTGTGCTCGCTGCACCAGCTGCCGATTCTACTGTCAACTCTGACCCTACTGTCATGGAGAGAAAAGCACAGGTGTAACCAGTGACACAAAATATGGCTCTGTTCCATTAAAGGGACAGTTCACCCCAAAATAAAAATAAAAGGTCCTCTTACCTGTAGTGTGGTTTATCGGTCTAGATTGTTTTGGTGTGAGTTGCTGAATTTGGAGATATCGACCATATATAGAATTTTTATAATTGTCTTATATCTTGCCATAAGACACATTATAGGTAACTAATTTAATATATTGGAATAGGTCTAGGATAATTAATTACTGTACAGCTTTATACTGATGGAGCTATATAACTGACTATTAATTTATGGAGAAGAGGTGGGAATAAATAAGTTTGTACTTCCTCCCACTCCTTCTTGAAAATGTAAGTCAAATCATTATTGTTTGCAGTTTTCATGCTTCCTTTAGTAACCTTTTTTTTAAATGTCTACTACTGTATAATTATTTTGTTTATTTGCTACTTACATGTTTGAAATAACTAGATAACTAGATGTCACTCGGCACTGTGTGTGAGTGCCAAAAAATACATTTGAAAATCTCAACAGCAATGTCTCTTTGCATTAACCATGACCTGGTTACTTAAGATAATACACACATTTTGTTGTCAGCAGTATCATGTAGGAATTATTTTCTTTCTACTTCCTACTGCGCAGTGATACGGTTGGCAGGTGTAGTTTGGTAGAAAGAAAATAGCTCCTGCATGAAACAGCTCACAACAAGGTCTGTGGATTATCTTGAGTAACTGGGTCATGATTTCTGGAAAGAGACATTAAATTTGAGTTTTTCAGATGTGTTTTTTTGACGCTTTGAGCACCACAAGCTGAGAGGGCAGACATCTCTACAGCTGATATTTCCAACACTCAACAACTCTCACCAAAACAATCCAGATTAATAAACAGCACTACAATTAAGAGGAAAGATGTGCCTTTTTTTATTGTTGGGTGAACTGTCCCTTTAGTGTCCCAGAAAGCCATTCTAGAGAGCGATACCAGGACAGTGGAGCTGGAACAACTTAAGGAGATGCAGCATTTATTTATGTCACTGTTTACACCTGTGCTTTGTGTGTTAAATCTGCTGTGAAGGAATATTGTGGCTTCATATCAATCGATCCAAAATGCAAATTTCAACTTGATCCAGCTGTCCAAATACTTCGGCAAACTGACTGCAGCTAGTTGTTCCCTCAGATCAGTTCCCCTTTCTTTAAGCTCACCTGTAAAGTTCAACTGTCTTAGTTTCCACTGAAACAGCCCCATGACTGCGAAAATACACAATGAAAGAAAAGCATCTTGTCAGATCGGTGGCATCAACAGACAACTGGGCCGGTGCCCACAGCACAAACAGATCTACTAAGAGCCATAAAAAACATCACATAGTTTCAGTAATGGTTTTACAACGCATTGTCGTGGTGGTGCAAAAGTGTACGTGTGTGTGTGTGTAGGGGGAGACACAGTTTTCATGGCATGTCAGATATGTCACAGCACTCAGAGAGAAGCACAGGCGGTTGATACAGTAGGACGGGTCTCACATGAGTCACGTTTTTTAAAAATCTGTTGGACTGCGTCAGTGCACGTACGTAGACACCTTATGTGATGATCTGAAGCATCGTCATGACCACCAGCAACAGCCTAAGTAGAGCATGAGTTACTATGGAGCAGCGTAGCACAGAGACGGGACACCCCTCCGCTGGTACAAAGTCACACACACTCACAAAGTTTTTACGACACAGTGAAAAAACAGTGCTGCAAAGTTTAACCACTGACACAGAGATATGTTTCGTCCTCTTTAAAGGGAGAATCTCGTGTGCTTATATGACGCTGTGAGTTCCAATATTATTAGACAGAAGTGTGTGTGTTTTAGTCAGCATTCAGTGTGTGTTGATCAGTGTGTGAGGGGGAACGGGGACAGTACAAAAACAGGGTTGTGGCAGTCTCAGCCTCAGATCATTTCAACCCCTCATTTTTTATAGCTCTGGCTAAAATGATTGATAAAAACATCAAAACACTAACGACTACGACACTTACAACAGAAACTGTGACAGAGAGACCAAGTACATTGATTGCCATCAGCGAAGGTCCCACAGCCCTCCAGCCGGCATAGCCCTCTTCCCATCATGCCTTTTTTTTTTTTTGGTCCAACACCTTGGCTGCATTCCCTTTTTAACATGCTTTTTTAATAGTGCCAGGACTTCACACAGAAGTACAGCAAGCCAAGACGGACGACATACAAATTTTAAGAACACAATCAGAACAAGAGACAGGCATAAGGGTGACATCATCATCATCACACGGCGTGGAGCTACTAGGACAGTAATGGGGCGAGTATAAGAGGCAGGAATGATGGAAGTAGGAGGGCAGAGGTAGGGTGGACGAGAAGGGATTTGGCGAGCGTAACCTGAAGTTGCAGAAAGGTTCACTCCCTCATAAAGAGCGAACACAACAGCATCGAGTCATAAGTGTCTGTGCAAAAACAGTACAGGCCATTAGACAGTTCAATATTCATGCTTCACGTCAAAAATACACAAAAACAGATAAAAGGAAGAAGTTGCCGTGAGAGAGCGTCCGAGCTTTGATTAGGTAGTTCAGAGATGTGAGGAGCTTTAGACTGTGAGCGACAGCGCCTCTCAGTGTTCAAACACTGCAGGGCAGACAGGTGGAGGCCTTCTGCAACTTCAGGATGAGCTGGCCTGGATGTTTGTCATGTCTAAAGCTCAAGAGAGGCTCAACCCGACAGGCTGGAGCACAGGGACCTTGAGTGTGTGAGTGTGTGTGTGTGCATGCACGGTGTGTTTTCTATATTTACAACTCGGGACCTCAAAGCAGAAAAAAAAAAAAAATCACCCGCTCATGCTGAACTCTCCTCCCTACACCCTGAAAGTAAATCATGTTTCCCCTTTTCTCCTATATAAATATCTATTTATACACAGTTCTATTAAATAAAATCCCCCTTCTGATTAAAAATTATCCTTTTTTAACACAAAATACTTTAAAATACATCATTCAGATAAAAACGGCTTGTAACACATAATACAAAAACACAAATAAAAATAAAGGTCCCTTCAGTAACCAATCACGATCCCTAAACCCCTTTGAAACATTGTGTGTGTGCAGATGCTCAGACCTGACACTTGTTAAACTCTGATATTACGTAGATATTATTTGCTCCGTTCCCATAAACCCATCCCACATATACCTGTAACTGTAAAACAATCTTCTGCTAAAGTAGACCTTCTGCTGCTCTCTGAAGACAACAAAAAGAAATCACATTTTTCCTCCCCAGTTCTATTCACTGTGTGTGAAGTGTTTTTTCTGTTAAATATATATTTTTAACATGTTTAATACTTTTCCAGACAGCAGACAAAACAAAGACAGGGAAATAAAGGCCATGGGAGACGAGAACCAGGACAGCATCACCCTGTGTCGCCACCAGAAACATGCACCATCTGCAAAAGGCGGCTGACGTCAGCCGGGCCCCAACATCACCTAGCTAGGGTAGGACTGGATTGGTGTTGGTCGGTGTGGTCGGTCATTCAGTCAAGCTTTTGAAATATGCATTTTTTTTGTTTGTTTGTTTTTTCTTTTTAATTTATGATGTATTTTCCCCACTTTTGTGTTTTTACAACTTTCCAAGCAGCCTCTTCCCGGCCAGGATCCAGGCACCAATCCGACCACGGAGGATAAATGCTCCAAACAGCTTTAGAGTTCAGGCAAAGCTGCAGAGAGAAGAATCGAAAGGTTAGTGTGAATGCTGTCACTTTGCCTCAGTGGAGTCTGACTGTGCAGATGGTTTATGTTTTTAGATGTTCGGGTTTTAAAATATTGCTCTCTGAGAAGTCTGCCTTAAGTTCAATAGAGGTGACTAGAATTTTATTTATGCTATTAAAGCTTAAATACATTAAAAATAAGACAGCAACATAAAATATTTGTCATTAAAAAAAGTCTTAGTATGGCATAAAAATTCAGTCATATTTTTCTTAAAAAAAAAATAATAGTGCCATTAAAATGTCAGTATAATTGTCATAAATATTTCTATTAGAAAAGTCAAATGTCCTAAAAATTTGTAGTATGTAATGAAAAATGTTGTTTACAATGTCATAATAAAGTTGTCACAAATATCTGCCATAGAAAAGTAACTTAAAGTCATAGTATAGTATGCCATAAAGATGTGATACTTAATAACAGTCATAATAGTTTACCATTAAATATATTTTAAAAAGTCCAAGTATGCCATAAAAATAAATCATAGTATGCTGTTAAAAAGTTTGTAAAAAAAGAGTATAGTATGCCGTTAAAAATAAGTCATATTATACCATAAGTATTTCATGGAATGTCATAAAAGTAGACCACTGAAAATACAAGAAAGTCATAGTGTGCCATTAAGAATATCTCATAGTGTAGTCTGCCAGAAAGAGTCAATGTCATAATACAGTAGTATGACAGATAAAGGTCACAGTATATCATGCTGTTAAATAATAATAATCAGTCATTGATTCATGTCATTAAAATGTAATGTCATTACGCTCTCCTCCCTCCCCTTCCTAACTTCCTCTCATTTGCTTCCTTTCCCTCTCCTCCCCCCTCCTCCTCACTCCCTTCCTGACTTCCTCTCCTTCACTTCCTTTCCCTCTCCTCTCTACCTTCCTTCCTAACTTCCTCTAATTCGCTTTCCCCCCTCCCTCCTTCTCTCCCCCTCCACCTTCCTTCCTATCTTCCTCTCCTCCCCCTCTCTACCTTCCTTCCCCACTTCCTTTCCCTCTCCCCCCCTCTACCTTCCTCTCCCTCTCTCTACCTTCCTGACTTCCTCTCCTCCACTCTCTTCCTAACGCTCCCCTCCTCCTTTCCCTCTCCTTCTTTCTACCTTCCTCTCCTTTGCTTCCTTTCCCCTCCCTCTCCTCCTAACCACCCTCTCTACCTTCCTAACTTCTTCACTTCCTCTCTCATCCGCCCCCCTCCAAACTTCCTCTCCTCCTCTCTACCTTCCTCACTTCCTCCTCCACTCTATTCCTTTCCCTCTCCTTTTCTCTACCTTCCTCTCCTTTGCTTTCTCCCTTACCCCCACTCTCTTCCTACCCCCCTTCCTCACTTCCTCTCCTCATCCTTTCCCTCTTGCTACCTCCCTCTCCCTCTCCCCCTCCCTAACTTCATCTCCTTCTCTCTACCTTACCCCCTCCCACCCCCTCCTCATCTCCTCCACTCTCTTCCTAACTCCCCCTCTCTACCTTCCTCTCCCTAACTGTCTCACCTTAGCCTCTCCCCCTCAAGTCCTCTCCTTGCTTCCTATCCCTCTCCTCCTCTCTAACTTCATCTCCTTGCTTCCCCTCTCTCTCCTTCGCTTCCTCCCTACCTTTCTTACTTCCTCAGCCTCTCCCCCTCAAGTCCTCTCCTTTGCTTCCTTTCCCTCTCCCTACCTTCCTCACTTCCTCTCCTTCTCTCTACCTTCCTCTCCTTTGATTCCTCTCCCTTATCCCCTCTCCTCAACCCCCCTCCTCTTCCTTTCCCTCTCTCCATTCCTAGCTTCCTCTCCTTGCTTCCCCTCCCTCTCCTCCTCTCTACCTTCCTTACTTACTTCCTCTCCTTCGCTTCCTTTCCCTCCTCCTAACTCCCCCCTCTCTCTACCGTCCTCTCCTTCTCCTCCACTCTCCCGTCCTAACTTCCTCTCATTGCTTCCTATCCCTCTCCTCCTAACTTCCTCACTTCCTCTCTGTCCTCCTCTCTACCTTCCTACTTCCTCTCCTTCGCTTCCTTTCCCTCTCCCCCACTTCCTCTGCCTCTCCTCCCAACTCCCCCTCTCTCTACCTACCTCTCCCTAACTTTCTCACCTTAGCCTCTCCCACTCAAGTCCTCTCCTTCTCCTCCACTCTCCCGTCCTAACTTCCTCTCCTTTGCTTCTCCTCCCTCTCCTCCACCCCTCCCTAACTTCCTCTCCTTCATTTCCTTTCCCTCTCCCCCTCTCTACCTTCCTCTCCTTTTCTTCCTTTCCCTCACCCCCCAATCTCCCCCTCCTTCTCTCTCCCTTCCTAGCCTCCGCTCCCTCTTGTACCTTCTCACCCTCTCTCTCCCCCACTTGCTTTATCTCTCTCCCTCCTTCTCCCACTGCAGCCTTCCTACTGTCATCACAGAGAGACATTGTCACCTTACCTGGGCCTGGGTTGTCAGTTCACTGCAGTGGTGCAGCCGGTGCTCCTGAACAGTGGAAGTGCACGTTGAGCCATTTGGCATCGCGGCGGTGCCACACGCGCGTCTCCTCCGACTGACAGGAGCGCGGCCGGCCCTGGCTGTCCATGTACTGCGTCAGGCGGATGTAGGCAATGCAGGCAGCATCCTCACCGATTAGATGGACGTGGGGATTGAGGATGGTGGTGTGCACAGGCTTGCTGTTTTTACTCAGCACTGTGGGGATGGAAAGGTGCAGTTCAGCTGTTTCGTAAATGGACCCTTCGAAGTGGCGCCAAGTAACAATTTGAGAGCATTTAGCTGCTACCATAGGCAACATATGCTGACAGCTTCAAACAGCAGGAAGAGCTAACTGTTAGGTAACTGAGGAGTAAGTGAATGTATACATGCATTTGAATAAAATATGTTGCAACAAAAATAAATAATTATAAATGTCTCATTTAACACACATTTCCACCAAAATTTAGCGTAAGTGCTATATCATAGGCAACTGGACTTGCAAACAAGTCCAGTTGCCTACAATCTATCATTTAAGATTACCATGACCTGGATGACTGAGAATCTTCACCGACACTGGGATGTCTTTTTGGAACCTCGAAGTTTTTTCTTACCAGCACAATACACATTTGTAAAGGATGACACACTGCAGAGTTTAATAGGCAAATATTCCTGCCAATCTGATATATTTATATCAAAGTTTTTGAAGGAATAAACAGACAAATTCAACAATTTGTCAAGTTAAGTTCCAACAGACCACTAAATTGTTTTTTATTTTACAAGCAAAAATGCCCCACATTCTTTTGGTCCAGCTTCTAAAATGTGAATATCTGCTGTTTTTCTTAGTCTTCTATATTGGTAAATTTAATATTCTCCCCCCCCCCCCCCCCCCCCAAAAAAAAAGAAGAATTAAATTAAGTAATCAAGTTACCCTGTGGAGTTTTGCACCACTAGTAATGCTATGGAGCAGTTTTTAATTCAGACATGTGCACAAGGACACAGTACTGCAGATGCTTACATGCTATTCCACTGACTGGTCATTGGTGCCAGAAATACTCCGATCCTCCAACAAGCAGATTGAGACATAAAATACAATACTTTTCAATGTATGTAATATTCATTCATCTTGCACATTACAAGCATGTTGGCCCGATTCGGATAATTTATTTTAAAGCCACTATCAGCTAGATAGATGATGTGCCGAGATTATCGTGCATCCCTAATTCTCAGGGATACACCCAACAGGTTCTGGTGAGAATCACTAAATTAAAACATAACTTATGTAAGAAAACACAGGGCAACTATAATTTGGCAAAACTGCAGTCTGTCTCTCAGGTGACACTGGCTGCTCGTTTCCACTGCAACACTTTCAATAATCTGTATTTCAGCCCATAATCTGTTTAAATCCTGATTTTAGAAAATACATTTCTTTTGCTTTGATAAATAATTGCACAACACTAATTTTAGACTGAACTCTTGTCAACAAAGGCCTACTACAGTGTGTCCACTATATTCAAAGAGAACAAACAAGCACTACAGTAAATTGATTAAAGACTATGTTACATAAATAATCAAGGCTGAGCAACTTACGATTCTCAAAGTAGAACTTGTGAAAGTCCATGCCCTCCACCAGGTTTCCAAGAGCCTCTGGCTCAAAGGAAGTCAGTCCAGGGTCA
Organism: Epinephelus lanceolatus; assembly: GCF_041903045.1. NCBI lineage: Eukaryota > Metazoa > Chordata > Actinopteri > Perciformes > Serranidae > Epinephelus > Epinephelus lanceolatus. The sequence goes on from NC_135750.1 coordinate 8,861,572, forward strand.
CAGATTCTCCTGTCAGAGGAAACACAACCAGAAATAAACTCTGGCTTAAGACTTTATCCTGCTGTGAAAAATGAGGAGGACTAAATGCTGCAGATCAGATGACATGACTTTTAAAACTATGTCAACATCAAGGTGTGTTTGCACTTCAATTAAGATTTTCTTTGTGTTAAAAGTGATAAAAAACTGAGCCTCAAACAAAGCCCTTAAAAGATTACTTGTGTTTTTTAAGGTGCATTTGCAAACTTACGTGTAAGCCTCGAAATCCCCGTTGTTGATGGCTTCAATCAGCTGCTCTGTCATCTTTATAATCTCCTGTTTACGAGCTGAGAAGAGAGAATGAAAGGAGGAGAGGGAAGACAACCAGAGGAGATTAAAAACAGTCAGACATTTGGAAGCTGAACATACAAATACCGCTCACCATGCTCTCCCTAAACTCACTGGAAACCTCTGACATTTGAAATGAGTTCATCACATGGGCACCGCCCTCTGGTAATAATGACAGTGACATTTGAAGTCACCCTTTAGAAAACAAAACAGACTGTCCACTTGCCATGTAAGAGACACCATCAAGAGTATTGATGCTCAAGAGTCCACTGAATCCTTAACTTAACTCTTTGGTCTCACAAAACAATGGACAAATTATTTTTTCACATTTCATTATTATTACATTTCATTTATGGCAGTGTACTTTTCTGCAAGGACTCTGCCCTCTGCCTATACTTTCTTATTTTATGTGTTCAGGATGCTATTTATAAAAAGCTAGTGACCTTATCAGTGCCGCCATGTACTTACCTGATTACTTGCTGTATTTTAATTAAGGTTTAACAAAAGTCCAAAAATCACTCATAATTACTTAAACAAATATACAATTAAAAAAAACATTAAATTATCATACAACAGTAAGTATGAAGACTTTGTATTTCATGTGCAGGTTTTATTAAAAAAAAAAAAAAAAGAATTGACAAATAAGCAATAAAACCTTTCCCATTCATGAACATCTCTACTGATCAGTAGAGCAAGTTATCTGACTTTTTGGAGGTATTTATTTACGTCGTTCTGCTCAGTTACCCCTCAAAAACAGAAACAGACTACTTCTGAAAACTTCACCACAAACAGGACACATGCTAAGATTGATTTTTTTGCTGCTAACATCCTAGAAAGAAGCCATCTGTTGATGTCCAGTGAAAATGGCTCAATCAGGCTGATGTATGTGCAACAACAAATTTTCGAGATATCAACAACAACAACAAATCGTTGAGAAGACAAACCAACTCTCAAGTGACAACTCCAAAAATCTTTCACTGTGCAAACACACAAACCCACACAAATAAAATCAGCTGCAATGTGTCAACTTTAAAAAGCCAGATTCTTTGGGAGCAGGCCAGTAAATATTAAAATACATAAGGAATTCAGAGAATGTGGGATGAACTCATTAGAAAAGCACAAACTGCATGCATACACACTGAACATGCAGCTGTTGAGCCAGAAAAAACAGCTCACAAATCCTCCACATCTGCATGTAACTCTGTGTTCATAAGTCCTCAAACCTTGTGCCATCAGGCGGCACAAAAAGTTAGAACAGACGTTATGAACAGGAGCCTTTGAAGAAGCATTGCACGACCTGGCACTTACTCTGCAGCAGGTTGCGGCTGCTGCCTGCGGGAGGTGACAGAGCGGACTCTGGTTCAGGACGGGAGCTCTGAGCTGGACTGGTCTGAAGGACACTGGGGCTGCTAGTAGCCTCCTGCAGGGGACCAGCTGCAGGCCGGTCCAGTCATCCCAGTAAAATAAAGTCATATTTAGCAAAGCTGAGACGACATGAATTTATTTATTTACATGGTATTTAACATTGATTGTTCTGCAAAAAGCAGAGAAGTAGGAAATCAGACTCCAGACACAGTTATAGATAAATGTCTGAAAGTTTAGAGGGGGAGCAGTAGCTTGCAGTCAGGCCTGGCTGCCACTAGATGGCAGCACAGGAGGGCAGAGGGGAACTTGTGCAGTGAGTTGGTGAAGAGTGAAGATAAAAAGCCTTTTTGACAGCAACATGTCTTGTTTTGCTTGTAGTATAGATTTGTTTGTTGAGGAAAGGTCAGGACACAAAGGTCAGAGCTAAGAGCTGAATCAGGTAAACTGCTGCAGACTTACAGGTGGGTGGAGGGCAGTGAGGAGACAGGGTCTGGGTCTGTTCCTCAGTAGCGCTGCACTCGCTTAACACTCCACTGTCTGTACCAGCAGACTCAGAGGCAGCCACTGCCCCCATCATAAGACAAACACAAATAAAGTCTGAGGATAATTTTAATTCAATCAAATGCTTATATTTTGTAAAATTCCAAAAATAGTTGAATAATCAAAAAATTGGTAGTAGCAGCTACTACTGCCTACTGTCACCGCTTTTCTGTCACTACTGAACTGAGTGTCAACAAGACATTTACAAACATCTCCTACAGCTGTGGGAAATTATAACAGGCAGTCTTCTTTTTTTCCTGACAAAGAAAATAATCATCAGATTAATCAATAATTAGAATAATCATTATTTTCAGCCCTAATTACAAGTTCCCACAGCCCGATGAGACATCTTCAAATTGCTTGTCTTGTCTGAGCAAAGTCCCAAGTATTCAATGTCGTTGACATAAATACAAAAAAGCAGCAAATCTTCATATTTGAGCAGATCTGAGATTAGATATTTGCTTCAAATTATCAAAACTTTTTTGTTCACTTTTTAAACTTTCCATTGTATCGTAAATCACAAAGAAGACGACGCCACACTGATATGGAAAGCAGTGAGTTGGAAACTTGCTGCAAACACAGAAGTAGTCAAATCTGATCCAGACACCAGATATCCAGAAACAAGTAAGTTGGACAAGCAAACCTCTTGTAGCCACATGGAGATCAGCAGCCTGTTGCACCAGCAGACAACACACTTTTGATATTATTTAAAACCTACATGCACACTCAGGTTTGATTCCACAGAACAGAGATGCAAAATATTACCGTATAAAATATTCATAAGTTCCACTAAGTTGTGACTCAACAAAACTGAAATAGGGGTACAAGAAATAATTTGTTTTGTTAACATTAGTTTATAACCACTTGATGTACCTTTTCCTCCACTGTGTAACCAACAGGCTACTACCCCTTACACTCACATTTTAATGTCACATTTTTTGTGATAAGTCAAAGAAAAACAGATGTTAAAAACAAAAATATTGTCCATTATTTGGAATATAAGAGTGCAGACCTTTATTTTTTATGATTCATTCACTCAAGATGAGAACTGCCGCTTGCATTGCTTGATTTTCTTTAGGAGAACTGAATGCTGCAGATGAAACATAGATGAAACGTCCCTCTTTGCAACACTGTTTGGTTGACTTCTATATGCTGTGGCGTAAATAGAGATGGTGCAACTGATCAAAGTCAGGAGTTTAATGTGAAACTAAAAATTTACAACGTAGCAGTTAGTGTTAAGTTCCTCAAATAGTCAAACTCACTATCAGCTGGTGCAGAAGGCTGCAGAGAAACTTGTAAGCCACAGAGTAGTTGGTATGCAGATACAAAGTATGAGACTTTCGTTGCCTCATCTTAGTGTCCTGTCCTTTGTTGACCTTGTGATTTTGTGTTAGAGGGCAACCTACACTCTGCTGATGCATCCTGACAGTGTTTGTATTTCAGAGTAGACAACAGAAATTATATTACATGTAGCAGATGCGTTCATCCAAAGCAACTTAAAATAAGTGCATTCAACTTGAGAGAAACACAGAGGACAACAGGCTCTTGATTGCATGTTAGTGATGAGCCACTATAAGATCGAGTGCTGGTAAACCCACACAAAGCTGCCTTAACTAACTGGATTAACTCTTTCCTGGAGTTAGCTCTGTCCTACTTCATTCACCTGAAAACATTTATAGGGTCATCACTGAGCTGAAGACAACTGATTAAAGGCTTAAGTGGCGTGTGATGCTGGCATGCACACACTCACGCACACCAACGGTGACAATGAGGCAAAGAGTTTTGCTCTGGTGCAACTGAACAGCATGGAGCTGGAGACAGCAGTCAACAAGATAGCAGCACTGTCATCAGTCCCCATACATGCACAATGTTTACATCCAACTCTTCATGTCATATTTGTCTTTCCTGTGATGCTCAAAGGCATCTGTCTTTTTTTTTAGCTACTAAACCTAGTGGATCTCCAAGCCTTCATGACCTTGACTGAAGCTGAGCTGACAGCTGCCTGAAACCTCTGCCCAGTAGACATGCATTACCTCAAATATAAAGTGAATTATTGTTTTATTTCTCTATCTGAGTTCTACACAGTGACAAAACTTAAGTTATCAAGTGAACAAAGAGAGGCATGCAGAGTAGGTGAAAGTTGGACAAGTACCTTTCCTACCTTTCATCTCCTCCTCTTCTGTGTTATTACAGCTCTCTGTGGAGCCCTGTCAGACAGAGAGGGTGGAAAGACAGAGGTGGAAAGAGAGGTAGATGGACGGAGGGAGAAGAGAAATAGCAAGACAAATTATTTTTTCATGTGTAAGTGAGACAGGGTTGGGAAGCTCTGGACCATAGGGACATACAGACAACCTGATGGACAGATGGACAGGTGAATGACTCCCTCCCAGGAGCACAAACCAGCCAGGACAGCAGCGAGGGGAAGCGCAGAGAGCCACACATATATGAGCAGCAAAGTGTGTGAGGAATTTAAAATGGTGTGACTAATTTTGACAGGGAGGAGTGTGCGAGTGCGTGTTAGTGTGTCAGTGCTGCTTGAGAGGAAGCAAGTCAGAAAAGTGTCAATGTAAAGAAAACTGTGAAACAGCACTGGCATTTGAATATCTAGTGACACTAGTGTTTTGCAAGCTTGTACACCAACGTAGCAGCGCAAGCAGCATGGCAGTTGGTGCCTATTTTAGTAAAGTCTCTGATACAGGTGTTTGAAGATTAATGTGTGATAGTGCTGCTGTTAAACACAGTATGTGTAGGATTTTCTCTTTTATATAAATTTGGCGTGGTGATGCTGTATGGATCCTGATGGTACCACCTGAGTAATTCGATAATTGTGCAGTGTTTAATCATAATCAATTCAGGGTTTTCTGGAGTGTTTTACAGTGGAGGCACCTCACCCAAAACTGGGAATACTTCTGCTTGTGTCATAAGAATTATTAAATTCTTTTGAAAAATAATGGCAGGTTTTTAAGCTTAAGAGAAAACTTAGAAAGCCAAATGTGTGATGGAGCAGTGGCACCACATCACACATTAAAGGCCATATATTTGTTTAAACCATCATCTAGTAACTTCACTGACAACGTGAAGAGTTGCATCAGGATCTATCTGATGCAGCTCAACATCAATCACATCATACGCTCGCTTTGCAGTAACTTAAATGTCAGGAAAGTTTAAGTTGTGAAAGTCGAGACAAACAGCCAAATCACCCAAAATTAGGTGATGATACGTAAGAAAAACTTTTAACCAAAAAAGTCTGCACTGACTAACTTTAAAAGGTATTTTTAATTTATTACATTTGCATTTAAAATTGTGCATTAATAAACTCAAAGTTAAGAAAAAAACATACTAAACTTGCCATTTAATATTCTATTTTCTTACTATATCTTTAAATGAATGGATAAGCAGTGCAGTATTTTTAATGTATTAATTGATTATAATAAAACACTGAAACATTTATTCCAGTGGCTCCATAATAGTGCACCTTCACATTCATTAAAACATGAGCATGTCTCACAACAAGCAGGAGCTGTGCTGATCTGTTTCCAGATTTGGGGAGTTCACAGGATCCGACTCTCCTGTGAAATTCCTTCTGGTAAACAGGAAGAGAAATAATGAAACACGCTGACAGAAGCCAGCTCACATTAGGTGCTCAATGAAGCGTAGAGTCGTTATAGCTGACAGCGATGTATTGAGTGTATTTAGAGAAAATCCTCCACGAGTTACCTGTGTGTGTGTTAGTGGTGGCTGGTGGCTAGAGGTGGGAAAAGGAGGGGCTTACCTTGGTGCCATCAGCTGGGTTGTGTACAACAGTTGTCTGGGCTTCCTGGGGGGGAGGTAGGAGACACTTTACCATGCAGGGAGGGGATGGGGGTGGGTGGGGGAGATGGGCACCGGAGAAGATGCCAGGGAATACCAACGAGTTCAATGGCGACAAACACATAAAACAGACGCATGTGCGCACACCAAAACAAAAGCACGGGAGCTACAGTACAGAGGCTGTGGAGCATTTGTGGTGATTCAACTGATGGCTGTAGATGTCAGGGTGCTCAGTGTCAGTGTGTTCCCAGGAATAGGATCATTTAGAGTCTCCGAAAAGCATGAAAACAGCCGTGAACACAGCTAAACACATATTCACCAGCCAGGGCCATGGCAGAGGACAAGGGTTTCTGTTACGTGGCTGTGTGTGCATGTAAGTGTGAGTGCACGTTTATGTCACCTGGAGGTTATTCAACAGTTTTGAAATGCAGTTTGCTTCAATATCCAAATGGAAGTTACAACTCTGGTATATCCAACATAGTGCCTAATAATTACAAAAGTATCTTAAAACCAACACTGATGCAATGAGGATCTAAGGTTGCAACACTCAAAAAACACAGAAAAGACCATTTTATTACTTCTGCTTTGGCAACAAGCCTCCATATGAGTGCCATCTTCCTCTTTCTGAAGCAGAAGCAATCATCGTCCGGTCTGATGAAGGCCTGTTTACTGTAATGTGTCAGCCATTCAGCATAAAGACATAAAGTTGTAAACTGAGGCCACAGTATTGACTTTTTTGTGTTTTCCAAGTGTCGCTGTCCCAATTCTAAAGCTGTTCTCGCCTAAGTAGAATAGTTTGAAAGATGCTATTGGCTTTAATGCTAAGCTAGTAAATGCACACTAGCTATTACCTGCATGTCACAAACACTTTTGAGTTATGACCCACGTGAATTTGTCCCCATCACAGCCTACCATTAAGCATGATGACTGTGTGTTTGTGTGACCACTCCTCATCCCCAACCTTGACCCTGCCACAGAAACATTCAGCACAAAGCAAATTCAAGTAACCCCAAGTACTGCATTGTTTGGCAAACAAACCCACGATATACTGGTTTAGTCAGTATGTCAGTCAGTCAGTCAGTCAGTCTCTTGATCCCTATCACCACTGGACCCAACATCCAGAAACTACAACCTTAGAACATCCAGCCCCTTCAATGACATATGGGATTATGGGGGAATCTAGCCTGGAAATTTCTAACCAAACTTAGCTCAATGCTTTGCCTCAGTTTTCACAATTTTGATAGTTTGGCATCAACAGCTTACTAACATCCGGTGTGCAGAATTCAGCACTGGCATTATGTAGAAAACAATGTCCATCATGTATGTGTACTTTCTTGCAGAGTGCTGCATGAGAAGAACAACATCACCGCTATATCTGTATGGTAAATCTGAAGCTTTGTGATTAATACATTAAGTCTGTTTGATTTGTATAACACATTGTGGCATTGTTGCTTTACATGATGCTATTTGCCAGACAATAGAAAATGTGAAACTAACAACAGTCGGGAATTTGGACAGAGCCAGACCAGCTGTTTCTCCCTGCTTCCAGTCTTAATGCTAAGCCAATCTGCTTCCTGCTCTAGCTCAGTACTTAACGTGAGACCTAAGTCATCTTCCCAAAATGTTGAATTATTCCTTAAAACCAGTGATACTCAACATACAGCCCTTGTACGATGGGGTGCAGGGTTGCCCACCAACCATTTTCTGATTCACCGATGAAAATGAATTGATTCTCACTGGGAATTTGGGGGGATTTTCTGTACTTTGAATATAAATAAAGTGCAAGAGCGCATAACAATGTATCACCACGGACCCCCCTGACAGAGGTCTATTTATCTATATACTAAATATAAATGTTTGTTTATAAACTGGCCCCTGGCTTCCTGTCATTTTGTGTGGACCCTGGGCAATGTGAGTTGAGTATTCCTGCTTTTCACTGTTGGAACTATGTTAAATATATTTAGTAATAAGTATAATCTCTGGCTATCATATCAGGCTGGATTAACAACCACCAAATATATTTTAAAACCCCTGGCATTACTGTAAGAGCTTAATTTCGATTTAAAGATCTCAATGATTTCATTGATTTGTCTTGTTCAAGCTCTATTTTATGTTAAAGCTCAATCCCATCATACATATGAACACAGGCTGCATCCTCATACAATTGTGATCTCTGTTACCCGTCCACTCCAGCTCCTGTTTCACCCAGAAGTCCTTCACATTCACATATCCAAGAGCAATTTGTAAAATGCCGTCTTTTGATGCAGTACAGGTTCAACTTTTTTGTTGTTGTTGCTTTCCAAGAAAACTGCCATAAACCTGTTTTTCTTAAAAGGCAAACCATCAACAAGGAGTCACCAGAATGTGGCTGAGCAGAACTTGATTGAAGTGTCTGCTGTTGTACCGCAAAATGAAAGTCATTTGTCTACCTGTCAGTGTAGTGCACTGTGTAAATATATATAGGAGTGTGTCCAGAGGAGGTCTGGGTAAAACACGAGCCAGGGGAGACACTCGAAGGCGCAAACCAGTCGTTCAATTTTAAAGTCATCAAATCCCCTTCCAACATCACAGTTTGTGTTCAAAACAGAAGCAAAGACGCAGAGAATGAAGGACGAGAGAGAGGACAAAGTACAAGATTTCACTTAACATGGGGTGAGACACGAAAAGATGAGGAGACAGAACTTAACATTAAAAAGGTGGGAACAATGAAATGATGCTGTAAAAAAAAGCAATGTGAGAGAAACCAAATAGAGATGAGGTACCATTGGTGCTGAAGATGACATGCTGCTGTCTTTGGTGCTGCTGCTGCTTACTACACTGTTTTTACTGTTGGTTCCCTGCGACTGGGGCAAAGAAACACAACACAGAATGACTCCCGCTGCTCCCACTGGGTCTAAACCATAAACCACCCTATGGGAATCTCAGGTCGAAAACAGGAACAGAGCCATTACACGGATCAATCAGCTGCACCTTGCTGCTTTGTGCACTTTAAAGGGCAGCTGTTGTTGTATTCTCCTGTCTGTTGTGCATGTAGCTTCTGAATAATCTTCATTTGATCATCAGGAACTAGTTGAAACAGGTTAAATGTCCTGCTTCAACAACAATGTGAGCGCACTGACTTTCTAACTTGTTTAATAAATATTTTTATTTCTATTATAAAGCTGTGTATTGAACGATCGGAGGGCTCTTTTGAGTCTAGCATCCTGGCGTATGCCTGCATTTAATGTCTACAACTTTTGCAGACATTTAACAACGATAAAAGAAAAAGTACAAATACAGAACAGTTAGTCAGCACATGCATTTTTTTAAACAATGAACATATTTTCAGATTGGATTTTAGGTATTTTCCCAGCACATTTAAGAAATAGGTAAAATCAACATCTGCTGGGATAAAAGGAGAAATCACAAATCTGTATCTAAAACAAGCACTAGAAATTGGTGAGCCATTTCTGGCAGAAACACAGCCAAAAATATGCAGAAAATAAGTTTATAATAATGGTTACCAGTCCAGGTCTGTGCATGCAGTGAAAGGCCTTTATGACAGGTTGTTCTCTAATTGTGGAGAATAGTGTGTGCATGCATGTAGGTATGTACCGTACGTTGTTATCGCCCTTCTCTAGCTCATGCAAGGTCAGCTTGAAGACAACATTAAAGCCTATTTTACCCACAAATCTACTTTAGCATAGCTGCAACTGCAACTAGTTAACCTCAACCCTCACACAGCCTCCTGCACAATCTATCACAATATAGTTTTACTGAATGAACTTTACTTCAACTGCACTGGTGCACCCTACTGAGCACAAGTTTTAATTAAACTGAAAAAATGAGTGTCACATTCACTGGCTGCAGTCCTGGGAAATCAATGGATTTAATGAAAGTCATGATTTTTAAGTACATTCGAAGGTATTAAGATGTATTTATATTGTGTTTAAGTAAATATAAATACATTCTTGCTAATTCTATTGCAGTGATTCCACTGATAAAAGTCATAATTTATGAGAAACAAAACAAAAATTCCCATATGCACACAATAATTGCAATAAATGGTCTGTTTACTGTTAAAGGGGAACTCCACTGATTTTACAGATAAAGGGCAGGTTTAGTAGTCATTCTAAGTACCATTCTGAGAGTCAGTTATAATCAGGGTTCCCACACACTGTTACCAACATTACATTTTCAAAACTTTTCCATAATATTTATCCCATTTCCATGAATTCAGTTAAATAGGTTATAATGGATAGGCCTACATAGTGATACAGCTGTAGAACTGCATTATTAGACACACACTTTCCAGGCATTTGCAGAAAAGCAAACTGCTAGCACTTCTTAACTTCTCCCGCTCATTAGATATTCCCGCTGCCAACTAGATGCATGTGCCAGAAGACCAAACCCACATATATGGTACTTCACAAAACATCAAGAACATGCCCCTTTTGGGGGATGTCAGTGTAATTTCACACATTTGGATTAAAAGTTTTACAAGTTTGTATGTCTTTATTTCTTATTAAACAAAATTTGCTTTGTAGACTAGTCTAATAATTATTTTCCTACCTTGCCTGAACCTGAGAGTTCACAATACCTTAATAAATAAAGGTTGATGGCCATCATGCCCCTTCAGTCTTGCTGCATCCAATTGGATCAATGACCCAACACAGGATGTCTATACATGTACAGATGTCCTATGCCCTACAAAACAGCTTTTCAGCATGTTCCTGTTTTTCTCCTTATGAAAAATAGCATTTCTGTCAACAAAAAGGTGGCGCAGCCTTGGTAATGATGAGATGCCAACCTGGTTTCTATGTCTAAATGATAAATCATGTGTGTCTAAATCATCTGGTTTCTCAGTTTGGGATTGGAGACTACAAGTATTAATAGAAAGTTGAGGAGTATGAAAAACAATCAGGGAGGGCCTAACAAAAAGATGGTATTGGTTGCATTATGGGAAATGTAGGATCTAGTGTCTCTGGGCTTGACCCATACTACTTTTTTATCTCAGCTTTACGGAAGTGTAATTCAAAAGATTAAATATATGGAGTACACCTGTATTATCTTACTTAATGCTCACTCAAATACTTATTTTGATCCTGTTTTAAACCAGAGCAGTGGTTCTTCTACACAACAGAGGTGCAGATTATAGCTGCAGATTAAATATGGAATGTGTGATGTGAACAAGAAAACACAGCTTGAGCTGGACTCTACCCCTCGGCCTCAGGCTAACTTGAGGGGAAGGAGAAAGAGTAGTTTCTTGAATGCAAATCAGTATTCCCACAAGAAAGTTAAGAGGTGTGGACGAATGGTTAATGAAAGGTTAAGAGCAAAGTGCTGGGAGGTTTTTTAGATGTTTTTTCTACAACTTTGAGATGAGTGAATACCCAAGTGTGGCTTTAAAAAGTATTTTGGCAGTCTCCCCGGCCAACTAGGAACATCTTCTAACAGAAAAACTAATGTGCAACACTGAGGCCGACAAGGCAAACTACATTTCCTTCAAGAAGTGCAAATATGCAGACTATATTTCAGCAACATAATTCACAGTCAGCATTATGAAGCTACAACTGTAAAGTCTTTGTTGGTGTTCATTTTCTACAGCCTTGAAATTATGTTACAGGGTCAGAAATAACCATTTAAGGAAGTCGAATGTGCTAGAATTGATACACGATCTTGCTCTCGCCTTTTAATGATGTATTGACTCAGAAAAGGCTGCCTTCTTTTCCACTGGCACACATTCATACTTGGTAACTACTCAGTACATTTTCAGTGCTGTTGAGCAACTGGAAAAGGTGTTTAAGAAACATTTCTTTAGAAAAATAAGAATTAATTTCACTTTCACAGAACTCAAGGATTTAAAGTGCAGACTTTTGTATGTAAAGTTTGAGATGATTTTTTTCCACCACAAAAAGGTCATTCACAAGGATTAAAAAGTTCAGAGCAGCACGATACAGAATTTATAACTGAAACTGTTATATTAAGGCTGGGCATGAAAGCTCAATACTTTTTTAGCTGAAATGATTTCAAAGTTCCTGAATGGCTGTATGTTGTCAGGCAACAAGTATTTCACTGCTGAAAGGATGGTCTTTTCATAAAACTGGGCTGTCTATGTAATAGAAAGACAAATTCTTTTTAAATTGGTGCTACATGACCAGAGGAAACAGGAGGTGAAGAACCTACACTTACTAGAATGTACTGCGCCGTACCAGACCAATAACCGCCCCTGCTGGCGGGTGACATAAAGTGAGCTTGGATATTTTGACACAGGAAACATAATGGCGGCTGGCTGGTAACAAACTATCTTGAATTACAGTGTAATTGTAAGTTAAATTATGTTTCTGAAAACATTTTAGGTGAGAAACAGGCAACACATAAACATAATATTGGTTCATATTTGATCAGCACTGCTTAGTTTTATTGTTTGATCTCAGCTTTTTCAGCCTCTGTTTTAACACTACAGGGCACAGGCTGGTGCCCACTTACTGTGCAGAAATTCTCAGATTACAGCTAAACAGTGCATTGAAATGTGTTTCTGGGGATATTTAAGGTGAGAAATAGGCAATACAGTCACATAATCTTGGTTTGTATCAGATCTGCACTGCTTAGTTTTACCATTTGATCTGAGTTTGGATTTGAGTTTGAGAGCAGAGTTCTCTTTAACAATTGAGAAGTTTGGCTTCTTGTATGAAGTGGAAAATTAAATTATCTATTAAGTATTAGTGCTGAACTAATTTATTGTATCAGATATCAGATATCTTACTTTTCTAACGAGTGACAAACCATATACATATCTATTTTATTTTGAAAATCCAATAAAGTGAAAGAAAAGCTATTTAAAAAGATCAAAAGACCAAATCACTAAGAAATACTGAAATTAATCTCAATATCTTTATATGTTTTAACTTTAAATACACCACATTCTCTGTATATCAGTCCTGAACTGTCTCTAGTTCAGCGGTGTTGATTATCTGCAGGTGACCAAGACAGCTGTTTTATTTACAGGTAGAGGGAAAGAAAATAAAAGTTCACTCAAATGAAAAATAATGAGGGTACAATAAATAATAATAATTGAAAAAAGGGGAAATGATTGTATATTGATGCTTACAGTAAATAAAATGTCCCTCACTCCTGTGATGGTCAGGGATGTTGGTAAGTAGGCCAAAATGCCTGATATTATCCATAAGTGGATGAGTCAGACATCAGGAGAGGATAACTCTTGAGGGTGATTGTGTGTGTGTGTGTGTGTGTGTGTGTGTTATCTGTCAGCAGCTGAAATGGTTTTGGTGGCACTTATGGCAGAAAGGCTGATGCAGGGATGTTGGATGGAGTCAGGAAATCCAACAGAAATCAGAACAAGACAAAAACTGTCATAGACAACGCCTCAAGCATCTCTGCCCAAAAGGAATAAAATGAAACAGAGAGGGGGGAGGGGAGAACCGGAGGGGGAAAAGACTCGGAGAGACGAAGAATGAAAAATGAACGAAAAACGACAGAGCCGATCTCACCATCAAACAAACACTCGAGCTGGACTTCCTTTTCTGACAGACAGCAATGGAAAGGAGGAGGAAAAAAATAAGGGGTCATCGGGAAACAAGGAACTAATCAAAATAGTAAAAAAGTGAAACTGCCAGATTGATCCCAGAAAGAGAGAAAACAAAACGGCTACACAAGCTTACACAGGAACAGAGATGAGACAAAGGGACACTAAGAGGGCTTCAGCAGAAAAAAAACAATCAGCTACTAAAACAGTACAGGGAGTTAATTTTTCAAGGACAACTAAAGGATTTAAATCATTGGTCGTGCAGTTTATTTGTATAATGTTTTGGAGATCTTATTTTTTGGGGGGGGTTAGCTATTGTTTAATTCACTGTATGTAATGGGAATTTTATTTTGGCCCTTGTTGATTATGGCGCTTCACTGCATGCATTGACGCTGACTGTCGATCAAAACAAATGAGCACCAAGACCCAGTGGTGGCTCAAATCGCTGTGAATCAAAGAAAAACCTGGTGGTCAAAAACAAACAGCATTTTAAAAGCCTACAGGTCTTTATTAAGTCCCTTACTTTCACTTTAATCTGTATTATCTGTGCCCCACCTTTAACTGCTAACTCATAAATATGATCAAGCTGCTACTGTATTTTTAAAATCAATCCTTTTCCCTTTAAGTCACATTTAATAGTAAAACTAATAAAGAAGCACCAAAGCACAAAAGTAATCCAACTTAAAGAACATACTACTTTTCCATATGCTCATAATATTAAAGATACATGTTGTTAGAGAGTATTTAGGGTGACAGATCAAAAGGGAGACAACAGGAGAGAGGAAGAGTAAGTAAGACAGGAGAAATAATGTAGATAAAACCCTCATGGGTCAGAGGACTTACCTTCACACCGTCCGACTTTTTGTTTAGTAAAGTTTTGCATGCTGAAAGACAGAAAGACAAGATGGTAAGGACACTGTCTGAAAAGTAAATATCCCCCAAACACAACAGTGGTTGAGATCACTCAGTCACGAGGACAAACTAAAACAAAACACGGTCCAACAAAGGTTTATCAGGTCCACCTAATTTTACATGAATATTAATTGGATTAACTGTTATATAAACAACAACCTCTCAACTAAAACTATTGTTTCTCCACCAGTGGGGATAATCAGGTTGATTAAGGAAATTTTATATTTATTGCTGCATATAAAAATAGCAAACTAAAAATGAAAAGTAAACTTGGAAAACAGAAAAACCTGATTACAAATTCGGAAACATTTTCAAGTATTAATACTAAAATAACTCCTCTGGAGCATGTACTTGCCCTGAGGGCTTTTTAAATAAAACTTTTTCCATTTTGTGTTTTTCTAATTTGTTTAAATACACAGACTTTTTTAAAGAGCCCAATAATACCCCCAACACCCTCAGCTTTTTCTCCCAGGACATTGTTGATGTTGTATGGAAGCTGATTTTCGCCAAGAAAAGAAAGAATGAAAACATAAACAGACTGATAATTAAACATGATAATAAAAATGATAAATACTCAGTAAAAGTGACTTAATTCAGTCAAAATCAGTGAGTCAGATTTATGAGAAAATACATTAAAATTATGTAATGGTTCCTCAAAAGTATAGTATATCATTCAAAAACTGTAGTTAGTAAAAAGTTAAAAGTTGTACTATCTACCTACCTATTACTATAATTTTAACATAGTATCTCCATCTTGATTTCTGACGACCAGTACTTTTTTTTCTTTTTAAATCATGCATAACCTCATCTATTTTTATCTTTTACTGGCAGAAATTAGCCTCCATAGATTTGACAACTGTGACCTGTACACACTTTAAAACATCGCAACAGTTAAAGAAAATTTGGATATTTAGAGGCACTTGCACTTGCTCTAGTTCGATTTTTTGTGTTTTATAAATATAACCTTTGTCTGCTGTTATTTCTAATTAAAGCACTGTTAATTAACTTTACATTTTCAGATTTCCCATTTACTTTTCTCTTTGGAAAATGTTCCTGGTTACATTACAACAAAACAATTTCAATGTTATTCTGGGGTAAAATCATCCTCTATATTATCACTATTCTTGAGCATAGTTCAAACAATAAACGTTAAATACAAGTAAAACAAAATTAAGAAGTTGTCTCTCATAAATTTAAGCAGAGTGGCATGAAGTGCCAGTGATTTATTTCAGTGTGATACAGCTAACACTCAACTGAACAAGTGCTGGAGCGACTTTGTGGAAAGTTGCAAGTATAAATAAAAAAAGATTAAACTTCACAATTTTAAAATATACTCCACCAACTGTAATCAAACCAGTTCATATTAAATGAGACTATTCAGTAGCCTACATTAACCACACTGACATCATATCATGTGCATGCATATCAAAACCTGATCAGTTATAACCAGACTTACACAGAAATGACACCAACACACAACTGAATAAAAATGTCCACACGCATGCACATCCACACAGATCAAAAAGAAACACTCGAAAAGTATAAACACTCATATTTGTGTTAGTGATGTTCCAGTGATCCTCCCTTACCTTCCATTAATAAAGTAGGAAGGAGGGCAGTGAAGAAGGCAAGAAAACAGTAACGTGTTTAATATCTGCATCTTTAACATCTGAACTGAAAACACAATTGAAGATGACAACTGCAGGAACAAACACCCGTCAGGCTTTTACTGTGTGTTAAAAGGCATTCTTTAAATTATTTTCACAGAGGTGGTGGGTTCATGCGATGACAGTGGCTCATAAACATGCAGCATCCACTTCAAAGTCTTTGTCTTAAAAAGGTGCCAAGGAGTGCATTCTCTACAGTCATCGAACTGAGCAGAAACCTTCAGGTTAGGGACATCATCGCTGCAAATATTCAAGACCAAACGCTTACATTTACACTGCATGTAACTCGGTCAATGAGGGAATTTAACGACTGTAATCAAGCATCAAGATAAATCCATTATGGATGACTTATCTGCATAGCATCCACTTCTATAAACCATGATAATTCTTGGTTGAACAGCAGCTCATTCTGTCATGTGACTGACATTCACTGTGAAAGGTTCAGTATGCTTCGTACAAACTAGTATTTAAGACGTGTCGATCGTGCTTGTCTGAACGCAACATTGTCTGTAGTTGCTCTAAATCGTCAAACTCAAAAGTGGGGCTAAAAGTCTGCTGTCGCAAAGAGAGCCAATATGTGATAATCGTACAAGTAAGGATACGAGGCATAGTTTTGAACAATGGGAAGAGGTCATGCCTGTCGAATTCCCAGAAAAAAAGAGACTAGTATTTTTGATTAATTTCCATTAATGAACACTTCTGAGTTAATAAGGCACTACAAATCTGTTCAGGCGTGTCCCTTAGCTAGCTTTTTTTTTTTGCTGCAGCAATAGTAGCTGCTGTTTCAACAATGCACTCTATGATATTGGCAATGACTGTAATGTTACCCAAAGAATCTATATCTTGTATTGTGACAAAAGTTGGGATGAACACCCCTAATATATATTATTGGTTGTTTTTATGTTTGTTTTTTACACCACAGTTGTTACCACAGTATTGACGTCTTCTTTGCGTCGGTTTCGGAAAGTGACAAAACTGTCGTATGCAGCCTCTATAAATACGAAGTCTGAGGGAAGGTGGTTTCAGACGCTGTTTGATGATCCTACAAACACTCTGTTTGAAGCATACTGATGCCTTTAGGCTCTTTGTGGTTTTGTCTGTTCACACAAACACAACGGAGCAGGCAGGAGAGAGGAGACAAAGAAAAATAGATAACAAAGGACACTGTGCATTCTGTTTATACAGCTTCCCATGCAGGTTGGCATACTGTACTGTACTGTATGCTCATACACATGCTTGGCTGGCTGTTAGTGCCAGAGCCATGCGGAGGGAAGGTTGCGGCGAGCACGGGCAGGCATCGACTGGGCACTAGCCGAGTACTGTGGATACAAACCAGTTCAAAGGAGGTAAAACTGGGGGTGTTACGTTAGGTTGAAGGCTGGCGTGTCTATTTATACTTGTGATATAAAAGGTTAAAATGTTTATGCTGCAGAGGGAAAGATATGCAGCCTGCACAAGTTGTTGTAATGCAGAGATGTGTAAACAGAGCTTTGCTAGGTGGCAGCTGCGATAGTTGGAGGGATGTCAGAGGGTCATGCTGGGTGTCAGTTAAATGGCTGTTGTGTTCGACACAGGAAATTAAATAGCCAGTCCTGGAGAGGAGCTCTGTTTATTAAAGCATCAAGACACGCTGCAGTACTGAAAGGTCAAGAGCTAAGCTTTGTTTGTGGTTTCCATTTACATGTTTATGTGTGTGTGTAAGATGCCCCAGTGCAATGACGACCATTCAAAAGTGGATCATCAGTGTGCAGGCAGCAGGCAGCAGGTGGAGGGGTTCAAGCAGCCCAGGCCACATGCCAACAGCCTGAGTACAAAGTTGGCAGTGCCCGACTCCAACACCCCCTCAAGCAGACGTACCTTCCTGTGCCATTGCGGCCGTGCTGGTGGTAGCGGCAGGGCTGGTATGCTGCCGTCCCACTATTGGACAGAGAGGGATTCAATGTGGAGGCACAGGTGGGACTAGAGCCTCACTAAAACCTGACAGCCTTTTTATTTTCTGGATTTTTTAAACTTTAATAAACTTCAGAGTATTAGACAAGACATGGGTTTCCAAGAAGTGTTTGGATCAAGTGGGCTTAGTGAAGACAAGGTTTTCTCTGATACCTAACTCCCTTTTATTAGGATGAAGTGAAGCAGCAGACAGGAAATCTTCTCAGCACCAAAGTACCTGCGCCCGAAATTATTAATCTTATTTCTGTGGACATTCATTTGATAAACATGCCTGCAGTTATGTATAAAGCAATTCAGAGGTCTGGCTCGTCTTGCTTTCTTCAGTCCAGATCAATCTTGACCGGTGGAGTAGTTGGCTGTAATCCACGGGAGCTGCTTTACTTACATGAAGGCACATAAACACAAGGCCAATAGCATTAATGCATTAGCTTGCTTGACCATTGTCTGGTCCACAGATTGAGCGTTCAATCAAAGGTGGACTGTGTTGTGGTGATCAAACTGCTTACAAGGAGGAAATCCAAGCCAAACCCCTGAAGTGCAAAATCAAAACTGTAGACAGCTGACAAGCAAATGTGAACAAGAATAAAATCTGTGGATATAAGGAAACTAGATTCAGGCCCCAAAAAAGGACAGTAGAGGAACAACAGCGATTTGTATCCTTGGCCTCTGAGATATTAAGTCAGAAAAAGTAATTACCTATAGTGTTCTTATCATTATTATTAGATATAATGACCAAACAGATTTGCTCTTTGTTATAAAACTGCTCAGTTTCTCCAAATCCAGATGCTTCTTTGTATGGCTTCATTCAAATATGTGTGCTATGAGCAGCACTGGGCACCGCTGTGAAGTCTGTGTGCCAAATCAAATTGTTGTCTCTTGATGTGTGATTAGTATCCCTGCCAAAGCTCACCTGAAAAGTTCCTGGACACCAGCATTGTTGTGAGGATGGCTCCCTAGAGAGACACAGAAATCAACATTATGAGGATTTGTGTTTCATGGACGCGTTTGTATGTGTATTTGTTTGTGCCCCTACTCACTTTAAGTTTCCTCCTCGCGTTGAACTTGCGCAGACACTCCACAGTCTCTTGACGGTGCATCATGGAGGCCACAGTGGAGCGTTGCTGTATGTAGAGAGGAAACACAATGAATAAACCTAACTTTAGTGTGACATCATAACACTTTTATTCCTATATAATTGACTCCAAATGACAAATGAACTCAAAGCCTTGTGTCTTGTTTTTCAGGCATATCCATTATTTTCTATATTACAAAACTGAATGACCACCTGCTTCAGTTGGTTTCTGATACCAAGTTATGTTCATCAGTGGGAGTTAGCTTCACTGTTGGCAACTGCAGATTTCTGTGGTCATGGTAGTATGTTGGTCATGGTAGTATGTTATACATCTATCCAAGTGTTGTCCAAAGCTCTTATTTTGAGTTTTGTGTTTAATTTTACCCCAAACTACAAATTCTGCTTGAGTGCATATTGTAGGCCTCTGTGTTGAGCAGTTCATGACCTTGTGTTGTTGTTTTAAAAAGCAGTGCCAAAAACGAAATGCTTAACATATTTTACAGTGTAACTCTGGACGTGTGAGTGTGAAAGAAACAGATGAATGCCTAATTAGGTAGAAAGTCCAAATATGTGACAATTTGTTGGAAGATGGCACAAATATCTACAGCGGTATTTTACATGCTAGTAACGAATTCTTTTGAAGACAAGGAGTGTGACTTACGCAGACCCAGGGATGCTTGAGGGCCTGGTCGGCTGTGATCCTTTTGGCAGGGTTAATCGTTAACATCTGATTGATCAGATTCTTGGCCTCGGGGGTCACTGTGTCCCACTCTGGAGAAGGAAACTGAAGGAGGCAGATAAAAGGAAGACATATTAAGAATGTATGTCACTGTTCTTGTGTTTTCGTTGAACATTTGATCATTGAACAACTGGCTCAACACACATGCATGTGCACACATATACACTTATGAATTCATATGGTTGTGTCCAGGAAAAGAGAAGAAATCGTTCTTGTTTCAGTCACTTGCCAATTTTTTTTCATTGATATTACTCAGTGATTCAACATTCAGGTTCAACTTGAGATTTAAAACAGAGAAATACTCAAGACATATTTTAGTCTGCAGATCCTCAAGAGCCCTGCATCTGCAATACGTGCTAAAACACCAGATAGTAAGGCAGAAAGCAGAGGAGCATGTATGAACAGGAGTTGTATTTTACCACCACATCTGGAGACTGGATGTTATGTTGGTATTGATGAACAAGCTTTGTCAGTTACCAGTGTGTGGGTTAAAGAATTAAAAGTTAAATGCACTTTTTTTTCATATCGTCATTGATATGATCTTTATCTACTTTTTGCTTCCCATGAACATGTTTAATGTTTTCTAATACTAATACAAATAATTCTGCTAAAAATGATCTTATCACAACTGTATGTTTATTGAATCTGGCGCTTAATACACCTAGATTGCGACCACAACTCTGACTCTTTGATACTTTTACAGATTATATTTAAGATTTTGTCATATTAACCAAACAATGCATGGAAAAAATGTGTTAGATGATTACAGTAACTTTATTTTTACTATTTTCTGTTTATTTCTGTATGAAACATGTCTTATTTTCTTTTGTCTCGGAGTATGCATGATGTGGAATGATGCAACGATTTGTTTTTCTTTGATGGGTCATTTTAGCAATATGAAACAAAAATAAAAAATCCTTCATTGATATCATGTTAAAGGAAATAAGGAGTGATTTTCAGCCTGTGATAGCTAACAGTCAATGCATGCCCTTCAAGAGCAAACCCTTCAGTCCTAACAGGTGGGAGTTTTCAAAGTCAGCGTAAGCTCTCTCACTCCAGTCACCCACACCTGCCGCCCTCATCCCTCCACCTCAGTAGCATTAAGTGCCAGCAAACATGTTTACTACTAAAAATCAAAGCAAGCTGTCCGAGACATTTACTCAGAACATTAAGTGTCAGTTGTCAATAACTGACAAAAAAGAAAAATGAGATTCAAGGTGTCTACATGACAGCGATACTCAAGTGCACATTATTACAAGTGCTTGTCACAGTCACTTCATATCAATGCTCATATTATGCACATTCATTAGATGTGGTTGCTTCCAATTATGGAAATTAATACGGGTAATAAAGTCCGATCTCCCAGAAGACTATGACAAGATCTGATAAATAAGCCTATCGCTCTCTCATAGTGTATCACTTTTTTTTCTACAACTAGATCAAAATCATGCAATAACAAGTAGCAAGCAATTAAAAAACAAAATTAAATTTCTAAATGACTTGCACGACAGAATTCTGAGTGTGTTATTTGACGAGACTTGAAGTGAAGGTGTCCTGCAGGGCTCATCTCGAGGCTCTGTGCTTGTTTTCCCATTCACATAAATTATGACTGAGATTGTGTATTAGAATTCAAGTTTCATGAACACAGATGGAGCTCTCTGACAGACTCTATGAACCACAACACTTATCTTCATGGATCCATTTGCAAAATGCTCGCTCAGTCAGCCAACCTGGGATGAGCCCGCAAATATGAGCTCAGTGAAAGATGAGCATTTATTAAAGCTGCACTGATCAATATTTTTTATTTTATGAATGGATCTGTGAATTCTCAACAGTGGCTTTTACATCATTGGCAGATGGAGCCAGGCCTTTATTTCTGTTTCACCTTGTTCCTCATTTAAACTCAAAACCATCTCTATATTTACCTGTTGCTTTGAAAAATTCTGTATTTTATATTCCACAACATTACACTGATTTATTCTATATCATGGTCATGATCAACCTGGACCCTGTTTTCCAACGTTTTTGTGTCTGACTAATGGGAACAGGAATATTTGGTCCTCTGTTGAGAGAGACCACTGCAACCGACAGCGACGAAACAAACTGCAATGTAACCACTAGAGACATTCGCGCAGTGCCAATGTACGTCCACTTGAAGTGTTTGTTTTTGCCACTGATAGGCTCAGATTATTCTTGTAGGTGATAATATTATGGAAAGGATTCCTGCAAAGATAAGCCTCTTTATTAAGTAGTAAGATCCTTTCTGTTTAACCAGAAACAGCCCCCAAATCTTTATCACCAAACCCACCAGACTCCATTTAAATAAACACTAATTTTAGCATTTATAGAGCCAGAATATTTTTGTTCATTTCAACCAAACCAGAGCTAGTGATTGTTGGGACAGTGGGAAGACGAACCAAGATGGTTTTCATTAGTGTTATTTTGTTTCTGTTTACCTTAAATTAAGTTTAACGACAATGACATTACTTTCTATTTAGAGTCTGGTGATTATAGCAATTATCGAACTTCCGCTTTAATCGTTTCCAGGTATTCTACACACAAACGACACATATGCAGCTCACATGTACAGAAGTAAGGGACGGTAACTACAAGATTGAGAGGGGAGTACTTACATCATATGCACCGGCCTTGATTTGTTGGTACAGTTTGTGTTGGTCCTCGTCCCAGAAGGGAGGGTAGCCCACCAACAAGATGTACAGGATCACACCTGAAAAAAACAAAACACACACACACACACACATACACACAGAATCTATTTAAATATACTCCATATAAAACCTAAAGCATACAATTCCTAATGAATATTAGTGAGCATATGAATGCAGCAAACACAGACAGGACTAACTGACCACATGCCCATATGTCCACTGGCTTGCCGTATGGATCCTTTCTCAACACTTCTGGGGACAGATATCCTGGAGTTCCTGCAAAACCTGCAATAAACAAATATAAACTTGTGTTAATGTGTCTATGAAAATGCAACCCAATAATGATATACAGAACTATTTCTGATAACTGCATTGTCTGAGCAAGACTATGGGTTTACAAGCTTTTATGATCTCTATCAAATGCTACAAAAAGCTAAAATATTTGTATATATGTGTTTTGTATAATGTTCTAAATAAATAAAACATTTATTGTATTGCTGTGTTGAATATTAAAACTAATATCCACAATAATATATATTAATATACCTAAGCTATAAACACCACATAGTTGTTTAAAATAAAACACGTTTACAGAGTGTCAACACAAACAAAATTATTTTTGACAGTTCTTTAATAAACATACTTCCCTCAGGACAAATTTGGATTGTTTAGTACTTTCTCTAATATGTTTGTTCATATTTATTTATTTCTCATATAAAGTAACAAAAATAGAGCATATGATTATTATAATATGCTGAAACACAAACTCTAGCTCGCCACTAACTTAATAATTTATTTCCTAAAGCAGCGATGGCGGTGTTCTTGCTGAAGCAAACGCTGCTGCTGAGGGTGAACACTGTGGAATAAATAAAGATAATAAGGTTAAACATTCAAGTTGTTAGAAGTGGGGTTATTTCTCACCAAACCATGCCTGTTGGTCCCCCTGCACCTCGATGGCTAGACCGAAATCTGCAAGCTTCACCGCTGCTCCCTTCATCTTACTGGCAAGGAGCAGATTCTCTGGCTGCAAAACACAGACACAAAGTGTTCTTCAGGATGAAATATTTACACTCAGGCTGCAACTAGTGACTGTTTCCAACATTTCTTTCACAATAAGTTTGGCCGTAAAATGTTAAACATACAAATTAATCCCCATCACAAGTTAGTTTGATATTTTCTTTCTGGCCAACCTTCAATAAACCCCAAAAGATCTTCAACTTTGAATAAAATGAAGACTGACGTGTCATTTAATAAGAGCAGGTTGTTAAATTTGACCTTGGACAAACTATGTTTTGCATAGTATAAAATACATTGTAGCATAGTTATGAACAAAAAGAGGGAAAAATACATAGGGCAAAAGAGATAAGCATGTACCCTCCTTCAGGAAATGTCCTATCTGTCTGCATGACTGGATAAGCTGCAGGAGCTCGATGACATCTACAGTAGTAATGAGGCATGATTTGGTCAAGCAGGCCACAAAGGCTTCCCCCAAAGGAAAAACCTTTTCAGTCGGCTGTCACAGACTTTAACACTGAATTTTTGACACGGCCTTTCTGTTCACACGATCATGCAAAAAGTCAGGACCTGGCAAAGATAAGGACATATTAACTGTGATTTATTTGTCTCAACTGCTTCCTCGCTTTCCTCATTTGCGTCTCATTACATCATAGTTCCTGTCACTTAAGGAAGAGATGAGAGGGAGAAGAAACTGAGGAAACAGGATTTGATGTGAGGTCAGTTACTGGTTAAAGCTGCACAGCTGTTTAAGGTTCACTCGTTTTAGGTATTTCTTCATAATATAGGGTTGACCTGTTTACTCTCTTGCGTGGTTGAGCGGATAGCACAGCAAGAAGGTCATGGGATTGACTCCAACAGCCATTTATGTTCTTTCTCTGTCGAGTTTGCAGGTTTTCCCTGGTATCGTACAATATCCACCCTAAATCCTATTCACCAGCATTTCTGTGATCTAGACAAGAGGCCTGCTGCTTGGGGGTAGGTCCCACGATACAATATTAACACATTACTTGAGCCATGATACATTATCATTGCGATATGCTGAGTATTGCCATGACATATATTGCAATTTATTACCCTTTTTTCAACTGCACATTATGTCCCTAAAGGAAAAATATGTTAACATTAGTTTTATCTAATAAGATGAAGTTTTCAGTCTGTTCATCTCACTTCAGTCATTCTTACTGCTGCAAAATGTATCTGGTTGATAATTATAGTATTCTACCATAATTTGTATTTGCAATATTTACAATTTATACATTAACAAAAAACATTATTTGGCATCTGTGTATCGGTACAATATTGGCACCCAATATATTGTGATACTATGCTGTGTAGATTTTTCCCCCTATTCCTACTTCTGCGGTTTGATCTTTCAGCTTTTGTGTTTCATGTTTTTGGATGCCCCTGTCATCATTTTTAGCATTAAAAATCTACTGATGGTCTGGCTTGCACTACAATCGGATCTCAGTCAGGTGTAAGTGCAATCTGAGCACTGTGACCTCGTTCTTAAGAAAAGAAATGAGCTGAACAAGCTGAAAGGTCATCTAACTCAGCCTCCTGCTATCTCAACCTGACGACCCCTTGAAGGAATGGAGGAGACTCCGTACAGCAGCATCACCTCGGGAGTCTACTGAGGGATGAAATGCAAGACGACAGTCATGTGACCGACTGTGGTGACAGAGCTACTGCTAACAAGCTTTTCCACTGGTAATAATTATCCTCTTACAATACAAGTGATTAGCCTAGTGAACAAATCTATGGAAAAGTAGCTAATGAATGCCTTTGGCTGTCCTCTCGTAGAAGTGTCTCTAACATTCTTTCCTTGACTTCGGCTCTTCTTTTTCTGCCAGCTCTTCCTACTTTGTTTTCATATTGACTTTCAATCACAATGCAGGCAGATTCGAGATAAAGTAACTCTCCAGTTGTCCAGGTGAACAGACCAAGTGAAAATGTGGTCTGTATAGAAAACAGATGTTTTAGGGCCATTCTTCTTGAGTACAAGTCCCAGTTGGCAGGTCTAATGTGTGTGTGTGTTGTGTCTTGAGGGCAAAAGTCCTTGCAGTGGTTAACTGTCCTTATCACCTCAAATACTGACAGACAGACAGATGTCTGATACTGTCTTTGTGCTCATACTCTATTTCTTCTCATCTGTCAGTCTCTCCATCTAGTTTCCTACTTATCCATTCATCCATCCCTCCCACCATTCCCCCCCGTCTATCGGGCAGAGCTGAAACAATAGCAAAGAGAGAGAACAGGGGGAACTGCACAGGGACAGAGAGCCGGAGTGAAAGCAACAGAAGAAGAGAGAGAGAGACAGAAAGAGACAGATAGATGGGAGGTGGCATAATGAGTCCCTACACTGGCGCTGCAGCAGCCGGGTGACCTCACCCTACAGTTACCATGGCAACTCAGCCTGCCACCAGCCAACAGCACTCAACTCTTTCTCTGTAATTCTTGTTTTCCCTTCAGCGAGTGGCCCTCCCAAGATGACACGGAGGCAAAAATATGATGTGTGTGTGCGTGAGGTCACACCTCTCCATGCCACACTTAGCTGGCATTATTACTAATTTTATGGCTCTGATACAGATGTCACTTCTGGCAGCTTTATCCCCAGGAAGTTCTTAAATATCAGACAAAATATCAGATGTTGCTTTCTCTTTAGCTGTAAGACGATTGGAGGCTCAACAACCAAAAATCTTTCCCAGAGAAAGTATCACATAGAAGCAGCAACAGTTGATATTTTTTGGCCACTTGGGGGCAGCACATCAAACTACAAACACAACACCGACATATAATCATTTATAAAGAAGTGATGGCTATCTAGAAGTTGTGTTTCTGGGTACCTGTGAAAACTAAGTCCTATGTTCACTCTGTTTTTTGCTCTGGTTTGCTTAATGCTCCACTAAGTTCACCAGCTAGTCACTCTATTTATCAGTCTGTCATTTGGTTCTGGGCGGGTCGTGTACAGTGGGTTTATAAGAACCTTTTCACTGAAAACAGCTGAGTGAAAACAGGCTTTACCATCAAAAAAGATATGCAGGTTAAAAATTTGGAGGAAAAAAAGCATTTTATTAGATAGAGTTTGGATATATATTCTGTATCAGCTTGTTTTAGCTCTTCACTGAAGCCATTATGGAAATAATGCATTAACTACAAATCGCTTTGGGCAATAACATTTGCCAAATGCATGCAATGGAAGTCATTAAAATATTAGAGTAAAATATTCAAATTCAAGACCACTTTATTCCATCACACGGAAATATTCTAGATGTCTTGAGCATCATTTTAGACACATTTCCCCCAAATTGAGCCTGACATATTTGTAATTTTTGCAAACTTTGAGATGTCTACTAGAATTAAGATATATATTTCATTGGGTATGAACCATATATGACTGCACAGAATGATGCAGCACGGGTGCATTTTCAAAACATGAAAGGAGAGTTGTTCATTAACAATTAATGTACTGGTAATTCATGTCTGACCTCCTCATCCATCACCATTATTGTCTTTTTAAAACTCTTCCCACTCCCAAGTTCATTTGATACCAAGATCCATATGCAAGCTGAAAAATCAATGGAAAGCAACACCAGTCCATTTACGCCACTCACACACAAAACCAGACTGTTTGTTTTCCAATTATGTTTGTCTACTTACCCTAGAGTAATAGCTTCATTTTGCTCTGTCACATTAAAGTAATAGACCAGACTGCTAAGCAAACTATTAAAGTTTAGGACTCTGAACTGGCAATAAAAGAAATGTGGTGCAATTATCCAGGTGTTCAAATCTCAGCTCACTTTGCTGTCTTCATTTGCCATAAATATTAAAAAGAAATCATACAGCTGAGGAGGTCAGAGTGCTGTTGGTTTCTGTAAGGGGTGAACAGTCTGGCTGGGAGGGAAATCGTCACTGGCCGTCATCTCATCCACCAACCCGCTATTAATAGCAGCTGGTCTGCTTTCGTCACTCCTCAGCAGTGTGTGTGTGTGGTGGTGGTGGGGGGGGGGGGGGGGGCGTAGAAGGAGGGAAAGGAAAAAGGGGTTAGAGGGAAAAGGGGAGACAGACATAGAGGCAGAGTGGAATAGAGAAAGCAGGTGAAGAGAGGGAGGGATGACGCTCATCTCTTAAGTTGTTATTTACGTCACGTTGTGACGTCGGCGTGAGGTGTGAACCTCCAAAAATTCCTTTCATCTTCATTCACAACACGGTGCTATTTATAAGAGATTTTATACAACTGGATAGTATTCACAACTGGTATATAATAACTCACCTTGAGATCCCTGTGCACAATGTCATGCTGGTGGATGTGACTGACGCTCTCCAGGATCTGATTGATGCAGTGGCTGCAGGAGACAAAAGAAGGATAAGACACAGGGGACAGACACATCTGTCAATCCACAACAGCTAAAAGAAAACTGAGTGTGACTGAGGTGGAGGATGAAAAAACATTAAGTAAGGATTTTCAAGTATTTCAGATCAACACAATGTCCTCATTGTCAGTCGTTTGTGCACATTTTGATGGTGATTTTTTGAGCGTGAGTGAATTCATATAACAAAAAAGGTAGAGCAAATAAGTGACTCTCTGCAATCTAACAAAATAAATAAATATGGGCAACTGTGCCCCACAATGTCAAAAACACTGAGAGGTAGACAAGAGACATGTTGAGACAGGCCAAGTAAGGAAGGAAAAGACAAGAAAGACAACAAATCAACAACAGTGGGGGCTGTGTCTAGCCATCTCTGTCTCTTTCCGAGACGGACAACCCGACACTCACACCCACTTCATGCCCTGATTGGCCGGCAGTGCAGAGATGAGAAAGTAAACAGGTTTTGAGCTTCTCTTCGTCTCTTTAGTTCCTTTTTTTTTTTACAACTATTTGTCACTTTTTATGTGAACGACCAAGTGCGAAACTATGAATATCTACCAGGGTATGAAAATGTGTGCTATTATTTCCTATTTAAAGGGGACCTATTATGTGTTTCTGTATTTTGTGTCCTATATATGGTGTTGCCATGAAGGTTGTTCATATGAGTCATGGCCAAAGACTCAAAATAATAAAGTAGATGTATGTAAGGGTTTTACTACTCTGGCTACAGGATAACATCATAGTGTGCCAGATTTCTTTATATGGTCATGTGCTCCTGGCATGCCGCTCCAAATGTTTACACTACATAGCCTACATGATGCTTTTAATGGAGATTTTTCACAGTAACAAGTGCTGCTATTCTCTGTTACAGTCATTCCTGGCTGCAAGTGCAATGCTAATGTCAGGGTAAAAGTAATATTGGTTGCTGATGTTGTAAATTTCTGCCCTATTTTGGATCATATTTTTGCTGGAACGTGCTTTAATTGGTGAATTTTCACTGTAGAAAGTGCCGATATTCTCCGGCACAGTCTCCGGTGACAATGCAGAGACGCCAAGATCCAGAAGACCCAGAAACACTGACAAAGGAGTGGGGCTTAAAGAGACAGCCGCTTAAACAGAGCATTTTAGACAATGGTTGAATACAGGTGTTCCAGCACAGACAGTACAAGGAAAATAGCATGTTTTTTGACTATTTAAGCATGTAAACATGTCCTAGTAGAAACCCAAAATTCAAGTATAAACCCCCCAAAAAAAAACATAATAGGTCCTCTTTAAATGATACTGCATCTCCTTTCTCTCTATGATAGGTAGCTTTTCACTCTGCCTTCCAGTGTGGCTGTTTAAAACAACAATTAACATTTTGATTACTGATGTGGTTAGACAGCACTTCGTCTGAACTAGTTCTGTTCTAACACAACCCAACTCTAATGCTCTTGTGGCTGGATTGGAGCAAATCCCTGAAACCACGGGCCTGTCACCAAATTTTCAACATGCCAGCCAAAACTTGCAACATGAGATAATTTCCTCTCATTTATTATGACACATTATATTACTGAAAACAACCAGCACGTTTATGAGTCATGCATGAACATGTGAGAGCGCTGTAAGACCCGCAAATGTACCTGCAATTTGCGAGCGACAATTATTTGTGAAATGTCACAAGAGCATCCTTTGTGATCTGCATGCAGTTGGACAGGAGGATAAGTGTTGTATGTGGGAGAAAAGTTTGGTGCATTTTTATGTGAATATGAATGTGTGGGCAGGCAGCGTGTGTGTGTTGTTGAGGCGGCATCTTATGTAAGCTTGTCCTAAGCTTACGTGTCAGCAATTTTGCTGGTCTGATGCGCAGTTTAAATTACTATTATTTATTTTACAGTATGTTGAGCTTGATATTAATAAAAGGGGAAGCCATGGTCAGGAGCAAGTGGGTGTGCAGAGAGAGATTTTGGGAGCGTGGTGTCCTCTCTCTGTGAGACAGAATCAGAAGAAGAGCTGCTGGCTTTGTGTCCAAATTAGGCTACATCTGGATTCCACTTTTTTTTTTCTCCTCCCTGGTCCTTCAGTTAGTATACTGTAGTGCCCATCAGACTGCCTTGTTGCTGTCCTTACTAACTTTGGCATTGTATATCCCCTCACATTTTTCCTCTTGCTCTGTCTCCAATGCTCTTCACCTCACATCTCTGCCTTTTTCTTTGTTTTTCAAATGGAGTCTGTGGTGTAGAATCACCTGTACAAATCAATATCAGAAGGGAGCTTATCCCAAATGTGTGTCCATCCTCGAGACAAAACTTAGAACCTGATAGCCCTGACTAGTTTTCAGATAATGCTTTTTTATTTCACTGTATATTTGCCACTCATAACTAAGGTAACAACTGCTTAGCTTATCAGTTATTCGTATGTGGCTTCAATTACCAGCGCGAGGTGAGGCACTTAAACTGGCTGTACATACATTTGACAGGCAAAACAACACATATTTCATTATGCCATGGTCAATCAGAAGTAAGATTGACAGAAGGCCTTAAAGCTTCAGTGAAAAATATTTGCGATTAACTGAAGCGTCACGGGGGAGCAGCGATGGTCTCCCTCCCAGTCTCTCTGCCAGCTATATATCCAGCCTCTTAGTGCCGTACACACCAGGATGTACTTTGAGGTCCCCGGGCAGAGGTCTTTTGTCTGTTCTTGAGGGCCGGCTGAAAACTAAAGTGGACAGAGCGTTTGCTGTCAGCCCTGACGGTCTGCCCCAGGAAATCAGGTCGGTGGAGTCAGTGATCTCTTTAAAGTCCCTTCTTAAAACACACTTTTATTGAAGTTCATTTAGATTGTCTTCTATTTCCTCAGTCTTTATCGGTTCTTTTAAACGTTTTTATTGTCATGTCTTGCCTGTTTTAATTATTGACATGTAAAGCACTTTGTAACTCTGTTTTAAAACGAGCGTTATAAATAAAGATTATCATTATTATTATTATTATTATTATTTTTATTAGATGAGGATTTTATTTCTACTAAAATAACATAACAATAAGCCCCTTTGTTACATGCAGCTCACAGAAGCATTGGCCATTATAATAAGAAAAATACAGTTTAACTGTTACAGTTTTCATGTGCTTTTGGGAGTCATCTGCACAAATTTTGCAACTATCCCAGATGCTTGACATGTTCAAAAACTTGCTCGCCTATCTGTGGTCAAACTGTCCCAGTTTCACTAGTGCTGAATTAACCAGTATCAAACGGGAGGTAACGTTAGTGCTGTTGCACTTAACAGCATCACGGCTGTGATTCAGTCGCAGTCTTGTGGCGAAAATAACAGCACGACCTTGAGTGTGATATTACTTTAATACAACATATCTACAAATGCCATTTAATAACAGCAGAAAGCGACAGCAGGTTATGGTTTGTATATGTAACGTATTTCATGATTTATTTGGCTCCGCCAACACAAATAGTACTGCGACTGGACTGTTGCCAAGCAACACTCCGGCACATTAGCATGCTATTTTGGGGAACTTAAGCTAGCTCTACACATTAGCACAAACAAGCTAATGGTCTAATGGCTAATGTATCATGTAGGTTAACGTTACATCTGTGTGTTTCTATATATTTTGCGACAGCAGTAAGAATGCTGACAGTCGCTTTGGTGGCATACGCGAGATGCCGATGTGTTAACAGCCGAATCAGTAATTTACGTTGCATCGTCATCAGGTGTTGTATGAGCATACCTGGAGGTTTACAGTGAAGCATTCCGGCCGTCCCCTCCTCCTTTCCTCACGATTATTCATTATTTAACGGCGTATTTGTTGAAATATATTTCGTGTTACGGGGAAAGTTCGTTACGACGATCCGTTAAGTGGGTTCATTAACGGTGAACGTAATTAACGGCTGAGAACACCTGGAAAGCGGATTGATACATGCATAGTAAAAGGTCCCAGTGCTTGGCCGGAACTAACTGTTATATAACGGCTGAGATGAGCGCCAGATGGACTCACACAACTACCACTAACTTTATAAAGTTTAAATGTCCTGAGAATTATTATTAATAATAATATTAATGCAAAATTAATCGTGTTGGATTACTATTTTTTAAATTCATGAGCTTTGTGGTATTTTGCATGTATATAATCACATGGTTGGCCTATCTTTCACGTCCGCCCTGATAGTTAAACTGATGAAGTGAAATTATGGTAGATAGTCAAATGAACCTGCATGCTTTTACTTTGTCCACCTGTATATATGATGCCTATTAGTGTAAAAAAATGAAGTGTTTACATCTGAGTTCTCTTCTGCCGTTTCGTATGGACATGAGGCTTGGCTTAAGGTGTCTCTAAAATCAATCAACACCATTTACATGGCCAGGGTAAAAGCTTTGCTCTGCCAATTTGAACTGTTAATTAGAGACAGGGCTTCCATCAGTAAAGGCTTCAGAAAGAGACAAACAGGCCTAATCCCTCCGTAGGATAAAGCATCGGCTCCATATGCACCAACATTCTTTGGGTTTTGAACTCAAGACTGACAAAAGAAACGTCAAGAAAAAACATGTCTCACCTTGTGCAAGAGATGGAGGTGACAGATAATATCAGCACTATAGGAGGTGAAGTTAACCCTGAATTGACTGTCAGTCTGCTGTGTACAAACAGAAGTCCCTATATTCATCACCTGAGAATAACTTTACAGTTCTGTCATCGCCACAGGATGCATATTGGACAAGGAAGACAAAGTCGTACACCTTTTCACATGACACTGGCATACATGAGTCATTATGTCCTCAGACTCATGAGATCCAGGTAGAATCTGTCCGTGAAGATCTTATTTCACTGTTCACAGGCACAGACAAGAAAGTCTTAATCATGTTGCATACTTGGCTGAAAGTGCTGGAGCATGACTTTGATGTTGGCTAATTTTATTTTATGAATGTGTTCATAGATTTGTATCTTTGAAACTAACGTTTTGTATAGTTATTCTATTGTACTGTGACGCTTAAGTCAAAAAACGAACTGTCTGCTCGACCATTAGTCTGCACACTCCAGGCAGGTAATGTGCTGCAATGCAAAAAACAACTGCAACTTCTGACAAAAAACCATAAATAATGTTTCAAAACTTAGGACAGCTTTGTCATTATTTATTAATGGAATTAAATTTAAAAAGGCCTGAGTCACACAGTCAAAAATAAAGTGTGTACTGTGTACTGAAAACAACCTCACAGAAACACCAAGCAATGCTTCTGCTGCTAAAGCACAAAGTACATTAACACAGATTCAAATCAAAAAACATTTTGTGCTTTTGCAACCCAACTTCACTTCTTTGGCAGCCTCCAAAAACATGCAGGAAAATTGACTAGTGACACATGAAATTCTCTATACATAACATGTTCACACGTTAGCATGGTGACGTACCTGGCATCTGCCTCGCTGTAATACTCTCTAGCAACAATGTCCTCGAACAGCTCTCCTCCAGTGACGCTGCAGAGACAAAAGAGGCTTGTTTGTTTCTTTTATTTTTGAGGAAACACATTGATTTATATTGCTGTTAGTGACAACACATCCTCATAGATCCCTAACGTTCTGTGTAAATGCATAACAAGCTCTGGCTGTTGCTTTAAGAGGCCACTTGACTGGCTGCTGATAATACAAGCCTCTACAAGACTGACTTGCACGGCTGGTTTATTCAGATATAAAACTGACTGACTGTTTCACCTTAAACTAGAGCTTGACTCAAAACCTACACAGCAGCACCATTTCATGGGAAAGTCCTCACATTTCCATTAGAGAATGTTACCCATGTTTCACAAGTGGCAAAAACAGAGTGCTTTTACAAGAGAGGATGTGAAAAGACTTCAGGTTTTCTCTTATATTTTACTCTGATACAATTCACAGCCTGAAAATGTAAGCTTGACCCTCTCAGTTCTTTCCATCATCTTTATTTATGGGGTAAACATGGTGAGCAGGGAGTGCAGTTTACATTATGTATGTTAGAAATATGGTGACAGATTACTGTGGTGAAGCTGCATTCTGCATTCACAAACTCGTCATTAAACATCTTTATGTGTTTAATATTAAAACAGGGCTTGATTTAAGGATAAACTGAACCGTTCCATCACGACAGCTCGGTGGAAAACCTGATATACTGTACTGCTCTACACGGTGACAGTCATGGAAAATAAAACTGTCAACTTACTTGTTGCTTAGGTGAGGCAATTCATCCTGGAGCAATACTCCGGTTTAAACCTGAGCCGTGAGTGTGTGTGTGTGTGTGTGTGTGTGTGTGTGTGTGTGTGTGTGTTAATGTGATTTACTTACAGGTCAAAGACAAGGTAATGGAAGCCTTCCTCCGAGATGCTGTCATGGAGTCGTACTAGTGAGGGAAGATGAAACAGAGAGAGACTTCAATTAGAAATGAGTTTATTAAGTGAGGTGACGATATGGAAACTCTCCATGTACCATTACCTTGAGGGAATCTTCTCTGTGTGTGTATGTGACTGTGTGTGGGGTGCAGGGGTGGTAAAATTACTGTGCTTTATACCAGTGTTTGGCAGTAATGTGTTATAGTAATGTGATTTTTTTCCCAGTAATTCGTAGTGACATTACAGTTCCCAGTCCCAGCAACGCTTCGATACTTTGATATGTGGGGATCAGCTTTTTACCAGAGGTTAAAGGGCAGCATATTGATCAGTTTGATCTCTGTGTATTCAGTGTAAAGTCTGGTCCAACAAGTGCTCGCCTTTAGAGTTAAAAGGATGTGTACTGTAACCACACTTCTGAGGTTGAGGGTCTGTCGAGCGGTGTGCAGTCAACGAGGCTAAGCTAGCCACTGGAAGTTCAGTAAATGCACGTTCGTTAAACCACAATGTCTGGCTTTCTGTTTCTGCACGTGTCAAATACAAAAGATGTGACATGGGTGTGGAGGATTTACAGTTGTTTAAAAGACACTTCTGATGTAGTAGTGAGTAATTTAATGCATCAATTTTGCTGTAATGTCTTGATACTAGAATTTTAAACTTCAGTACAATACTAGTATTAAAAAAATAAAGACTCTATACCAGTGGTGGGTTGCGGTTCAAAAGTGGGTCGCAGGTCCATTCTGAACAGACCACGAGACCGTGTCTTGCAAACATGTCAAGTTTGTGAAAAACACACTTTCATTTGAAGTGCAGAAATTTTTTGGTGCAGAGCTTTTATTTTGAAGTGCCATTTTCTGCTGTAGAATAAGAGACTAATAGACAGGAACTTGACAGAGAGCAAACTAGCTGGACTGCTTGGCCAAACACAAGTATGATGCTGAATGTATTAAAACTGTGTGGACCTTGAATGAATGACTAAGAAAAAATTTGGATCCTATGGCTGGACCAGTTGGGGGCCACGACTCGATACCATTTTTGATGCCACAGCAAAAACATAAACAAGATCACTGCCCCACGGCTGTTTGCCTCCATGTACCAGTCAAGTTTCTCTTAGAGTTTACATCCATGTCTGTGATGCTTCACACATATCCCCCCCCAGCAGCACAGACAATCTATACAATCAGTACAGTTTCAAAGTGGACACCCAAGATCAGTGTCACCAATTCCGTATCAGACCAAATGTCTCCCCTTCTGTTCTTGAGATATGACACTGTATAATGGCCAGAAAAGTGTTTGATGCAGAACATTATGATGTCACAGTGAAGTTGACCTTTGACCTTTTGGATAAAAAAAAATGTCATTGCTTCATCAGTTTAAGTTATTAGACATTTGTGTAAAGCTTTGTAAGAGTTATGACCAAAACATGTTTTGTGAGGTCACAGTGACCTTCAACCTTTGACCACCAAATTCTAATCAGCTCATTCTTTAGGCCACGTGAAAGTTTGTGCCAAATTTGAAGTTCAAATTTAGGGTGTTTGTGAGATATCATGTTCATGAGAATGAGATGGATGCAAGGTCACACTGACCTTGACCTTTACCCACCGAAATCTAATCAGTTCATGGCTGTGTCCAAGGGTACGTTTGTGCCAAATTTGAAAAAACCTCCCTCAAGGTTTTCTTGATATATCGTATTCACAAGAATGAGACCTTTGACCTATGACCACCAAAATCTACTCAGTTCTTCATTTAGTCGTAGTAGTTTGTGCCAAATTTAAAGATCTAATTTATTTAAGTCTGTAATGGAATTTAATGAAGTAGCAGTATTATTTTGTGCTGTTATTTATGAATCAAATCATTTAGTTTAATGTTTACTTTAATAAACAAACTTAATCAGGTTGTGCTGCAAAAAAAGCCTGTATCAATTG
Organism: Epinephelus lanceolatus; assembly: GCF_041903045.1. NCBI lineage: Eukaryota > Metazoa > Chordata > Actinopteri > Perciformes > Serranidae > Epinephelus > Epinephelus lanceolatus. The sequence goes on from NC_135750.1 coordinate 8,897,785, forward strand.
TTTAAATGCAGCTTTTATTGAGGAAAACCCTACATTTTGTAAGCTTTTAATGATTCCTTATCGTCGACTTGGCAGACGATCAACGCATCATTGATCACTGGCCAGTGGGAACAAAGCACAAGAACCGCACTTAACACAAATCAGCACAACGTCATTGTAGTATATTCATTCACAACCATAACAAACACGCACAAGGTCAAGTGATATACGATGCTCAGAGGATACCAGGTTTTCAGCGGCACAGTTTTTCCCTGCTCATCTGAAACGATCCACTCCAGGGCTCGACTGTAAGTTTCTAAAAGCCTGAGTGCCACCTGGCTTTTTGGCAACCAGGAATCGGCTTTTGGATGACAAAGTTGACAGAGTAGTTGCCATATTTTAATCATTTATAATTAATGTGATATTGGTAATTTCCTTTCAGGTTCTCTCTCTGTTAAAGAAGCACAAAAGCAGGCAGGAAATATCACTGTACACGGAGTGGTGAAAGCTTAATACAACTTTGACCATCAGCTTTCTTGAACCAGCACCTCTGGATTCCAGCAGTTTTAACTGGATGTGCACAGGTAGATTTAAAAACATGCTTGCGTCAAGGTGGGTGAAGGTGCTTTGGTGCTTTAAATTAGGCCTGCATATGTTGGGTATTATTTCCTCTTGCTTCAGATAGCTTACATTTAGAGAAAAGAAAACTTGACAAGCTCTCCTCTTGAGAACAGGATAAGAAAGGAGCAGCTGAGAGAGGAAAAGAAAGGAAGAATAGGACGACGATGAAGCAGGAATCAGGTGGGACGAAGAAGAAAGAGAGAATGGATGAAACCATACCTATTATGCTGTTATCATATCCTGCGTGTGTGTGTGCGTGTGCGCGCGTGCGTGCATGCGCGCGTGTGTGTGTGTGTGTGTGTTAGTGTATGTCTATGTGAATGTGAGTATAGCTTGCACTGGGCGGCACACTACTGTATGATAAGACACTTGGCAGTTCTGCCACAAAGATACTTTGCCATTTACTTCCTTTCTCCAGGGGACAGGGCCTATTGTCTAGGTTTTACACACACACACACACACACACACACACACACACACACACACACACTTTGGTAGTAAAAGATGTCTTGAAACTCAAGTGTTAGACGCATATGAGACTTGAACTTAACACAGATTTATGACATTCACAGGCATTTACAGTGTTGTTTCTACCTAACGATCTTCTGCTACAGAGACATTTTGGCAAATTGGCACCATTAAATTAGCCGAATTAGCTATTATTAGTTCCTGTCTGCAGTGTACCCCTGGATGTCAGGACAACTATCACTGGATTACTTTGATGCTGAAGCAAGCTTCAAAACACGATGCTTCTCAGGTAAGTTCTGGATTTATAAATAGCGTGTAGTTCTTTTTTTCTCGCACTTTAATTTATAATGGACATTTTATGATATGCCCAAAAAGTATAACTCGCACCGAATCCTAAAATATGAGTATCACGCTGGTATGTTTAGATTTGACCAAGTTATGTCTCAGACAACAAGGAGTGAGAGTTTTGACATAAATTGTGGCAATCTGGCAATCAGGCTCTGATGGTTTTAAGTACCTTGATTATTTCCATGAGTTATGTGTTACAGCAGTGTTCCCAACTGCTCCAGTCACGGAGTCCAGATTTCTCTTTAGTCATCAGTTCAAGGTCCACACAGTTTAATACATTCAGTGTCGTACTTGCGTTCGGCCATATCCTTAAGCTAGTTTGCTGTCTCTGTTAAGTAGCTGTCCATTGTTCACTCACTCTACAGCAGGAAACGGCACTTTAAAATAAAAACTCTGTGCTGGAAGTTCACTAGGGCTGCCCCCTAATGTTTGACCAAATGTCAGTCGACCAGAAAGGTCATTAGTTGGCAAGAGTTCGCTGGTCACTTTGTTGCAGAAAAAAAAAAATTAATAAATAAACTCTATTAGGAGCTGCGCCTTGTCAAAATAAATCAAAACCTATATGACTGGACCATGTGGGAATTTAATTTGAAAGGACAGAAACAGGAAGTGTCCACGCTCAGCAGTCAGACAGGAGTCAGGTTAATTTCCAGGGCTGGTACCTGCGGTTATTCCACAGGCTAGTTAATAACATGTCGGGCAGGAAATCCAAAGTGTGGGATCACTTTGAGAAGGTGAAGGACGAACCCAAGGTGATATGTAAACTCATCTTCATTGGTCGACTACAAACATGACGTATCATCTGAAACATGGAAGTAGCTACATGCCCATTAGCCCACAGCGTCATTAACAGGCAGCTCGCTCAGTGTGTGACGTGCACTTGTAGATAAAATATAGGCCTATATTAATGAAGGTTCATTAGTACGGTTTTGTATTTCTCTGTAATGTAGCACAGTGTTAACAATGTTACTGACATTTCTTTCTCACACCTTCAACTCAAACCACCAAAATATATCATTTAATAATAACATCGTAAACATGCGGGCGACTAGTCAACTAATGGTCCTAAATGACAACTATTGGTTGCCTAGGGAAATTCTTAGTCGGGGGCAGCCCTGAAACTCACTGTACTTAAAAAAAAAAAAAAAAAAAAGTTTGTTTTTTACAAATTTGACATGTAAATCACTTGCGGTCCATTCAGAATGGACCCGCGACCCACTTTTGGACCATGACCCACCAGTTGGGAACTGCTGTGTTACAGCACTACTGAAACTGGAGACCACAAGCTTTCTTTATTGATCAAAAAAACACACTTAACATTGTTTTATCAGCTTGATACTTCATGAATTTTCCTACTTTTATGGGAAATGCTTCTAAACATGACTTTGAAGACCAACTGCTACAGAAAATTATGCATAAAACAGATGATTTATCGTCTATCATCTTTTTCCTGTTCCAAATTATAATTATTATATCAGCCTATTAGTCAACCTCTGAAATCAAGGGTTATCACTTCAATATTTCTCTACATATTGGGTTTTATTAAGGTCAGCAGTAAAGGAAAAAAAATATTTAAAAGGAAAACTGTTGCAGTGACTTAATTCATACTTCTTAAAATCTTATTCCCGATGTTCTGTATTAACACAGCTACGCCACTAATCCGCTCGGCTCTCGAAAATGACTCACCTATGTTTGGATGTTTCAGCAGACGACAGATTCTTGCCTCCCGCTCCAGTTTCTGGTGATCTGAGGAGAGGAAAGAGGCAGAGGAAACGGTAAGGTCACAGTATCAGTATCAGAAAGAGAAGCGAGACACTCGGTTTTGTCCGATACGTGAGAGACAGTGACCAAAATGTCAGAGAAAAACACTTCTTGGAAACCCACTGAGAGAGTGGACACAAAGGAACACACAAAGTCAACATGAAGGCATTAACATAAACTAAATCTGACTGCAGTTCATGTTTTTCAATAGCACTTCTGCAACATGGCATTCTGGAAAAAGCTCCTTCAACATAGCTCTTTAACAGATGTAGTGCTAATAAATAATATATAATTTGTTTGGTTTTTCTAAAGCAAAGATCTTTGCTACCATTAAAACTTGATATCTTGTTTGGAAGGATTTCAGAAACGCCTGCACCAGCGACTATGTGAATTGATTAAACATTTTCTTTCAACTGTGCCGCTGCAACACATAAACACACACTTTACCCCTTTCTCTCCAACATCTTCTGCTCCTCCTACTCCGCTCAGAACAATAGTTTTCCTCTAAAACCTGCCATTTTTACGACCAACATCAAATCGGCTTGAGCTGGAGGGGATGGCAGAGACAGGATGTCAAAAAGGTACAGCGAGCCAGACGAGCTAAGAGGCCAAAACAGTCAGTGGCTGTCAACTAATATGAGTCTGCACAAGTGGACAGACACACACAAACACACACAGACAAACAAAACCTCCAGCACAAGCTTTTTGCACTTAGTGAAATTAGTCTTGTGGGTCCAGCCTTAATATAATCAGTGTCCAGTTAATGATTCTAATGGCGAGGATGTCCGTGTGTGTGTGTGTGTGTGTGTGTGTGTGTGTGTGTGCGTGCAGCTGCATGTTTAGGACAGGCAGATTGGTTGCAGGACAGATACAGCACATAGATACAGTGGATGGCATCTCCTGCTGCAGGGTGTCAGAGGTCAAGGTCATACCGGACATTCCTGCCACCCACCAGCTGCTGGTCTCAGGGGACAGATGGGCTGCTTATGTGGGTGTAAATACCTGTGTGCGTTTGACTTTTTGGTGTGCGTGTGTGTGCAGGAAAGAGGGGGGGGGGAGACAGTGGACATCCCTAATCCCACCACCCAATGCAAGGTCATGGTGTGTAGATATCTATTAGATTTGCCACTAGTGATGATCTTGAGTATACAGTAATCTGCTGATTATTTTTTCCTTAAATGGACCCATTGTTTGATTTTTAAAATGTCCAATGTACCAATTAAACTGTTAAGAAAGCACAAACACCGGCTCGGTGGGAACAGAGCACCTGCTGCAGCAAGCAAACACGCCGTCTGCGGTCATTTTAAAGCCTAGTTCACACTACATGATTTTCACCGCGATTTTGACATCGCAGAGGATCTTGAGAGCCACCTTGGGTCGGAGGTGAGTCGGCAGATAGTCTGCCACGACGAGTCCTCACGTGTGAACAAGCCTACGAGCAAGTCGCCCCCTCGTCTGAGACTGGGACTGGATATCTGGCATGCTAGAAAACTGGAGAAGTCTGACACGACTGACAAAGAGCATCAGCCAGTGAGAGGCGGGATACGTCCCACGTCGGCACGCAGGAGGAGGGAAGAAATGTGAGGACAAGCCGCAGGGTTGCCAGGTCTGCTTATTAGCTGTGACTTTGGGCTTGTTTCTAAAGTGGAGTTACTTATTTGGGCTTGCTCTCTGAACGTCACCTTCCTCTATATATATCCATCTAATAAGTTATTTAAACGCATGATAGTCGCTTCTTTTGGGCTTGTTTCCATAGCCCTGGTTGCTTGTTTTCTCCCAAGATCGGGCAACACTGACCAACCGGAAAGCAACAACAACAATGGCGGCGTTCACAGGATCACGGGGCGCGCGTTGTGTTTGAAATCTTGTGGTGTGCACACACAGGTTGTAATGCAGTTGGCGAGACTCCTGATGACAGAAACACATGTCGCCAGGTATGAACACTCAAAAGATTACGATAGTCTCCACGATGCAAAATCAGGGCGAAAATGGCGTAATGTGAACTAGGCTTAACTTGACCAGCTGATTTCACTACAAGCTGATTGGCTGTAGAAACAGGTGACGTGCATCACGTTCTAAAACCATCCGCCAGCAATTTGACCAGCGGAGTTGCAGGTGACACCATCAGCTGGCTTGAGCTGAGCTCAGATGGCCAGTTCACACTGCTGCAACTTTTCTCTGCAACGTTCTAAAATAGTTTTGCTTCGTCTCATCGCGAATCATTGGTCAGAGCTCAGCTTAACATTCACGCCATCCTAGTATCAGCAGATGCTGTTTGAGCAGCAACCAAAATAATGAATAATGATTTCCTCCTCAGTGTAACAAATTATGTGTAGATTATCATTTGCACACTTGAATAGTATTGTAAGGCACAGAGCCCAGGGTGTGTAAGATAATATATAACATATAATGGTTGTTATTCAATTTTTATACATTTTATTTGGCTTTTTATACTGAAAATGGGTTAGCAGTATACAGCTGTTTATTTTTTCAATTGTTTTTGAATGGCAGCAGATTGGTGCTTGATATCTGCTGGTATGCAAGTTAAGGTTTCAGCATTGATAGAAGGAAGGAAAAAATAGTATCAGAACATCTCTCCATCACACACACACACACACACACACACACACACACACATTTGACCTCCATGCCAAATTTCAGCCTTCTAGGGCAAAAACTGCAGCTGCCAAAGGCTGTGGAAATCTTTGTGGACCTATCAATCAACCGACCACCAGCGCGACCTATAGAGCTGCTGGTTGCAGCTAATAAAGACTAAACACAGAGTATAATGCAAATGGAAGTCAACACACTGTTTCCTAATCATTAGCTGCTCTGGTGGCAAAGCCATCAATCCCCTTGGAGGTGTACATTAAGCAGCAGTAATGGTAAAACCAGAAATCCCACACTTAGACACCACAGGAGAAGAAACTAATGGAGTTACATGTAATCAATGAAGTCAGCTAATAGGGTGGAGGTAACACAAAGGTTAGAGGAGGCTTCAGTTTGTTCCAATCCCCCCGGCTGGCTGGAAAAACACAGGCAGGAAAAGAGAATAGGAAATACTTCCTTCCTACACAGCAAACACTGAGGGGCCGTTAGAGGCAGAGGAACATGTGAAACTGTGACAAAGATGAACCACATAAATATAGATATACAAAGGTTTTAAAATGTATGACAATTAAATTACACTTCTGTATTTTACTTGACACAGCAGTGGCAGCACCATACAACCAACACCAGCGATCTCTCTTTAGTAAGAAGTAAGCTATGAGAGACTCAGACAATGACAGGAGATGTCAATTAGCTGAGAGATGACTAGCGGCGTAAAGGTTTGTGCATTGATTTCCTATTAAATCTTTCACCACAAACAAGCTCCTGCAGGAAAACACAGGGAGGGATTGAAACACTAGCCCAAATGTGACCTCAACCCTCTGACCCCACAGGGCTAAGCCAATCAGCTTTTATCCTGCATGTCTCTGTAAGCAGACATGTGTAGGCCTATCCTGTTCAGTTCAATATCCATGCTTTTGTTTAGACCTCACACACACACACACACACACACACACAGAGTGAAGCTTTAATCTGACCAGTGTACTCAGAGGATAAGAAATCAAAGCATTCTGCAGACATTTCACAACCTTCTTCTCAGAGCCATAATGGGCTATTTTGGCTGCTTGTATTCTTAGAAGCTGGATCAGCCTGCGAAAATAGGACTATTTTTCAATGCTGGCCTGAGATGACGGCTTTATTATGCTTGTGATGGCAGGCAGTCTTGGCAGCTTGCTGCTTAGAAACACTAGAAACTGACTGAGGAGTTTCAATGGCGAAATGAGAGAATCAGCGCACGCTTCAAAGGGACAAATTGTATAGAAGAGAATAGAAACAAGAGAAATTGACTGCGGCTTAACAGAAGCTGATCAGTGTCAAATACAGAAGGTAACACTGTTAAAAATAGCAGTCTGTTATACAAAAATATGTTCTTTTATAAAATCAGCACAAAGGGCAAGTCCGTCATCAAACCTAAACATCACATAGTGCATTAACATAACATAGGCTTTACATTCTTCTGTCATTGTCATTTAATACTTATGTCCTTTTGTTGTTGGTTATATTCAGGATTATTTTATTCGATTAAACAATTGATATTCCTTTTACTACTAATCGACTGGTCATCAGTCACCTGAATGCGCTGTCATCCATCATTGCGGCTTCTGAAAGTCGTTGTGACGTATCATCCACTGCCCAGAGGACTGGGGATCAGGACAGCCAGAATAGCTGGCTTGCTTACTGCAAAATCGGACCGTATGTAGTAGAACATCCTGATATTTATGGCATACTGGATTTAATATACGTATACCTAATCTTTTACTGACATACTGTATATTATGGTGTTATGGGTATTGGAATGCACAGCTAGTGTGACTGCTAGAAGAGCATTTTTGTTATTACAGAGGAAGTAAAGTACTGAAAAAAGGTACCGTTGGGTACCAGAATAGGCTTCAATTCAAATGTTAATATTACCCAACTTTAGTGGTTACTAGATAAAACAAAACTATAAATAACGAAAGAAAATTGAAGACAGTTTTATCCAACTAATATTGTAACTAATGACTTCTTTTAAGTCTAGATTAGAAAGTTTCAAATCTTACATCTTATACCACTAACCTCATTTATATCAATGAGGGTAAGCTAAGTAACAGAAATACCTTTTTGTGTAATGTAATACATTAAATAGCACCACAAACTACAACCTCCAAAATGATCAACAAAAACTGATAATAACCTTCATGAAGGGAGGATGTATTGCTTGGATTTTTTTGTTGTATTAGACTGCATTAGCTTTAGCTAGGTGTACCTAATAAACTGGAAACTAAGTGTAGATTTGACTTAGTGACAGAGAGGAATCCCAAAAACTGATAGAAAGCTATGACGAGTGCGACTACGGGGTGCGTGTTACGCACACTCTCAAAATGCCAAACACAGACTGAGAAGTGAGGTATTCACAAAGACCAAATAAAGAATTTTGAACCATTTTTAGATAAAACAGCCAAATTTTCCCATGTTACATCACATTATCATTGTAGTGGGCTATAATGGTAAATACATAAAGGCATAACTGGTGGGTAAGTTTCTTAGTAACTTTTCTTTCAGTTTCTTTGTAGGATTAAATAGTGAAAAAGTCATACTCGTAGCCCGTCTTCACCATCCCCACCCATATACAGCATACACACCCCTTTTAAAGCTTTACAGAGACATGCAGTGATATAGTGTCTGCTCTGAAAAACACAACACACAGCACTTAGCCCAATTGGATTGAGTGATGAGTGACGGCATGGCACATCATCATATTCATTTATCCCTTATTACTATCTCGTCTAGAAGCTCTGAACAGACCAGAGCAGTGGATGGATGGATGGATGGCTTCTTTCAGCCCACATTCACTCTTTGAAAAATGATCCATAGCCCCTCCCCCCATGTGCATCAATTAACTTGTGCCTGCAGGGAAAGACATAGACAATGCTTTACAATAAATGCCAACTAACTGACTTCAGAGAGTAAACACAAAGACCAAAAACAGCCTTAACTGCTTGTTTTAAAATTCTGTTGACAAGTGGGCATTTTTGCTCTGCACTGTCTGCAGATTCTGTTGCTAAATTTGGGGTTTATGTAACTTGTAACACACATGAATTCTTCCACCTCAAGTTGCACCAAACGTCCTGTCAACCAGAATTTTTCCCCCCAAAAAAAAGCCTGACTATACACCAAGTATTTCAATTAAATAAGACTTCATATCAGTGATACACTGCTGTGTTTTATCAGTAGTAGCACAACAGTCATTTACAGTGTGCACATCACAGGTTATAACTGCCTCTACCAGTTTTTAAATAGTCAGCACGTCAGTATGCAGCTCCGTCAAAGTCCCCTCTCCTCAGCGACTGTCACAGACCGAGCAGAGTCAACAAAAGATCACGGTTGCCATGTACAGATTTTCCATCTGCTGATTGGAGCCGACCTGGCAACCTGCACCGTAAGCATAGCAGGATATTAGCATGATGAGTCACTGATTAGACACCACCGGCACACACACAACAGCTTCTACATTTTAAAGAACTTTGTCATGAAGCCACTCGTGCACGGCTGCTTTTGTTCCAAAGTAGTCGCACAAAACTACAACTTACAGCTAACCCGACGATACTTTCACAAAATCCGATGTAACTGGAGTCAACACAATGCAGGTGACTATGAGATACAGTAATCTACGACAATACTGCAACATTTGTGTTGTTCAAGATTAAATCAAAAGAGTACTTTTTCAAGAGAAGGAATTAATCATGTCCAAGGATACAATTAAGTTTTCATTAAAGGCTCTTCACCAACAAGGATGAAATTAGCCGAGTCTGGCAGTTTTGTTTCTCAAAATGTGCATACGCTTCAAGTAGTGTATTGTATTAGACTGCATCTATGTGCATTTCAAGTCTGTAAGTGTGTGTGTGTTGGTGTTGTTTCACACATCTTTTCCTTTCGAGCAAAGCCATTAGATAACCTAGTGATTCCATTTGAAGCCTTTAGCGACTTTCCAGACAAGTCAATGAAAGCAGCGCTGTGAGCACGACTAAAAGCATGGCTCTCAGCTTTGTTTCCTCACATCATACACACACACACACTCACACACAAAACAACACAACCTAAAAACACACAAACCACTTTTGGACACTCTGATTCCATGAGTCCACTCAGAAACAAACACACTCGATTAAACTGGGTGTGTCTCTGACCAGAGCCGAAACATTCTGTCTGCCCAAATGACAGACAATTAACACTGATTCAATGAGGATGCATTGAAGCTGATGGTCTGACCATATAAAGCAAGTTATCAGCAAAATGGCGACGTCATCTTCCCAGAGCCAAAGGTGACGTCTTCCGATTGCTTGCTAGTCTAAAACCTCAAATATTAAATCGCATAAGACAAAGAATGGCAGATAATCCTCACATATTAGAAACTACAACCAACATATGTTTGGCATTTTTGCTAGATAATAACATTAAAGGTATACTATGCAGGAATTGCCATTTGAATTACTGCCTGTAAACCCTATTACCAGTGAAAGTGGAAGCCAACCCCAGACTCACTCCGCTCTGTGTTTCCCCTGGCTATATTTGCATTTTTTTCTGTTCTGTGTCCGTCACATATAGTCGCAATATCAGTGCTTTGTCAAATTGTATTGTGATGTATAATTTTCTCTACATTGCCCAGCCTTACATCTCTTCTCAGGGTCACTGTTTGGTTAGAAAAATCTAGTTTATAACCCCATGCCAAGAAAAGAAAGACAACTAGAGGAACATTTTTATAGAGACAAGTATGTGCGTGAGTATCTTGAAGACACTGCTGCAAGATAATCACAGTGAAGTAGAGCTTGTTAAACACTGGAGGGTAAAGTCTCCCTATCTGAGGGTATGAAAGGATAAAAGGAAGACCAAGTGATACGAGATAAATAAATGACAGACTGACAGAAACAGAAAAACAGACAGAGACTTCGGGTCAGCGTGGCCCAGAGAGCAGACAGGACTATAAATAGATCCAATCCTCCTCCAGCTTACAGCCCTGAATCACAGTGACCTGGCCCGCCCTGCATCACCAAGCACAGAAGCAGAGACACAATGAGACAGAAAGTGAGAGACAGAGAAACAGAAACAGAGAAAGACTGACAGATGGAGGCGTGCAGAGAGACAAGAAAGGCGGTAGGCGAGTTTCTGACACTGATCATTTTCCCTCCTGTCACAGCTTCCTCCATCAACAAGTGGCTCCAGTCAGACGTGCCGCTGCTGTGAGAGGTCAGTCTGGTGTCAGTGGGCCAACGCTGAGGCTCATGTCACCTGCTAAAAGCCAAGAGCGTGATGTAAACACGATGAGGAGGATACTGACGGAGGAAATGATGAGGGGTAAGCTCAGACGGTGGTGATACCAATTATGGTAGCGAAACCCAAAATATAATACTTGTGTCTATTAAGTGGTGCAGGAATGGCATGTTTTTTGTGGGCCAACCCCGCGAGGTAATGTTGCTCTGGTTCCTTTGACAAAAACCCAAAGGGATATTTCCCTTGGAGTTGGATTATTGTGGCAAACACAAGTTAATGATACTTACACATTTTGTTCTGGAAGATAATCACAAATTAACACCACTTTCAGGATTTTTGAAGATTAAATGCAGTCGTAAGAAGTAAAAAGCTAACGTTAGGCTGTAAACAAACTACACTGTGGTCACATGACTTCAACATGGCCACCACAACAAGGCTGTACAACCATGTTCGGGGTGATGACGTTCTGTTGTCTTATCTAGCCACTCGTTAGCAACCGTCTTTTTTTAAAACACATAAAAGCTACAAGATTTTTGACGGGATTTACTAACATATTTTATGTCGTTTAACAAAATGGGATGTTAAGATTGTGCTAACCACAGACCTTATTTCAGGCATCTAAGCAAAACCCTGTTCAATAAAACCCATTGGCTTCGAGAAGAGGGAACTGGAAGTGCCAAAGATTTTCAGACTGATTCCTCCAGCCCTCTAGATCCATTAAACAACAGTAGGAAGCTGGTACTTCTTTCCTTCTCTACTATTTCTAAACAATTTATAGCCTGGACTGACACCCAATCCTCAAAACCCCTCACCTCTTCCACCCCAAGCCGGCCACATTTTTTCATCCCTCCTCTGCAGTATGCTAATTAGACAGAGACAGACACCAGTTCTGCTCTACTGGACCCCAGAGATGGACACAGTGCGCTGCCACAACTCAGCCAAGAGAAAGAAAACACTAGAAGGTATAAAAAGAAACAGGACAAAGAATCCACAGCCATATTAGCAGCTCTGTGAGGCTGTGCTTAGGCACAGAGGTGCTTTGAGATAAATGCTAACATCAGCATGCTAACAAGCTAAAAAGCCTCCAGTTTCCTGCTCGCTATGCAGATGCCCATTAACTCTGGCCCAAAATACAGTTTTCTAATCTTAACAGATGAGGACAATGTGAGAGACCCAGTTTTGTTCCTAATTATGGAGTGCAATGATTTGGCCCAAACACCACACCAACAGAACATGACTTTAGAGTAAGCAAACACAGTGTACAATGGGCAGCTAGCTCTTTTTGCAGAAAATTTACAAAGAACAAGGAAAGAAATATGGATTAAGTCATGGAGATGGAGGTGGTGCGAACATAGACTGTACATGTTACACCTCTTCCTAACTGGACACGATACACACAAGAAAACATCAGATTGTTTCAGTTGTTCCTCAGTGAAGAAGTCCTCACCAGCTTTGTGTGTCAGCCAACAAGCTAAGCAACATGTTTTTAAATCAATTAATTTTTAAAAAGCTTCGTGCTCTCCTGCCTATTTTCAGAGCAACAACAAGCTGTTCCTTTGGCTTAGTCAGGTCTTGATAGGCTTCCTGAAAGTTGCTGATGCTCGTAGTATATCTGGAAAATTTTTCAGACTCCATTACCGGAGTACATTGCTTGCTGTTTTGTTAGGAAGAGCTGTTACAGCACGAGCTGGAGGTGAGTAAATTCTTAGTTAAATTCCATTTCATACTGCATTAAAATCCAGGCAATTTTCGGGGTTCCTCACAACAAGATATCAGATTGTAAACACTGAACATGTTGAATATTTGCAATTCAAAATTGGTGTGGCCAGGATGGACTTCCGAACAGATCAGGGGATGTAGAAAACACTCTCACCATGACTCACACCACAGGAAAATCTGGCAAGACGATATTTAAAACCATCAAAAGCGGTGCATGCCTCGTCTGCTGCAGCCCCTGGCGTCCTGTCATTTCCTCTCAAGCGACTTCCAAGCAAAGCAAGTTAAGTCCCTGGTCTAGAGTTTAGTCCATCAGTCAATCAATAGAAAATGAATGCCAACCACTTTGATAATTGATCGTAATTCTTTTAAGCAAAAATACCAGGCAATCTCTGGGGTTCTGCCTCAAAAAAGACATCAGATCGAACACTACACGTTAAATATTTGCGATTTGAAATTGGTGTGGCCAAACGGACTTCCGAGCAGATCAGGGGATGTGGAAAACATTGTCACCATGACTCACACCACAGGAAAATCTGGCAACATGATCTTTAGAACCATCAAAAAATCAGGGCTTTGCTGTCAATTGTCAGGAAGGAAGGAAGAACTAGGCCCAAAAATTGGCTTGATTCTTGTGTAGTGTGTACCCGACTTAAGAGGCCTTGCTACCTCATGGTGCCAATAAGAACTGTTGCATCTTCCCGCTTGGCTACATATGTTCAGATGAACATACTTCTTCTCCCTTTCCAGATGATTTCAGTTCATAGTATACAGTGATGCAAAAACTAATCTAACAGCTTTCATTACTTTTAATGAGGGTGTCCTGACCTTTGCTTTGCATTTATAAATACATCTTTGCACAGCTGTGGAAAATTGCTCTCTGGTTTCCACTGCGAAGCCTCTCACGCATGCCTCGTCTACAAAATATTGTCATTCAAGTTTAAATTGTTCTGACCCTGTGGCTGCTCTCAGCCAAATCAAATTTCGCTGTGAACACAAGTTGCGTGTTTACATTTTGAAACATGCTGTAGCTCGAGTTAAATTTCTTATTATGAGAACAGGACTTGCTCCGAGTTTTCTGCTCTCAAATTTAGGATGAAAAACAATAGCGCATGCCTGTGTGTGTGTGTGTGTGTGTGTGTGTGTGTGTGTGTTGGGGTCTGAAAGGTATCAGAGTAGCTCGACCAAAACTGTAGTGACACACAGTGTATCCCTCTTCTGTGTTTTTTCACCAAAGAGTTCTCTGTTCTGCATTATGTTCTGCATGCTAAGAGAAACTGTCTTCAGTCAGTGTGTGTGGCTCACAGGGTGTGCTAAGTTGGGCCATTAAATGAAGCTTAATCGGACCTTAGCTGCCCTGCTAAGAGAGACCATTAAAATCAGGTTACTGCGCTGCTTTGTGAAAAGAGTCTGTGTGTCCCTGCCAGGACTCCTTACTGCGTTTGGTTAGAAAAGTTCACTCAGACCAACATGATCACAAATATGACCACAGCTTCACTTTCTTTAGACTTCCCCCTGTGGGGAGATAGCAGAAGGGGGTATGGACACTTCTTTATGATCCCAAAAGCTGGGGGAGTTTAACACCATGGGAAGAAGGCAGCAGTAACAGAAACACTCTGCAATAGGAGGAAGGCATTAAGGAAGAAAAGGTTATTTTTGGGGTCTTGGCCTTTGCCTGAGAGGCTACTGGTAGGTTGTTTTATACAACGACCAGGGAAGACATCCACCAACATTAAGAGAAATACAAATCACTGATATATCCTCCTGAGACCCAACTTTTATTTGGTGTGCTTATTAAATTTCTCCTAGCTATTTGCAACCAGTAGGAGCAATAAGTATAAAAAAACTAAACATCATCAACTATAATTAAGTCCCAAAGTCCTCAAACGAGACGATAATAAAATCCTAATATCTTCAAATGAATTCTTCCTAATTAACATCGTCTTATCTTGTTACTGTTGCTAAAGTTGCAAATGTGTTTCAATATCAAACTACGAACATTACTTATCATAAATAAACAAGTTTCAAACCTTGATGATTTTTGTGTCGGGATCGGCTGCACACTGACTTTGCAGAGATGGCTGCCATCTTGTCTTTACATGGGTTAGTGTATTGTGCTCTTACTACCACTAGGTGGCATATTAAAGTGTCCACAAACTAGGACAACAGGTCTAAGTTAATCAGAATGAAGTATAAGGTCACGAAAACCCCAAAATGTGACATCCTCATATGAGGACGCAGGGTCTCAAGAAGGATTTTATTACCTAATTGAGTAGGCTAGAGCAGTGATACTCAATTTATGGCCTGCGGGCCAAATCTGACTACCAAATTGGGTGCTGGGTGGCCCCCCAACCATTTTATAATTGACAATAAAACTGGGAATTGTTTTTTGTACTTTCAGTATACATAATGTGCCAGAGTGCAAAAAAAGCATCAAATCGAGCTGTTTTTGTTTTTACAAAAAAAAATTTTGGTGCGCTGCGCTTCGCAGTACCTCCGCGGGCAGTGTGGCCTTATGCAGTGCTTTCAGTGCAGCGGCCCAGGCCAATGCCCACTCGCAATGAGGACAGCTGCGGTGGTGTTTTTTTTCTCTCCACAATCGAATATCAATTTTCACATTCGAAGGTCCATTTTTTTTTCAAATTCGAATTTAAATTTGAATTTAGAATATTCGTTGACAGCCCTATCCCTCACACGCCCCACCAGATGTCCTAGCTAAGCTGCTAATACCCTAAAATTCTAGAGACACCCCTGCATACATGTACGGGGCTGCTGCCACTGGCCCCTGGCCTCCTGTCATTTTGCAAAAGTGGCTCGCAGAAAAGCAAGCAGGTATACCTGGTCTAAAGTCCATCAGCCAATCAATAGAGAAAAAAATTGTAATTTTTGAAGCAAAAATTCCCAATCAGAAATAGTTATAATTACCCCCTGTGGTCCAATCCTGAGCAGCATTAATAATCTTTCTAATCTGGGTGTTTTTCATCTCATTATGTAAAAAAAATGTGTTATTTTTGACTCTGTGCTGTCTTTTGATGCTTAGGTGACTAAAGCAGTAAAGTCCTGCTTTGTCCAACTGAGGTGTGTAACTACGATCGGGTCATTTTTTTTCCTCTGCAGATTTAGAAAAGGTCACCTGTGCTTTTATCTCCTCCAGACTTGACTACTGCAATGCACTTTATTCTGGTATCAGCAGGTGAAACATCCAAAGACTGCAGCTGATACAGAACGCTACTGCCAGACTGTTAACTCAGTCTAAGAGAAGCGACCATGATCCTCACTGCCCTTCACTGGTTACCTGTGACTTTAAGAATTGCTTTTAAGATTTTACCGCTTGTTCTTAAAGCTTCTGTCTGCATCTGTGACATGCTAACTTCCTCTGAGTCCAATCTCTACTTGATCACAAGGCCCGACTAATGGCTCCTCAGCTGTGGAACTCCATGCCAGAACTCAGCCTCCTCTTCTCAGTCTCCTCTTAAATTAACTCACGTTTACCCACCCCCTTTATAAACCCCTCACCACCCCAGCTTGACTCCCTTTGGAATCTCAGCCATACAAGACTGGGGCCAGCTGGGCTTGTAGGTAGAGGGCTACACACATACTCATATAACTGGTAACTGGTAACTTATATTTCTATTTTATATGTGCTCCGCCCTCTAATGGGCTTCGCTACTGGTTAAAAACCTGAGGCAAAGG
Source organism: Epinephelus lanceolatus (assembly GCF_041903045.1). NCBI lineage: Eukaryota > Metazoa > Chordata > Actinopteri > Perciformes > Serranidae > Epinephelus > Epinephelus lanceolatus. The sequence goes on from NC_135750.1 coordinate 8,914,228, forward strand.
CCGTAGGGGTAAAACATACTCTCAGCTGGGCCCTAACTGAAAAACAGTAGAACCCACCACCTCGGCACCCTGAAAAAGTTATTTTTTACTCACCGCCCAGTCAGGAGGTAGAGGGCTGCTACCTATATAAACCCCTCACCACTGCAGCTTGACTCCCTTTGGAATCTCAGCCACATAAGACTGGTGCCAGCTGGGCTTGTAGTTAGAGGGCTATGCACATACTCATAGAACTGGAGTTACATCTGGAGTTACACTACATTATAGTGTTATAAACCTTTTATTAAATGATTACAGTGCTTGTAAATGCTAAATTATGGACCACACAATCAGACAGATATTTAACAGATTAATCAATAATGATAATAATCATGGTATGCAGCCCAACCTGATGCAACAGGAAAAGCCAGAAAATGTTGGTGCAGTTTTTCTGTCTTTGCTTTATGATGTCATGATTTGGAGACTGCTCCTCTTAACTTTCCTTTTATTTTCTGCAACCCACGAACAGATGTTCTGGCCATTTAAATGCTCTGTTTTTCATTTCAAATTGCTTTGAAAGTACCAATCAAAAAGACAATTCCCCACTCTTTTTTATAGCTGACACCTGCTGCTAATTAACAACAGTAATGTGACCCACTCTTGTACAGTTGCAGTATTTGTAGATGAGGTTATTTCAGAGTAAAAAGCCCTTTCAATGTGATGTTAAGTGGTGATGTCTTTCTTGTTGAGTTGTTTCAGTCGTAGTATTTACAACACAATAGCTAACACGGCTTATATGTCAATGCTGTTATGGGATAATCGAGACATATACTGGAGTACAAAGGACGGGGCTTGATGGGGCTGTTTTCTCAACAGCCCAGACACCAGAAGTGACGCTGCAGGAGGTGGAGGGGATGGTGGTTGGTATGACAGCTAGGTGGACGCCTGCCAAAATGAAGATCACTGTTCAAGACCAACAAACAACAAAACTGGCTGTGCTTTAGCATCTCATTGTTGTGTTTCTATCGGCTTTTTAGGCTCCAAATGTGGGTGCTTGTAGCAACCCGTCGGCTGGGATAGTGCCACAAAAAGCGGTTGTTTTTTTTTTTTTTACCAAGACATCACTCTTTTTCCAGCTGGGTCATGCCATCCAAACGGTATTTAATGTATAGAATATTAAAGTAATTTCTGCTATTTTATTCTCTATTTTTAAAGGTAGACCGCGGACGTTTAATCATTGAAACGTCTAATCGCACACATCCCTAATTTGGCCCTGGCCGCAGTGAATTAAAAAAAAACTCTAACAGACATATTTAATCTAACAAGATTGATATACTAAAATCTCTCTTGAACAGGAAGTTGTATTGAAGTTTTAGACGCAGCCTGCAGTGACCCAAAGTATTGGGAAAGTGGAGATTTGGACCTTTTGGTGGTACCTGATGAAAAGAGGATCAGTGTAGCATCCACCCAGAGGAAATTTCATTCTAGCTCAAACTGTTGGGTCCACAGATCAACACTCAACCACCAAGGTGGAAAATATTTTATATTAAAAGGTATTTTGGTGTTGTGTAGAATCCCTTTTTAACCTTCATTTTTCATTAAATCTGAACTGAGAAAATCCTGGGGCATTAGTGCTGCATCATCATCTCATCGTTTTTGTCCAGTGACCCCCAAACTGATGTACTTATTTTCTACTGTTCTTTTAAAATAATGGATCAAAGGAGCAGAAAGCTGTCCTGCATGTAAAAGTCTGACGGTCTTTTCACTAGTGGAAGTGAAAACACTGACGTCACAACATCCCCAAAAGTAATAACACATCTAAATATAAACAGCAGCCACCTGCAGTTTCATACATTGCTCCTGTTTTCCCCTCCTCCTCGTATTTCAACTACACCGTGGCAAGGCAAATAAATCATGAGATTAAAGGTACATTAGATTTATCATGACTGCTCGGCCAGCTCACTGTGCCACATGTCATTAAGTACATTTAGGAGCTTATCAGCATTAGAGCGGTGTGAGGTGTGAACTGTGTCGTTAGTTCAAGTCTGTACAGAGTTCATTAGGTTGAAAAATGACTGAGTTCAGAAGTTAAGATGTTTTTACTGAATTAAGACTTAATCTAAGTACTGACATGGTCTGAGTCAGCCTGTATTACTGCAGCCAGAAACATGTGATGCTGTGGATTTGTGTCTTTAAACATATTACATCATGTTCACTGCTCAATATTTACAAAAAACTGATGATTTCATTCCCAAAAACTGAGCTATTTCTGAAGCCTGGGGTCAAGATTCCTTACACTTTCAATAACAGTCACTACTTTTATGCCAGAAATCCTTTTGTCAGAAGAGATTCAAAGGTTTGATGGCTCATTTCAGAGTGATTTATTTCATTAATTATTCCAGGGATAATGGGCAGGACTTGCTGTCAGTGTATCATAACGTTTCATATACTTGCAGGGGCCTGTGTTTACCCCACACACAGAGAAAATCTCACTTAAAACAGGCTTTTATTTCTAATTTCCCCTCTCCTACTAGTCCTCATCTGCATCTATTCTGACTTTTCTTTTATGTGACAATATTATGCAATGCTAAAATGGTAAAGTGCTCTTTTAGTGCTGTTGACATGTATATTATACTGTGGACTATTCAAGTACAGATTTTCCACCTCCCCCCAATGTTTCACTTGGCCTTTATTAATAACCAACTCATCATTTGTTTGTGCTGACCATATTTGAATAACAGCTTTTACTGGAGAATTTGAGGTATGACAGCAGTGTTTCCAACACTGCATGTTAACTTGCTGTTGAGACGACCTATTGGCTGTTGAAACGTTTATAAAAATGTGTGAGGATGACACCCAAATTAGCACTAAGAATAGATCTGGAGGCAAACACTGGCACCTTTATTCCAGCACGTAAATAACACAGCCCGGGTTCCCAGCCTTGATGTGTCAGAGTGCAGCCTTGATCCTCGCTTACTGATAACTAATCACTGATGAGCGGCTGTTCCACAGAGACATGCTTCAACCCTGACAATGACCAGCTCTGAGAGTTGATCAAACACACACACACACACACACACACACACACACACACACAAACACACCTACTTCTCTCTTGGTTATTCCCTGATAGAAAGGATAATGGCCTCCATTGTGTGCAGAGCCTGCCAGTCCTTTTGGTAAGACATGAAGCAACACATGAACATCCAGAGTGCGACACAAATTAAGCTCAACCAGTAAAGCTGTGTAAAGAGTGACAGCTGACATAGATCATGTCCGACAGCTGAGCAGTGATAGTTGTAAAGCTTGTACGAGTGAATCCTCCTCGAAGGCAAATAAAGGCATTATTTCACAGGATTGCTCGACCATTCCTATCAAGCATCCATGATGTTTGATATTTATTTTGGTGCTTGCGGAACAAGTTTGTTGAATATGCAAAGATCTGTCTCAACACACAGGATCAAGTGTTGTATGAGCTCGACTTGGCACAGTGCAGGCTTACAACGCTTTGTGTAAGCAACAAGCTGTGTGTGCTGCTATCACACTTTCCTCCAAGACATGTATTTGTTTTTATTGCTGCACAGGTGGAAACTGATTATTCTGCTTACATGTACAGTATATCATGGCCCCTTGCCAGTGATTAAAATAATTACTATTTATTTAAATTTTCACTCAGAGCTATTGCTCAACTATTGAAGCTGTAGCCGTGTTTAAAAATGTAAATGTTTGGTCATCCTGCAGGGCAACAGGGCTCCAAAGATTTTGCCCTCAACAAATATTAGCACAGTCCACCCAAAGAGATCGGAATAACTGACACACATATACACACTGACATTTTTCTTTATTAAGGCAAGTGCTGGATACAAACCATCTTAAATGTATAAAAGGCATCTAATATTAGCCTGTTGAGGAGAAAAATATGATACTTTGTGGAGCTTGTTGATGAATCAAATTTTATTTTCAATTACACTTTTCACTTATAATGATAACCAAATCAGGATGATCGAAATAAAACAATTATTGTGCTGTATTTTGTTTAACAATGATGCTTTAGTTTTAGCTTGTGTTATAAATTCAGGGCACCCCTTTCCTTTACAGAGCTGCACTGAGTGTTGACAATTTGGTGACTTTCTTAATTGATGATGCAACTCTGCAGTTACGCCTCCAAAACACTAGTTGGCAGCAGGGTTCTGTGAAGTGCTGTAAAATTTAGTTGATTCAAAACACACATTAAACACACATTAAACATGGCTTAATAGAGACCATTTCAAACACAAGTATGCAAATCAGCTTCACTATAACTCGCAGCATTCACAGACAAACACTTGTCTTTATCTGGACACATTTTCCCCACAAATACAACATGCTAATGTTATTACCACAAGCCTATAACTTTCTACATTGTATAAATTAGCCTAGCAGCTAGCAGACTTCTCTCTTCTCAAATGAAATCAGGGACAACAGCAACATTTAACAAAAGTAACGGTACATAATTTGGCTCCATTACAACTCACAAGGTTTACTGACAAAACAACTGTCTTATACTAAACGTGTTTTCCAAACAAATATAACATGCTAACGTTATTAGCACAAGCCTATGGCATTTTACATTGTATAAATTAGCCTAGCTGTAAGCGGAGATTTCCTCTGCTCATATGAAGCCAGGATAAATCACACACAAAACTTAAAATGCTATTTTTGTGGAGGCTTTATTGTTTTCACAATTTATTGTTTCTTATCTGTGAAATACAAGTAAATAAAAGCTTTGTTTCCACTGAGGGAAATGGTTTCAGCTTACAAGGGTAGACAGGAGGTCTGCGTCGCCATGACGTGACATTTCTGGGGAGGTGCATGTCAGGCTACGGCGTAGGGTATAGCGCAGGCTCTACGACAACGCAGAGCCTGCGGTGTAGGTACGGCTTCAATTCGACAACATTTGCTGCACTTCGTAGAGCATTCTGAATTAAAACATTTGGTCAAAGTGCTTGAGCACCGCAACATTGTGCCTTCATGTGTGCATTCTGCAGTCTGTTGTGCCTCTCCTGTATAAATTCGCACGAGCTGCAGTTCAGAAATGATCTTAGTCTTATGATGGAGAATTACATTACTGACATCTATGGTATTTATTTTATAAAAACTTGCCACTATTTGAGTGTCTTAACTTTTACGGTAAGCATCATGGCCAACAAGCCACCTGCAGTTGAATTATATTTGAAGTTTAAGAAACTCTACTATTAAGAAGTTCAATGAATGCATGATGTTTCAAAAGTCAATGAGTTTGTGATCTTAATATTGACCAAAATAATGCCGATAATGATTTTCAAGCAGCCCTGACACTATGTTACTCCTTACATCTAAAACGATCCCAGTTCTGGATCACTGGAAAAAGTGCTGACATCAACCTCTCATTATTTTAGCAGCTCATTTTGCAATAATAATCCACCGGTGATCAAGTGGAGGCCACGCTTCACTCCACTAAAGCCTTCACAAAACATGTGCGTCCCCCACAACAGCACAAAAGTGTGTCAAGGCAGCAGGCCCTGAATAGGATTACTGTCAGAAGACTTTTATTATGAAAGGCTGTTTTGATTGTAACCTTGGAAGCAGACACAAATGCATCAACTACACTGGTGGTTTGCCAGTCAACAGGAGTACACACACTTCAACCAAACGATGAAGCCGCACACTCGACTCCATTGAACACATTTATTGGGACACTCCAAACTGTTGTTAGAGCCGAGGAGCACCTTTCAGCAGGGATTATCAAATGATTTTAACTTGGCTAAGAGGTGTCAATTGTTAAGGTGAAAGCTCTGAGAGACGTAACTGACAAGGCATCACATAGTGAACAGAAAACAATGTGTGTGTGATTGACTGTGGGTGTGTGTTTGTGTGTGGCTGGTGAAGCATCCTCCTCTTGTAAAAACAGTGGCCTTGTGCAAAGAGACCTTAATGTAAATGAAGATAAAAGGCAACAAAAGGTGAATAAATATTTACACAGTTCACTTTACTGTGTGTGTGTATGTATGCTTTTATATGTGTGTGTGTCTTTGTGTGTGTGTTTCTTTGCATTTAGAGCCACATTGGGATGTCAGTGTGGTTCCCTGGTTCAGTCAAAAGCATACACCAATAAAATGATCAGACATGCAAAGTGACGTGTTGATAGAAACGTCTGCTGTCTGGATAAATAATAACCAGCTTTAGAAATGACTGAGTGAAATAAAATCAAGAGAGTGATGTGGTGAAAGAATCCAGATGAGGCTGAACATAAGTGTTTAGAAATATGTAGCTCATGGCAATAAAGTATGCTTTGACAGTATCAAAATAAATGAAACGTGAAGACCACCATAACAGGCTAAAGTATTCAAAACATCCACTCTGTGCGAGACCTAAAATATTCTCAAGCTGATTTACTTTCTAAGTCGTTCCCACCGCTAAAAGGGCTTCACATATTCACCTTCGCCTCTTTAACACAGTCTCCACTTCACATTATTCAACGACTGCCAGGAAGCCAGGTCAAACACACTTCAACAGTGCATGCCTCACCTTTTTTTAGTGACAACAAATCCAATGAAACGCAGAAATTAACAATAAATTAATTGCACTAACATGTGTTGTCTGTTTGTTCAAAGCTGAATCTATCTTATTCCTCTGTCCTTTTATTACAATGAAGGTAATTCATTCTGATTAAGATAAAATATAGAGGATCAATATGTATGAGTATTAATCCGCAGCTAAAAACAGTCCCCAACAAATACACAAATTACTCCAGTTTGAGAAACGTTTGCCAGAGTCTACAGTGCCAAGTTGTTTAAGGGTGCTTTCAGACCTAGAGTCGTCTCCTTTGGTCTGAATCAGGGACTAATTTTGTCACAAAGTTGTATAATTGCCTAGAGTTGGTTCATGTTCTCACAGCACCATTTACAAGCGGACCAGATCAAATGCCTTGTGTGAGAAAGCTGCTCTTGATTGGTCAGAATTTCCATGTGGGAAAAATCCAGGAAGTAAAGCAAATGTTGAAGAAGAGTACACTTGCAAGATAAATGTGACACTTTCTAATGTCACAATGGAGGGACAACTACGCAAACTGATTTTAGCGCTGCTCATCGTAGACTATATTGCTGTCATTGTTCATTTTAGTCAAACCATACAGTTTGAAAACGAGGCGCGGCTCCAACTAGAAAACAATGTTTTGATGCATTGGATGCGTGAGGTCAGAACACGGATCGAGGTCGAAATACATTCTCACCACAAACAAACCACACCAGAGACCGAGACCACCTCTTTAAGAAGGTCTCAGTCCGGTTGTTTTGGTGCACACCTGAGTGTGATTGCTGTGTTCACACCTACCCAAACGAACCGCACTGAGGGGACAAACAAACTTGAGAACCAAACAGGGCAGATGTGAAAGCACCCCCAGAAAATGACTTTGGCAGGGTTTTTTTTTTTTTTTTTTATAAAAAGGAAGCACATTTGTTTTTCATATGCAGTAGGAACCAATTGGCTTGGGGAGTGCCAACACCTGCAGGAAGTTAGACCATAGTGAGAGAGAGACGAGGCCCAAATGTTATTACCTGATCTAGTACTTCTATAAGATTGACTCACAAAAGAAAGATCAGAATCACAGCAGGACCACTGATATTGTCTTTCTTATTCCATGCATTCTTCTTCCTTGTCACAACTGCGCGCCCACGATGAATTGTTTTCCATTAACATAACGTTGCTCAGAGACTACCACAAAATAAAGGCAACATATTTTCACCTTTGCCTTTGAAATTTATTCAGACATTAAAAATTTTATTTAAAAAAAAAAGGTATTAAAAAAAGTGATACTTAAGTGGATTGATTTTGTCCCCATCCCTAATGATGTAAGTCTAGCAGAGATGAAGAGCAGGCTACATTGGTCTGGTTGGCTCACTTCCTTCTAGGGCTATACCTATGATCAAATTCAGTCATTTAATTCAAATATTCGATGATTTGTTTTGGGGGGGGTGGGGTGGGGGTGTTGCATCTAAAGTTTTAAAGTTTGAACAGGACTCAGCTGGACGTTCAGTGCAACAGCGGCATTCACTTCATATAGCAAACATGCTGACTATGCTAATGGTGGATCGGAAATGTGCAACAACATTTTCTTTCAACACTAGATACCAAACAAACCCAGAGATCGTGTCTTAATAAGTATCTATGAGCTGTAAATTCACCACATCTACGCAGAAGAGAGAAGATAGCATTATCTCGGAGCCTTACAGTTGAAAGTTTCTCCTCCTGTAAAAATATCAATGTTGCTTAATAAGTGTAGCGCACTGTATTACGTAAATGCTAATGACAACTGGACATTTCCTACTGATGCTGCTTCACGTTAAAAGTATTTAACTGTTTAAACATGAACTGACTTTCATTATATTTATTATAGTAGTCAGAGGAAATGCAGTGTTTGTCAGTGAGATTAGCACTACCGCAGCAGAGCAGTGTGAAACATTGCAGGGAGTAATGAAACAAGAAGCAGCAGCCACAGGGAGCTGTTAGATGAAGAGCTGCAGGCGACAGGCTGCACACCTCCAACTTCTTAGCTGTGTAACCAACTCCTTCTCCCTCATTAATATTATCAGGTTCCCTCTTAGCATTGGATTTAATTGGAGATACTGCCAAATGGGCGCTTTTGCCATCGTCTTGTCGATCGACTTTCCTGATGTTATAAGTGAAATCTGACTCCTGCTACTCTGTGATGAGACTCTGCTGCTACTGCTGCATGGAGGAGACACTTACGGCTTATAATTGTAGCATCTGTTGTCCAACTAGTACTGATTTTAAAAAAGTAAATCGACTGTGGGGGTAGTGGGCAAGTAATATAATCAGTATATGCCTGAGCACTGCATAACACCAGTAACATCTACGACAGCAGCAAGCCGACACGTCACACAGCTCCCTCTGGAGCCACAAAGCCACACAGATTTACTCGGCCAATTATTACGTCAGTTGAACCCCTGATGTGGCTCCAATGGCTTCCATTAAAGCCCTCCAAATGAAAATAAACAAAAAGTCAAATTTTCTGAAAAACCTAAATTCGTCTGACTGACAGCCGAGCGCTCTGAATTGGTTTCCTCGGGTTTGGGGACTTGGGATTCACACGGCGAATCGGACTGCGCTATGTTACAATTCATTGTACATGACACTCAGTGAATATGGTGGCCGAGTTTATGTAATCTCAGCTGTCAGGTGTGACGAACAGGATGCACGTAAGCTAGCTGTTACCATGGAGACAGGCCGCTTGATTGACAGCATGACAGCCAGTGTGTGATCAGGAATGGATTATCCCCTGGCATGTCTGAAGAGCCTGGAGAGCCACATATGCACACACACACACACACACACACACACACACACACACACACACACACACACACACACCTGGACATTGATGCTGTTCATTAATTTCAGGAATTTATCAGTGATTATTTTGAATATCTAAAAATAATCACATGAAAACTAGAATTGTGTTTTCATTACCTTGGAATAAGCCATAAACATCTACGTAGGGAGCAGGTTGCCATATTGCACCGCCATGTTTCTACAGTAGCCCAGAATGCACAAACAAAACACATGCTCTAGACAGAGACCAATCTGCAATGAGCCGTGTCTGAAAATCACTGATTTGTAACACCAAACTACTTTATGCAGTGTTTTTACTGCTTTAAATCATGTGGTTGTTGTTTTTAGAGAGGAGGAGACTGCTGCCAATAATTTGTCTCCCAGTAAAAACACCCCTGAATGACTAGATGTTAAGTTATAAGAAAAGAAAAAGGTGAGCACACATTAGCATATCATGGTGAAGTTGCTTGTCTCTGATATGCCAAACAGCATCATAGAAACACTAATTTGTAACGTGAAACTGCTTTATTCAGTATTTTAACTGGTTTTTAATCACCTTGTTTGGTTGTTTTGGAGAGGAAGAGACCTCTGTGGATAATTCGGCTCCTGGTAAAAACCTCCTGAACAATTACCACTGAAGGAATTCTAACTGGGAGAAGTTTCAGCTGCTGCTAGACACCTCCAAATCCATCTATATTTTACACACTGAACTATTTACTTTCTTCCTTTCCTTACAATCTCACCACCTTCCTTCCTTCCTTACTGACCTTCATGCTACCTCACCTTCTTCCTTACTTACTTCCTTCATTCATTACTTGCTTCCTTACATACACACTTCACTGAGCCTTATATATGCTTGTAACCAGACAGAGATCCTCCTCTTCAGATGGTCTCTGTCAGGTTGTTTTGTCCACACCAGAGTTCGATACAACTTTCATACCAGCCCAAATGAACCAAACCCAAAGGTGTAATGCACCAAACAGGTTAGCCACAAAGACACCTTTAACCAATCCACTCTTTTAAAGATATTTAAAAAAGATTAGCTTAACATTTAGCTCACACAATAAGCAGTGGATTTGTTCATGTGTGACACACGGCAGGGCAAAAATCTTATGAGGCAGAGAGTTATAAAGAGAAAGAAAAGCAGGAGACACAGAGAGTCAAATTTGGAGACGGCTGGCGTAGGTGAGAGCACTGCCAGCATGACGTGATCTCATTGTCACACAGACACACACAAACACGGTCCCAAACATTATTGCAGGATGCCTCTCCTGTGTGTGCGCCCTGCTTTATTGCCTTTTCAATCTTCCAACTGTCGCAATAAATAATCTCAATAAAATCCTCTCTATTTAGAGAACAGCATTACTTCACTGTTGGAAACTTACTTACTTGTAAAGTGTAATTACTGCACCCATCTCACAACTTAATATGGGTTTGATGTGTGTGTGTATGTGATTTTATACACCAACAGAGACACACACACAGTGCATTCAACCACTTCTTGTTGGCACACAACCAAAGGAACCGGTGACAGAGAGCTACTTGAAAGTGAGCGAGTTTCTTGCACAAGATAAATGTTTGTTGGTGTTAAAGCTGGAGTACAATAGAAATAAAAGTATGAGCATCAGCACACTCCAGTCTGCGCAGTGTTTCTCAGTCAAGGACATTCTTAAAGCTCCACACATGAACAAATCTGCTGCCACTGTCAGAAGAGGGACGCACAAACAAGACCTCCTGCGTGACTCACACACACCGATGAGACAGCAGCTGAAAAGGAAGCACACAAGCGCGCGCACACACACACACACACACACACACACACACACCTGAGATACTCTAATGTAATGTAATCCAATGAAGTGTTGGCAGGCAGCCTTCCCTCTGAAACAAACTCACTAGCTTCCTTGGAGTGATGAACACAGACAGAATGGATGTGAACACAGTACGACTGCAGCTAACAATTGTTTAAATATTCAATAAATATCCAAACTACTTTCCTATTTAAAAGATTAGTTGTCTTGTTTAAAGAAAACTAGCGAAAATGTCTAGTATAATTTCCCAGAGCCCAAGCTGATGTCTTCAAATACCTTGGGCTCTAGTTTCCCAGCGCAGCGCAATGTGGCAAACCCCGAGCAGAGCTAGTTTCGAGCAGCGCAACCCGAGGCGCGCTCAGTTTGGTAGTTTGGCAGACCGAGGTGCGCTGAGATGGGTGTGGCGGCGCAGCAGGGGGAGGTGTCGACAGATCCAGCTTGGCGCAGTGACAGTTTCTTGCCAAAAGGCTTCGCCAAAGGTGTGCTAAAAGCTCGCCAGCTGAAACCAGGTCTACTGTCAGCGCAGGCGGAGCGCAGCTGGTGTAACCCGAAGTTTGGCTGACCGGCGCACAGTGCGCACATGTCACCAAAACCTCACAGGCAGGTTTCCAGAATATCAGGCAATTAACGATGCAATAAATACCCCAAAAACCACGATTCAATGCAACTATCTGCAATCAGCACATAAATGTATCTCTATATCGACTGTCCCATCACATCTGATGTCAGATCAAAGGGGATTGGCACCATTTGGCACGTTTGGCAGTCATCTTAGAAAAGTCAAAAGAAAAGAAACAGCGTGAGACTGCGAGAGACAAAGAGGGAGCGCACGCGCGCACGAGAGAAACGCAACATTGATTTACAATTGTTCTGACCTCCTCCCAGGCTACCTTTGCATCATCAGCCCGTGGAGGTCTGCTCGCAGTTCCGTATATTCGGACACTGCGAGCTTGGACCTCCCGGACCAAAACATCAGTTTCCTCCTGGGAGAAGTTTGGCCGTCTGACACTGCTGCTCTCTTCTGCCATGGCGAATTGAGTAAACTCATTACACTTTCGCGTGGCGCATTTAAGGGCGTGAAGAGGGGCTCATTTGATTGGTGTGATGTGTGTAACACCCACTCCACGCCTTCTCTCCTCCCTCTTTCCGACTTGCGCAGGTAGGAGAGACGGAGGTGGGAAAGAGGAGTAGCTGCACCAGGCGCATGGTGTGCCAAACTTGCAAAATCCGCCTGGCCACACCCAGTTGGCAAAGCGTAGGTGCGCTGCACCCCCGCTTCGCCCGGTCTGCGAAACTAGAGCCCCTTGTCTTATCTATCAAACAGTCTAAACCCCAAAGACATTCAGCTCTTTACTGGGTTTGACCAAAAAAAGAAGCAAATCTTCACATTTAAGACACTAAAATTTAGAGAATGTTTCTGCGTAATAAAAATGACATAAATGATGACTTGATTATCAAAATAGTTGCTGAAAACATTTTTCTCACTATGTGACTACTTGATACTTTTAAAATATACATAGCATACTGTATTTGTAGTGATCAATAATTCTATAAACAGGTGACTTCACTTGCATACAATGTGGTACCTTCTACTTTCAACCTACGTCCATACCATAGCTTTTGATCCAGGGGGTACCAGTTGGATTGTATCCACCTAAAGTTGCTCACACTAATCTAATGTGGGATATGTACACGGGATATATAGGCCTACATAGCAGAGTAAAAAATAGACAAAAAAGACAAGGAGGCACCTTCACTCAATACATAGTCAATTAAGAGCGATTAATTGTTTTGTTTTCACCTCAGGTGGGGGTGGGACTTAACTGCGCTCCATCTATACTGCAGACTAACAACATCATCGTGCTTGACAAGAAAAAACAGACACTGAATTATAGAAGCAATTTATCGACAATCCCTGGTTCTTGCTCGTCAAACGTGAAGATTTTGTCTTTTTTTTTTTAATCACTGTAAATTTAATAACATTGAGTTTTAGGATCGTTGATTGAACAAAACAAGCAACTTGCGATGGTCTTTATCCACTAATGAAGACCCCTTATTCAAAACATGTTGGTACATCGTTCTTTCACTCATTAAATTTTCCATAATCGCTTATCCTAATACAGGGTCGCAGGCGTGCTGGAGCCTATCCCATGTGTCATTGGATGAGAGGCAGAATACACTCTGGACAGGTCACCAGACTATCACAGGGCTGACACACAGAGACAGACAACCATTCACACTCACATTCACACCTATGGCCAATTTAGAGTCACCAGTTAACCTGCATGTCTTTGGACTGTGGGAGGAAGCTGGAGCACCTGGAGGAAACCCACGCTACTATTTATCATAATTAACTAATAATCCAATTAAGTTTTTTATGTGAAAATACCAAAAAATTTCAGGTCCTTAAATGTGCGCAATGTCTGGTTTCCTCTGTCATATATGATATTAGATTGAGAAAACAGAGTGTGGATGACCGGTCAGACAAAACAGGAAGGTGAATAATTGAATGTTTCAACGTTTTTATGGACCAAATAATGAAACAATCGACAAATTAAAGGATGATAATAACAATCATGAGCTATAATGATGACTTGTATGTTAATATTTTTTTTATTTTTGTTTTATATGGTTCGCTGCAGTCCTACTGATTTGTTCACTGACTTCTTGTGACAGATCAACCCCCTCAGAAGTAACGATCAGCATCCCCTGTCCCTGTCCAGCACTATATGGCAAATTAAAATTTTATTCAAGTTGGCTCCCACATGATGCCATATGCTTCGGACAGGGGGGATAATGATGAGCACATAAGAGCGAAAAAGAGGGCAAGATGAATATGACAGGAGGAGAGTCCTGGAAAAACACACTGAACCTCAGGACACACACACACACACACACACACACACACGGCACTCTGTCCTTTGAAAGCCTTGATAAGAGGACGGTTTGCATGCTGTGGGAAGACGAACATCATTCAAGTGTTACAGTGCATATAACCCTGACCGTCTCACTCTCTCTTTCCATATCTACATCCTTCTCTTTCCATATATGACTCTCCAACTCTCTTCCTCTCATCAAATATTCACAGTTGGTCCCATTAAACATTCACCACGCTGTGCTGCTACGTTTATCTGCCCTCCGCCAATCAGCCTCCAGCGGGTGCACTAGAAGCCCACCAAAAGCTTGAAAACACACACATACACATTGTCTGCCTGCGTGGCCTGCAGTGTGGCGAGAGGGGAGAAGAGACGACTACAAACAGGGAGGAAGAGGTGGCAAAAGAGAGGAAGAGACAAATAAAGGGTGAGAATGGTGGCTGAAGGAGACGCATGAAAGAAAATCAGATGAAGAAAGGAAGCAAAGAAAAGGAGTCTGAGGGTCCACTCCTCAGCTCGTGTCCATGTTCAGTGAGAGCAGAGCAGCCTTGCACCTCAATAATTCAACAGCGGGACGAGTGCCACCAGCCTCTCCCCTCCTTCTCTTTCTCTCCTTCCCTGACATCACAGGGCCTTACCTAATAACAGTGTAAAAATACACTCACTTCACAGTTCGACACAATACGTGACACATAATTGTAGCTAAAATTAACATGAAACACCGTCGAGATGGATCACACTATCAACAGTGTTTCCACTGGGTGTTATGGCGCGTCTACACAGAAAACGTTTCAGCCACATTTTTCAGTCGTCCGTCCAACGTGTGTCTGACAAAGCAGACACGCTCCTGTTTCAATCAATGCAGCTTTATACACAAGCCGTGTTTCACTCACAATATTTACGGGTAAAGGAAACCTGAAGCATTTTTACACTTCAATTCTATTTTCTATGTAACTGCATAACTACAGTGATTGTGTGTTGGGCTCTGAGCTCTGCCAAAACGCCGGTGACCTACATTCAAAACTGTGCCTGAATTCAATTAACTGATGTTCAATTAACTGCTGAGAAGAGCAGCAAATCTTCACATTTCAGAAGCTGGAACCAGACTGTTTTTGGCATTACTGCTTGGGATGTGACTGAAATGATTCACAGATCATCGAAATAGTATGTTGATTATTGGATTTTGAATGATCACTGGGTTTAAGAGTTCCAACTTATCTAAATCCAAAGGCAGGGGCAATATATCAGGAGGGATGATTGCCTTTGGCGTTTTGTCTACTGTGATAGTATACTGAATACCTTTAGGTTTTTAATTATTAGTCTGGCAAAACAAACACCACCTTGGGCTCTGGGAAACTGTGATGGAGATTATTCATTGTTTTATGGCATCTTATAGACTAAACAATTAATTGACTCTTCGCTAAGTCCCGCCCCAGACGCAGACTGGCCAATCATAGTGTGGCATGGGGCCGGCTCAGATCAGGGTCCGACAACAACACAGCTTAGCTCCATTGACTCTAATGCAGTCGTTTCAGATTTCCTTCATTTTCAGGCTGGTTTTGTGGATTTGGAGCTGAATGTTGTGCCTGGGGCACGTCGTGTATTAATGATACTCGTTACCTGGAGAGGTTGGAAAAAGATATATGTTTCTTCCCTCTTGTACTGAAGATATAGCCTACTGAATGTATACACATGCTGCTTTTGCTTTTTAATGATTATAACAGGGAAACAAAGACCAACCCTGCTGTACAGGAACCAGTGAAGGGAAGCAGGGAAACTTTGCTGATATTCAACCAGCTGTGTGTCATCACATTGTGCAAAGATGAACATTGGTTTGACTTCCCCCCTCCGCAGCGGAGGTCAAGGGGCTGGCAGCAGCACGGCGGCAAAGTCAAACACTGTTCATCTGCACACACTGTGATGCCACACAGCTGGTTCAATGTCAGCAAAGTTTCCCTTTATATTCATCGTCTTGTGTGGCGATCAGCAGTGATGTGGTGGTTCACTTTTACACTGTGATCTGTATCCTATAGTTCGGCTTTAGCTTCTAACTATCTTTGTCCTCTTAACCTGTTGTTGCTGCTGAGTCAGTTTGACATCCTGGATATATCCGCCCCCTCGGGGGGTGGGGCTTACCAAAAGGTCTAGAAGAACTGTTACATGGGACAGATGTCAGGGAAGGGAGGCCGTCTTCACTTCCTTCATTTCAATGAGATCCCCAAGTTGCTGAAGTTGGTTCCAACAAGAAGTAAAACTTGGCTCAACTTCTGCAGCATGCACTGTAGTGTCATCCAACGATGGATTGCATTAGTCAGTCAAAGACATGCAAGTGCACGTTCCGAGCAAAGTGGTCAAACCAGTCATATAGTCCTATAAACTACTGTGCAGTCTTACCTATGGTTACATTAATATAACTGGCCTCCCCAGTTTGTACTTTATCTTCTTACTGGTACCTGTAGCTACACGCCACCATCAGTGCAGTCCCCGAAGACACTAGCAATTTTGGCACCACTGAAGACGAGTCTAATCGCTGGCTCACAGCGTCTGTAGCTAACAGCTAACAGGAATGATTCAGATGTACAGAGTGAACTCTGCAACTGCAAAAATCAACTGAGCAGTAGGGCTGTCAACGAATATTCTAAATTCGAATTTGAAAAAAAAAAATGGACCTTCGAATGTGAAAATTGATATTCGATTGTGGAGAGAAAAAAAAAACACCACCGCAGCTGTCCTCTTTGCGAGTGGGCGTTGGCATCAGACGCGCATTTCTCCAGCCTGGTCGACAAGCGGTCCTGCTCCCAGCTGTTGTGTCTGTCACCCGGCTTGACACATTTGCTCGCGGGGGGGGGTCGTTTGTAACATAATGTTATAGATAATTGTTTTATGTGTTTTAATGTGTAGGTATGTAAATGTTTTCAAAGACGTTTATGTGGAAATAAAAATACCTACAAGTAGTTATGTTTCCTTGTATTAATTTGCCCTCTTGTGGACATAATGCGGAAAAAAAATATTTGAATGGTTCGAACCTATGAGTTATTTTTAGAAGGAATATTCGAACGTCATTTTTGAGCAATTTTGACAGCCCTACTGAGCAGGTACACAACCTGCTTTAGTCTCACTTTCATAAAGGAAGAACTCAGTTTTGGACAGTGAAGAAGCTAAAAATAACAAACTGTACTGTTTAAGGGAAACGCTGTTAATGTTTACATTTACTAGGCAAAGTGCCAGTTTACAACAAAGTGTGAGTGCAAACATTTGTTACAGTATTGTCACTCTGATTATTGTATATTGCTGAAACACAGTTCAGCACTTAATGAATGAGTCTGGCAAATTCAAAAACAAAAAAAAAAAATGAATCAACAGAATAAATTTAAGAGATTATCGACCTCATATATGTGCTGCCTTCAGGGCAGCACGCACTGAAGGAGAGACCAGTACAGGCCCACAGCAGACTGACCTTGTACGCAGCTTGTTAGCTGCAGATTAGCTCATGCTAACTGGGCAGACGTTGAACTGACTGGCAGGACAGCAACTCTGGACTCTGGAGACTGTCCTTCAGCACTGTGTCTAAGCTATGTAACAGCAGCAACAGAAAGTTTGCTTATGTTGACTATAAATGTATAGTTTCATAGGTTAATTGAAGCCTGGTTGCATTTATTTTGTGTTGTAAGCCAATTTACATTCTTGTTCTTACATGATTTATTTATTTTTTGCGGGTACTCAAGCACTCTTTAATAATTTAACATGAACTCTCAAATATGGGAGTTACTTAGAATGGCCTTCCCTGAAACACAGTGAAGCATTTAGCAGCTAAAGAGCAAGATATTTGCCTCAGGAGTTGGTGGTGACCAAAAACAGAGCAAAAAGAGAGCGAATACAGGTTTACATTCGCCAGGTGGTCACAAACATGAAAATGAAATACTAAAATAGACATCCCTGAATTTCTTTAAAAAAAATTAAGCTCTATGTGACTCAGTGTTGAAAACATTTACTCATCCACTGGTGTGCTTTTTGTTTCATTTACCACAACATGTTTTACTGCAGCATCATCAGTGGATGCTGTGAAAGCAGAAGACTGGTGAGGTGATGACAGGAAGCTCCATAAATGGAAAGCTGCAGACGGAAGCTGAGCGGCAAAAGCAAATGCTGACTTGTAGATATGCAAGGTTTGGCTTTTACACAATGAGATGAGCTACTGTAACGAACCTCCGGTCAGAAAAGAGATATGAAAATATCTTCAAAACTTCCTTTTATTGTATTCTCAAAAAAATCTAACCACTGACTTCTGGTACTTTATCTTTGTATGAACTGGATTCAAGCCTCTCCAAGAGATGTGCAAAAGTCATGGCTCATCACAAAAGCCACAGAGAGGACTGTATCGCTCTATCTCCCCTTTTCATCAGAGTGTGCACAAAAGCATGTGAGAGCCCTCCACCACTAAAGTAAGAGTAGCATAAGCTTATAAGCACACTTCCCTTCTTAACTTCTGCTTCCCTTCCCACGATTTTTATCAGGCAGTCTCTGCTGCCTCGGGCTAACAATAATTGTCATTATCTACTTCTGTAAACTGATGCTAAAGTCACTTGTGAAATACAGTATTACATTATTAGAAGCTTGAGTATCAGCAGACATGGACTGCTGAAACATTTACGCATCTGAGCAGCCACTATTTGAAGTACAAAAATGACAATTCACCATTTTGCGGGGGTTAATGTGCCAGATTATTTCTTGGCTCTGAGCAGTTGCCAAGCAACCAGCAGAGACTCCAGGAAGTTACTGTGACGGGCCAAGATTAACCCCCAGTAAAACGATCAATGGTCATTCTATCACTTAAATTTTTTATACAGATAACAAAACAAATATAACATGTTGATTAGCAGATTAGTAGATTACTGCCAGCCTTTATGCTAAGCTATGCTAACCAGCTGCTGGCTGAAACATTATGTGCAGTTCAGACCAAAGATTAGCAATACGTCGAGTTGAAACTTGCAACTAATTGCAATGCTCTGGTCTGCAACATTCTGAAAACCTGCCAGCTGACACCAATGTGACTAGACAAGACGGTGTATTGATAGCAAGAATTCTTCGTACTTCTGATTTCCATATTTTTCAGGCTTATTTTGTTGCTGAATATTATATCTGTAGCTTCTTAAAATATGAATACGTATAGTGACAGTGAGATACTTGCTACAGTTGCATTTCTAGTAGTGATGAAACAGCAAACACAAATAAAACCACCTGAGCTTCAGATGTAAAGTATTCAAAATAAATAAGCCACAATAATTTAAATAACCAGCGTCAATCAATCAATCAAATGAGTATGTGTGTGTGACACAGAGTGAGCAGCATCAGTGACCCAACATCCAACACCAACACACTGAGGACAGAAACCATCATACATGTCAATAGCCAAAGGGATGCAAATAAGATGCTGTCAGAGCATGCCACAGCTAGCAAACACATTGTCTGTGGACAGTTTGTAACTGACCTGACAAAGCTGACTTCGCTACAAGCTGAGTCACAGGTGACACCATCAGCCGGCTTGGACTGAGCTGAGACTGGTCGGTTCACACTGCTGCAACTTCTCTCTGCAATGTTCTAAAATGGTTTCAACTTGTTGCGAATACTTGGTCTGATCTGGGCTTTCTATTTAACTGACAGTTATGAGAGTGGCGTCGGTCAATCTTCTCACCTGACTCTATATCTGGAAGTGAATGTAGAACTATTCCTTAAAATGAGGATCCATCAGTTGATCAACAGTTCAACCACAATAACAAACTGGTGCAATAGACATTTTTTAAGTGTGTATATCTGCTTCTGTGTTTTTTCTGTTTGCTCATGCATGACCTGTACAGTTTTGTATCTTATTCATGTTTCACTGAAATCTACGACCCTTAAATATGATCCCTGATCCCCTCTTTTTTTCAAGACAAAATATTATCAAGATTCATTAATGACAAAATGTATCCATAATAAAAAAACCTAACTCTCATTACGTTCAATTACAATGACCGTAAATGTAAATGTAGTGTGATTTTAACAATGTGTGTCTGTGTCGTTACACACGTGTGTGAATGTCAGTGGAAGTGACAGACCACGTGTGCATGTGAGCATCCGCTTGAGCGACTGTGCGCATGCATGTGACACCACATGACCCAGCCATAATCGCTGACCTCACTGCCAGCCAATGTGCCCTCCATGAGCCACAGAGAATAGGGCTTAATCCCGCCCACGCACGCACACACACACTCACACACACACACAAACCTCGTAAATACCAGCGATATTCCAAAGTTGCTCAGACATCAAACCACCAAAGCTGATACGCTGTATACGCTCAGGGTTTGTAAACACTGGTGAGGAACACCCAAGCAGAGATCAGACTGGACATTTACAGTATAGATTTGTTAAATTACAGCTGTAAAAAAAGAGCAACAGAGCACTGATGCTCCAGCTGCTGCAGCACTGCTTGGAGCAGGACTCTGCGTGTGCTGCCCAGCCTGACATATTAATGCGTGTGTGTGTGTGTGTGTGTGCATGGAGAAGACATAACTTACATTGCTGTTACTGTAAATCAGGGCTATTAAATTATATTGTTCAGGGGCCACAAGTTCAGACAGCTAAGGGAAAGGGACCTGACATTTCCTTGAGCTATTACTGTCATTACTTCTGTGCACTTGATTCAACACGTAGGAACATCACTGCAATATACATTAACTGTTAAAATTTTACAACCTATTACACAGCCTGCAGTTCAGTCTAAGATTCACTGAATTTTGTCAAGTGACTGTTGATGTAAGCCAAGTCATTCATGGCTTCCCAGTTGCGCTGAGGAGCGCAGAATTTATTGGTTTTCACTGGATGTGGTGAATGCAAACAATTTGTTCTGGGCTAAAATGTAAATTAGACATGTCCAATAAAGTGATTTTAATAAATATCACTGTTTGTTTAGATTTTGTTGGACACACATGATGCTTTCAGGAATCACTGGAAATTTTAAAATCCAATGACAATTTCTGTTTTTTTTGGTTGTTGGCTATGATGAATGGTGTAATTTTAAAACAGGAGCACTCTGTTGATTTGAAAGGTTTATTGTGGCAATTTTTTTCTTTTTCAGGTTTTAAATTTGATCAAAGTGTGAACACAACTGATCAGTGGGTCGGTCTGGCCTGATCGGCAGGTGGGAGTTGAGCCGCCAATTGCAAAGGCCTGCTGTAAATGAAGACATCATGTTTTTGATTACAGTTGACTTATCTTGTCTACATATTGAAATCATTGTTGTGTGGTTCTGATCATAATTTCAAACAGTTATATCCAATAACAACGTACCCAAATTGGGAGAAGAAGAAACAAGTGATGATCAGACAAGCTTATAAACAAGTCCACAGTTAGCCAAATTACCAAAACCACTATATTTGGATGTAAATCGCATTATAGTGGAGGCTCACCAAAACCAAGGACACTGTGATGGATGTTAACAATTGACAGACAGTTAAATGATTTTATCATAAGCTCATTTCTGTAACTCAAATGTTCTGGAGGCACAAACTGTGGACGAAGGAAAACTGTATACGTGTAAAACTACAAAACATATGTTGGGTCAAGGTCAAACCAAGCCTCAGTCTGTAAACTGCGAAGGATTTTTAAAACGTTAATAAATATACAGTGTCTGATCGTCTGACTGCTCGTCTTTCTTGCCTCATCCCACTCATGTTGCTGCATTTCCAGATTTCATCAATTAACTTGGTGAGTAGATTGTAACTTAAAGATGTTGGTGAAGGCTCTCTGTCATCCAGGTCGAGGTAATCCTAAGTGCTTTATCGTAGGCAACTGGACCTGCTTGAGTTTCTTGAAAACCCCTCTCTTCCAAGAAGACATTTCAGCTGAAGACTGAAGAAGCCTCTTGGATGAGAGGTGAAACATCTTCAAGAAACTCAAGCAGGTTCAGTTGCCTATGATATAGCACTTAGGAATGTGACGTAAAGAAACAATCGCTTTTATTAAAATAAGACTTAAATGTTATAAACCAGGCTTATTCTTTACAAAAAGGTGCCTGTTTGAGTGTCACATTTCTTTTGTTTCTTTCACTTCTATAGATATGGTGTATGTGTTTGTGATACTCTTTTCCATCACCACTTTTGGCCACGCCGATCAAACCATGACCTTCCAATTTGTCTTTCCATTATCTGTTAAGACGTGTGGAGCCACACCAAGCCATGCTAGAGATGGACGATTTCTGGTGTAGGGACAAAAGTGCGTCTGACTACTTCCAAGCAGGCAGCAGTGACATCTCGCTGACTGCAGTCAAACCCTGACGACCCTCCTGAAACAAGCGTGTGTTGCGAGACTCATCTAAACTCTGTCTGTGCAGGAGACCAGAGAGAAAGACATTTTCGTAAGTCTCCGTTTTATAGTTTCTAACTATGTCTCTGTGGTTTGGAGTTTAGCTTCTCTCCTGCTTCCTGTTTTTACGTTAGTTATCTACTTTATTTTACAGTTTCATGTTCGCTTTCAGCTGTATAAGAGTCTCGTTAAGTCACTGCTGATGAAAACCCAATATTTCCTTATTTGCTGCTTCACAATAAAAGCTTTTAGATAACAAAAATAAGGGGGGACTTTTATTGTGAAGAATGTTCAGGAAATGAAATGTGTTTATCACCAAACTTGCAGAACTCTGTTAGCGGCTTTTCTTCAATAAAAACAAGCCCTCTAATATAGCAGGGACGACGAGTACAAGCAGAAACAGATGAAGAGCTGCAGACTGCACCTCACCTCCAACAGGTAAACTTCTTTCACCTGCCATGCTGTGTGATGGAAAAACACTTGCAACAAAATAATGGGGGGCTTGTAAACATCATCACCAAAGACATGCCATCATCATTATAGACCCACCTTCAAGTGTGTAGCCCTGTTGTAATGGAGACGCAAATCCAAGCCAGCACGAGTGTGGCAAAGAGAATGAGTGTGTGGGGATAGAGGCAGGGAGAACATGCTCCTTGTGATTGTATAAAAAAACACATTGGCAGCACCAGCACATTTCAGCTCTGATTAAGGGCAGTGCGCACTGAAGGAGAGGCTAATGTGTGTGTACTTCACAACGTGAAACTGTATACAGACAGAGGCCGTGTACGCATGTAGTTAAGTGTGAGAACCGTTAAGTAGGTGAGAGAAAATGTGTGCAACTGTGTTTTTGTGCTTCGAGTGAGAAAAGAGCAGTCGTAGATGTGTGTGTGTGATAATTGTGACCACGACCCAGACACACACACACACACACACACACACACACGCAAAGAACACGGTTTCTCTGCCAGACAGCCTATGGGATGAAGAGTTTCACCCCTGCTGTTGCCGGGTTACTAGCTCCGGACCACTGCCAACATAGCCCACCACACACACACACACACACACACACACACACACACACACACACACGTGCGCGCGCACACACACACACACACACACACACACACACACACAGGAGATCAAATCGTCTGGTGAGAAGGATTTTTAAGATCGTTCCTCAAATCAATCTTTTGTTTACAGAGAGAGGAGGGAGGGGAAGGGAGAGAACATAAAAAGGAAGGAAAATGACATGGGTGGGTGTGTGAGAGATAGAAGAGGCAGAGGGGGAGACAGAGCAATTCAGCTTGCATCTCCCAGGAAAAGAGCAGCCCGATCAGTCCAGAACCGGCCCTGATCTGCACTTCATATCATCGCGCAACCTTTGGTGCAACCTTCTGACGTTTGCACACGCACACACGGCGTCTGCAACAGGCTCGCACGCCAAGACGAGACGAGACGCAGTGAAGGATCAATGGGATTCATGTGCAAACACAAACACATGTGACAACCAAAACAACCAACAGACAGAGACGCTTGGATTCAGCTACATGGCAGAAGGAATACCGTGACACACACGCAGAGCAACAGGCAGACTAAATGACAACAAATCTGCCACAAATAGTGAAGCACAGGTGGTGATATTTCAACATGTGTTACGCTGCTACGCGTAAACACACACACACACACGGGCTGGCAGTAGCTGCAAACGTCATAAGTCTGATCTGACCACATTAATCTAAAGGGAAAAAAACATATTTCAACTTATTTTCTCAGTTTTGGCTTTCATTTCTAACAGTTACAGTAACACTGTGCTCCTCAGAGTAATAACTGAGATCTAGACGCACGACAGCGTCACTGCAAAATAGTCTGAAGGGTCAAGACACTTATCAGACCACAGTTTATCCAGATTAGCCAAACCCCTTCATGTAGATATAAAAACCAAAGCGAGAGCACCTGAAGTATCGGTAGTGGGTCTGTCAGTCTTTATCAGAAATTCTAACTCCAACTCAAACGTGGGAAAAACATAAATATACAAGTTGCGATATTTCGTTTAACAGCCAGAGGCATTCCTAAAATACTGACTGGCTGTTTGCTGACTTTGTAATGCACAAAACCGCCTCGTAATGTTGGCTTGTGACTCAAATGAGTCAGTGGAGGCATCGCAGATGAATAAAACATGGAGTACTGCATTTCACCAGACAGAGTTTACATTCATTCATTCATTTTCCGTAACTGCTTATCCTGCTGACATTGGGTGAGAGGCGGGGTACACCATGGACAGGTTGCCAGACTATCACAGGGCTGACACATAGAGACAGACAACCATTCACACTCACATTCACACCTACGGACAATTTAGAGTCACCAATTAACCTGCATGTCTTTGAACTGTGGGAGGAAGCTGGAGTACCCAGAGTAACACACGCTGACACAGGGAGGACATGGAAAATCCACACAGAAGGGCTCCCCCACCCTGGGTTCAAACCAGGAAACCTCTTGCTAGGAGGCAACAATGCTAACCACTGCACCACCGTGCCGCCCAAACATTTGCATGCATGCTGAAAAAGCAGACAGATCAGCGTGGGCAGGATTAGAAGCATAAACTGGAGGGGGCTAATGTGACGAACAACAGTAGTCCAAGAGTTGAAAATTAGCAGTTTATCAGATGCTTTTGTGAATGCTCTGTATTGATGTCCTTGCATTTTAGGATAGGCTACAGGGGTTGCAGTTTAGGGCTGTAACTAACGAATATTTTCATTGTCGACTAATCTGCCAATTATTTCTGCGATCAATAGACTTTATCGAAAAATGTGTTACAATGTTAAAAAATGTCGGTCTGTCTCTCCCAAACCCCGAAATTATGTCATCTAATGTTTTGATTTGTACTCACGCCAAACGTTTTTAGTTCACCGTCATGGGAGAGTGTGTAAAGCTGCCTATATGTGAACATAAGAAGCTGCAATAAGAGTAATTTGGGGTACTTTTATAGTACTTCTCTATGAAAAAAGACTCAAACCGATTAGTCGACTACTAAAATAGTCACCGATTACTTTAATAGCCGATTAGTCATCGATTAGTCGACTAATCGTCGCAGCCCTATTGCAGTTAAATTTATTTGAACAAATTAGACAGCGCATAGAGCAAAATTGTGTAATTGTGGCCTAGGCGACTGTGTGCAGACAGTCTGAGTGCTGCACTGCACATCTCCATGGTTTTGTAACAATGTGGACAGGCTGTGTTGCAACAACTAGCTGGCTACATGACCTGGAACTATGTATACGCTGATTCTACAACAACAGAGCATGACTACAGAAGAGAAGAGGTCCTTTATTGGAGCCACTCTGACAGCTTTGTGCAAAAGCGGTACACACAACCAGACGTTCGCAGGGACCACAAGCATCCTCTGCTCTACACCGATCGCAAGAGGCATGAAACAATGAAACAGACATTCACTGGTGATAATCCTTTACTGCACAGAAATACTTAACCTCAATTTAAGCCACTCACCATTACATTTGAGTCACAGAGCTAAGCACTGGTGACTCAAATGTTTGTTACAAGATATGCACAAAGATGTAGTTATGGGAATCTGTGTACTTCTCACAAGCACAGCAGGTCAAAGTTAAACCAGGAAGTCAAGTTTAGCTAACCTGGGAGTTTGTTTAAAGCATCTCTGATCATCTGACTGCTCATGTCCGACTTATTTTTAGCTATGTTGTCGTGTTCCCAGATCCCAGATTTCAGCAATTAACTGTATGAGTCCAGTGTTATCCTAACCGACACAATCCACCGACCAAACTATTAAAATAACACCCCAGAATTTTCCTTTATCTCATCCTACGAGCCGCTGTGAGAGCTGGGGATATTTCAGGCTAAAGGTCAAGCTGGTGCGAGAGACAAACAGTAACCATAACAAACCAAAAATGGTTGCGGGCAGCTGCCAAAACCCACTGAACCTCGCTGTACAACTTAAACCGCAGCAGCCCTGCTCTGCCAAGTGGCCTCCAGCTCTTCAGGAATCTCCGCGGACAGGGATTGGACAGAGTGCCTGGATCGCTGCTCTTCAGGAAACAAACTAACAAACCTGCAGCTGAGCTGACATCACCGAGCAGCTACAGCAGCCTACCGTTGTCAGCTTTCAGTTTGCATAAATTCACGTTGACTCTAATGCTGAGCTACACGATGGATATCTGCTGTGCTTACCTCTGGCTGAGAGCTTTTTTGTGTTGATAATTTTAGCAGCATACTCCTGGCCGGTGGACTTCTTGACGCATCTGCGGACGACTGAGAAGGCACCCCTGGAGCAGAAGAAATCGATGACAGATCAGTGAAACCACTTATCACATAACATCACATTTCTGCACACAGGGGGAAATGCACAAACTTGTCACACACTAAGGGCATGCATGAATCACACACACCTAAAGAGAGGGGAAAGGAAGTCACATGCATAATTAATACAGTCTGATATCTGTGTGGGAGATGTGAGAAGAGGTCCTGGCTACTAGTGCGTGACAGGGGGAGGGAGAGGGCTTGTCTCATTGTGAAAGGACCCAGTCATTAGCTCGCAGGAAGAAACATGAGTACAGGAGAATGAAGCCACTGAAAGGTAGAATTAACATTGAGCTGGCTGCATTTTTGCACAGACGCCTCCTTTAAACTCGTGCTGTCGGCTGTGTTGGAAGGTGGAGCAGCTCTATTAGCCACACGCAGAGATTAGATGTTACAAAGTGGCTTTGTAGCCAGGACATACACTGTAACCTATGTGTCCTTTCATGTTTTAATCCTGCATGCAGTGCGTGTGATGCGCATAGCCAAAATGTGCAGCCACCACAGTCATGTTTGCAGCAAAGCCTCGTCTTCCCCTTTTTTTGACATATTCAGTAGCCCTGCAGTCTGCTTAGAAACGCACAAAAACACAGCTGAATGATTGAACAGGAGCGCGAGGATGCCACCAGGCAACGGGCGCGTGCGACCCGAGTCTTCGACGCGTGCTACCTGCAGATAAATTGACAAACAAGTTGCGTGGATGTTTCGCACCTTTAGGGTTACAAAGCGAGCGACAATGGTGCGATACAGCTTTAAATACACACTCAGGATTAAACACGAGCCTTTGTGCTGCCAACATGAACCTGCAGCTGACTGTTGCTGAGGTGCTTCTCCTACCCTTCCCTGTTTTTTGACAGCCCCTCTCCCTTTGCCTTGTCAACACTCAAGTAAACGCGCACAATGGCAGCAGCAGCAGCAGAGAGGAGAAAAACGTGCAAACACACACACACATGCGGGCGCACACACACACACACACACACACACACACACTGAATGCAACAAGAGCAGCAGCAGCAGCGGTGACGGTCGCTTACTTTCCGAGTTCCTCGTACAGCTGATATTCGTCTGTGAATCTGGTCGAGGTTACAACTGTAGCCATGTTGACTCAAGTGCAGGCAGGGGAGAGGGGGGAATCGGCTCGCGCTTCAGTGGCCGCCTCACGCAGGTTTCGGGAGGAGAACTAGTGAAGGCAGAGAGGGGGAAGAGAGGCTCGAGCTCAGAGAGGAGCAGGGAGTGGGAGGGGAGAGGAGAGGAGGGAGGATAGAGAGGAGCTGTAGTAACGAAGATCCTCTATTGAGATGATGACTCACTCTGTGGTTAAAACATAAAGGGACATTTGAACTGGTTTGCAGAAGTGGGTGTTAGTATTTATTTACTTGATGGAATATCTTGTGGTTCTGACATTTTCTATTTGATTCTTTATTTCCATTATGTTTCTTACTTTGAGCTCATCTTGAAGTTGGTGAAATGACGTCCCACTGTCTGCAGAGTGCATCTTTTCCAACGCATAAGTTGCAAAATCTTAGACGACCACAGCTGCTGCTGCTGCTGCACTCAGGGCACCGGTACATACTCCCCTGTGCAAACACAAACATTCATATACAATCATTAGCCCCTGATGCCCTTAAATATCTCAATCCATAAGGACCGACAATTTTTGAAGACAGCTTGCTCCCTCAGGACACACCACTTTCTATTTTTTCAATTATTCAGTCCTCATTATTGAGTACCTGGTGCTCCTTTTAATAAAGCTTCCATTTTTCAAGATTCAATTGTCTTGGGCCCTACACCCATACTGCGGCCACAGAATTACAACATACAACATGGTAAATAGACAAATCAACATCATCCCACATTGAGGTTGCAAATTGAAACCAACTGAAATGTTTCTGGTGTGCAAAGTGTGTAAGAGAACTACGATGGCCAACGCAAAAACGTTAATAGCCCTATCTAGAATCAGTGTTTGGTTTGTCCATTCTGGGCTACTGTAGAGACAACATGGTGGACTCCATAGAGAAGGACCCACTCCATATGTGTATATATATAGGCTATGTCTCAATCTCAACAAAAACACAGCGATTCTTATTTTAAGGTGGTTATAAACCTTAAATTAGGTGTATAATACAAAGCGACAGGCACTGTGCTGGACCATCGTGGTGAAGCGGGAGCTGAGCCGGAAGGCGAAGCTTTCAATTTACTGGTCCATCTACATCCCAACCCTAAAGTGCAACACACACTGCTGCCGGTGCGGAGCTGTGGCCGTTAAGTGGCACCCTCCAACACACATTGGCAGCAGCGCGCACCGTCTACACTAAAGTGTATTTCCCACCCCAGCCCGCTAGGTGGCTGTACCTACACTAGTTGCCAACAGTTGCCAACTGCTAGTAATGGAAGAAGAAGAGGAAAAATTTTGAGGCAACAACAAATTGGATTTCACAGGTGAGTTTCTTATCAAAATCGTCTTATTAAAAATTTGAAAAACTTAATAACGTTAAGCATCCAGAAACCCCTTTGAAAGCTGCAAGTGAAACCCACAATTGACTAGCTTAAAACATTTAGCTAACGTTTTTTTTTTAGCCTTTTAGCTAACTTTTTTAGCCTCAAATGTTAATCCTACTGCATCTCATATCTTTCGTTATTGTTGTTGTAATTTAACACAAACAGTTTTATGTTTTAACCTGTAATGTTTATTTTAACAGAAGTAGTAAAGGTGGCTGTAACGTTACCTACACTAGTTGCCAACGGTTGCCAACTGCTAGTAACGGAAGAAGAAGAGTTGGTACTACGGCAGCCAAGACGTACATAAAAGGCTTTTCTCACAGCGCTGGCTGCGCTGGAAATAGAGCAGTGGGCTGCAGCAGAGCGGCACGGCGTGCCGCCGGTGTGGGTTTGTTCATAGAATATAATGGAAGCAGGCATTTTGATGCGCGGTGTATGGCGGCGGTGTGTGTTGCACTTAACGTATGGTCATGAGCTCTGGGTAGTGACCGAAAGATTGAGATCGCGGATACAAGCAGCGGAAATTAGTTCCCTCCGTGGGGTGTCTGGGCTCAACCATAGAGATAGGGTAATGAGCTCAGACATCCGGGGGAGCTCGGAGTAGAGCCGCTGGTCCTTTACGCCAAAGGGGTCAGTTGAGGTGGTTCGGGCATCTGATCAGGATGCCTCCTGGGCGCCTCCTGTTGGAGGTGTTTTGGGCATGTCCCACTGGTAGGAGGCCCCGGGGCAGACCCAGAACATGCAAGAGGGATTACATATTTCGTCTGGCCTGGGAACACCTTGGGGTCCCCCAGGAGGAGCTGGAAAGCGTTGCTGAGGAGAGGGACGTCCGGAATACTTTGCCCAGCCTGCTGCCCCCGCGACCCGGCTTCGGATAAGCGGTTGAAAATGGATAGATGTACACTCATGAAAACATAGTTATGAATATTATGTATCATTTCTGCCAGTATATCCCCCGAAATCTTATAATTAATACAATCAATCTTTAATTTGGTCTTTTTTTCAGAAACTTAAAGCGACCATTTTAATATTGAAAATTTAACTTTACTGTGGTGGATTTTGATGTTTGTATTTTTGTCCAACCCTTTTTTCATACATGGGACTCACCGTCCTATGAAAGCATCTCTTCACATTGCCCTAACCTTTAGCTTTCATCAGTCTATGAAACCTTAAACCTTAAATCTGACAGCCAAAGTCTGTTTTTGTGTCTGTCTAGTCTTTTTATTAAATGCACAACAGTTCTATTCATCTATGTTTCCCTGCTGTGTTTTGCTTTGATGTTTTCTCACACCAGAAATAATGTCAGAGTGAGACCTCTTCCCGCTGTCTCCTCTCTGGCAGTAGTGGTAGAGGTGGGATGAAAGCCACGCGAGATCTTTTCTCTTGTTCCAGGAGCGACAGATCCAGGTTCAGTTTCACCATCTCTCCCTTCCATCTCAGATTTATAGGCACAAAGGTAGAGCTGACTGCAGAGCAGCTGAACAGAGCAGCATCCTTCGAAGGACCGTGTAGTGAGATGTGATGCCGCAATATTTTAATATTGGCACAGAGCAATGAGCTGCATGCCCACTGTATTATGGTTTTCATTTCCGAAACTGGGCCTCCCAAAAAAGGAGGATCAGTCACAGCTCAAAATGTGGCATCAGGAGACAGTAATGACTCAATATTTGGATTTTGTTTCACATCTTCTACTGTTTGTTTCCAAACCATTTTATAAATCATATTCAACAATCTGACCAAAATCTTATTCTGTAGCTGAAATAAATCATTTTAAAAGTCTTAAAGACAGTTCTTTATATTTCTTTTATTCTTTAGTTTTTAACACAGAAGGCTTTCCAAACTGACAGACTATGTGTTTCTGTTTTTTTTAATTAATTATTTTTTTGGTGGTAATGACATGTCTTGAAAAAAATCAATTTTAATTTTAATTTTAATTTATTTTATTCTAAATTTTATTTTTATTTCATTATATTTATTTTGTCTCCTTTAGTTTCCATATCTGAGAGGACACTGAGACACTAAAATATCTCTGACATTGATTTTAGAGCACAGCCACAGCTTAAAAACATTGAAATAATACAATAATGATCTCACACTGTGTTAGTGTTACCCTTAAGGCTGTTTCCCTGTGACAGTGCATCCGTACAGGCTATCACCTTCACAGCTAAATGCACATGCCCTCCTCTGTGTCTTTTAACACTGTGTGTACCTCTCTGTCTTCATTCACAGTGCTGACGACTTCATGACCGTCACTACCATCATTATTATCACAATGTGTTTTATCTTTAACAATCACAGCTTACGTAATCATGACGATTGCATCACCCCCATTGTGGCAACTTCACAAATTAATTTAAAATAAATACCTAAAATAAATACAACACAGGGACAAATATCAGTGTTCAAAGAGCCTTGATAGCAAATATCTGATTACCTCTAGTTTATAATCTACACCAGCCGGTGGAGATCTGTTCAGGGAGTCAAGGCTTCGATCCGACTCATGTGCAGTTTTAGGGATTTTAACTGTAAGCTGGAGCGTCATTGTATAAGAGACAGGGAATTATATGTGTTATGTAACGGCCTGCTGCACTGTAAAGGTTTATCTGAGCTTTCGTGAATATCTCATGAAGGGTATTAATATATCCTCTTGGCACCGCGTTTAAGTATGTATGTGTGTTTGTGGGTGATTAACGTGACGAGCTTACTAAGCAAAAACTGTTTTGTCTCTCATCCTTGATCGCTTAGATATTGCATTGATTAATATACATATGGTTTAAGATAATCTTTTAGTCCTATATGATGAAAAGTGCTTCTGGAGCATATCACATGATCTCTATCCACAGATGGAGAGTTTTCAAAGCACTTTAAAAGCTGCTCTAATGAATATTCTACATTAACACCGGGTCGAATGACTACCTTTAATTTAAAAAGTGTCACTAGTGACAAACTCGCAGATAATAATCCCCAACTCTACTGTTCCTCTCAGCTCTACTGAGTGTTTCAGCAACTTTCATCTCACTCTTTGGTTTCACAGCCCACTCACTGTTGTGGTTCACTCTCATCAACATTGTTTCCGCTTAAAGAAAAAGCGTGACAAAACCCACTGTGTATACTCCCTGCCCAACACCAAACTGCAGACTAAGTTAGTAAGTAGCTGCTGGTGAACACAGTGGAGCACTTAGCGACTTAAGGGCCAAGTATTTCCCTCCAGTGTAGGTGGAGACCAAAAGCAGAGTAAAGATTAGACTAGACTTGAATCTAACAGGTCACCAAAAACATGGCTCCAAATGAATGACAATGGTGTTCTGTTTCCAACAAGTGTCCCATACAAACTTAATAAGGTGCTGTCAGTGGACTGTACACAGCTTGTTCCCACCACTACCATGTATAGAAAAAAATATCAGTAAATGCAGGTTTAAGGACTTCTAATATGATCAAAAGCTCCAGAACAGCTACTAAATGGACCATGTCTTGTCTTTGACCGACTTTCAATTCTAGCTTCTTTTCAAGAGTTAATGTAGGGAATGAACATTTTGGATTTAGTAATCAATGTACACCAATCAGCCACAACATTAAAACCACTGAAAAGTTAAGGGAATAATATTGATCATCTTGTTACAATGCAATGTCTGCTGGGAAACCTTGCATTCATGTGGATGCTACTTAACATGCACCACCTATCAAAACACTGTTGCAGATCAAGTACCCTCCCTCATGGCAATGCGCCATGTCATGTCACAAAAATTGCTCCGGAATGGTCTGAGGAACATAACGAAGAACTCAAGATGTCGACCTAGCCTCCAAATTTCCCAGATCCCAATCCAATCGAGCATCTCACCTCGCAACTCACAGGACTGAAAGGATCCGATGCCAATGCCCTGGTGCCAGACACCACAGGACATAGGACCTTCAGGGTACCCGTGCACCCCACAGATGCTCAATCAGATTGGGATCTGGGAAATTTGGAGGCCAGGTGGACACCTCGAGGTCTTTGTCACATTTCTTAGGCCATTCCTGAGCAGCTTTTGCAGCGAGTCATGGCGCATTGGCCACTGCCATCGAGGAGTGCCGTTGCCATGGCAGAGTGTACTTAGTTTGCAACAGTGTTTTAGTGGGTGGTGCATGTCAAGTGGCATCCACATGAATGCCAGGACCAATGGTTTCCCAGAGGAACATTGCATTGTAATAAGATAATCAATGTTATTCACTTAATCACTTGATAGGGCAGCTGTGGCTCAGGAGGTAGAGCAGGTTGTCCACTTATCAAAAGATTGGTGGTTCGATCTGCGGCATGTCTTTTGTGATCAGTTTTTAAAATTATTTGTATAACAGAAGCCCCTTTGCAGTCATATACAGTAAGTGACAAAAGGCAAAGTAAGGTATCATATACCCCACCCCCACCCTCTACCCCCTGACACGTTAAACCAAGGAAGAAGCAAGAGAAAAAAAAGTAAATTAAAAATTTTAAAAGGTAGAAGTATAAGTAAGTACATATATAAATAGAATATTGATAACAATAGAAGAAGAGGAAAACAGTTACATGCACATGCACACACACACACACACACACACACACACACAGAATATCATAAAAAAAAAAAAACCAAAGTCCCTCCCCCTCCCCCGCTGCCCAGGAAACCCAAAACCACTATAGACATATACCAACAACAGTCAGACACAAAAGAGTAAGATAATTGTGCTTATTTCCTTCATGATACAAGATGATATCCACAGAGATAGCCAAGAATATACACAGCATATATGTACGTGAAATACACATACAAAAAAAGTGTAATATATTATGTACATGTATGTGTGCACATAGCATGTACAAAAAATTCTCAACAACTCAACAAGCAGGCAAATGTTAGAAAGAAAAAAAACAACAACCACCTATCTGGTAACAATTGGTTAGTTGGTTCTCTAGTCAGCATGTCAAAGTATACCCAGGCAAGATACTGAACCCCAGACTGCGCCTGATGGCAGATCCATTGGTGTGCGAGTGCGTGTGAATGGTTACTGAGTAGCAGGTGGCACCATGTATGGTAGCCTCGGCCACCACTGTGTGAATGTGTGTAAATGGATGAATGAGGAATGTAGTGTAAGAGCGCTTTAAGTGATTGGAAGACTAGAAAAGTGCTATAAAGCTGCAGTCCATTTAGCATTTTACCTGTTAGTTTACTTAATGATTTGGCTTTTCAATTTATTGATTTCAGTGATTCTTATGGGATTCTCCGTGTTTAATTTGTAAGGTAGATTAGATAGATGAGTCAGATTAGGAGCACGTTCTCACTCCGAAGTTGTCGAAATCCGGTGCTTGAGCAGTGACTTGTGGCGTCAGAAACCAACCAAACCCAAAAGGCATCCTTTAATGTCACTATGATATGCGGGTGGTTGCTCTTATAGTTTAACAGTGCCCGGCAGTGTCAGGGGGAAACACAGTGGGAAAAGGACAAAAGTTTAAAAGTCCAAGTGGTGTGGGCGTGAGTGGTGGTGGATGGGTCAAACAAACACCAACCTTCACCCGAGAGAGCGGTTTTCGTGTCCCGTAAGATTCTAAAGCCAAACCCTGTTCTTTTTTCCTAAACCTAACCACTTCCTTTTGTTGCCTACACCCAACCATGTGTGTTTGTTGCTGAAGGGAAAAAAATACATTTGTGGTGGTATTTTGAAAGAGACTGTGTGTAAATGTTAAATTTCCTGTGAAAACAGAAGTGTATCTTGAAAGAAGAGAACTTGACACTGTGTCCCAGAACGTCAACAACCAACGCAACCAGGGTACCTTGCACATCATATGAGGACGTGGAAAGTCCATGAGCAAAACGTTACTGTGTGGCCAGGTCTGAGTGATAATGTGTTGAGCTTACAGTCAACTGAGAGTTAATATCAAAGGGCCATTGTAATGAGGAAAGCCTTGAATGAATGACTGATTGAATCAACCTTGTCATGAGGTCATGAACTGTTCTTTTACCTCATGATTTATAAGGCAAGGCACTCTGAAAGTCCTGCAGAGAACACCATGTTTGGGTCTTCTCTAAGAGAACTGGCAACTCTCAATATTTTAGAGATATTTCTCCAACGAAGATTAACTCTAAAGTATTTCCTAACAAAGGGGCCTGTCTGCCAGGTTGGCTGTGCCTCCCATTCTTGATAAATTGCCCTTAAACCCTCCTCTCTCTACCTGTGTGTCTGAATTTCCTGGTTGACAGCATTACTTAAAGATGACATTACAAAGTGTATTGAAAGGTTAATTTGCGCTTACTTCATAGAACAAACAGACACTTGGAGACTGTGCTAGCTTTTTGCTACATCAAACAGCAAAATGCCTTTAGTATGCTCCATATGTGCAAATGCAAACGTACACCTCCTTTTCTTTTCTGTTTCTCTGCCTTGCCTCTGAACTGTGAGTGTATAACTGGAACTGTGTTTAGAGAGCATTGCTGGCGATTAATGAGTGTTTGCAGTGAGCTCAGGAGCAGTGCGACCAGTTTCTGCCGTAATTACAGGGAGCTGCTCTGATATGAAAGCCTAATTAGCAAGGGTGCAGAGGTACCGTCGTATTAATTGCTGAATTGCTGTGTTTCTTGGTGATGTGCCTGTCAGAGGGGTCTTAGACAGGCTGTGCAATGACAGGTTGAAGGGTGGGTGGTAACAGTGGTATAGAGCAGCCATTCCCAACCTTTCAGGCTTGCAACCCCTTAAGATGAAGCAGTGAGTACTTGCAAAGCTTTGTCACAAGTTGCATATCTGTATGTTTCTGAGCAGTTTGGCCAAAAGTGGTTTCACCTCTAACCTGATTGTTTCATTTTGAGACAAATTGTTAGAAGCCTGAAAATGGAAAACTGCTACTGAGTATTACATCAGAAAAATAGCAAAGATTAGAAAAGTCCAACCAAGTCCAGTTGCATTCGATTCAATTGCCTTGAGATTAGAAAAGTGGATATAATGTTGTGTGACCGAAGACATTTTTCTTTTGACATTTTATTTATCATCTTACAACCTCTCAGACTTATCTTGTAACCCCTTGCAACCACTGGTGTGGTGGACATCTGGAGGAAGAAGTAGGTTAGGCAGTGATACATAAGATGTAAAATGAAGAGGTCAGCAGAAAGAAAGGGGATGGGGAAAACTGAGTCAAACAAAACTGGGATTCAAAAATTCTGAATCTTCTTCCTCTCTAATCCTTAAATACAATAGGCTTCATTTTGGTGAGGTAACTGCCTCACATTAGTAATAATTCACTGTCTTCCTGTCTTGATACCTCCTGCCTCATCACATGACACTGCATTATTTAACATTAGAAAAATAAACCCTCAAGGAGAGTGTGCATAGAGAACCAACAGCTTCCAAAACAACCCAAGCAGAATAAATGCTGGCATTGTTGGCACAAAAAACACTTGGTTTGAATTTAAATACTTGCTTTTGGTGCCACAATAATGGCTAGAAATGCCGCTGGTATATCACTTAAAACACCTAGTTTTGGTGTCACAATCCCAGCTGGAAATGCCACTGATGTCTTGTTAAGAAACACCCAATTTTTGTGCCACAATTATAGCTTGAAATGGTGCAGATGTCTGGCTAAAAAACATTTGCTTTTGATGGCAGTTGCCACTGAAAATGCTGCTGATGCCTTGCTAAAAACACCCGCATTCTGTGGCACAAGCGCCCCTGGAAATGCTGCGGATGTTTTGCAAATAAACCTCCAGTTTTGGTGGCCCAATTGCAGCTGAAAATGCTCCCAATGACCTGCTGATAAATGCCCAGCTTTGGTGGCCCAGTTGCTACTGGACTGATGTTTCACTAATAAACATCATGCTAAGAAACAACCGGTTTTGATGTCAGACTTGCCACTGGGAATGCCACTGATGCCTTGCTAATAAACACCAGGCTTTCCTGTCATAATCATGACTGGAAATGCCACCGATGTCTGGCTAAAAAGCACCTGCATTTAATGGAACAATCGCCACTGGAAATGCAGCCCATGTCTTGCTTATAAACATCCAGTTTTGGTGGCAGTGTCTCGGTGGCAGTGCTGCCAATGTCTCGCGAAAAACACCTGGTTATGGTGGCATTATCACCACTAGCAATGCCCCAAATGTCACGCTACAAAACTACTGTTTGTTGTTTGTTGGTCTCAAGCAGTGGTATGCAGCTTGGCAGCCATCTTGAGTTATGTCTACTTTACTTGAGTCAACTTCCACTCCAGTAGATTTCTAAAGGAAATACTGTATTTTTTGTGTCTCTACAGTTATGTAACTGTTACCAAAAAAACCTGCTTACTATGATTTTACTTACAAAACAGATGATCAGCTTCTTAAATATGATGTTAAATATGATGGTGAATTAAAGGTCTTGCATACTCACACAAGTGTTTTCAGTTATGTGTCAGATTAGACCTACATAGGTTGCAGATGTGTAAAGATATACTGGGATTTACTTCACTTGGACACGGTCATCATGTACTACTAAGAATGATAAAGTTGTCAATTGTTCCATAACAAAACTAACATGCCACACACCATAATAATACATCTTGTGTTTTTAAGATTAAGAAAACAGATCATCTTTCACTCCCTTGTGCTCTGAAAGCTAAACTTCCTTGCAGCAATGACACTGTAACAGCAGTGTTGTGGAGCCACAGAGGCCGAAGGAAGGGGAGTGACTCATTCTGCAAGAATGTTTTCAACTTGGCTCACGGCTGCTCTACGTATCTTTGGAGAACCTCTCCTCCCTCATGCTGACCAGTAACATCACACAACTTTTATGGTGTTGAGATGTATGTGTGTGTGCATGTGTGTGTGTGTGTCTTAGGGAGTGACCACTAAGCACAACACCCAGAGGTCAAACCCTCCTATCTGCTGCCGAGCTGCACTGAGACAACTCATTGAATGTCACTCAGTAAATCTGTTTTCAAGCTTTAACCTTAAGAGTTTCCCTGGGAACACTATGTCATGTACAGTACATTAGGGTGGATCTATTACCTTTCTTTGACAACTACTAAACCGTCACATTGTCCCAAATAAGCATTTAATAGAACATCAGTGCTATTCCAGTGCTTAATGAGCTGCAATTTACGGTGCAAGAGACTCTCGCAAATGTGTCCCAATCGAGTCGTTGATACCACTCTGTCTCACTGAATGAGCGCAAAGAAAGGGCTGCATTTGCTTTCAGTGTCTTATCGAGAACACAGTGTCCAACTCAAGGAAATAAAAAATAGTTATATTTAAAACAGTTTCATGAGCCCATTGTGTTTAACTTCACGACTTTGCCGAAGAATCTGGAGATCTGAAGTTAGCCTTACCTTCAACTGATTATCCAACAGTGGATATGACAGCTCCCTCCCACGTACTGGATAGCACAGTTTTGTCTGTGTGTGTGTGTGTGTGTGTGTGTGTGTGTGTGTGTGTGTGTGTGTGTGACACCTCCTCCGTGATTTATATCATCTGACGGTGCCTTATTTCTGCAGGCCATCACTGTATACTGGGAATCAGATGTGTGGGCATCTAACGATTGTCTTCACCAGTTTCTCACATGTATGGGACTCTGAGGGTCCCTCAGCAACATTCCTACAGTTAACCCAAAGCAGTCTCATCAGATCTCATCACTGGAGTCTACTGCGTGTGTTGGTCACTGGTTCCTCTGTGTGTGTTTGTTACATGCACATATACAGGAGGAGGTGAGCAAAGCGCCTTCAGCTTCAGTGCTCCTTGGAGTGATGTCATGGAAGTCATGAACTCTGTGCAGATGGATATTCTTTGAGAATAGAAAGCCTCCAGTTGTTTGATTTCCAGCACTTTTCATAAAGAAAGAGGTCGCTGAGTTTCTCCTGACATTTGTGAAACAGCTCTTGATATAGCAATACAGTGTTGACAGAGAAGACTGGCCACCCTGTATATCCTCTCTATTTCTATAGTGCTTTCTTTAGTCATAGGACTAAGAGACTACAGCAATACTATTGGCTCTGTGAGTCACAAGTCTACTCCATCAGAACTGCTTGCCAAATGGTCGAATAGCAAACGCTGTTACGATGTCATAGGGGTGCTGTGTCCGATAATTTCTGTATCTTTCTGAAGCCCACAATCCGACACTTGTAATCACTTCACATAGGGGGATGAGAAAGGAGCAAAGGTTTGAGCTAGCTCTCTTTTTTAATGTGTTACACAACTGTGTCTGTCACTTTTTACGTGAACAACCAAGTGCAACTCTATGAAAACCCTCCACTGACTTTCTGAAAATGTGCGCCATTAACCGCATATTTAAATGACATCGAGTCTTGTTCCTCTCTATGACAACATTTCCATCTCACCTTTGAGAGTGTCCATTCGGATCAGATATTAACATTTAATTTCTGAAGTGATCAGACAACATGTTGTACAAAGTAGTTACTAGCATCAACCCCTTAAGGGGTTACACCAACCTGACATCAAAGAACTAGTGACGATGAAGTTACCAACTGTTGCATCACTTCACGGTGCCTGTGTCTTGGCCAAAAACTTGCAGGTGAACACACCCCTAAGCCAGTGGCCAACTAGCTCTATATTCTGCACCTGTGTGAGAGGAAATAATTCTCCATACCAGCAGGTGGCAGTAGTTTGTATTTTTCATTCAAAAAGGGAAATCAGAAGACCAACAGGACAGATTCAAGACAAAAGTCCTTGAGTGTGTCTCAAATGATATACATCTGTTAGTACACTTCAAAGTGGTACATTAAGTACACTACGTACTTCTTGTGTGGTACACTAATTTCAACAGAGTAGTGTTGTCTGAAATCGTGCACTGCTGTTTTGCGCTCTCTGGAAGTGACAACGGCTTTTTTTTTAACCGCCTCTGAAAGGCAAATTGCAACAGATGGCGGAGCATTGCTGCCAACATTTGACCGCTATCTCAACCCACACATAAACCAAACTTAGGCCACAATGTCATTGCTGATTAAAATGTGCCACCGTAGCTGGGAGCAAGGTAGCTAGCTAGCAAATGCTAAGCTAACGTCACATTATTGTTCACAATACCAAATCATTACAGACCCAACAAACATTACTGACGGCTTCTATTCGACAACAGTATTGGAACTTGGTGCAAAATTCATGTATAACTTAGACGTCAGGTCAAAAGTTAAAAAGTTTGTGACGTAGCTTTGTCTCAAAGGCGGCAGCCGTTGAGGGTGAGAAGTGTCTATCAATTCACACTCAACTTTTGGACTGCTTTGATTATGCCAGTAGTACACTGCATTTCGCTGTAGTGTGAATGCACTTAGCGCACCTGTGCACTCAAAATACTAAGTGTCTAGTACAGAAGTATGCGATTTGAAACACACTGATTGGCTTGGTGTGTCAGGACCCTTAGGCACAGCAGTCCTTAGCTTGCTATCATGCACACAATGAAAATGCTAACATGCTAATGTTAAGCAGGTGTGTTTACCATGTTCACCATCTTAAATTTAGCATTTTAGCATGCTAACATTTGCAAGTTAGCACTTAATAAAAAGTGCTGCAGAGGCTGATGGGAAAGTCATTTGCAGGTATTTGATCTTAGACCAAAGTACAGGAAAAAATAAAATATTGATCTACAGAGCTACAGTAGATGAAAACTTCAGGAATCACTAAAGTCATCAGGATTCATGCTCTGGGCACCATGAACGTCTGTACAGAGTTTCATTGCAATCCATCTTGTAGTTATTGAGATAATTCATTCTGGAACAAAGTGGTGGACATCAATAATGTTGTACTGCCTGTACGTGACAAAATACACAAACACTGCTATTACACACAATGAATGAAACTTTGCACGGCCTTTGTAATTGTGAGTCAGCAAATTCAAAGCAGTTTTATGTTTCTATTTTGTCTACTTCCAACTGCACATGCCGTACCCGTATGTACGGCATGTGCATACGTAGTAATACTTAAACTCTTATCTTGCACCAGTGTACTCACAAACACACCCTGACACACTCACAGAGAGTCTTTGCAAAACACTGATACACAAGAAAGTGTGTTCCTAACCACCAGTCCCCTCCCTGTTTAGATGGAAAGTAACTCTAAAATGACAGATTCAGTCTGTTAACGGCTCTTGTGTAAATGTCCTTGACCCAGACACCAAAGCCCAACCTACACACATACTTGTATTTATTTTTAACATTATTAATAGTAGTAGGAGCAGGACTAGTGTTAAACTGATACAAATATAAGAATAATGTAATAAAAATAAAAATTTCCTTGATATAGAATACAAATATAAAATGAGAGAGGGTTAAAAGGAAAACTGTGAAGATGTTTGACTTAACGAATACTTCACCTACAAACTGATAATTTGTGTGCCAATCAGTCACCCCATGTTACACAGAATTTGTGAATAAAACTTTGCTTTTCCTTGCATGACTACATGGTGAACGAAGAATCCAAAAATGGGGAAAATTTCAGATGAATCGGAATGAAAGATATCTAAGTCAAAAATTACATGTTTCATTATTCCAGTCATTTGCTTTGTATTTATCAAACACAAGCAACTTTGCTAAAACCTTACTAATCAAAACACTTCTGCATAAACAGTACAGCGCAAGGACGTGTAGCACACCTCTTCAACTCAAAATGCACAGGCAGAATTCAGACACGCACTTGCCAATGCACAAATACTCATAAGTGTTTTAAATAGTAAGGTTTTAGCAAAGTTGCATGTGTTTTGGAAGTACTGAACGTACGACTGGATAAATGAAACTTCCATTATACTGCAAGAGTTGTGTGAGTTTGTAAATGCATGTTTTAATATAGTTTTGCTGTTGTTGAACGTGGCCCCCTATCACTTCAATTCATCGAGACTGGTCTTCTTTTTTTAGATTCTTTGTTCCTGATGGAGACATTTGTTCTTTACAAATTCAATACAATACGGGGTGAGTCATTGAAATACAAGTTATTCTTTTGTGGGTGAAGTGTTCCTTTAACTTTTTTTTTAATTATTTTGATCACTGTGATTCCCTAATGACAGTTTTGGTACATAAGAGAAAGCTGTAACAATCACTTGACCAATAGAACTACACTGTAAACTATCAAATTGAGTTTTCTCATATATTCAAAGGATACGATCGGTGATACTCCAATTGTTTTTTTGTTTTTTTTAAAGATATTTTTTGGGCGTTTTAGCCTTTAATTGATAGGACAGCTTAAGGGTGAAGGGGGAGAGAGAGAGGGAAGGACATGCAGCAACACACACAGCCAGGCTGGAGTCGAACCCGGGCTGCTGTGGCAACAGCCTTGTACATGGGGCGCCTGCTCTACCACTAAGGCCAAAACACACCGGCGCCGTACGACGCGCGTCAAAACAGCCGCCCCCATTATTTTCTATTTACAAACCCACACTGGCGGCAGCTCGACGCACGTCAACGTGCCACGCATGCTATTATCCTATTTTTCCAGCATCGCCGCCCTTGAAAAAGCGCTATTTTGTACTTCCCAGCTCTCTCGGACTGGAGTGTGCAATAGAAATCCGGTTGACGCCCTGCAGCGCAACGCTTTTTGTGTGTGTTGGGGGCGGCACTTGACTCGCATCAATGACACTGCCGTCATATGATGCCGTCGGTGTGTTTTGGCCTTGAGCCACTGACGCCCCATATTCCATATTTTTTTAAAAATTTTATGGTCTTCTTCTTCCCACTCCTTTTCGGAAATGTAAACCGAATTGCGACGTTGTGTTGAGAATCTTTCGTTTGCTTTTTTTCTTATGACATCTCTGTTTAAATGTTTGAAATAAATAAAAAATCTAAATCTAAATCTAAAATTTTTATGGTCATCAAATCCCATGACAACACCCCCAATAAACTGATCCTACAACCCAGTATTTTCTGCGTGTAGCCAAACTCTGATATATCTAATTGTGCGGCCATTTTC
The DNA here is from genome assembly GCF_041903045.1 of Epinephelus lanceolatus. Lineage (NCBI taxonomy): Eukaryota > Metazoa > Chordata > Actinopteri > Perciformes > Serranidae > Epinephelus > Epinephelus lanceolatus. The sequence goes on from NC_135750.1 coordinate 8,957,308, forward strand.
CAAAAATCCCATCTGAAAACATACCTTTTCTTATTATTATTATCATTATTAATAGTAGTAGCAGTAGTAGTAGTCGTAGTAGTGGCAGTAGTGGTGGTAGTAGTAGTAGGATTTAGAAAATATTAAAAATGCATCAGTAAGCCACACATGCAATCGGTGCCATGTTCCTTCATCACGATGAACATGGATATCGTAGTTTTGTGTTTCTCCCACATACATATATCCTCTAAATACTCATTAGCCCACCAAATTTAAGTACAAACTAGTCCCTAAGAGTCAAAGACAGTCAGAAAGTATTGAAAGACAAAGTGATGCATTTTGATCCTCTAAACGGATTTGTTGACAATAATGAAAGCCTCATCCTTTAAACTTAAAGATTCTCCAACTTTCACCTCATCCTTGCTCATCTGAGTGTGTGTTATGTATGCAGTGAGGCTTTTTCACTAAACAAGATATTTTAATCAGATCTACAAGCACTTCAGACATGACAGCCCCCTGCAGCCCCTGGGGAGCTCTCTCTTCCCTCCTCCACTCTTTTTATTTAACAGAGCTCTGAGCAAAAACATGGCTAATGCTTCTAACTCGATCTTCCAAATGAGCACAAACAAATGAGTAGGATGAGGAGCAAAATGAGAAAGAAAGACAAGGGGGGGTGGTTTGCAGAGGGAATGAGCAAAGAGCTGAGGGATAAATGGAGGGGGGGTGGGGGGGAGGGGGGGTGACAGCGAGGGAGGAGGCAAGTGGGGAAGAAATAGCGAAGAAGGACAGTTGAATATTCATTATCAGGCCGCTGGGGAGAAATCTACAGCCCTGTTGCTACTGTGTGTGGGATCGCTGCTGACACACACACACACACACACACACACAAAGACTCTTCTCAATCCGCACACACACTCAGATTAAGACACACAGCTAAAGGCTTGGGTCAAGGAATGAGCTGCTGCACTCAGTACCTATCACTGTTGAAGCATTTTACTGTGTACATGTTGTATGAGACCAAGCAGCACCACCTCTGATTCATTCCTATTAAGCTACATCAGCAGCGCGGCAGCAGCTTCACCAGCAGGCAGATACATCACACCTAATCAGACAGCATGAGCCTAAACTATGGTTTCCCCAGCCCAGTATCCCTAGGTATTACATCCATATTGGATGATTCTGCACCTCACGATTTAGGCCCATTGCCAGTGCTCAGTGCCAACACGGGAAGTAGTGTGCCTTTCATGTAGTGAGGTGGGGGTGGTGGATGGGCGTGGAGCACATCTGACTTCTCTGAGTTAGCATCCTGTCACAGACCTGCAATTAATCTTTGTTTTTTTGTATCCGTCACCATAATGTTTCTCTAACCTTAAAGGAGCACTCCACTGATTTAGCATTGCATGTCTGCAACATACTTCACTAACATTAATCATATTGCAATAGCTGTTAGGGGTGTGGGGTTAGTATCATTTTTATTATCATTCAAAAAAAAGAAAAATGTTGGGATACTCACGATATTTCGGCTTGTTGACATATTGATGTCATACTGTTACCCACGGAAACAGCAAGCAAGGCTCAAAGCGAAGATATTACAGACTCCGCAGTGGTTCCAAAAAGAGGAGAAGCTTCAGTAGTGTGGAATAAACTGTGGCGTCCTGAATGTTTTATGAACAGCCCCGGACTTCTCAGACTCTTTTAGTGACTTACCGCTCAGAGGGAACTCAGTCAGCGGCTCCTCTGGCAGCAGCACAGCGTCTCTCTCTGAATCTCACTCTGAGTTACTGTTATTGTTCACAAACTAAAGAAATGAGATTATTTTTGTTTAGTTTTTAATGAAGATTTGAAGGCAGACTGTAAAACTGTATCACTTATATATGAGCTAACTCTGTGGGGATGGTGGTTAAAGTGTCACATAGCGAGATGCAGACCACTGCAGACAAATGTTCGAGACCAACAAACAACAAAGTCGCTGCTGTTTTTCCAGCGGGTTTTAGGCATCAAATGTGGGTGTTTGGTAGCAACACATCACTGTTTTCCCAGCGGGATAATGACACATAAGCAGTTGGGGTTTTTTTTACCAAAATATTTCTGCTTTTACAGCGAGAACTGTGCCCCCAAAACATGCATCATATCCTTGTTTTGCAGAAATGTTAAATGCCAACTTTTTGCTGACAATTGGGTTGGATCTGGTTCTCTCTATTTTCCCATAACCAGTGTCACATTACATTGTTCATGCCAGGAACCATCTTGGAAATTCTTTGGAAATAATTAGAAAATAACAGACATGTAAAATAAAGCTGCCTTTTTGCACCCTACAGGTTTTGTCCATGACGCTCTGCAGAGACTGTGTGAAGTCATGAGATGCAAATACATTTTTTTTGCATTTATGATTTAATTTTGATCATTTTAATCAGTTTTCCAGCATTTCATAACACAATAGATGAGTTAAGTAACATTTAGAAGTCCAAGACAGACTGACAGTATCAGCTACTGAGCTTTTGTTTGTTAGTTATTACAGCTGAGACTGGACACTTTGTGTTGCTCAGAAGTCTCTTAAAGGCAGAGCAGTGTGCCACTGTGTGAGCAGAAGTGAATGTGTGTAACCTCTAAACAAAAGAACAAGGTGACATTTGACAAAAACAACCCCCGTGGGTGTCTTTGTGTCATCCTTAAAGGGTCCTCTCGGATGAGTAGGAGATGAGACATCGAGACGTCACCCTCCATTCCTCTTCCCATCTCTTCAGGCCTCACTTCCACATGCACGCACTCTATCTGTATTATTCAAACTGCTCATGAATACAGGCGTACATGCATAGCGACACACACATTGCTCTCTACGCGGTCCAGCGACGGCCCAAAGTCACCCTGCCGCAGTTTGGCCACAGGACAGTGAGTGAGTCAGCTTGCTCAGCCGGCCGCACAGCCTCGTCTGCTTTTCTATCAGGCTGCCTGTTTATCTGCAGACCTCCAGTATTTGATTGTGGCTCTATCTCGTCTATCTGACCTGTCTGCTGGTCTGTATTTTTGTTTGTCTCCATCTCTCTTTCCCTTTACCTTCCTCCTGGTAAAGACATCAATATGCTTCAAATGAAGTATCATCGAACAGCGCCTGAAACATCCTACCTCACAATTTTATGACGTTGGTATTGACTATGTCTGCTAATTTTTGCTACTTCCCAAAATTAACAATATGACAAGCATGCCGACTACATGCAGTGAATGACCAGGTGTTCAGAGGTTTTTGTGTGTTGCCATTGGAAACAGGTAGCCCATTAACATTTTTGCCCTCAGATGTCAGACAACACTTCGTAAATTATAGTTCATTTGAAGCACACTGAACCTCCTTGTCTAATTAAAGGAACTTTGGTATTTTTCAACCTGAACCCTGTTTTCCCATGTTTTTGTGCCTCTGTGACTAACTGGAAATTGGTCCAGTACTGAGTGAGACCCCTGCAGCTGGCAGCAGCGAAAAAAGCTGTATGTAATCATTTGAGGTATGTTTGCACCGTCAATTTACGTCCACTAAAAGTGCTTGTTTTTGCCACTGACAGGCTCAGATTGTTATAATGAGGATCTGACAACGTTAATTAAAGGATCCCTACAGAGTGAGATCCTTTTAGTTTAACCAGAAACAGCCTCAAAATCACTAATGCCTACCACACCAGACTGCATTTAAAAAAACAGTAATTTTATAATCCTAAAACACACTTCATTCAAAGTCAACAGAAACAAAATAGAACTCACAAAAGCCAACTTGGCTTGTCTTTCCACTGTTACAGTAATCACCAACTCTGTTTGGGTAAAAACCCTTAATTCACCCAGTTAGATTTAAAAATATGATGGTTCTATGCACGCTAAATGACTGTTTATTTAAATGGAGTTTTGTGTGTTTTGCGATGGCATTTTCTAGGCTGTTTCTGGTTTAACAAAAGGATTTTACTCTTTAACAAAAAGGTCTTTCTCTATAGGGATCTTTTCCATAAGATGTCTGACACTTTGAATAACAATCTGAGCCAGTCAGTGACAAAAATAAGCACTTTTAGTGGATATTAATTGACAGCGCTTAATTGCCCCCAGGGATTACATTGCAACCTGTTTCGCCCCTGCAGGCTGCAGCCCTCTTGTTCAATACTGGACCAATTTCAAAAATTGTTGTTCCCATTAGTCACTTCAACACAAACATTTGGGGAAATAGGCTCCAGGTTGAAAAACACCAAAATTACCCTTTAATGTTGAGAGATGAGACATTCAGAAGAACAGGGTGTTCCTCTGCAGGCGTGACCCCACCTTCTTAAAGAGGGCTTTTAATTTGCAGACTTTGCAATGCTTAATCTTCATTATCCTTTCTTTCCTGCCATTGTCTTCTCCATTATGCCCCTCCAGGCCCAGCCAGGGACTCCACACCCCTCCATGGAGCTCAGGGTCAGCCATAGGATCATCTGGTGGATTTCTGGGCATCACAGCTGTCTGGTTGTACTCTGCCAGCCTGGTCAGCAGATGCTTCACTATCCCTGGACGAGCTTCCGCCAGGTCCGATCTCTCATAGGGATCAGAGGAAACATTAAACAGCCAAACTGATTTCCCAACTTGATTGCGCCGCTTCTCAAGTTTCTGCCACCGCTCTGGACCACCGGGTAGAGCCTGTGGTGGTATCCAGTCCCCGTCACCCACATTTCCTGTCAATAGCTTCCAGTCCCCAGCCCTTATTGCTGCCCTTACGGCTGTGTCCCAGATCCCAAAGCCATTGAGTACCAGCGCCTTGTCATATGGCTCCCCAGGCTTCCTGGAGACTGGGTCAATGTTGAAAAGGATTTCAGTGCGAGGACAGGGTAGGCCCTCGCTGATGGTCCCCCACACATCGTGACCGTCTAGGCCCCGGTGGGACTGCAGGGCCCCGGCCAGCCCCAGTAATGTGGGATACCAGTCAGAAACATGGATCAGTGCTCTGCTGACTACACCCTTCTTCTTCAGGAGGGGACTATGGACAAAGCCCACAGCCCGGATGCCCCCTTCCCAGTAGGTCCCTTTGCCACCTCTTAGTGGCCAGTTGCTTCCTCCAGAGAGTGGCTGCCCACCGTTATCAGACGAATAGATCAGCACTGAATTTTGATAAAGCCCACTAGTCTTTAGTTGCTCAACCACTTGTCCAACCCCATCGTCCAGGCAGCTCAGCATGGCTGCGTAGTGGCGCCTGAGACGATTGCCCTGAGAATCATAGGGGTGCAGAAAATGGTCCGGTACCTGCAAGGGTGTATGGGCGGCCTGAAGGGACAAATAGAGGAAGAGTGGTTTTTGGAGGTTGTGGCTCCGAAGGATCTGCTTCACTCTGGTTGGACAAAGGGAACATTGGACAGCTTATACAGTCGTCTCTCTCTGTGTATGAATCTGTTTAAAGATTCAGTGTGTAATTCTGGAGAAAGACATTTGATTGTCTCATTCCCAGGTCGTCAAACGCTCACAATTTGGGTTAGCGGTTCGGTCCGACCACCAACCCAAGGTCGTCGATTGACGACCTAGGCATGTGATTCATCAATCTACTATCTTTCTCTAGAATTGCAAACTGAACCTTCAGTGAACACCTTAATGCTCACCTCTCTATGTAGAGCAGAGTGGAGTAGTTGCCGCTCATCTCCCACGCAGGCCTGTCTCCATCATGCAGGTCAAATCCACAAGCCTCAGCCCCGTCACAGCTCTGATAGGAGAAGTGGTCTCCACTGCCAGTCAGTGTACCCAGGAAACTCTGAAAGCCGCGTCCTGTGGGCAGACAACTCGGCCTGCAGAAGCCCAGGTGCCACTTCCCGACCATGTGTGTGGCGTAACCAGCTTCAACCAGACGCTCTGGTAGGGTGGGGATGTCCGGGGGCAAGCAGAGGGGTTGACGTGATCGGATGATCGAATGCTGGAGTCCAGTGTGAATTTGGTAGCTAGAAAGAAGGAGTCTCGATAAGCTGTAGTGTATATTATGAAACAATAATGAGAAATTTCACAGATGGTTTAAGAAATATTGCACCCTTGGATACTCTCACACTGTTACACAACATAAAGCTGAGATGTTCAGTGATTTAATCATTTTGTAATAAGCTGTTATTTTACTTTTTGTTGTATCCACTTTGAACCTGCCAAATTCCTGCCAGAAAACTCTTTAATCTGCACTGAACATATGTCAGTGTGAGGTCATCCAAAGAGATAATAGAAATCCAGGATCAAACAACAGAACAGACCCAGAAATACGAGGTGCTTTGCCAATAGCTGTTTTATTAAGGATAGTAAAGATTAGATTAATTGTAGCTTATAAATTTTGATATTGCTGTGATGTGAGGCAGCGGTCTGTGGTGTCCCTCTCTAGCTATGAAACAGATCATTTCTGCTTTTGTGGCCAATATGATCAAACCAATGTCTGGAAACACTATTGTACTCCAGTAAAACGGGAATTAGCTCTTTGTTTCTTTTATATCAATCCATAACTCAGAATACAGGTTTATTTTGTTCTAGCGATTAGATAAGATAAATAATTTAGTGCTTCATCTTGGCTCTATTGGTGGTACTTTTATTTTATGGCCTTTCTCGTACTGAAAGCCGCCCCATCACTGAATTCACCATTAGAGATGCTCCCAAAGACAAAACGCCTATAAAGCCTATGCATAATTATATAATAAGAGAGCAGATGCAGTAATGGGATAATTTCTGCGTAATGATGCAATGATGAGGAAATCACTCACCGCCCTGTCATGAGTTGACTGCGAGAGGGTGAGCAGATAGGCTGGACGTAGTAATTCTCAAGTTTGACCCCCTCTGCTGCCAGCTGGTCCAGCACCGGAGTGTGGATGTCGGAGCCATGGTAGCCAATGTCTCCGTAACCCTGGTCATCCACCATGATAAAGATAAGGTGTGGAGGCCTGGGCCTTTTCACCTCCTCCGTGCCGACACTGTCATCCACAGACTCGTGTTCACCCAGGCAGCCGAGGCCACTGAGCAAGGTCACCCCAATCACCAGGAAAAACACAGAGCAGATTCCTCCCCTCATCTCCAGCTATCTGCTAACGTCTGATTTTGTCTGTATTTTCTTTTCTGCTTAGTCTGCAGTCAATAAATCTCAAGCCGGATCGCTTCTGCAGAAAAATGAGCAGATCTGTGTGTCCGAGGAGCCGGTCCAAAGGTCTTATCTGCCCATTAAGTATGAGTTGTCGTCTTTTTCTGTGGCTTATTCTTGGTTTTGTGAGATAGGGTTGAGATGGTGCCAGCTGCCGTAGTGGGTGGAGAAAAACTGCTGTCTCTATGATGGGCAAGAAGTTGGTAGAGGTTTGTGTATGTGTGTGTGTGTGTGAGAAAGAGAGACTTCCTTCTTTACAGTAACTTGCTACATTCCTCTATTTTCAGGGGCGTCAGATGATGGCTGGGAAGACTTGGGCAACTAAAATACACACAAGCCTTCACACACATACACACACACCAGACAGGTACTGTATATACACTATACAGGCTGTATAGCCAGACATTATTTACTTGGATAAGAACCTGACTGATTCTCCTGTAACTCACAGCATGACACCTAAGGATGAGAAAAAGTACTTGTAGAAAGTTGTGATCAGCTCAAAGTAGTCAACCTTTGTTGTTTAAGGTACAAAACACAAACTCTGATGAGCAAAATTACAAATAATGGATCACAGTCGCTTATGGCACCTCGAATTGCACATCATTTACAACTGCTATCTACCCAATCATGGTCTGATTCAAAAATGATATTGTGCTAATATCATTACAGGGAAAACACGCCATTTGTGCAGGTTTAGTGGCTGCAAAAAATAATAAATAGGCCTACTGATAAAACAGTGGTCTTAAAGGAAAAGTTCAACATTTAATTCAATATGTTCATTCACTTTCTCGCCGAGAGTGAGACAATGAGGTTGATACTAATCTCATAAAATATAAAGCTACAGTCAGCAGCCAGTTAGCTTAGCTTAGCATAAAGACTGGAAACAGAGGCGAACAGCTGTCCTGCTTAAAAACACCTCTAAAGTTCACTAACCAACATTTTTATCCCATTTTTTAAATCTGTACAAACCCCTCATAAACCACAACTCATTTTTACATTTCAGTTTTTATATGAAGATTGTTGAAATACGTTTTTGAGGCCTTCACATACCAGCAGCAAAACTGGGAGTGAAACAAAAGTTGATCCGACATCGGACAGGTCAAACACAGATAGATCTAATAAAATTATTAATGTCTGCATTGCATTGCATAATTAGGGCATCAGTTTCATTGTTGATGTAAGGTGCTTTTTTCTCAATTACAAATCAAAATGTCTGCTGTGAAACAAAGTCCACAAATCAGATTCATTTGGAAATGATAAAGAAACAAGCATGTTTCAATTTGAGCATGTCGGAGTGGCAGGATTCATTCAGAAAGCAAAATGTACAAAATGTAAGTAGAGAGAACTGTCTTGCTCTCCATTTTCCCGTCAGTATAGCAGAAGAGCTTTGTGTCTTTTGTGTGTAAAAGTTCAGCGTGACCCCTTTCGCTGTGTTCAAAGTGGGGAATTACAGGAAACGTTTGGGAGCCACTGCTCTGGGTGATCCACAGACCTCGCTGCACATGTTTTTGTAGGGACTACTTCTTCTTCTTTGATATAAAATAATATTCCATTGTCTTCTATTGTATTTTGCAAATGAAATCTCTAAAACATGGACTAATAAAAAGCTGGAAACCACAAGAGGTACTGTGAAATTTTGTTTTTCTGTACTTTGAAACTGTCCATTTAAAGCTGATCCTTCATACAGCAATATGTATTACTACCATTACAGCTTCTACTACAATAACTGTCACTAATACTGTCATAACTCCTATTTCTTCTCTGACTGCCACTCCTATTAAAGTGCTTTTACGACTGCTACCGCTAATATATCAACTGTGATTTCCCGTACTCCATATTCCCAACTATACTGTAAATCCCTAATGAAAATCAAATAACCCCTGTCATCTGTCTTTCGTTGCTTGATACCGCTCAATTAATAGAGTCACCTGATGACAATTACTGCCCGTGCCGGGGCAGTAAAACCAATCAGACTACGGAGGAACATCCGGTATTGTGATGAGAATGTTTATCGACCAAAGGGCTCTGCCATCTCCTTCCCATAATGCTGAGAGGAAATCAATGCCTCAGATACGAGTCCATTTCCTACGCTGTAGAAGCAAACTCGTGTTGCCTCACCCTGTGGGAAATTTCACAGGCTTTTTGCCCACAGTGAGAGTGAGGCACATGCTGAAGAGAGTACGATCTATATGGCAGGGGAGGGAAAGATGACGAGGAGGTAAGAATAAGGCTAACAAAGTGGGTGGGGGTGATACATTGAGGTGGATTAGATGAAAGAAATGGTGGGAAATGAGAAGATATGAAAATGAATATATAACATAAAAAAAGAGAAATTAAGCAGTAAGTAAAAATGACAAGAAGGGCGCTGGAAATGAGAGAAAAAAGAGGGATAACAGTGAGGCAGAGAGCAATAATGTGCACCCACAAAAAAAGAAAGATTCCCTGTCTAAGATGAGAGAGTACAGCATAAACAAAGTGGCATAAAAGGAGCAGTCACTTTGTCTTGCTGTGTATGTACGTCTGGGTCTCTGGGTGTAGCCATCAGTTTGCCTCAGGGAAATGTAGGGTGACATGAACTCCGTTTTACCGCTAAGAGGGGGGAGGAGAGGGAGGGTAGGGGAGGGGGGGCTGTAAAAATGGAAAGTGACAAATGTCTTCTTGAGGAGGAGAGAGAGCGAGGGATTGTGTTCTTTCCTCAACTGTCTGTAAATTTCAGAGGGGTCATTTTATGTACTGTGTTGTCTACAGAGGTGCAATATCGAAAGCGTACAATGATAAAAGCTTCATTTTAGAAGAAAAAGTAGGACTTTTTCAGGGCATGCTGTACGCTGTATTACCAACAAACACACTTTCTGCAGTGCAACAAAGGGGTAATAGGTCAGGTAATAGGCCAAGTGTCAGTGTAGGCCAAAGGATGCAACCTATAGCCCAGTGTGTATTTGTACAGTGTGTTTGTGTGTGAACATGTGTGTTGGTGTGTTTTGGAAAAGGCAGTGGTGCAGAGTAGAAGAGAGTAGCAGTGGGTGTGATTTATTCATGACGACGAATAAGTGACTCACTCGATCTGGAGCCACTCTGTTGAGCTGGAGCTAAAGTGGGGGAGTGTGTGTGTGTGTGTGTGTGTGTGTGTGTGTGTGTGTGTGTGTGTGTGTGGGTGTGTGTGTGTGTGTGTGAAACTGCATCTGAAAATGACTTTCATTTTCAAGCCTATCATCCAACATGAAAAATAAAGAGCCCTATTTTTATATTAAAAAGTCCCTGTCTGAGATTTGTTTTGGCATTTAAAATAGTTCACCCTATGCACAGATGTTTTCATGGTACAGTAGACTGGTGTCAGCACTGGTTAATGGAAAATGATGTCATTGATACTTATGGATTCCTGCCTTACTCAAAAGACAGGACTGGCTTTTTATAACCTTTGTAAATTATGCAATTAAAGCTGCAACTCTGTATGTTGACAGCACTAAAACACAATTACAGGTAATATTTTTATAAAAAGTTAAAGTCCAGTTTTGCTTGCACATGGCCGTTTAACATGGTGAAAGGGGTAAAGTGACAGTGCCACGGCACTTTGGACGAATATTTAAGTGCCATAATAGTCTAACATGCAGTAGCCTAAAATAATAATAGATATCATGGAAGTGGTACTGCTGTACTAGCATGTAAGGTAAGGTAAGGTAAAGTAAGGTAAGGTAAGGTAAGGTAAGGTAAAACTTTAATGTTCTTAAGGGACAATATGAAATACAGACAGTAGTCTGCAGTACAACTTAACAGACAGTACAATACACAACACAGAATCCAGTATCACACACTGTCAGGGGTAAATCATGTACTTTACTATGCTGAGTCATACAAACATGTCCAGCAAATAAGAACTAGAATTTCTGGCTCGCTATTGTATGCCTTAACAAATCAGTCAAGTTGCAGGTACAGTTCATATCCATGTGTGTGAAGCTGACCTTTGAGCTTTTGGATAAAAAATGTCACTGCTTCAACATTTTATCCTTTCAGACATTAGTGTGAAATATTGTCATAATTAGCGTATGGTCGAAAACATGTATGTGAGGTCACAGTGACCTTGACCTTTGACCACCAAATTCTCATAGGTTGAATCTTGTGTCCAAGTGGACGTTTGTACTAAATTTAAGGAAATCCCTCGAATCCCTCTTGAGATATTGCATTCACAAGAGTGAGACAGACGCAAGGTCACAGTGCCTGTTGACCACCAAATCCTTAAGGTGTTCTTGAGATATCATGTCCAAGAGAATGACACAGATGCAAGGTCACAGTGCCCATTGACCACCAAATTCCAGTCAGTTTTTGTGGAGTCCAATTGGATGTTTGTGCCAAATCAGAAGAAATTTCCTAAAAGTGTTCTTAAGATATCATGTCCAAGAGAATGAGACTGATGCAAGGTCAGATTGATCTTGACCTTTGAACAGCAAAATGTAATCAGTTCGTTCTTGGTTCCAGGTGAACGTTTGTGCCAAATATAAAAAACATTCCCTCAAGACACAAGACAAGACAGACAACCTGAAAGCATAATGCCTCTGGCCATTGCGATTGCCAGCGCAGAGGCATAAAAAAGTGATGCTTGTTGTGACGTTACTGGAAGCCTCAGTAGAATCTGTATGTTGAATTTAAACATTATTTTTGCTACAAACATTTTACGTCGGGAAGATTGCAGGAAATTGTGAAAAAATGCACCTCAATGTGTAAAGAAAATAACAATTTGATGTTCTACCAAAGGCGGACATAAAACTCTTAGTCTTCAGGATAAAGCATCACCAAGGTCTGAAGGCTTTTCTCCTCAAATTTGAGGTGAATCGGGTCAACTTGCAAGGAGTAATCAAAATACAAAACATGTCATTTCCTGTTGCCAATAGGTGGCGCTGTAGCTGTTACCAAGTATTTACATATAAATGTCTTCAGGCTGGGACTCTTTGTTAAACATGTACAGTTTGCTGCAGATTTGACCATGTACAGCCAAGTTGCACACCACTTCCTGTTTCATGGCAGCGCATGGAAAGTTAACACCTCACCAAAGCCACACGGTTCAACAAAATGAAAGACAAGAACTGACTCTGAGAGCGATGTGGTGCTCTGAGGTCGACGGCAGATATTAAAGACTGGAGTCTTGCAGCTCAGGTTTGACACCTTTATGAACTTATCTCTGGCCGGTCCAGAGAGCATCAACGTCAGGTTTGACTTGTTGACACTGCTCTTTCATAACAGCTGAAATTATGCCCACGATTATATAAATATCTGCCACAGAGTACCTTTTAGCTAGTGACTAGCTGTGTGCACATATAGCAACAAATGGAACAATAATTTGTTAAATGCAACAAATTAAGAATACAGCTTCATACATATTTATACTTAATTTAAGATAATTTGACTTGACAGTTTCCATTACGGTGTGATACCCTGAAACTATATACCGCAGGCACACATACACCACACACACACACAGATGGTGTAATCTAAGGCGAGGTGGTCCAAAGTAACGTCTGTCTCTCTGTACAGGCAGACGCGGGCTCTGAGACATCACACAACCATCGTCACTCCCACCGGCCCTGAAGGTGACACTGACAGAGACCCTGGCTCTGCTGCTCCTGAAATACTCGAGGATCATCTTCCAGCCCGCAGAAACTCAATCCACTTCCTATTCTCTTCACCTCACTCAGTGATGGATTGACAAGATGAAGCTGAGGGGGTGGGGGACCACTCGCTCTCATCACATCAAACAAACCTCCCACACAGAGGATGCTGGTGGCCTTATGTCAAATTCACAAACTTTGGCTAAACTTTTTCTTCCTCCTCCTCCTCCTCTTTACAGTACCTCCTTGGCCGAGTTGTTCCACCCTATCAGACATTTCCCCCGAGGAGAGTGAGTGCTGGCTTTGACTCATCAAAAATGAAAGGGATTACACAAGCTCAGTGTGTGTACAGTATGTGTGTGCACTGTGGTGGTACAGTCAGTGGAGAGTGCCACCGTGAGGATACAAGGAATAATGCATGCAGAGTGATGGCAGAGACGATGGAGGGGGAATAATAAAGGGCCCTACTTTCTCAAAAACATGTCAGGGAGGCCTCTGATTCTACCGTCACCCAGAGAAGGCTCAATTGTAAAGGACAATATGCCAAATTAGCTTACTTAAAAAGGCTTACTAAAAATGATCTTTTTAGTATGATACCCAGCTGGGTAAAGGACAAAAAGGACAAAGCACATGAGGGAGAAAGAGTGCGAGTCTATGCTAATTATTCCAAGCTCCCTGAAATGTAAAGCTATAATATGCAGGAACTGTCAGCTACTATTTGTCAACAGTATCGCTGGTGATAGTCAAAGTAAAGGCCAACCGTAGATTCATTCTTGTTTTGGAACAAGCTTTGTCCGCTTGGCGTTTCGCCTGGCTATTTTTGTGGGGGGGGTTTTGCTGCTCTGCTCCTCTTGGATGTGTGCTGCTTACAGTCTGGCACCTGGTCACTACAATTTTTAATAAGTACCTGTGAAGTGTGTCCAGGGAACGTCCTGAACACAGCAACATAAGAAGAAAATAAGAGAATACAGGAAGAGGGCAGGGTCTCTAGAGATTAATACACCGCCACACACTTCCAGTGGGTCATATGTGATGAGTGAGAGGGATTAGTTTTGCACTTTTATACTATCCTTTTTTTCTTTTTTTTTTAAGGAAAAGCCAACACAGTATAAATTAATGAGGCAGCATTTCAACCATCAAGCAAACAAGTCAGGCAAACAATCGTTTGAAGAATGAGCAGACTGTAAAACCCATAAACACACTACATTGTTTGTGTCATGTGATCTGCAGGTGGAGCTGGGATTTTTGTCTGTACAGTATATTCAGATCTTTTTTATTGTCCTTGTACAAACATACTACAACATTCAGGTGCACTCAAGAACTGGGCTCATATATAAAAATAAGTAATAAATAGTAAAATAAATAAATAAATAAATGCCTCCATTCCACTCACACACCCACTCTACACAATTGTAGATACACGTCATACACTCATTGCCAATGTATGCAGTTAAAATGGGATTTTAAAAAAGTGCTCATACATATTATTGCACATAAAATAAGCTATTGCACTTAAGAAAAATAACTGTAATATGTTTTAGTGGGTATATTCATGTGCAGCTAGCTTCTCTCTAAATTTGTGCCTGGAGAAAATGTTAAAAATGATGAAGATATTATTTGCTAGCGGATGGGTCTATGCATATTGAGAGACTTTGGTAGGCAGCTCCACATATTGTACAAATATTCACATGAATCCTACCTACTTGACTTTTCCTCGAGCACCACCAGCCAGCTGACATTTTTGGCTTTAGCAACATGTCTTTAGAACCACTGGATTGACATGAAATCTAGTACAGATATTCATGTTCCCCGCAGGATGAATTATAATAACTGGTGGTTCCTTCACATGTCATCTACTGTAGCACCACTATCAATCTCAGTTTGTCTAGTACTGGTGTTTATGGCTACATACCTGCAACACTAATTTCCATCAGCAAAAACGGCACTTTGAAATAAATACTGGCATGCTAATGTGCTAAACGAAGATGTTAACATGCTGATCTTTAGCTCAAAGCACCACTGCATTTAAAGAAGTACAGAGTTTAACCTGTTTAACCTTTATTTACCATGTGTCACTGACAGTGTTTCCAAGGAATAAACTGGTCACACTAGTGACACACACTGCCCAGTACACTCAGAGTCTGATCTGATGGCCAATGGGCCGTTCCAGCAGGGCAGGAAACAGGATGCCCAAAATAACACAATGTATTCCAGAAAGCACTCTGAGAAAACGCATGCTCCTAAGTTTGTATTTATTTACTGAACTTCAAATACCAAAAAAGGGCATTTGTTACCATGAGTATTGGCGTAATGGCTCTACTGTGAAACTAAATATGAGTTTAGTGGATTGGATAAGAAGTGTAAAGGTCACTGAGACATTAATATATAAATACTGATGCAATGGTAAGTTTCTGGATTACACAACCTGTAATCCAGCTGTCCAATAAAACAGAAAAAGAAACAAAACACAATTATAGCTTACTGTATAACATATTTTTTTACACCACTGTTTGTGTGAGTTTGGGAGAATGTGTGGCTGTGTGACTCACTGGTGACAGCACACGGAGGTTACGAGAGGCCACCTGGCGCAATGCCGCCTCTGTGTCATGAAGCAGATGACACAGGACTCATCTCTCCCAGGACAGTGGGAGTCCTGGGAGAGATGCAGCACAGTCTGTCACAAACTGGGGTCAAGAGTTCAGTGAATGAGGGGGGAAATGGGTGGAGGCACAAAACAAGTTAGTCAGTGTGAAGGAATATTTGAGTGGCTGCAATTGGAGCAGCAAGTTTCTGCAAACAAAAGTGTCACACAGTAGAGAAAAGGACATCCTGGTGATGGCATGATAGTGTGAGGAAGAATTAAAACTAGAGGAATCGATTGCCGCACAAATTTTTTTTAACTTCGACTCAAATTATTTAAACATTTTTGGCAAGTGGAAGAGTGAGCAATGCGGAGAACTGAGCAAAGCTATGACAAGAGGTCTGAAATAAGCTCCACATGTACACATTTACTTTTACACACAGTGTGGCATCTTAAAAATTGAAATAGGTATACAGTTATATCCGAAAGCATTGCGAGGAAGTTACCTGGATGTTACCAATCAACTGCATCATGAGGCAATATTCATACACAAGCCTGGAATCTGAACAAATGTCGCCTTAAATAGTATAATTAATTCCCAGGAGAAGTCTTAAGGGTTTTAGAAAAAGCTAGAGTTTAAAATAGTGTTGAAAATGTCAGAATTATACCTCATTCAGGAGGGAAACCGACCTTTGTAACTTGACATTTTAGAAAAGCCAAGACTCTCTGGGGTCATATAAAATGTGTTCCCCAAAAGGGTACAGTATGATGTCGAGTACAATATGTTCTCTAAGACTTCACTTCCTCTACAAATACATTTTTAATATGCACAGATTTTATTGCATGCGGCTGCCTGCTCTAAAATCAAACTAGGAGGTTTAAAGTGTTTTAAATTTTTAATTTTAGCATTTACTCTTATAAAACACACAGCATCCTGTTTGATTACTGCCTCTCTGATGAGCACAGAGTCTAAATACTCCTACATTAGCTAAACTAGTGTCAAATAAATTACACAAACGTTTGGAATAGTCACCATGCTTACTTTCTGCATCTACGTTCATTAAACATATGCATAGTTCAATTTGTGCACTTTTCCAAAGGCTCTGCTTACATCATGTTTATTAGTATGGTAGTCTCATTTTCACCTCACCGAGCCGAGGGGCAGGGCTGGCAGAGGCTGGTTGGCAGTGTCTGCCATGCTGGCGCAGATGCCTCAGTTAAAGGGCACTGGGCCTGTGCCTGCTGCTACTCAACAAATCTGTCTGTCAAAGTCGTCTTGGGAAGGCAAGTTGGCCAACAGAGAAGTTATTAAATAGAAAAATGAGAGAGGGGGAGAGAACAGAGAGAGCATCTGAAGCTCTTCACAGCAAAAATAGTTGAAAAGGAGGAGAAAATAAAACAAATCATGAAACAGTGAAAGAGAAAACCTTGAAAGGAAAGATAGGCCGACACAACTAATTAACAGGGGGAACATGAGAGGGATGAAGCTGCCGCCTCACTTAACAGTTCTCCCATGTCCAGAGGAAAAAACACTCAGCAGCCATTTCCTGAGTTAAAGCCACAATCGGGAGTCTTTGCTGCACCCTTATGCACCGCTTTAATTCATTTTGATGCCAATAGAAAGCATATGGAGTGAAAAAACATATGGAGCCACAGGGGAAAGTTAAACATTCAGCCATGCTGCTGCATATGGATTTTGACCTTTATACTTTTCCTGAAAGACAGCCAACTTCTGTTCAGGGCAGAGTGACTTAGTAGACCTCTTCCTTACTTGTTGCTACTGAAGTCGCAGCTCTCTGCAATGCAGTGTCTTTGTTTAGTTTGACAAGGAAACAGTCACTTAAAGCAAACAGCACATTGTATACGTTTGGCTGCATAAGTCTGTCATCAAATATCACAGAGTTTGCTTTCTATGCGCAGATTTCTCACTCCTCTGCTGGCAGTGTTTGTGTAAAGTTATCTGACCGCTCACTAATACCCCTTCACCACCAAAATTAGCGTGTGTAAAAGTGTGAAACCTTTTGCACGCACTTTAAGCCTCTTTTCCACTGCATAAAAAAACCTGCTAACACCCGTTAACATCTGGCTTTTTAATGTAATGGAAAAGGTTACATTCAGCATTCACACCCAAGTCGCATGACTCAGCAATAGTATTTATCGGCTCCAGCTTCGATCGGCATTGATGGAGACACAGCACCTGGGTGAATGTGCTAATTTTAGCCCCTCAACCTGCGAGATGCAATGATGCACCCCACCCGTCAGTCTCCACCCAAGCAGCACTTGAACATTGATACAAAGTAGTCAGCAGCAAGTTTGAAAGAGAGACGGAATAAGTAAGAGATACCACCATGAAGTTTTCACAGGCCTCCATGCTGCGTTCTACTATTTACTAACTTATTTCCTAGCCTGTCAAAAGTGACACACCAAAAAACCCCGCACATACAGTACAACAAAGTTCATCTGCTGCAGAGCCGTGTACACAGTTCTGGTCTACTGGCAATGGGAAAGAGTCTCTAGCCTTTTTTAAAGCGAGTTCACCCATGTTTAAAAAACCTGCATACATGTGTTACTTTTTATGGATGCCACAACGTCTTTCAAGGCTCTAGCACCTATACTGGGACAGCATTAGACTTTTGGTTTTCAGACTCAGAGGGATGTGAGGATTTGAAAACAATGGAAATGTCTCCCTAAAATACAAGAATCCAGAAAGTTTTTAACTGTTCACAATTTGCAACCAAATATTCACCTATCTCAGTGTAGCTATAACACTGGTGTTTCTTCGTGTACTATGATCTGTGCATGGCATGATATTCAGGTGAATTAGACAATGGGCCCCTGGACACAGACAGGCAGAGGGCCCCACTGCCTCTCCTACACAGGCAGAAGACTCACAGACTTTGTGGTGGTTTTGCCCATTTGTTTGTTTTTTCTCTTTGTGTCACTTTGCAGTTGTTTAGCATGTCTCTGTGATAAATTTCTGTCTTTTCAGTCATTTTGTGTCTTGTTTTGTGTTCCTTGTAGATGTTATTTGTCCTTTTGGGTAATTTTGTGTCCTTTCTTGTTGTTTTGTGCCTGCAGTTTGTTTGCATCTCTTTGTGGTAATGTGTCTTCTTCTTCTTGTTTTGTGTCTCTAAAGGGATTTTGTGTCTCTTTGTGGTTGTTTAGCATATTTTTGTGGTAATTTTGTCTCTTTCAGCCATTTTGCGTCCTGATACTTGTTCTTTGTGGTCGTTATGTGTCTTTTTTAGGTAACTTCATGTCTCTTTGAGGCTGTTTTGTGTCTTTAAAGGGATTTTGTGTCTATTTGCAGTTGTTTAGCATCTCTTTGTGATAATTTTGTATCTTTTTGGTAATTTTGTGTCTTTTTTGGTTGCTTTTTTTCTCTCTTTATGGCTGTTTTGTATCTCTGAGGGATTTTGTGTGTCTTTGTGGTAATTTTGTGTCTCTTTTAGTCATTTTCCATCCTGTTACTTGCTTTTTGTAGTCACTAGGTGTCTTTTTTAGGTAATTTTGTGTCTCTTTGCAGTTGTTTTGTGTCTTTTTGCAGTTGTTAAGCATGTTTTTGTGGTAATTCTGTGTCTTTTTTGGTTGTTTCATGTCTCTTTGTGGTTGTTTTGTGTCTCTGAGGGATTTTGTGTCTCTTTGCAGTTGTTCAGCATGTCTTTGTGGTATATTTATACCTCTTTTAGTCATATTGTGTCTTGCTGTTTTGTGTTCTTTGTAGTCGTTACGTCAATCAATCAATCAATTGTATTTATAAAGCCTAATATCACACATCACAATTTGCCTCACAGGGCTTTACAGCATATGACATTTGGACCCTCGCAGCGGACAAGGAAAAACTCCCCCAAAAAACCCTTTAACTGGGAAAAAAATGGTAGAAACCTCAGGAAGAGCAACTGAGGAGGGATCCCTCTTCCAGGACGGACAGACATGCAATAGATGACGTACAGAACAGATCAACATAATAAGTTAACAGTAATCCGTATGACACAATGAGACAGAGAGAGAGACATGTTATGTGTCTTCTTTACGTAATTGTATGTCTTTGTGACCTCTCGTGCCTTTTTGAGGCTTGCTGGTTGCTACATGTTACTTTGTGTGAAATTTTGCAGACGAAGGCCAGGGGGGCCCTGACACTTTGAATCCCTTGGCCTGTGCCTGGTAGGTTCGTTCAATAATCCATCTATAGTTAAGGTTCACCCTGAAAACTGCTTGTTGAGTGCTATGTAAACTTGGTGTGAAGTTAAACACGCAACACAAAACACAAAAGGGTAGTTAAAGATGTGTCAAATCTAACTTAAGCTATTCTCAACAACAGAAGAGACAGAAAAAATACCACTACAATAGTGGAATTATTGAGAAATAAATAGAGCAGAAAACGCTCCAGGAGGCAAACTACTAGCCTGCCTTTAACCACTGGGGGGAGTGGTTGGCACAACTGAGCTACATGTTTGTTCAGATATCTGTCTAATACTTCACTTCGTAAAAACAGATCTGATATAAACTGGATCAGTTGTATCTGCGTGATTGAGCACCTGCTTTTACTGTGGTGCTCTAATAGATCTGATACGGTCTCCAGGAAGGGAGGCTGACATTTTCTCTGAGTGTCTGACCCAGGACTGATCTTGGTTACTATCCTGAGGTCTGGAGACAGCTGCAGAGCAATGCTGCCAAGGGGAGCAGCTATCATTGGTAACCTCCAGCAGCATTGATAATGGCAGCGTTGCCTTTCTAGCAGGGGGACGATCCAGCTTCTATCAACAGGTTTAAAGGCTGTCAATGCCCCAAAGGAAAATACAACATAGTTAAAGCAAGTTCACGTCTACTGAGACTCTGTGTGTGGTAGAGATGGAGGTGTTTGTGTTTGTTTGGGAGATTGTTTTTCAATCTATTTTTAAACTTAATTTAAGTTAAGATTAGAGTGAGTTCAGACATGTACGTATAAAAAGAAAGATAATGACCAGGAGGGAATAAGAGAACAGAGAGATGGTGACAATGTGAAGGACAGACCCAAAGTCACACTTGATCAGAGGATTCATAAATCAAATGTTTCAAAAAATTTATGATGGTTCATAAGAATTGACTTTTAAGTTAAGATCAAACTTGTCAGTGTCTCCCATGAGCATAGACCTCATTTTATACACTTTAACTAACCAGACTAGATTTTGGAAGTTCCCTTCACCCAATAACTGTATCTACAGTAATTACAAGGATTTCATGTAGAAACCACAAGAAAATATCCTTCAGTTCAAGCCAGGCTGCAGGAAAGTTCTTTGACTTTGTTTCACCTGTGCAGTGTGTGATAAAATACTCCCAACTATGATTAACTTGAGTATTAAAATCAACTAATATAAGGAAGAAAAATGCAGGAAGAATTCACAAAATGTTGGGGTTCAGTATCTCTAGAAATGCTTTCAGGTTCAAAATCCATTTAACCAACAATACAGTCATGCTACTATTGTGAGATTGTACTCAGACACAGTGGTGTTTTGTGACAAATGCTAACATCACCATGCTAGCACGCAGATGTTAAAGGGACAGTTCACCCCAAAATCAAAAACACATATTTTCTTCTTACCTCTAGAGCCGTTTATCAGTTTAAAGCGTTGAAGATATCAGTTGTAGTGATGTATATCTTCTCTCAAATATAATGGAACTAGATGTCACTCAGATTGTGGTGCTCAAAGTGCCAAAAATACATTTGAAAAACTCAACAGCAACGTCTCTTTCCAGAAATCATGATGACCCACTTAGTCAAGATAATCTACAGACCTTGTTGTGAGCAGTTTCATGTAGGAACTATTTTCTTCCTACCAAACTACACCTTTCAATTGTATCACCATGCAGAAGGAAGCACCCATCTACTGCTAGCTAACCTAGCACCACTGAGCTAGCTAACGTTACAGCTCAGCCAAGGAGGACGCCATTATTATTTACATCTCACGCTGTCACAAGCATGAGCCTCTTGTCCTTAGTAGATGCACGCTTCTTTCTGCATGGTGATGCGGTTTGTGGGTGTAATTCAGTAGAAGGAAAATAGTCCCTACATAAAATTGCTCACAGCAAGGTCTGGGGATTATGATTGCTGTAAAGAGACATTGTTTTATCATTTATGGACCCCACAAAGAGTAGCTGTTGCCTTGGTAACCATGAAAAGGGATCCAAATAAACAGTAAAACAATGTTATATCCAGGAGAGGGCAGAAATCTCTACTGTCGATATTTCCAACACTGAGCAGCTCACACCAAAAAAATCTACACTGTTAAATAGCACCACAGGGAAGAAGACAAATATTTTTATCTAAATTCTTGATTTGGGGGTTAACTGTCCCTTTAAACGATGTAATGTTTACCAGCTTAACTTATTAGGTTTGTTTCTGTGTGTGTTAAATGTGTTGGTTCAGACTCTCCACAGCTGTCATTACATTGAGGAATCTGACTGGTTGTAAGAATGTGGGGTCAGATTCCTCTGGATCAAGGTAAATGTGTGGTGGAATGAAACCAAATCTGCCTTTAAAGAGAGATTTCATCATGTGTCTGTGAATTTTTTATCAACCATTTCACACACCCAAAAAAAATGTTAATAATGTTTGCTTTTCTTGTGTGTCTACACTCTGTATCGGTTTTTATACAAGCAAGCATGGGTCCCCTCTGTGTTTCAAAGTGTTTGTCATTCAGTCAACACTGTGGAATTAGGACATATGCAGACACGCATGCTGTTTATCCAGAGCATAAGCATTTATCCAGAAGGCTCGATGATGACAGCCTAGAATGTCTCCAGATCCAGAGGAGCTGGCAGGATGCACAGCACTTAAAGGGATAGTTCAGATTTTTTGAAGTGGGGTTGTATGAGGTATTGATCTATGGTCATTGTATTACTTACAGAAGATGACAGTCAGCATGCTCCCAATTTGGAGAAGCAGGCAGGGGTGCAACTACAGAAGCTAAACAATGAGCTCCTGTGGATGGGTGAAGCAGCAAAAAGTATTTTAACCACTTAAAAAAAGGCCTACTCAAAAAAAAATGATTATGTTTAAGTGTATGCTATATTAAGAGTATTTCCACTGCTTTACCTTTACATCTGACAGCCCTTTCCTTTGGCACTATGCTACGTCAGTACAACACTGCACTCCAACAAAAAACACACATGGTTGGGTTTAGGCAACAAAAACACATGGTTAGGTTTAGGAAAATAGACAGGGTATGACTCTAGACGCCACTTTCCCTGGTGAAAGTCACCTGCCCTACTCAGACTTTCGCCACCTTAACTTTTGTTTTTGTCCCACTGCATTTCCCCCTGATGCCGCTGAGGGCCATGACACTATAACGGCGACCAGGCGTGTATCATGTCGATGTTGACGGACATCTTTTTTTGTCTGTGTCGCCGCAAGTCACTGCCCAAACGCCACATTTTGGCGACTTCGGAGTGAGACCGGGTTGTCTGTAAAAGTTCTTCCTTTGAGTACTCTGGTTCATGAAGGTATCCTCTTGTCTTCACAGTGAAAGGCATTTTGTTGAATCACTCAGTATTTTTCATGTATTTATTGTCTTAAACCGTTGAAAGTCTGACCCACACAGCTGATCTGTGGCGTAATACCTTGCGCGACAGTTGTGTTTATGTGTAAATACGGATGTTCTATGGTTGAGAAAATGTAGTACAAAAGGAAAGGGCTGTCTGACAGCAAGGTTAAACAGTGGGAGTATTCACAACATAGCATCCACCTAAACTGAGATTAATTTTTTAGGTGGCTGTCCACAAGAATGCATTGCCTAGCCTCCATAGTGGTAGTCTCCTTCTCCAAACTGGGGGGGTGCTGACCATCATGTACTGGAGGTAATATACTGACTATGGTTAAGGACCTCAGACAACCACTTCAAAAATCTAAACTATCCCTTTAAAGACTAACCATAAGTCAATCCACTCGTACATCATTTATTTTCATCGGCAGCCCTTGGTGTAAATCAAAAGATATTTGGAAGTACCTAATCATGAGCGGACTGTCCTACCATGGCAGGTCGAGAGTCTGAGATTTGAGCGTCTGGGTGTGACCTGACTAAAGGTTACCAATGACCTCAATGCTGTAAAGCCAGATATGAAACAGTGCCATTTGGATGTTCTCAATGTTAACTTTCCCTCGGTCTACAGAGAAGCAGGCAAAGCAGCAGAGGTGGTGGTGGTGTCCTATTTTTGGAGGGGCTATCAGCGACCCAGCGGCACAGGTCTGAGTGACAGGACAAGTGTTGCGTTGGACCCTCCCCTCGCTCATTTGGGGCAGGCATTCCTCAGTGTAAGCAGACACAGACCCCCCTCCTCCCTCCCATCATATTTCTCTCTCCTTCTCCCCCTCTCTCTCGCTTGGCTGTGATGGTTGGCCCACTCTGGCTATGGGTGGGCGCACAGGAGTGTGTGTGTGCATGTGTGTGTGTGTTCAGGTGTGAGCGTCTGCCTTGGAGCTGGACTCAGAGAGAAGTCAGCGTCTGGACAGTGTGGCAGGCAAAGAGAACGTCAGAGCTCTCTGAGGGGGCCCTGACCGCTGACCATGTGGCCAACACACTGAGGGCCCCCCAGATGAAAACATAGGAACCAAAGAGGAGCAAATCACCAATAAAAAGAAGAAAAGCTTAAAAAGACAAAGAGAGCAGAACAATGGTTGCAGAGGAAGTGATAATTACATTGTCCGGTGGAGCGCCGTGGGGCTTTCGTCTCCAGGGAGGCGTGGAACATCAGAAACCACTCCAGGTGGCTAAGGTAAGGCGGCTCACTCAGCAGGTTGGACAGAAGCAATAATTTCTTGGTTTGCTGATTGGAAAAAAGAAAACTGTGTTAGATTCAACAGCTGCAGTAAAGAGAGGTGAAACATCAGATGGGGTATATCAGATGGAGATTTAAGAAGCTGCGAACACAGTAGAAAATGGAAAATTGGCTGTGATGCAGGTTGGTTTGGGGCCTGAATATGAGTCATCATCTTGTTTGAGAACGGTCTTCATACAGAGGCGCACCAGTGATTGATTGTGTGAACTTCACACTTCAAGTTCAGCTTCAAATGTAGGGCAGCCTTGTCGCATATCTTCCACTGGAATGCTGCTTCTCTAATTTAACTGCATGATGCTCAAAGTTATGTGTGATAATGACCAGAAAATCTTGTCTACATTGCGACAAAAAACTTTGAGCTACCTACTGGCGCTGGTCCTCAGTAGTGCTTTAAGCAGCTAAGCGTTAACATTTTTGGTTCTTAAAGGTAATTGTTCGGTTTAACTTGTCATGTGGGGAGCTTATGGATGCTACACACCATTCACTCATCACCATGTGCTGATTGCCCTGGTCAAAAAGCATGTTTCCACTACGTCATCATTTCAGTAAGAAACTCAAATCACATCAGACATGCTTGGTCATCTATAAGCTGTCAGGTTACCTGAGATTTATCTGGAAACACTGTTGTAACAGTAGAAACCATACAGGTGAACAATGGATGTCATTAAAGTCCGGATCTAGGTCAGTTCTTGAAATCAGTGTGGCTCAGGCTAGATTGGTGTCTGTGATATAAAATACTGAAATTAATGGCTTCGTGAGAAATACAGGCGACTTTTATAGATGTTCTTGTATAACGAAGTTCACTGAAATAAAATGTTAACTGGGTAAAGGAAATATTTAACCTTACGACTCTCAGCTCATTTTACTCCGCTAAAGCAAATTCTTCAAGGACAAGAATTTGGTGACCACATTTTGGCACCGGTGAAGCGGTCCAGATTTGAATCTTGATCTCCATTTGAGAAAGCAGAGATTGACATGTAAGCCAAAGAGGAATATAAACTGGATAAAGGGATTAATTCGGCTTTAGCTGAAAAATTAGTCCCTCTGGGAGGAGGTGAGACTGAAAATGGTTGGGAAATAGAGTAAAAACTCAGGTAACACTTTAGCTACATTTTCTAACTTCATATTGATCCTCTGCCAATTGTATCGATTCAGTTTCATGTCATCACCGTCTGTGACATGAGTAAAGATCATCGATCCACAGTCGTCACTGTCTCAACCTTGTCCTTCCTGTTTAAAGAGACTTGGGCCAACTCTCTCCTCCATGACACCTTTATATATAGAGATCTTATTTCTGGGTAGTTCAGGTTTGAACACACCTGCACACTCATGCGTACATGTACACACATGACACATATCCACACATATGTTCAATAACTGTTGACTGAGCAGAACTACTTTTCCAGGAGGCTATTTTTGGTTGAGAAGCAGCAGGTCACGAGGTCAGCCAAGGTGTGTGTTTCAGCTCAGTGCTCAAAAATTAACCTCATACACTATTTTTATACATGTACCGTCAGTATCTTGCTGCTTGGAGCAGAACGATTAACCTCTTTAAGGAGGGTAAGAAGAAAGGAAATGCTGATTGCTAAACCTCTGCAAAAAAGCTGGTATTCTTCAAATAATGTGTGAGAGAGGTCGGACGTGATATTACCAGCCAGACAATATTCTGTTAGTATACTTGACTTAAGCACTTGACCTACAGTCTTTGAGCAGATACATAGCAGTCTAGCCAGTCTAGCTTTAAGCTGAGCAGAGAGACAATTGTTCCAAGCACTGATTCCATACTACATAACATATGTCCTCCATATTGTTCCTGCTCAGGCACCACATCAGCTCTGAATACATGATCAGGAGAGAGAAACCAACTAGCTTTTTGTTTTATGATGTCTGGTTTGTCATTCTTAGTATTTTTCTTTTAAATCTTTCTTATCTATGTACCTAATAAATATCTAAGATGATTACGTACCTATCTAGCACCACCCTGAGACAATTACTGGCCCCATCCTCTTTTCCACCACTAGCAAAAACAATTGGAGGCCAACATTTCTGCCTTTAATAAGCTGTGGCACGCTAATTTTTTTAAAGCTAGCGCAAAGGTAATGATATCTTGTGAAATGCAACAACCTAAGGCATCCATTGGCACCAATCATGTTGGCATAGCTTGTCACAAAGGGGGCTACATAATAGGACAAATTTAGGCTAAATTTTAGGAAGGGAACAACTGGCATGGCCATTTTCAAAGGGGAACATTAAACTTTCACTTCAAGTTATCTTGATGAAAATGGGTTCTATGGGTACCCATGAGTCTCCCCAAAACTTAAGACTTGTTCCCAGTAAATATTTTGTTCTTTACAATCAATGTACTCAAGTTAAGGTTATTTATTCATTCATGTATGGAGAAGGAAAGCCAGACCAACCAAAGAACAATGAATCACCTAACATGTATAAATAGATAACACATTAAAACAGGATTGTTGTGGAAGTCAAAATGTCAGCTGTACTGGTATCAGTCTAGTCTTAACTGTAAAATAAAAAACCAAAGTTGATCAGAATGCAATCCTTTAACTCTCCATACTGACAAAGTCTTCAACTAGCCTATATACTACAACCGCATAATAGAATTCCTGAAATTCAGTTAAGGCTTTTAGTTTTTGTGTGCCACCCCAATGTCCCCATCTGGCCACCCCTATGACAAATTTACAGTATGGGGGTGCTTCTGCCTACATACCTCACAAAATCTTTATGGTGAAACCTGTCTCACGAAAACTCCCTTGTGCCAGCCAAAGCGGCGCCTTTACTGGCTAAGAGGCTAATTTTTGGGCTTTGGGTCATGCACCTCTATGGTATACCTCTGAGACAATCCCAACATTCATAAAACAACCACTTCTTATCAACAGTATTTAGCACCTTTAATAATGTTTGCTCTTTAAAATGTTAATCCTACATGTAGTTGACTTGTGCAGAATGTACACAGAGCCACAGGACACCAAATCACCTTTATGGCGGTGGACAACAGCTGCCTCTGTTTGACTATCCAAAACAGAGTGCTCCTTCACCCCTGAGACCAGGAAGGAGTAATCTTGTCAAGTCTAATGCTATACCGTCCCTAACAGGTGGAGCCGTCTGGGGCTTCACTGAAAGAGCTGGTGTGTCAGTGCTGGGTTTGTGCCTGTGGGCCTGCATGCGCGTGTTTGTGTGTTTATTTATACAAGTTTATGTGTATTTTTGTATCAGTCCATGTGGTGTGTGTGTGCGTGTGTCTGTGTCTGTGTGTGTGCGAGCATGTAAGGGTATTATAACTGTTATGACATGAGACCACAAGGTGACTGACTGAATGAATAACTGACATCCTGTGCCACAAGCAGGCACAGGCCACTTTGAAAGGCTTAGCTAAATACGGATGTGGGATTTCATTACAGGCAAGTTACCAGAATAGCTGTAAAGAAAACTTATTAGGTCAACCAAAGCACCATTTCCTTATCTCTGAAATCTAGCATACAATATTCATTTGATACATGACAGTGCCCCCACAGAGTGCAATCGACACTGCAGTCATTGTCTTTGAAAATCTTCAAACATCTGCTTTGAATTTATTACGGGACATGTTGACGTGGCTTGCAAAGACCTGAGGCAGTTTAGGGTGGGCATAACGCCATGGTCCTGACAGACCTCATGCACAAATAGCAAAGCACCAAATGAAGATGGCTGCTGGCTGGCATTTCCCTGTTAAAGTGTGTATAAGTGCCCCACTTGAGCTGCAATATGTGGCATATGTCCACAGCAAGATCGAACTGTCAGGACAAAAGCTGCTCTCTGTCAGTCACTATCACAAACCAAGACAAGACAGAGGGCAGAGCTCTGTCAGACTTTTATTTTCTATCCCTGTGTTACAAAAGCCAAACATACAATTCTGAGGTAAATAATGAAATAGCAATGAACGAAAGACAGAACAAGCGTAGCGTTTGGACCAGTGGTCTTAATATCCTCTTTTAAGTTTCAACTGTACTCAGCTCTTCAAACCAAATCTGTAGACCTAGGGCTTGACCTTTAGCTTCAAGTGATATTTGACATGATAAAATCCTGGAACAATAGAGTGCAACATAACAAAATAAATTCTCCCAACACAGAACTCAAAAAATGTATATATGCCCTTCTGTTTAATCACCAGAATTCAGATGTGAAAAACTTGAGGCTTGACTCGAGATGTGCCCTTGAGACATAAAAGAGACCTGGGTGTCTCTTGAAGGACACTCGAGTTGTCATGGATTTGTTCCAAAAATCAAAAAAAAAAAAAAAGATTGGCTTTATATTGTAAATATTGTGTGATATAACCCACCAACATTTTCGTAACCTTTGTCATCAATTTTATCCCTCTTTGCTTGTGCAGGTGCGTAAACGCAGCAAGGCATGCAGGGCTGGGCTTCGAGAGGCTGATGAACTGGTGTCCATCAACGATCAGCCATGTGGAACGCTATCTCATGCCCAAGCCATGGACCTAATCGACAGCTCCCCTGGGATATTACATATCCGGGTAAAAAGGTCAGAGGAACAAAAGAATTATTCTCTTACTAATGATAAACCATCATCAACCCATCGTAATTGGGTAAGAAAAAAATTTTATTATGCTCAAATCAAAGAGTCAAGTCTATGAAAATGTATTGTATCAAACACATATACTACTGCATATTACATAACATCCTACTCACTGTAAGAATCCAGATTTAGGAAGTTACATTCTAATGTCACATCCAACAGCCCTCATTTGGCCCCATCAATATTTAAACCATTCACTTGTTTGCAGGGTGCCTGCTGGTTTTCAGTCCGTGGTGCTTGTGACCCGTGCCCCATCCCCCCGTATAGACAAAGAGTACCGCGCTGCTCTGCGTGTCATTTCACCCAACAGCCCCCACCATGCACCCGTCCGTGAAGTCCACCGTAGCCGCTCTTCCACAACCAGTGGCTTGACATCTCCACCTGGTAGTGAGGCGTACTACGGTGAGACTGACAGTGATGCAGATGTGGCGGGCTATGAGAGACAGCGCCGGCAGAAACGCCGCAGCCCCAGCAACTCCAACCCGGGGAAACCAACAGGACGAGCGTCTCCTGAGGGTGGCGAGACATCAGAGATGAGTGGCTATGACAGCGCTCCAGATGCACAGGTTTTCCCCAGTTTGATAGATGGACGTGGGGGAGATGGAGATGGAGAAGGGGGGCTGCCGGGGGTGGCACGGAGGGAGGTGATTTACCAGCCTCCTGGTCCAGGAATGTGGTCCTCCCAGACATCCACTGAGACCTCCTCCATCATCTCCTCAGCAGATGACCAGGGGCCACGGGATGCAGGGCAAGAGGAGGATAGTGGCTTTCTAGAGCCAGCTAATGTGCCGCTGGTGTCCCCTGAGAGGGCAAAGGAGGCCCTGATGCTGAGCTCCCGCAGCCAGCTTGTGCCCATGGTGGGTCCTGTGAATAAACCCGTTGATGAGGAGCTTACAACAACCTACATGGAAAAGGCCAAACAAGCCAGTAAGTACAGCTGAGGAAGAAGAAGAAGAAATATGTGCATCATGTGGCTTCCCCAAGCTTATGTAAACATTCCTGATAAAGGTCACTGGTTGGTTTAAGAATCACAAAACTTTTTCCACAAACAGATAAATATATATGTCATTAGGTGAAGTCTTGTAGCAAATACAGATTCTTTCATTTCAGATCTTTTTTTTATCAGGGATGCTCCTCTTGATTCTGTTTAATGTTCTTTTCTATGTATTATGTCTATGTGCCATCTGCTTTGCAGCACAGAAATACACCACTGAAGTGAAGATCAGCTGTTCCCATACACAGGAAGAAAAGTTCTTATATGGCTTCATATGCCAACGTAATATTGACTTGAGATTATATGTACAGTACATGCCTTTGTTGAAGCTCAAGACAAATATGCCCCTGAAGCACTCAGAGAAAACCTAGATATTTGCAGAGGGTTCAGCAGTAAGTTCAAGTCTCCACACCTTGAACACCAAACTGATAACGCCACCCACGCTCCCTTCTTTGTTCACATTTTGTCTCTAAACCAAACCTATAAAAGAGTCAACTACTGGTTTAAAATAGCCTTTTAGAAAGTTAAGACAGAATATGTATCTGCAAAAAGTAAACTTAGTTTTGCAACAAACCCGTCCCTATTTAAAAATATGTATTTTCAATATTAATCCTACAAATAGACAGAGCTATGTTTTAATGCAGTTCAGTACATTTTCTTGCCAACTGATACCTGAAAATTAAACTGATAAATATTTATTAAAGTAATAGGAATAGTGTTTCAGTGCTTAATCTTTAAACTGAATCTTAGTAAAGACAATCATTAAGTGCTAGTCATTCAATCTGACAGTCAACCACCTCAACCAACCAACAACTACCAGTAAAGGTATACTGTGCACACAGGCCTGAAATACACATGCACGAATAGAACCTACATGCATTAAATAGAGAGATGTCAGAGCGAGCTAGCTGCCCACAGACAGAAGCCCACAGCAGTTGGGGGTTTGGTGCCTTGCTCAGGGCACAACAGCAGTGCCCAGGAGACGAACTGGCACCTCTCCAGCTACAAGTCCACACTCCACACTTGGTCTGCACTTGAACTGGTAACTCTCCTATTCCCAAACCAAGTCCCTATGGACTGAGCTACTGTTGTCCCAAAACTGATCTACTGCCGCACCTGTAAAGTATCAAAGTAATCCATTTCAGTTATCTCTTAAGACCAACTAAAAGTATTTGCCAGTTTATTTATCTGCAGAGACACTGCCCTCTGCCTGTGTTTTCTTATTTCTTCTTATTTTGCTGTGTTTGGGACGTTCCTAGTTACAGTGCACAGTTGAGGTTGGGTCTTTATAAATAGGTAGCAACCAGGCGCCAGACCATGAGCACCATGGATCCAAGAGGAAGCTACAAAAATCACAGTCTCGGCACAGAAAAAACACAAATATAGCGAGGCAAAATACTAAGCAGACACAGCTGAGGTTGGCTTTCACTTTTACTTTTGTTTGGAAACAGTAGCTGACAATTCCTGCATAGTATACCTTTAAAGTTAGCAGTCTGGTGTGAGTGGGTGGCCTAAGCTAAAGCTGTTAAACAGAGCATGGCCAACACAGTTTACTATATTTACCTCCAGTTATGTGTGTAAAAACCCCAGTGATTAACGTGGGAGCACTGAAAAGCATCTACAGCTGTTTTAAGGTATCAAGTAGCAAAGCAGGAATACTCTCATTTTCCCTTCCCCTTTCTACATATCTTCTCTCGCTAACCAATTCTCATTCTTTTGATATTTTATCAACTTCAATAAAGACAGCAAGTGTAATGTGTTTTGTATCACTCAATATTCTTCCAACACATGGATGATAAGGTAATGTGTCACAAATATAAAAGGGAACATGGAACAGTCACCTTGACTGGCAGTTGAAGATGGTTTGTGTATCTAAAATGTCACAAAAGAAAGCTGGTGTTTCACAGTGTTTACCGTTTATCATAATGTGTCTTTTCTAGTTATTGAAGGCTAAAAAATCAAGTCAAGTCTTACGATTTTTGGTATTTACAAACTTTGAAGAAAGATCAAAAACTGCAAAAATACACAGAGCACTGACACTTGCAAGAATTCCTTCCTACAACTTGTCATCCTGTTCATCATCCATAATAAGCCCAGGAAGAGGACAGAGCTGGGCTATTTGAAGTCAATGGGCTGTTTTAAGAACTCAAATAAATTCACTCTTGTAAATCCCCCTTGCCATCACCAAGTACAGGTTTAAAATTCCAATGTCCTACTTAGGAACCTTGTCCTAGACAAATTAAGAATTCCCTTCACGTGGCAATGCATATTAGGGTAACGGAATTAGGTTGCCTATGATAATCTGCTTAATACCATAACAAGTTAAAGCATATGTTGTGACTGCCCTTTGAAGTTCTCCTTCCAGTCACCTACGATGTACAACTTTCCACTAGCTTGCAGATATTTCTAGTTAAGTTAGATGTCAGAGTACATAAGACTAATAATGTGCAAATTTATCCTTCACCCCAGCTAATGTGAGAAGCTGAAGGCTTGCCTGGAATTTTCCCGGAAGTGCTCCTGTGGCATATTAAGAGATGGAAGCCTGTTGAAGGCATGGTGGTCAGGACAGGTTTAGATGCTCATGTCAGAGTCAGTTCTTGGTTTAAAGGTTAAACCTATTAATTTAGACTTCGCTGACCTTACTGCAGTATTTGTGATATGCTACTGTGCAACTGTTCCTAATAGCTATGGCTTTCATACTCTGCAGAACTGAACAGAGGGGATACTCAGCAAGACAAGCAAGTAAAGGAAGCCAAAAGCAAGTGTCGAACAATTGCGTCCCTACTAACTGATGCTCCCAACCCTCACTCCAAGGGGGTGCTAATGTTCAAGAAGAGGCGGCAGCGCTCCAAGAAGTACACCCTCACCAGTTTTGGTAGTGTGGATGAGGACAGGTGTCAGGACTCACAAGAGGAGGATGGGGTATTCCCTGGAAGCGAATCAGAGTTTGATGAGGATGGCTTCTCTTCAGTTCCTGACCCAACTTGGGATAGTGACACCTTGGATATGCTGGAGAAGAGGGCAACTGCGGGCACTGAAGGTCGTGGGGATGGGGCAGAGGATGCTCCAAGTCCAGGGTTGAGTGACACCGCAGGCAAGGGCGCCCAGCTGTTTGAGCAGCAGAGAAAGAGGGCTGCTGAGCATGCCAAGAAGGTAGAGGCAGCCCAACCTCATGCTCCTCCGCCATCTCAAATCCAGGAGCAGACTCAGATTTTGCATCCAGAGACACAACCACAGATACAGCCAAACCTCCAGCCTCAGCAGATGATACCACCCGGCCCTGTAGTAACACAGCAAGAGCCGCCTCAGGCTCCAGGCCCCGTTGCAGCCTATGGAATAACTATTGGGGACCTATCCTATTCTGCAGTTAGTACAGCTAGCGTGATGATGTCACCTCCATCTACAGCACCAAAACCAGCCACTTCCTCTGTGACTGTTCTAACCAGACCTGCCCCACCAGCTGAAACGCCACTACCAGAACTACCTGCTAGTAATGTTCTCAACAGAACGGCACGGCCTTTCACACCTGGCTTCATCAGCATTCGTGCTGCGACTGCCCCTGTAACGTTCCGACCATCCGTCTCGAAGATGAGCCAGCGTCCTGCCTCAGCGGCTGTTGTGCCACCACCATTCTCCACTGTCTCTGAACTAGCTACATCAGTATCGGCACAGCTACCACCTGGTCCTCCGCCAGTGATCTCCCCACCAACCTTTGTACCTCAAGGTCCCTTGGCCCCGACACCGGAAGCTCCTGTTACCTTTTATCCTCCCGCCGTCTCTACCTCTGTAGAGAAACTGGAGCCATCACCACCAATAACTGCCACTCATCGGGCTCCATTTGTAGCTGTGCCCCCAGTATCTGTGCCTTTCATGCCCCTGGCTCCACAAGCACCAATGGATCCAGCCCCAGGTCCTCCAGCATCTCAAATTCCTGGCTCACCTGTTCCAGTTGCACCATTACCTCCAGTCCAATTGCCAGTTGCTCAACCACCTCCACCTCAATTTTCCATGGCACCTGTAGCTACAGTGTCTGTGGTCTCTCAGCCAGAAGCTGTAGCTCCAACCCCTATTTCTGGTCGCACAGGAATCTTGCTTGATGCTCGACGGCGAACAAGTGGCAAACCCAAACCTATGTTCAATGTTCCAGAGATCAAGAAGAACTCCCCCAATCCTGAGCTATTGTCTATGGTGCAGAACCTAGATGACAGGTCCACCCGACACAAACATGGCCAACCACTGTCTGAGGGCATCTATGATGATGCAGAGGAAGAGAGGGGTGGTGAGGCTGGCATGGGGAGGGTGCCTCCCCCAGTGGCACCCAAGCCTCGAATCATCCACGAGACCCCACGGATTCTTCAAGCAGGGGGTAAGGGGGCCGAGCTGTTTGCCCGCAGGCAGACCCGCATGGGAATGTATGTAGTGGACACCCCACCCGAGACCCCTTACCAGCAGGAAGTGACTTCACAGAGTGCACCCCAACACCTTGACTCCTCCCCCAATCCTTTCCATCTCTCTCAGTGGAAATACTCCCCAAATGTCCGAGCTCCTCCACCCATTGGGTACAACCCCCTCCTGGCCCCCTCAATCCCTACTGGGCCGCAGAAGAATACAGGTGAGAAACGAGAAAGCAGAGGTAGAGGAGGCCCCCAAAGAGAGGGTATCAAAGCTCTGGATTTCATGAGAAGGCAGCCCTACCAGCTCAACTCTGCCATGTTCAACTATGGGGGTAGTGTCACTAATCTGTCAGCCATGCCTTCCTATCAGGCTCAGAGGCAGCAGCAGGGTGACTACATATCAGCAACAATGGTGGGCAGCTCACTGACCCCACCGAAGCAAATCCCCCTTAAAACAGCCCGTGTCTTTGAGGTCAAGCGATTCTCCACACCCACACCCATGTCAGCTCCCACTCTGTCTCCAAAGGTCATTGCACCCCGTTCGGCCACCACCCTCGGAGAACGTTTGACTCATTCCGGCATGATCTCCCCACCTCCTGCTCCTGTACCTTTCACTCCAACCCCAGCACCAGCCAGTGCCCCAATGCCAGCTTCACCTCCCTCCCAACCAGCTGGACTGCCCGGCCTCCCAGTATTCTCTGCCACCCCTATTCCACATCCTGTGCCCCCTTCAGTCCCTACACCTTACACTCCAGTATCGTACACCACTGGGCTCCAGTCAGCCAAGCAGTTCCAGAGTGCTCCTGAGCTCAGTATCCTGGCGTCTTTGCCCCCAGTTAAGTCCAATGCAATTCAGGCGCCCAAACCACGTTTTGTTGCCACCAAGGGAGGTGTCCAGCCCCGTGTGTGGAGGCCAGGGGCAATGTGAACACCAGCATCCACCACATTTGGACATTTTGTTGTACTATTCATTTAGAAATGAAATGAATGAATCAGCCAACTCTGTTAATTGATCCATTGTTTAAGTCAAAAATGCTTCTTCATTGTTGGTAATTAAATATCTTTGGGTGTTGGGTGGGGCTTAGGCTTTAAGAAATTATGATGGGCAACTCTCTAATTAATTCATTGATTAATTAAAAAAAAAAAAGATGACAAATTAACATAAGGGGCCCTGCAGCCATTCAAGGTCTAGTGTGTAGGATTTAGTGGCATCTAGTGGTGAGGTTGCAGAACTGAATCTTCTCCCATGTACTATGGCGGGTGACACAAAAGCACAAATGGCCCGATCTACAGCCAGTGTTTGGTTTGTGTTTGGTTTGGGCTACTAGAAACAACATGGCCGACTCCTTGGAAGAGGACCAGCTTTGTATTCAGACACAAACGGGTCATTCTAAGGTAATAAAACACAGGTGATTATACACCAAGTATTGTATCAATTTCTGCCAGTATATCCCCCAAAATCCTTCACACTGGACCTTTAATTTAAACCCTAAATACAACTGTAAACATAAAATGATGAAGTGATTCAGTATAGAGTTTGAAATCCAAAAGCCAGTCAAGTTTTTGAAATATGTTAGAACTTAAATATTGCAAATAGATTGTTAACATCTACTTGCTGTTCAAAATGCTGCTTATCACATTTATTTTTCTGCCAACACATTTACTCACACATGTATCTGAGTGACAATAACAATAGAGTATACTAGCACATACTGTATGCTGTATAGTCCACCATACGCCTGTCCTGGGGGAGGTTTGTGTAAGGCTTCTGGAGATCTCTTTCTACTAATTTAGCAGAAATACCATCTAAACAGAGCCTGTACTGAAATATTCTTTGAAACTTGAAATGTCTAAGAGATGCTGAAAATGAATCGTTGTGGTTCTGATCATATGACTAAATCACTGGAGAAATGTGTTGTAGTATGTTGACAGGTGGGGGATTATAAAGCAAGCTTATATCTTATCTATCTTTGAACATTTACTTCTGTTATTCAGTAGTTGTCTTACTACATGATGTGCTCCACATGCTTTTTTTTTTACCCCTCTCTGTTTGTAGCATTGTCAAGAAGGAACCCATGATGACCTTGTCTCCTTGTCCCGGGGTTTAATTGATGCATGACCAGCTGAACATTGTAAGATGTTTTTAAATGCCTATGCTCACCTTGGAACTATATGTGAAGACAAGGCCTGCTCTTGCAAGTGTTAGCGAGGTTGTGCCAAATACCTCTGCTCACTATAGCCAAAAAGAAATGCTATCTTTTTTAGCATGGGTCACATTCAATAAGTGCCTGGGCTGTCACTGAATGTACACTTGTCACTGGATATCACAGCTTCTATTAGGCGCACCAGAGCCTCCTTAGTATCCGTGTGATCGTTGCAGACATATGTAATTTCTTAACTTTTATTAAACAAATAACACAGATGAAGGAATGTGTATTTCGTTTTGATTAATTGTGATTTAATCCGAAGTGGTGCGAGGGGAATTTGACTGATTTAGACGCACCCAAAATCCTAAAAGGATTCAAGAAATGAGAGCGGCTGTGGAGGAGGGATACAGGCAGTGTATACTGTAGGTAGGGCGGATGAATGGGTCAGAGCCCATCATTTGTGGGCTACTGGGATTTATGGTTGAATTGTACATAGTTATGCAATCCCACAGCCTGTAGAAGTTAATGGGGAATAGAAAGGAAAGTTTGATACCTGATGTTTACTGGTAAAGCTAAAGAAGCCGATGGAAAGAAGCACAAAGGTTTAGCTATTAAATAGCACAGTTGTTGCTATAAAAAAGTAACGATAAACATTTAACGGCTATAAACCTTGAGAGACCATAGGTAAGAAGTAAAGAGACAAAGAAATGAATGTGTCGTTTTCAGATGTGGAGTTCTTGGGGAGATACTTTTTTTTTTTTTTTTTTTTTACCATTTTTAAAATAAAATATCTCTTAAAGCTTTGTCTTGTTTTCATAATATTATGGCTACAAAAAATATAGAGTGTGAATATAGATATGCTGAGGTGTAAAATATGATAAATGTTTCTGAATGTAGTTTGATCAAATAAAATATGTTAAAATGTTTGTTATTGCTGCTGAGTAGAAGTTTATACTGACTAGAAGACAAGGCATTTTTAGAGAAATAAAATCAGATTTGAAAGCTCTCCAGTTGTCTGTCATGTCTGATTTTACACTGCCCCCTGTTGCTGACTGTGTGACCATGCTCTTTTCGTTCATACACAGTACATGCAAATATTAACAGCCTGTTTTATGAGAAAAAACACAAATGCACACGCACAGTAAGTATTCAAGGCTTATTTGGAATTTCTGTTTACCATAACATATCAAGACCATCTGCACATGAACAAATATACTATAAGTCAGTCTGTAGCTGTGAAGATATTTGACTTAAATTAATTGCAACTTCCAAGCCAGATCATGAGTTTATACATTTTGTGGGTTGTTTGATGAAGGAAGAAAGCTATTGTTAGTTTTTATTATTATTATCATTATTATTAATTATTATTATTTCTTTTATTTGCACACACATACAACTGCATAAAATCTGAATAGTAAAAAAGAAAAAGTAATAAATGTGTCAGGTACCTTGGTCTAGAAGCCACAAGCCTATACAAAAAGACCTCCCCTCAACTTAAGGAGAAAAACAGAAAATTACAGAAAGAAAGGAGAAAAGCAGACAAAAGAACTAAACAAAAATATAACATAAGATAAATGACATCAGGAAGCACACTGAGCTGTAAGTGCAAAATAAACCAATAAAGTAATCACAAATTCCAAGAAATACAAAGGACACAAGGCAAGAAAGAAAGAAAGAAAGAAAGAAAGAGGGGGAAATATATTTATATTATTATTATTATTATTATTATTACATAGTATTATTATATAATACATTATCATTATATTATAATATACTTATATTAAAGTGAAGAAATAATTAGACATCATGAATTAAACGTAGTAATAATTTAAGGGATTACTGGCCATGTTTCAATTTCTCAGAGGGAAGGTGGACCTGATTAACCTGTCTAGTATCATATGAATGAATTTGGGAATTAAGTTTAAAGAAATTGCGAAACAATGATGGTAGAGACGAAGGTATGAACATGTATTTATATTTGTGCATTTGAACCTCTCTTAAAATCAAAAATATGGTAAGAATATAGATTTACATACAAACACACACATCTGATGAATATTTATATCATACTGAACCAAGGTTCGTTGTCGGTGAAGATTCTCAGTCATCTAGGTCATGTTAATCGTAAGTGCTTTATTGTAGGCAACTGGGCTTGCTTGCGTTCCTTGAAGACGTTTCGCCTCTCGCCTTTTGGTTTCAGTTAAAAAACTGAAATTACTTCTGCACTCTGTGCCTGCTGCATAAAGTGTCTGACTTACTAAAGAAACTTAACCCTCTAGACTAGCCTGGTCAGGCTCATTTTTAGGGTTGGTTTGAGTATGTCATTCAAAAGGAGGATACGACATAAATTGAGCTGTATTTCATCATAAGGAGGCTGTTGTGTGAGAAATAAACTAATTACGTGGCAAGAGTCCTTTTTGGTACTTGAAGGATGTTGTCAGTATCATGTTTGATCTTACACATACACGATTTTCAGCAGTGAGGAGGCAGATAAAATCACAATATATGCAACGTTAACATTGTGATTGATAAATGCATGATGATAACATTAGAGAAAGTGAATTACAACAAGCTGAGCTAACTTCTACGGGTAAATGAAGCACATGAGTGCAAGCAATTCCCAGTTTTGCCACTAGAGGGTGCCAGGTTGAAAGCTATTTTTAAAGGGGAGCCAAAGAGAGGGAGGCGGAGATTTATTAAAAGAAAACAAAAACATAATCAGACCTCCATCATGTCTTGAGTAGAATGGATGCCCCACTCACCTCTGTATATAGATGGGTATTCAAATCCAGGCTGTTTTGTCCCCAGCAGACGTGGAGGGGTCTGAGGTGAAGCATCTGCAGAGCAAACAGACAAAATGCAATTTCAGGAGAGTGTCAACACATCATGAACTGACTCCTATTCCACACACTGAGTCACAAGGAGGTGACAAGGTAGTTGGAGCCTCTCCTGTTCACTGACAAATCACATAATCAAAACATCAAATCCTTTTCTGCCCTTTTCACTTTTTAGAAATTTCTGCATATGGCATAAAACATGAACATCAGAGCTCAAGCAAAGGTGCGTGCACATAGACTTATGGCACTGCTGCAAATTCTGGTTCATTTTTTAAATAGCTTTGTTTTAAGGTACATGTGTAATCACTGAAGCCATGTGTATCAGATTAACTTTGCCTCAAATGTCAACTTAATGTGTTGGAAACATTTGCCACTGAGCGGTGCTGTGGAGCCATCTCTGACTGAGCGTGCAGTCCAAAGGGCATTTTGTTGCCAACCTCCACACTCCCAGGGTGCCTATATATAGGGCTGTTAATATCTAAACATATGACTATTAATAGAGAAAATGACATTTTGCCAGTTCACTACTGTAATTAAGAATATGGTCTTAATTTAACTGATTTAAAAGATCAAATAAAAATAAATAAAACAGGGTTGTCAGCTTCTGCAGTCTATTTCAAGATGTATTAAAAACCCCATGCACAGTAGTCTCAAAGGTATTTATGTATGAATCAGATTATCATTTCTAGTAACAGAAGCAGAAGTACAGTTAGATAATACAGATAATTTATCAGATGACCCAATTCCTCACATCTTCTGATGCTGCTTCAACCCTTAATGTCTCCCTCTTTCTCTTTATTATAATGTTTGGTCAGCACTTTATTCGCCAATGAATTATTTGCCCCAGGGATCTTCTGAATATTTCCATGTGTCTTACAGGACACTGAAGCTTGTGGAGGATATGTAGAAACAGGAAAATTAAACTGAAACAAAAAAGAGATGAATGTATGTGAGTATACAGAACTGATTTGAGGGAGGACACAGACAGTGTGTGTTTCACCAGAGCCACCATGCAGGGACTCGGACAACAAAAGATGGATTGCCTTTTTGCTTTATATAAGACTACATAAGACTGGAAATCTTTCAGTTGCAACATGTATAAGCTGAGTGTGTGATCTGTGTGTATGAAGTAAACATACAGCAGATAGAAAACGTTTTCTAGAATGTGGATAAAATAAAGAGCTCACAGATGGGTCTGAAGTTTCTGAGGGGTTAAGACCTGTTATTGTGAGAGGATGGCTGGACAAGAAGATGCTTAGAAAAGGCAGAACTGAGCCAAATGTAAGTGAAATATTTAATGCAGAGATGCCTGGCTGCAAAACATACCACTTTCCTGTTAAGAACTAAACCATGAGTTAGACAGATCCATAGATAAACTGTAGATCAGCAGGTTGAATTTGCATTTAAACAGAAGAACTACACTTAAAAGTTGTCAGGAAGAAACACTCACAACAACAAAAGCTGCACAGGAGCTGGTACTCTTTCTACTTTCCTTTCACAAGCACAAAGCAGACCAACTTTCAGAGAAACTTTCTGAGCCTTTAGAGTCCGAAATTTAGGCTGTACACCCATAAAAACCTGATTATTGTAGCGCTCCAGGATTATGTTGCATGCATTTTTAACTGGTGATCATGTTCTCTCTCATGTTCTTTCTTCTTAAACTTCACTATTTTAAGACAAAGAAATGAAACAAAAAGGAATCGATATAGTATTTTTCCGCCAGTATTGTATATCCTAGCATTATGAAGGAGGCGTGAAACAATGATTAGAGTCTAAATGACCACATTTTAGAGCAATTTTCATGCATGGATGGATTACCCAGCAGGCCTACCAGGCACAGGCCCAGGGACCCAAACTCTCACGCCCCCTCTGGCCTTCACCTGCAAAATGTCACTCAAACTAACTCACACCAACCAGAGGGCGACTCAAAATGACCACAAAGAGATGCAAAGGAACTGCAAAGATATACTAAAAAAGGGCAAAACAACCACAAAGAGACACAAAATGACCAAACACCATTCACAAACATCTTGCTCCTAGGGAGGATAGGTGCTGGGGCCTTTTGCATATCTCACTGCCTCATAAGCCTCCCATCTCATCATGTCTAAAACATGCTATTTTTGGGAGCTAGTTAAATTTTTCTTTATATTTGGGAAGATTTTGGACTCACTGCAGTAATCCTAAAACCTTGGTTAGCTCCCAGAACTCATGCATTCATGTTGCAGTTCTTGAAAAGCTCTTCAAATGAACAAAACCACAAAGGACACTGCAGGACAAGACAGGCATTGTCTCTAGTGATTATTGGCCTTCGGATCCTCTCCAGTATTGTGCATCTGTTTGCACAAGCTGTTCTGTTGTCATGCAAACATTGTTAGAGTATCTAACAGCTCTGTCTCCACGTGTCCATCATGTCCCGTCACATGACTGCTTCAGAGAAACTGAAAATGTGACAATCTAGTGTCAGGTTAAAGTAGCGTTGAGAGCAAAGAGGCTGACCCTCCCTTTGAAACAGACATAGCCTTAATATACACACATAAGCTTAGCTTAAACTCACACTGTGCACTTGTGTGTGCTACCCCAAACACACCCAACAGTCCTTTGAGGTTATCTTATAGCTGAGTTCTGTTCCCCTCGTTCTTTGCTACTAAATATAGGCTTCTGAACCATCTGTGAGAATGATTTTGTTCCCTTAATATCCTCATCAGCACTTTGAGCTGGCCAACAGAGACTTCTCCCCCCGCCTTACCCCCCACCCCGATCCCTATTCATACTTCTAACCTCAACCTCCTCCTCCTCCTCCTCACGTCTTGACACCAACACTGCTGCTGCCCACACCCCCAACCCTCTGGAAGATCTGCCATCTGAGTGAAGGGTGGGTTTGCACTTCCCGGGACCTGGGTCCAGCCATAGGGTCAGAGGCACTGAGGGATTTGTAAACTTGTGATCCAGATCACCAGCATTGAGCCCCGGGTCTCCTCTTCACTGTTTGGTATTTATAGGTCTGTCTCTCATCCCAGGATTACAACAAAAACCCGGTGAGTGGATCTGCATCCCATCGGTGTGCTTTGCTCTACTAAAACAGCTTAAATTCTGGCTACTGCAAAACTGCATTGTGGGAATACAGACGTGCAACATGTTCCCAATCATGATTTCTGCAGGCTGTGCAGCAGGAAACAAATATGGAAGAGGAGCTAAACAACTCAGTAAATGAGATCATGACTTTGTTTTTGATGTGAATGCTTGCTTCTGTCAACGATTAATGTAAAATGGCTCGGGGAGTCACTTTGCTGCTTTTAGATTTTCTTGGTACGTCTTAAAATGACCAAAGGAATGGGTGAATGTGCTGACCATCCCTCTCTGTGGGCGTTGCAGAGATTTTATATGGGGTTACCAAACCCTGACAGGGGGTGGTAAATCTGAGCGCAAGGGATCCCAAGGCTTGTAATTATTTAAAGCAACTAAAATGGGGTCCAACACACTCCTAGTTAACATCCACAGCTACTCTACATTTTGAGAAAGGTTCAAACGTACAGACAGAATTGTTTTCTGGAGGTGTGTATTGTGTCCTTAAGGATTGTGTCAAGCCCATTTGATAGTCGAATGACGCCATTACACGTCACTAAAATGTCTTGGCTGGAGATGGCTTTTAAAAATAGCAGCAGTGGGTTGAGTTACAGTCAGTAGATGTGATGTGATGTTTTGCCACTTGCCTGGGCCTTAAAGAAACTGTTGAGAGGAAGACGAAAAACTGTACAATAAACACGTAAGATAACGTGAGCCACACTGGGGAGGCACCACAGGTTGTCAGAAATGCGGTTGTTAATGTTCTTATGCTTTAATGGTGAGTGATATCTGGACAGATGAGATAGAGGAAAATATTACTCCCACTTCCCCCGCCTGACTCTTCCCATGCAGGCTGCAGATTGGGGAATATGATCAGGTGCTATTTTATGATCCTGAGGCCTTCACTTTTACTGCATAGCACCAAAACTAATTGATGACAACTTTTCACCTGAACTACAGTGAGCTTGTGTTTATGTTGACTCTGTGTGTGTACAGATCCCGTGTCCCCAAACAAAACTGAAAAACACATTAAGCTATATGTTTCCCTCGGGGCAGACATCTGTTGCACTGGGTAATGCGGGGAATCTGAGGGCACTGACATCTTCCTTGAACTTGAAAAATGAGCCCACGCTGTCTGTCTGTCTGATAGATTCAGGTCCTGTGGATTCACTTTCATGGGTTGTTGATGGCTGTGCAACACCTACAGTACAGGCTGTACTGTAGGTGTTGATGGTACAGTTGGCGCGATGAAAAGCAGTCTGTTAGTTTCTTTTAGATGTGTGAAAGGAAGAACATTGCCTTTAATGCATGACAACCTCAGTCTGAAACTGTGGCTGTGCAGATTTAGAGTCATATTACTGTCAAATAATTATTTTAAATACGAATAAAGTGATGTAAAATACATCTCTGGATAAGTTTGATATTTTGCTTTTGTCTCTTGATATAAAGAGGTTCATTTTCATTACTTCTTCTTATGCTGCTTAGAATGTTTGAAAAGCAAATGTTTAGTTGCATATTAGGCTTTTTTTCTTGTGTTTGTAACCCTAATATTGTTACTGCTAATGCCATGTTTTTCCCTGAACCTCCAGCCATGCCTCTGGGAAAACCTGCCCCGGTAAACAAGCGGAAAAAGCTAACCAAGATCATAACTGACCTATCACATATCACTCAGGATGGTAAGGCTGGCATGAAATGACATGAATATGAAACCAAATGTCCATATGTTCAGTGCAGCTCTTTCATATAAACACAGAATACATAAATAGATGGATGATAGGTGATAAGTAGTGTAGGTGGGGAACTAGTCTTTCAGGATATATGAGGTTACGTCTGCAGTACAAGTAAAAAATAACTATAAAAACATGTACCAACTACATATAATTGACAAAATAATTAACATATATATATGACAACTCAGGATACCGTACATTTTTTACTACCAACAGTCATTAATGTCATGACGGGTGTGTAAAATGAAGGTATAAGTGAAATTATAGTCTCAGCATTTAAGGGGAAACACATGCATATAAATGCTCAGAGAGAAGATGAGGAAATATTGTAAGTGTCATGAAACATGCAAACATTTAAACAACGTCAGTATCGTCTGGTTTTCTAGTTTTAGTCTCTGGCATGTCACGACAGAGGCCACTAGACTTCTTCGTCCATATTCTGACGTTTTTAAATGTAACGCGTGTCCCTTACCTAGAGTACGAGTCGGAGCCGGAGGCGTCGGAGTTCGACCTGGGAACAAAGATCAAGACTCCCAAGGACATCATGCTGGAGGAGCTTTCCCTGTTGAAGAACAAGGGCTCCAAGATGTTCAAGATGAGGCAGCAGAGAGTGGAGAGGTTCATCTGGGAGAACAATCCCGACGTCTTCAGCAGTGAGTCAATGGTGAGAGCATCGCTGATGGAGAGAACAAAATCCAATCACTTTCACGTCATTTCAAAGGACATTTTTCTCAAAA
This sequence comes from Epinephelus lanceolatus, assembly GCF_041903045.1. Taxonomy (NCBI): domain Eukaryota; kingdom Metazoa; phylum Chordata; class Actinopteri; order Perciformes; family Serranidae; genus Epinephelus; species Epinephelus lanceolatus. Next base: position 9,001,870 of record NC_135750.1, read on the forward strand.
GCTAATGATTAAATGTGAATAATACAAGCGGAAATTTCACAGAGGTTCCTTTTAGCAATGTTTGAAGACACTTATTTATTCTTGTCTTTAATCTGTCCTAATTAAACACTTAATTCTCTTTACAACTGTCTGAAAGACACATAGTACTAAGACAGCTGTGGCCTGAATGGACATTATCTTTTAAATTTCAAATTTAACATTATCTTTTTAAAATTAAAATTCTTACATTAGATTATTACTGAATCTGTTAGATTAGGGTGACCTATGTATCAATAAATTAATTGATTATTTAATGTGTAAATAAATACATGAATAAATTCACAAATATATAAAGAAATAAAAGAAAGAAAAAATAAATGAGGAAATTGATATTTTTTCTTTTTTTACATATTTATGTTTTCTTGTATTTATTTATTTTATTTATTTAAATTTCTTCTTATTATTTTTTATAATATAATAAATATTTGATATGACTTATTGTTACTTATTATAATTTATTATGTATTGATTTTTTTTTTTCATTTATTGCCAAAAGTCATTTTTCCTCCATACTATAAGTTTCTGGAAGATGATAAAGGCATCCAACACACAGTCATGACTTAGCATTATCAGTAATGGTTGTGACTTTAAGGAGATGAAACGTGCTTACTCAACAAAAACAAACAAATGTGCTGTGTGTTATACAGTTGATTTTACTGATCGTATTTCTTTCAGGACAACCTCCAGAAGTTTGTTCCCGGTCTGGGAGGTCAGATGGGAGGTGACATGATAACTGTCGGTGGGCATTTTGTAAGCAAACAGACTGGACATCTGCATTTGGGAGCGATGCACGCCGGAGGAGCCCCTGTGCCTCCTCCAAAGCCTGGAAGCAGAGGGGCTGGAGCAGGAGGTGCAGGAGGTGCAGGAGGTGCAGGAGGAGTGGGTGGGGGTGACCATGGGAAAGGTGGAGCAGGAGAAGGGGGAGCTAGTGTGGGGTCTACACTAAAAGGTTGGTATCGAAATTTTTGGTTTTTTAAAGCAGGATGCTGTTTTATGGTCAGGACATCTAAAGCTCGCTACACTTAGACAAGTTTTTTTGCTTTAATTTATAATTATGAAGTAAATGTTGAGTGCACGATGTAATGGCTTTAGAATAATGACACCATTGGCATTCAGATTGGCTCTCTATAAGCCTCACTTTCAACATACAATTCTGTCTGCTGCCTCATACGAAAACGAAGGCTCAGTTTACAGCACTAAGGAAGTGAGTCAACTATTGTGCAACCAAACAGGAAGAGGATAGCGCTTATGTTTTCCCTGGTAGTCAGGCTAGCTTTTTCTCTATGTTTCCAGTTGCAGGCTCTAGCATACAAACATAAAGCAAAAACGAATATTTCCAAGAGGAGGAACCATAGTGACGGAGCAGCAGCTAGGAGTAGGGCAGAAGTTAAAAGGTGGAAGATCCTAAGAAGCATCTGAGAAAAGTTTCTGCAGTGGATGCTCTAGGAAAAAAACACATTTGGCGTTTAGATGAAGGATTAACGTTTAAAAAAAAGACTTGAAAAGAGCACTCCTGGGGGAGGGGGAGATGCGGCAAGTTCACCTGCAGGTGTATGTCATAAGGATGTGTCAACAGTGTTTAAGAAGTTCCGCACTCCAGCTCTAAGAGACTGCTGAAAGTAATTTTGCAACTCGTAATAAGTACTTCTGACTCCTGTCGAGCGTGTCTCATGCTCAAGCCATGGATGCTCTTTTCACAGGAGGTGGAAAGGATGATGCATCCAAGAAGAAGCTTATTGTGAAGACATACGTGTCTCCATGGGAGAAGGCCATGAAGGGTGATGAAGGTCTGTTAGCTACACTGAAATCTGAAATGCCTGGTCCCATTCAAGGAAGGGATCTCCGCAAGTACAAATGTTTCAACAGGTACTTCCCTCAAGACATGACTCTGTGGGTACTTTGTGACAAACAGAGGCTATAATAACTCACTCACCTTGCTTTGCTAGGTGTGCCATGCCCTTTGGAGGCTTCGAGAAGGCCAACCAGTTCTTGAAATTCCAGCTGCCAGAAACTGAGGCCAAAACGGAGCCTGAACCCGCAGTGGTGTACCAACAGGACATCGGCTGCCGGCCTTCCTTCAACCGCACTCCTATCGGCTGGGTGGGCAGCTGTGAGCCCGGCTCCATTCATATGGAGGCAGATGGTGTGCCCTTCGATGGAGAGACTGATGAGCTGTGAAAAAAATATCCATACTGTGATTACACTCACTGTGCACAGTCACATGCCCACACGCAAGCATGAACGCATGCATACACGTTAGCATGCACACACACACGATAGATGAGCTTACAGTGAAAGGTTATATTGATGATCTCTTAGTGTGGATGACTGAAAGCGTACATGAAATGTAGTCATGTTCTTATTTTGCTCTGTATTTGGTTGTAAGGCAAAGAAACAAGCTGTCGATGTTGTGAGGGGGTGATAAAACTTTTATTTGCTAAGTTCTTACATTGAGTAAACACTCAATTTGTCAGAAAAGTTGTTCTCGGTGAGAAGCTGCAGATTTTGTCAATGAGGAAAGAATGAATCAAGTATGAAGGAAAGATTTATGCTGTGTTACTGTTGCGCACACTGTCTCAGTGTCAACTTGTTTCTATATTTGTTATTTCTCAGTGCCTTTTTTGTTGTTAAGATTCTCTGTTCATTTGTTGAGCTGTGAAAACCCTACGAACCTGTCTAGCTCATGATGCATGCATAGTCAGCTGCTGATCCATTAACCTACTGTACCAACTCAGTTTCTCCACAATAAACCTTCTCAAACTGAACAGTTTGGTCCTCTTGGAGAGTGATTAAAACGTCAAGGGAAATCATTTTGTGTGTGTAAAATCCTTACCAAGTTAATTTCTTATACTGTATGTTCAAATACATTTGCACGCAATGCAAATTTCAGCAATCCTTTGCAGACAAGAAAGATCTTATGAACAGCCGAGTTGCTCACAGGTTGCCTCAAAGAAAATGTACACTTTTCATGACTGAATAGTGATCAAAATAGATTCAAAGTTAAAATCAAAGGAGGGACTATTTCAGCAATCAATTACTGATACCAACTGCGGTCCCTGCTTTATACAAATGTAGCCCACTTAATGTATCATTGGGCAGAGTGTTAAAGTTTGTGCTGGTTCAGGTGGAGCTAATTTTAACTAGTTTAATCATTAAATGCATCATAGTTTGGAAGTTTATCATCTTTTATGATGCACAATTTTTATTCCATAATATTCAAATCAGTCATATTACGTGGTCTACATAATACAGTCCATCACAACATCCAAACACTCCCCCACCTGTCCCACCTGTAACCAAGAGGGGTCAACCTACCTATGGAATGGCTCACAAATCATGAATACACATGATTAAAGGTGGACTTTGCAATTCTCCTCCAATACACTTTGAATATTTTGTCCACACGGTCAGCTAACTGTCCCTCTGGTGTTCATACACAGCCCTGGCTCTGTAAAGAGTACACAAAGTGGCTTGGACCGAGCTTCACAACACCGTAGCAGCCATAGCAACAGGGAGCGTTTGTGCTCGTGCACAGGAAAGGGGAAAAGGAGCGGGAAAAGAGGAAGGCAGTTGGCGCGACAGGAACTGTTCATCTGACATTGAAGTCCACACTGCATCTTAACGAGGAAAGATAGCAGAGAAACAGCCAAAGAGAAGGTCAGAGGAACAAAACAATTAAGAAAAAGTTATGATCCGGCCAGGGGCAAGACCTGTGTCAACATCGGTGAGGCTTTTCAACAGTGAAAGACATGACAGGGCATATTAAATAAAATTCCTTCTAAGCTAGAAAGAATATGTATCCGCAGAAAATGCAAATACAAATTCACATACCCATCATATCTCAAACCCATTCATCACAAACAATGTACCTCCACTTGTTCTTCACACTGGTACATACATAGTGTCAATCCTCCTCCATAGACTCTCCTCCATAGGTATCACTCACACCCCCCCTTCACTGGTTTCACCCTTACCTCACTGGCCGCACTCAGTTCATCCAACTCAAATCCTTCAATTCACAGCCCTCCCCCGTCACTTCAGGTGTGCCCCAGGGTTCCGTCCTGGGGCCCCTCCTCTTCATTATCTATCTCCTCCCACTTGGCAATATTTTCCGTAAATTTGGTATTCATTTTCACTGCTTCGCGGATGACACCCAGCTCTACCTATCCAGTAAACCCGACACCTCTCTTCCACCCTCCTCCCTCACCCACTGCCTCTCAGAAATTAAATCCTGGTTCACCTCCAACTTCCTCAAACTCAACTCTGACAAAACAGAACTCCTCCTGGTCGGTACCAAATCCACTTTATCCAAAACTGACAGTTTCTCCCTCACTATTGACAGTTCCACAGTGTCCCCCTCCCCTCAAGTTAAGAGTCTGGGTGTCATCCTCGACAGCTCACTGTCTTTCCACTCACACATCAATAACATCACCCGGTCTGCATATTTCCACCTATGAAACATTAACCGTCTCCGCCCCTCCCTCACCCCTCACACCACAGCTATCCTGGTCCACAGCCTCGTCACCTCCCGCATTGATTATTGTAACTCACTCCTCCTTGGTGCCCCTCACAAATCCCTCCATAAGCTTCAACTGGTCCAAAACTCTGCAGCCCGCATTATTACCAGATCCCCCTCCTTTCACCACATCACCCCTGTCCTCTAGCAGCTTCACTGGCTTCCAGTCAAATTCAGAATCCATTACAAAATCCTTCTGTATACTTTCAAGGCCATTCACAACCTCACCCCCCCCCCTACCTGTCTGATCTCCTCCACATCGCCACCCCCTCTCGCTCCCTCAGGTTGTCCTCCTCCCTCCATCTCTCTGTGCCCTCCGCCCGGCTCAGCACCATGGGGACCAGAGCTTTCAGTCGCTCTGCTCCCAAACTCTGGAACTCTCTCCCCCCGGACCTCAGAAACATGGACTCTCTACCCCATTTCAAATCACAACTCAAAACACATTGCATATTCCCTTTAACTGCCCACATCCATTTTTACTTTCTGTCACTCTTGTCTGTTGTTTTTATTTATTTTAATTATGACTTTAATTGTGTTTTTAATGCTCTATAAAGTGTCCTTGAGTGTTGAGAAAGGCGCTTTTAAATAAAATGTATTATTATTATTATTATTAAAAGACACATGCTCCACTTCAGGAGGTATTTTTCTGTTTTGTCCTGCAAATTATACGACATCCTTTCATATGCTGGACTTTGCCTAATTCAGTCACCCATTCCTAAAAAGGAGCATCTCTTGGTTTCAGAAGGTCAATGCTGAAAGGGCTGGCTGTTCGCAGTGGTCTCGGTGGTCCAATATCCTCTTTTTAGATGAAAGTAAATTTTGCATTTCCTTTAGAAATTAAGGTTGCTTGAAGCCCAGTGTGAAGTTTCCACAGTCAGTGATGATTTGGAGTCCCATGTCATCCGCTGGTGTTGGACCACTGTGTTTTTTCAAGTCCAAAGTCAATGCAGCTGTCTACCAGGAGATTTTAGAGCACTTGATGCTTCTGTCTGCTAACAAGTTTTACGGCAATGCTAATTTTCTTTTCCAGCGGGACTTGGCACCTGCCCATAGCGCCAAAACCGCTTGTAACTGGTTTGCGGACCATGGTGTTACTGTGCTTGACTGGCCAGCCAACTCGCCTGACCTGAACCCCGTTGGGAATCTATGGGGATTGTCAAGATGAAGATGAGAGACACCACACCCAACAATACACGAGCTGAAGGTCGCCATCAAAGCAACCTGGGCTTCCATAACATCTCAGCAGTGCCACAGGCTCATCGCCTCCATGCCACGCTGCATTGATGCAGTAATTTGTGCAAAAGGAGCCCCGACCATTTAACCTTTAACTTTTGATAGGAAGGTGGTATAGACTAGGACATCCGGAAGTGGGTGAACTCAAATTCGAGGAGTCAGGCCCCACAAATGGGAAGGTATAGTCACAAATAACTTTTGATAGGAAGGTGGTATAGACTCGAAACTAAGCTCTAATCCCCCATTGTCGGCCCTTCCGCATCAATAGAGGTCATCCCCGACCTTCTAGGACATCCGGAAGTGGGTGAACTCAAACTCGAGGAGTCAGGTCCACAAATGATAAGGTATGGTCGCGAATAACTTTTGATAGGAAGGTGGTATAGACTTGAAACTAAGCTCTACTCTCACATTGTCGGCCCTTCCGCATCTATAGAGCTCACCCTCTACCTTCTAGGACGTCAGGAAGTGGGCAAACTCGACATTCGAGGAGTCAGGTCCAGATACGGGAAGGTATGGTCGCGAATGACTTTTGATAGGAAGGTAGTATAGACTTGAAACTAAGCTCTACTCCACCATTTTCGGCCCTTCCGCGTCAATAGAGCCCACCCCCGACCGTTGGGAAGTGGGTGAACTCAAACTTCATTGAGTGCATAAATTAACATACTTTTCAAAAGGTTGACATTTCTGTATTATAAATTCTTTTTATTGGTCTTTTCTCTGGGATTTTCTAGTATTTTGAGATACTGGATTTATATTTTCATGAGCTGTGAGTCATAATCATCAAATTTTAAACACAAAAAACTTAATCTAGAATATATGAAAGTTTCACTTGTTTAATAAAATCATGGGGAAAAATGAACTTTTGCATGATATTCTAAATTTTTGAGATGCACCTGTATATATAAAGCTTGGGCCAGAACCATAGACTGTATTGCCTTTTTATGACACTATGTATCAGTTTATCTTCACCCAGTAATGATTAATCTTTGGGCATGGCCATAGCACCTGTACCAGCGTGCCTTCATCCATACGACACTTCCAACAAGTAGCTGAGTGCTAACCATATTTTTTGTTTCAAAATTATCTTAAGTAACTAAGTTTTCGAAAACAGGTCGTAGTATGATCAAGCTCAAGTGTTAAATAGCAGTAACAGTGGGCTGCCTGACTTTCCACTCCTGTGTAGAGCATAGACTGTATGTAGAGCTGCACTCCCGCACATTTGGGGGCAGTCACGCTCCAACATGTTGTTTGCTAGTCATGAATTAAAACAAGGAAACAGAAGAAGCATCCAGTACCTTTGAATGTTGGATGCCGGGGTGTGTTATGGTTATGACTGTCTGGTCCAGGCGCTATCAAACAGTGCAGTCTACAATCAACACCATCACAATGGACACCGGCCCGGTATCACCAGGTAACGCTGTATCTTGTTGACGTCATTAGCTAGCTTAGTTTAGCTAACGCTAGCTAACTGAGTCGAGCTTACAGAAAGTTTTCAGGCGAAAAGTTAATGTTAACACAACAATGTGTGACTGAAACAATGGCCAAACCAGCACAGAAAACTTTAACATACAAACCGACTTGGTCGTAGTTGTCTCGATATAAACTTAAATGCTCAGACGATGCTAATTAGCGTTAGCTTAACTGTCGCTAACGGTTAACACCACAGGTATAACCACTGACTGACTCACTGTGTTACAGCCGCACTATAGCGCAGTGATTTCACCTGATGACATCTAAATTAAAGCCCCAGCTGGCTCCACTGCCACGGACAGAGATCTTTGCATACTGGGTGCTGTCCTTTGGCTCACACCTGTACTCTTTCTACCACCTGCACAGGTTCTCCAAAGGTAAGATAGACTGTTGTCTCTATGTTGGTTCAATGACTTGATAAAAAAAACGGAAAAAAGAATTATGTGTCTGTTATTTTTCCTGTTTTGTTCCCCAGAGCATGAAGCAGGATTACAGAGAGAATTCCAGCTGGAAAAAGGCCTTATTAAAGGTTATAAAAGGGTAAGTTCAATTTTAAATGACTGATTAAAAACCCAACCTGAGCCAAGTCACATTATGGAGCATCTCACCTAAACACAACTTTGCTTTTAAGTCCATAATGTAATAGGGCTGCAAATAGCAAATATTTTATTAATTAATCTGTTTATTATATTATCCATTAATCCATTAGTTGCCTGGTCTATACAAAGAAGAGCCTGATCGATACATCAGTCAGCTGATAAAATTCAGTTCAATGCCTTTATTGTCATTGCACAGCAGTACAATGAAATTGTGTGATCTCTGGGCTATTACACGTAAAAACAGCAAAAGACAATAAACAATAACCAGCAACAGTGATACACATAAAATACACTACAAGTAAAAAAGGAGAATGTATAACGTATAATGATAATAATAATGTAATAAGAGCAGCAGCAGTATAGACTGAATTGCACATCTGGCCCAGCCAAGGAGCAAACACAGTATGCACTATTGTATATTGAATTAATTATCTTAATAGCACTTGGATAAAAACTGTTGAGGTGTCTGGAAGTGCGAGATCTCATAGACCTGTATCGCCTTCCAGAGGGTAGCAGTGTGAAGTGTTGGTGGGAAGAGTCCTGAATTATGTTTGTGACCCTACGGAGACAGCGGCTTTTGTACAATTCCTCAAGTGTGTACCAGTGATGTTCTGGGCTGACTTATGATCATCTGGAGAGCCTTCCTTTCAGCAGTCGTGCAGCTGGAAAACCAAACTAGCATGCCGTATGTCAGGATGCTCTCAATGCAGCAGCGATAGAAGGACACAAGCAGTTCCTGGGACAGTTTGGATTGTTTGATAGCAATTGGATACTGGATGTGATGTCCAGTATGCACTGATATGATTTTTTTTAACAGGACATGATGCAGAAAAAGATGCTTAGGGTAATAAAATCCCCTATTAAGTTGACTATTTTAGTGCACTTATGTCATTTTTGGCTGTAAAGTTTATTGTTAAAATGTAAAATCGCCTGCCTTCATTACATATCTTTGTCACATGCATAGTTTAGCCTTTGGTTCTGGCATCATGTGGATACCACCTGACATGTTCCACCCACTCAAACACCGTTGCAGACCAAGTACCCCGCCTCACAGAGATCCTGTGTCCATGCCTCCAGAGCCAAGTCCGATCCAAGGAGGCCCCACCTTGGATTAGGGGTACATCTGGGGTACCGGCACATCACAAGAATCCTTGAGCAGATTGGGACCTGGGAAATTTAGAAGCCAAGTAGACACCTTGAGCTTTTTGTCATGCTCCACAGGGCATTTCTAAACAGTTTTTGTAGTGTGGCATGCTGCTTTTTTCTGCAATTTATCCTATATAATGGCATATTGGATATCGGCAAAAAATCCAACACTGTGCATCCCTAAAAGATATATATATATATATCTGTGTGTTTGTGACTAAAATGTCAGCCGATATATCAATATTGGAATTTTTACTAGCTAATACGAGTATCAGCATCTGCCCCAAAAATCCAGTATCAGTTGGGCTCTAATAGATAGTCAGAAAAATTGTGAAAAATGTCAATAAGTGTTCCCCAAACCCCCAAAATAATTGCTTTGTCCACAACAAAAAGATATTCAGTCTACTGTCATAGATGAGTAAAGACACCAGAAAATATTCACATTTAAGAAGCTGGAATCAGAGAATTTTTACTTTATTTTTTTTAAAAAAAAGTAAACGATTATGAAAAGAGTTAGTGATAAATTCATTCAATTTCAATTTTCAATTCAATTTTATTAATATATTTTAATAGTTGACAACTGATTAATTGTTGCAGCTCTATAATGTACAGCCCTATTTTAAGATATTCTGTGTCACAGAAAGCTGTGATAAGCATATTTCAGTTCAGTTAGGTTTTTGCAGGACTTTATACATTTGTTTGATACATAAAAATTAAGCTCCTCAACACATTTTGACTATTCAAAGCCTCCATTCATCAGGCTTCAGCTGTGATTTAAAGGCTCATGGTGAAGTTAATTCTTTTTATCAGGACCCATCAGACTTCGAGTGGAGTTTCTGGACCGAATGGGCAAAGAAGTCTTTGCTGTGGACTCTGATTGGTCATGGCGTAATATCAAGACTGACCCGCACCTTTTACCCCGAGGTAGGAAGCAGCTGCTACAGTGCTGGAAGTGGAATGTTGCCATCAAGTGGGAGATGATTTAATCCAACACATTTTTTCATGTTTTCTCTAATAGCTCAGAGTGCCAGCACTCACAATATATGGCCTCTTAGCAGCCAGCAGTGTGCTGGGGATTAAAGGTGTGGGTGTGCTGCTGGTACAGCTGGGCCTGTCGTTTGCAGCAGCACAGCTGCGAAAGCCTGCTCTGTCATGGGCCTGCAACCTGCTGCTGCTCTCCACACTTTACATCCAGCCACTTCAAGAGATCCAGGTGGGTTGTATCACCTGGACTATACTTGTTCCTGATTTTGAAGGATTGGTTTAATCTTGCAATCGAAGCATTGAACAGAGAAGTAAAAGATATGCTTAAAAGTAAAGTGAAAAATGAAATTTAAATGTAATTAAATGTTTTTAAATGGTATTATTAGTCGGATTTTAGTGATTGTTTCACCTCCCGATTGATTACCACCAAATGCAATATTTGCAAAGAACACAAGAGGGTGCAATATACTAAGGGGACGTAAAGGCATTTGTCCACTCAGCTCTGGCACTCTGTATCCATACCAAAGAAAGAACTTGAATGAATATATTGATGGTTATTTCAAGCATTTTCTGAGGATTACCAGATTTAAAAAGCTTGGTGTCTTCGTATAAGCATTTGAAAATTGAGAGGCAGTAGGAGACATGCTAGCAGACAGTCAAACATTTATTGCAGTGAAAATGAAAAAGGATTTTACTAAACTGCCTTTTCTTCACAACACAATAATGAATTTCAGGGACTCAGTTCAACTCATTTCGACATTGATTTGGTTATCATGGACACTGGTGCGTAGTATTTCATCACATTCAGGGTCATCTAACATCCTCCTCTTACATACCTGTGATCTACACACACTCTTTAACTGCACAGTATCAGCCAGGCGAGCGTGCTCCAGTTACAATGGCTGGAAATTTGAATTTAGTGAGTGAAACAGACCTGACAGACCTGTGCACGCTTCCAAAAATCTGACTCTTTCCCTCTATGCTCACACACGCAATTGCACAGTTGAGTTGAGTGTTCAAGCTCAGTTTTGAAAGCAGTGATATTCCCAATGCTGTTTATCAGACCTCATTAAAAGTTGTCTTAAGCACATGTTTATTAGTGTGTGCTGACAGATTCTCACATCCAGTTGTCAAAATATGCTGTAATCTGCTAATGTTCTCATTTTAACGTGTCCTATTTTGAGTGATTTTAAAAAGCGTATCTAAATTTAGTGTCAGACTGTCACTGCTGATGTGAGGATTCCCCAGGAATGTGTTAAAAATAATTGGCCTTGCCTCTGTGTTGCACAGAGAGGCTGGTATAAGACCGAGGAGGAGTACTATCTGCTGCTCTTCAGCGTTGCTGTCTGTGGTCTACGCTTCATCAGCTTCAGCCTGGAGCACTGCTGGTGCCCTGCAGACCGTGGTGGAGTTGTGCAGCTCTGCTGGTTGTTTTCATACACTTTCTATCACCCTTTTTTCTACAATGGACCCATTATCACATACAAAGACTACATTGAGCAGGTAAGAGAGCCGACAGGAGCTACACCTGAATTAAACTGAGATTTGGTCTAAAACTGCCTCTTTTGTCTTTGTCTGGAGGAGGCCGGTCGATGCTCCTGAGTGCAGGCGATCTGAGATCCATTTTTAAAAATATAATAGCTGACACATCAGTGGCAGGTTATGTACAAGAGGATATTGACTTGAATTTTTTATATATGTAAAGAAATAGCTACCACTTATTTGGTCCAATGGCAGACTGTCGATCATTTATTCGATGAACATAAAATTAATCGTCAACTCCTTTGATAATCATAGTCATTTAAGTCATCTTTTAAGCATAAATGCCAAAACAAGTGATATTTCCAGGTTCTCAAATGTGAGGATTTGCTGATTTCCTTTCATGATGTAGGGCTCCTGCAGATCCTTAAAGTCTCAAAATCAATTGAATTAATTAATCTTAAGTAAGGCCTTAATTTTAATTTAAATGTCTTGAATACATCTTCAGAAGGTTTTAAAAATGTTAAGACATGGGAAGTAGGATTTTATCTTTTTTTCTGATGTTGCATTGTAAAATCTCACTCTCAGTGGCAGCACAGTGTTGTAGTGGTTAGCACTGTCTCCTCACAGCAAGAGGGTTCCTGGTTTGATCCCAGGAGAGAGCCCTTCTGTGCAGAGTTTGCATTTTTTCTGGCTTCCTCCCACAGTCCAAAGACATGCAGGTTAACTGGTGACTCGAAATTGTCCGTAGGTGTGAATGTGAGTGTGAATGGTTGTCTGTCTCTATGTGTCAGTCCTGTGATAGTCTGGTGACCTGTCCAGGGTGTACCCTGCCTCTCACCCAGTGTCAGCTGGGATAGGCTCCAGCCCCACCACGACCCTCAAGAGTATAAGCGTTTATAGTTAGTGGAATAAACAACAATTATATTTTGTTTCTGGCCGGCATGCTAACAGCAGAAGATCCATTGTCTGCTAGCTAACTGTCACTGTACTCAAGACGACATGGGGAAGTGCAAATTCAGTGAAAATAGGCTATTAAACCCAAGATTTTTTGGCATGGCTGAAACTCATTCTAGGTTCTGTGTTTTGTATGCAAAAAGTTTTTCAAACTGGGCATGATGGGAATCGAGGCAGTGGAGCCCCACATGCAGAGTGAGAAACACAAAATCACCAAGACAACCCGCCAACAAAAGTTTTGTTCATCCCTCGTCTCTGCAATGTGTTCTACTCTAGAAAGTGTTATATGAACTGTTAAAGCAGATCATACTGTCTCACTTCTTCAGTTTTGGTCATTGTAAAATTGGTCCTAATTTTTATTTCTGGAGGCATAAATAAAAGTCTTAAAAAGTCTCACATGTAACTTTGCCTTAAGCTGTAGGAACCTTGTTTGATATTTTTGGTTTTCGGAAATGTTGGTTGGACAAAACAAACACCTGATGAAGTCACTTTAGGCTCCAGAATACTGTAACAGGCTTTACCCCCTATCTTCATTGAGAAAATGATCAAGGGATTAATCTGTAACAAATACAATCGTTCATCACAGCCCTACTCTACATCATCCTTGTTATGGCTGCTTGTTTTCATACCCGTCTTTGCAGTAGATTTCTAAATATCCACACAGTATGTCTTTACTCTTTTACTGCCATGTTTGTCCTTTTCAGTATGAAGATTCATCCAGCAACCTTTAACAACAAGCTCACCCTCTACACTTTCAGATGCAGAGGCCTGCTGAGGAAGGTGACAGGGACGAATCAGCATTTAGCTTCTTGGTGCTCAGATCAGGACGGATCATACTATGGTGGTGCATTGCCGAATACATGATCCATGTAATGTACATGCACTCCATCCAGTCTAATGAGACCTACTTAGAGATCCTCCCTCCCTGGGCCTTGGGTATGTCTTTATTCTGTATGTATTTTTGGCTGGTTTGTACAGTGTAACATTGAGTTATAGCTTTAATGTTTCCCTGCCTTCAGACACTCTTAAAAACATGTTACCCCCGCAGAGTTTGGTTGGCTCTCAAACTCCATCAGATATGCTGATTACTGTCTTACTCATTGGCCTCGATCCATAATCCAGTCGTCATGATCTGTGGTGTTATTTTCTTTATCTTAAGTGTCAGAATTGGTGTCTGCTAAGTGTCTTTTAAATTTATTTATGTGCTATTACTTGTTTTAAACAAATCAAAGATGTAATCAGTCAGGTTATGTACCCTCTAATAGCCCCTTTGTGTATTGGCAGGACACTTGGAGTACTACATTTTAGCAGATACAAGTAATTTACTCAGGTGGCCACTGTGGTCTAAAAATACTCTGCATGCACATCTCAAGTCAATATTTTTTTTTACATGTAAAGCACCTCTGGGAATGTGGACTTCTAGCACTAATTCATTCACTGTTGTCCTCTCTGGATCCCTTAGTTGCCATAAGTAGGTATAATGAACCGTTAAAGTTTACTGGCCTCCTTTTTGCAATTCTGCTTCACAGTTCTCAGCAGCTCTTTAATGTCAGCAGCAAATGGTGTTTGCCAAGTTCTAACGTCATCTATTGATCCCTCCTCTGTTGCTCCTCCTGAGGTTTCTTCCCTTTTTTCCTCATTAAAACATTTTTTTTGGGTAGTTTTCCCCATTTCCAACAGAGGATCTAAAAATAGACAGTGTTGTTTGCTGCACAGGGTTTAAAGCCCTTTGAGGCAAATTTATGAATTTGGGCTTCATAAACACAATTTACTTGACTTAAAACAGAGGGAAATTGTCTTTGTAAAGTATACAGGTTGTCCTAATTGTTAAATTAAGTGGTAATAGTCCTTCTGCCCTGTCACAGGCGGTCTGGCCCTGGCCCTCGTCCAGTTCTTCTATGTGAAGTATCTGGTGCTGTTTGGACTTCCATCCATGCTGGCTACTTTGGATAAACTAGTTCCCCCAAAGCTTCCTCGTTGTGTCAGCATCATGTACAGTTTCACAGGGATGTGGAGGTACGTAAATACAATATTATATTGGTCTCGTAGCATTCCTTAAAGGGTAACTTAGGTATTTTTCAACCTGGACCCTATTTTCCCTTTTTTGTGATGAATGGGAAGAACAATTTTTGAAACAGGTCCAGTACTGAACGAGAGTGCTGCAGTGAACAGCAGAGAACAGGCTGCAATGTGGGCATTTGTGCACTGTCAGTTTACATCCACTAGTTTTGCCACTGACAGGCTCAGATTGTTATAGAGTGTGCCAGTAAACCCGGAACTCCATTAGCGCTTTTAGCACTTTCGGTTCTCTCTTCTAAAAGTCAATACGTTTTTTGAATGGGATTTCGGTAAAATGCCTCAAATAAGGTCTGTGGTTAACAAAAGCTTAAGTGAGTTTCAGGTTTTGTTCTGCGACATAAAACACATCAGTAAATACCCTGCTTGTGAATTTTGAAGCTTTTACGTGTTGTAAAAAAGGCGGTTGCTAACAAGTTGCTCAATACGACTACAAACCCTGTCGGGGACATTAAACGTCATCAACCCCGAACAGACGAGAGAGCTGGCAGTCCGCCATTACAGCTTCTTATTTAGCTTAAACAGTCCGATTTCCCCATTATACAATGTTTTTAAAATAAAGCAGCCAAAATCAGTTGAAAGCTTAGTGGCGGTGGCGTCAAGAGTCATGTGACCATGGAGTAGTCATGTAGTCCGTTAAAGCCTAACGTTAGCTTTTTACTTCTGGTGATCACATTTAAGCTTCAAAGGCGATATGAAAGGTGTTCATGTGTGAAGATTATCTCGCTGAACAAAACCTGTAAGTATCATAAACTTGTGTTAGCCACAGAGCTTATTTTCTGACATAATCCAAAACGCATTGCAAAAATCACATTCACTTTCTCTTCTGGGAACCAGCGCGATGCTAAACTTCCGGGTTTTGACGTCAGCCCTGGGACACTCTATTCTTAGGATGTATTTACACTGGCGATATTTGGTCTACTTTAAACAAACCCTGGTGCTTCCATGGATAGTTCTGTTCGTTTAGAGTGGTATGGACACTCATTCGAACTAGTGAACCCTGGTCCACTTGAAAACTGGTGGTCTCGGTTCACTTCCAACTGAACCCTGGTGCAGTTTGCTTATAGTGGGAAATGTTAACGGACTATCCAGCCAACCAAAGAGAGGAAGTGAACCAAAGAGAGGAAGTGACGTAGAGCGCAGTGCATTTTGGTATTTTTGTGGTGACCAAGCCGGCTGAAGGAGATGGACTTCTGTTTTCGGTCCTGGCCAATCGATGAGCTGGGTTTTCTTCTTCCTCATGATTTTTTTTTTCCTGGTCAGTGGTCGTTTCGGGCAATACCGCCCCCAAACGAGCAGCTGTTGTAATTGCGTGACGTTGTCCAGGCGGTTTGGTCCGCTTTAAAAAGTGCAGTGTGAAAGTGAACCGAACTAAATTAAGGTGTGAAATTTTTCGGCCGAGAACCAAGTCCCCTGGACTATCCTGGTATGAATGCGCCCCAAGTGTCTGACATTATTAAGGATCCCTACTGAGTTAAACCTTTAAAGAGTAAGATCCTTTTTGTTTACCCAGAAACAGCCCCAAAATCATCATCATGAAACCCACCAGACTTTATTTAAATTAAAAGTAATTTTATCATAATAAATCACACTTCCATTAAAAGTCGACAGAAACAAAATAAAACTCAAAAAAGCCGACTTGATTCATCTTACCACTGTTCCAACAATCACTAGCTCTGGTTTGGTTGAAATAAAACCTTAATTCACCTGGTTAGGTGTGAAAACATGCTGGCTTTATACACACTAAAATTACTGTTTATTTACATGGAGTCTGGCGTTTTTGGCGATGGTGATTTCGGGCCTGTTTCTGGTTAAAGAAAATGGTCTTACTCTTTAACAAAAAGATCTATCTCTGTAGGAATCCTTTCAACGAAGTTGTCAGACACTTAGAATATCAATCTGAGCCTGTCAGTGGCAAAAACAAACACCTTTAGTGGACAGAAAATGATGGTGCTCAAATGCCCCAAGTGGTTACATTGCAGCATATTTTGCTGCTTCCACCTGCAGCCCTCTCGTTCAATACTGGAGCTATTTCAAAAAATGTTGTTCCCATTAATCACTTAGACACAAAAGCATTTGAAAATAGGGTCCAGGTTGAAAATGACCAAGGTTATCCTTTAAGTCTGAAGTGACTGGAAAAGCTAGCATCCCTGGTACCCTTGAGAAAAAGGTAAATTTAATGTCAAGTGACTTAAGTGCCCCCTGTGCTTTGACAATACGACTCAGACTGGGAACAGTGAATTGTCCCATTTTCTGTCATTACTGGCAATCAGAACAAGGGATCACCACGGCACCAGCAGGGACATCGTATCATTCTTTCAGACTTGAGCTAAAATTGTTCACTGGGAGCATTTCCTACATTAACAGGCTGCATCTTGTCTTTTTCTTCAAGTTAAAACTGGTTAGTGGCAGTATGGCTAAGACAGTGAGGTCACCAAACAGATTGACCCTTAGGAATGTGTTAGTTTTGAAAGGGATGTGACAAATCAATGCCAGTTGTCTGTATATAACATCGAACAGGTAAAGGTTATTTCAGATAAAGTCAGTGATAGTGTAGTGTAGATTAATCCCAGACATTTAAAGTAAGAGTTAGACGCCAGGCAGGAGCATAATGAGCATAATCCTAAACCTGCCACTTTAAGATTATTGATAGAAAGAAGTTCAAGAGACAACCTGGATGCCATGTTACCTTTGCCACATAAGTGCACAAGATAGAAAGACACAATTAAATCTTTCTGTATTCAAACCACAAAATAACCCAAATAAATTCAGCCCGATCAAATCAAACGGTTATTAATAAACAAAGTGTCTGACTCACAGAATCAAAAGAGACCAAATTCAGTCCTGATGTGAAAATCAAATGTCCCTTAATTAAATAAACTGTCCAAGGAGAAAATGAGCAGGGTAAGGGACAGTGCAAAAATAGATGCAATTAGACTGAGGATAGAAGGGTGGCTGAGGGCTGCTGCACATTAACCTCAAGCAGGAGGATATGAGAAGCCTGAGGAGTTGCAAGAAAGGAGACTTACCTTCATTTTGGTAGATCCAACAAATACTTTCATCCACAGCCACATCTGAGCAGGTCGAAAAGATTAAGCCAAACCTTTCGTTACCCAGGAAATTCAGATGTTTTTGGAACAACTGCCACTTCGTTTACTTTTATTTGTCACTGTTTTTGCAAAGATGTCCAGAAACTTGATTAACTTTTAGTTATCTCCTCTTTTAGATGCTTTCACTCCTCTTTCTGTTGTCATCCATACTGCTTTTGTTAGTTGTTTCCCTCCCCCCTACTCACAGGTGTGTCTGATTGATCTCCCCACCTTCCTTTCCTGTAAAGGTTGAAAAGGGATATTCTGTACTTTTTTCCCCCTTTTCTGCTACACACATCAAGCATGAGTTTCTAGACACACACACACACACGCACCATGCTGAGTTATTTCCATCCTACCTACCTCCACAAATAGTGCACAAGATAAACGTAATTGTCATGACGACTGCTACATTCTTTAAGTTCAACACTTCTTCAACCAAGCAAAGGAGAAGACGATGCCTGGCTTATGCTGAAGGGGTCACACTTGCTCAAGTGAAATGAGCACACACATTGCAGTGCTTGTTTCATGGGGATAAAGCCCCTTAATCAGCAGGGCTTCAAATATTAAATGGCTAAAGGCAACAGTATTTCCACGACTTGGAAAAAATATTTCAGGGCCTTCAGCTAAATGCAACAGTGAACATTTTGGGTCCAGTGCTTTGTGTTTGTGTTTACCAATTAGCTTTGATGTCCTCCGGGATGCACACCACTTCTGGACAAAGAAAAAGGCTGATAAAGGGCAAAATGTGCTGAAATATTTTCCCAGTTACCAGTTTATTAGGTACACCTAGCCAAAACTAAAGTGGTGCACCAGTCCTAAAATATATTCTTCAATATCCTGTTCAGGTTCTGGTGATTTAAGTGTGTGATTATTTTGGACACAGCAGTTTGGGGCACTATCAAGCTGATTTGCATTATACTAGGTGTTTCTATTATTGTGTCCACTGCTTGTATATCAATAAGACTGAGCTTAAATAACACAAACTACTCTCTGTGTAATGCATTACAGCTCAACAGCATCACAAACTACATCAAAGTTAATTTATATAGCACTTCACAATATTTTATATGAGGCAATAAAATAATTGAAGAACATTTTAGATCAAATAGAACAAAGATAATAAAGTTGAATTAACACCGTCCAAAATTATAACCTTAATAAAGGTAGGATTTATTGCAGGACTGTTGTATCAGGCTGCAGTAGTTTAAATTAGGTGAACCGATTAAACTGATAACAGGGTATATGGACAAGGTTTAGACAGAACAAACATCCTCATACAATAAGAAAACATCACAGTTAAAAAATCAGTGTTTGACAGTGAGCCCAATGTGGTTTCCCTTATGTATATACTGTAAAGTGACCAGGGAGTGTGGAATTTCATGCCTTGTTCCCACAGCACAGTCACTCTGTTCCTAAATGTAATTAACAACGGGAAAATGCCCTCTTAATTCAGAGCACATAAAGTTGAGATGGAAGGCCGTGTGTTCGGTTTTGCATTGAAAATGCGCTGGCTGTAGACCAGATCGACCAATGTGCTGACACCGATGCACTCCAATCCAGCCTGTGTGTGCTGAGCTGGCCAATGTTGACAACATTGATGGAATGCATAAAGCTGTCCACCGACATCGTCCACAAAACAGCCTCAGTTTATAGGCAGCGCACGGAGAAAAAAAAAGAAAACACGTTTTTCTAATCTTCTTAATGACAAAGAGTGCGCACACAAACACATATTCTTCATACACACTGTATATATGAAGCCCAGTGCTCAGGTGTTTCTTACTCAGTGCTATATTGTTATGTAAATTTGTGACTCAATATTCATTTCTTTCTCTTTTTTTTTTGTTCGCTCTCAGGCACTTTGACGAGGGCCTGTATCGATGGCTCATCAGGTAAGAGGCACTTCATGAGCGGACGACAGACTAATTCAGATGTTAATGCTTACTAAAAATGTAAAATGTCATCTAAATCAAATAATACTCCTAGAATATCCAACTCTCTGTCTGTCTATATATCCAGCTGTCTAGCTATCCATCTGTCTGTCAATCTCTGTATGTATCCATTTATCTCTCCACAGTTTTTCTTGCTTTATATTTGGAGTAGCGTGTGTTTATTTATACTGTATCTGCTATTTACTGCACACTTACTGTGAAGAGCTCATTTCCTGCAGTTGAATAACCTTAAAAAAAGCTGCCATTCTCCAGCTGCCTGCCCGCATGTGTCATCATAATGGACAAGGATGCTGCATTTGCATGTAGGCTTTCTCATGATTATGAGCTTGCATGTTGTTGCTGAATAGTTCCCTCTGTTGTGTTACTGTTCCCGCACTCTGGAGAAATGCCTCCTTGTTTAATATGTGCGTATGTAATGGGAGCATTATGTGTTTGCTCAGTTGTACTTTGGACAACACACATTATTAGTTCGTCTGCTTTTTAATGATGCACACTTGGCTGAATGCAGCCTTTTGGGAGGTTATGGTCCGCTTGGTAGACGCGGGTTGCTACATGGAGGCAACGCCGCAGTTGCACGGTTGTCAGAAAACACTGGTAGTCTGTGCTCCCTTGTCTTGGTTATTGTTTGCTAATTAGTTTTTGTGTCGACACGTATGATGGTGTACATGTACACTTGCTTTTCAGACAGTAATATGAGCTTGGAAGGAAATTTGGCATATCAGGCTACTAAAGAGGCTCCAATTAATTTGCTAAATATACCAGAATTTAAATTGCAAATGTAAGTTTCCATTTTAATCCGTGTCCATTGGAAATTGTTTTCTCCTGCTTAATGGCATCGCTTGCAATTATCCTACTGCAGATGCAAAATGATACCCATGACACAATGCCCTGGCGTTCCTTCTTGTGAAAGTGCTTTTAAAGAGGTTTTAATGCAGTATTGAAATTCTGTTGAAATTGTCAGAAGAGCGCTAGATGAGTGCGTAGGTGTTAAATGATGTGCTCTACATGACTCACTGACACCCCGTCTCCCTGGGCAGCTAAGTGGCTCATTCTTCACCATTCCATTACGCTTTCCCCGTCTGTGTGCCACTGTGTACCAGGTTCTCTGTTTCATACAGTTATCAGCCAACAAAAGAGCTCTCACTGGCTGTTTGACTGAGTTCTTGCTGCTACGTGTGAGGAGGAGTATTTGATCCCAAATCCTGGGGAAAATAGTTGTAAATAAATAAGTGGGGGGATGGGCTGAGGGGTGTCGACATCTTAACTTTGGTTCTGATTGCACTTAAAGGATAAGTTTGGCATTTTTCAACTTGGACCCTATTTCCATGTATGAATTGATCACATACACTGATGTGAACAACAATTTTTGAAATAGTTTCAGTATTGAGGGATGCAGCAGCGACCGGCTCCCTCAATACTAGAAAATGCCAAACTATGGGCGCATTCACACTGCTGCTATTTGTACCGCTTTAAACGAACCCTGGTCCGCTTCCACGCATAGTTCAGTTCGTTTGGAGTGGTGTGAGCGCTTATTGAAAGTCTGGTGTGGACCAAACGAGCAAACCCTGGTCCGCTTGAAAACTGGGGGGTGAACCCTGGTGCGGTTTGCTTACAGTGGGAAATGCAAACGGACTATCTAGGGAACCAAAGAGAGGAAGTGACGTAGAGCGCAGTGCATTTTGGTGTTTGGTGTTTTTGTGGTGAACAAGCTGGCTGAAAGGGATGGATTTCCGTTTTCAGCCCTGGCCAATCAATGAGCCGGGTTTTCTTCTTCCTCATGCTTTTTGTCTTCCTGGTCAGTGGTCATTTCGGTCAATACCACCCCCAAACGAGCAGCTGTTGGAACTGCGTGGCGTTGTCCAGGCGGTTTGGTCCACTTTAAAAAGTGCAGTGTGACAGTGAACTGAACCAAATGAAGGTGTGAAATTTTTCGGCATTCCCCACCTAATCGAACCAAGTCCCCCGGACTATCCTGGTGTTAATGCGCCCTATGTTTACTGTAAAAGACTCTGGTTATTAAAGAGTTTGTAAATAGAAGTTTTGATGACTTTTGCTGCTGGTAAACGTCGACCCCCCTGATTTCAATTCATTAAGACTATTTTCCATTTAAGGATTCTTCTTCACCAGTCATTTGAGAAAAACAAAATTCTCTTCACGAATAAAGCATAACACGGGGTGACTGACGTACAAATGTTAATTTGGTAGATGAAGTATTCCTTTAAAGCCAAGAACTATCAAGTATACTGAGCCAACACTGAAACCAACACTGTCTAATTGACTGTCACTGACTGTCTAATGCCTGCTGCCTGTCTCTAAACGTTGTGTGCGTGTTGTCTGCATCATCTGCTTGCAGGTGTTGCGTAACACATTGATTACTCAGGTTTTAATGTATGTCTCTAAAGTGTCACATGTTGCTTAACATCTGTTTAGATTCCATCTCAATAAATTACATAGACGTATAGGTGCTCAGCATGTTTAAGTATTCAGTTTGCTCCGGCTCAAACACTCTGGTTGCTCTCCATCTGTTTTTGCACCTTCTCTCATCCTCCAATATGGCCAAGCTGGCCACTCTATTTAAGGCTCAGAAAATGCTGGCTCATCTTTCAGAAACATTGATTATCCACAGGGTGGCTGAGATAATTAGTTCCCAGCTCAGCAACACTAGATCAAGAATGTGATGTTTGTTTGTAAGCGTGTTGGAGTGATGTAGCACGTTGAGACGTGGTACCTCTGGGACAGACGAGGTTCTCACAATATCTGAGACCATTTTTCTTCACAGCAGGCACCACAGTCGTTACTGATTGGTGCGATCTTATTCACATCATGTGGGCTATCATCTGCTATTTTTATACCACATGAAGTTTAATCCCATTTAAACCACAGTAGAATTAAATGCATTTGCTGTTTGTTTAAACCAAAATGATAAAATCGGATCTCACCCAACCAAAACATGAGCGAGCTTTAGTGAGGGAAAAAAAGTCAACTTGACATAGAAAGTGGGTTAAATGTGTGTCAAGGTTTTGGTGCAAACACAGAAACCACTTTGGAATCATTAACCCAATTGCAGCATTATTAACAACTTGGTAGGATTGATTGATTCCCTGAAGTGCCTCTATTTTTGCACCAGACGTCAAAGCAACATTTATTTCATTAAAAATCAATGAACATGACATGATCATTTGTGTTGCAGGTGTTCTTTGCAATTCATCGGTGCATTGTGGTGCCATTTTCAACCTCCCCTTTGTTTAACATCTACACTGTTTGCTGGCTGCAGTATGTCTGTGTCCTGTCCTTACAAGGGGTCTGTCTGTTAGTATCACCAGTTATTTGACAGGGTCCCTGCAAATTCTCAAAAAGTCTTAAAAAGGCATTGAATTCATTGATCTTAAAGGCCTTAATTGGTATTAAAATGTCATAAATCAATTGTTTAAAAAGTCTTAAAAATGCTAGGACATGGGAGTTAGATTTTATGAATGACGAGGTATTGTAAGATCTTTTTTTCTTAAATAATTTACCGAATGCCTCTTGCATTAATGTCACACAGATCAGGATAATGGAACTCATATTTTGTTTCTGGCCGGGATGCCCAGAGCAGAGGATCCACTGCTAGTTAGCTGTCTGTCTGCCTGAGCAACATGAGGAAGTGCAAATTCAACAAAAATTGGGTATTACACCAAGATTAAATCACGACAGGCATTGCATACAAGGCTTGGTGTACTTGCAAAACATTTTTTAAACTCAAAAATTGAGGTTCAAGGCAATGGAATCTCACATGCAGATTAAGAAGAAAATTATAAGAAGAAGAAGAAGAAAACAAATGTCAGGTATTTCCCAGTTCTGCTCTACTCTCATCTCCACCGCAAGACAAAAAAGTCATGTTTTAACTTACAGTCAACATTTGGTTAAAAATTTTCCCTACCCTAATTAATTGATGTCAGTTTATGCATTTAACTTCTATTTTGGTTATTGTAAAATTGAAAATTGAAAATCATTTTGAGTGGCATTTAAAGAGTTGGGCGGCACAACCATTGCACCACTGTGCGGCCCTGCACGATGGTGCAATGGTTAGCACTGTCGCCTCACAGTAAGAGGCTTCCCTGAACCCAGGGAGGGGGAGTACCCCGGGTTCCTCCCACAGTCCAAAGACATGCAGGTTAATTGGTGACTCTAAATTGTCAGTAGGTGTGAATGTGAGTGTGAATGGTTGTCTGTCTCTATGTGATAGTCTGGTGACCTGTCCAAGGTGTACCCTGCCTGTCGCCCAACGTCAGCTGGGATAGGCTCCAGCACGCCTGTTTCTTTGTGTTGGACAGGTTACAATCTCCTTTAAAGAGCTGGAACATTTTATTATTCCTCATTGTGTTTTATTTTTTTATTGTAATGTACTTTTGTTTCAGATACATCTACGTGCCGTTGGGAGGTTCGCGGCATGGCCTTCCTTACAAAATGTTATCCACTGGCCTTGCGTTCGGATTCGTCTGCCTCTGGCATGGTGGCCATGACTACTTACAGTACTGGGCTCTGATGAATTGGGCTGGAGTTCTGGTGGAAACTGGACTGAAGTCTCTCTTCGCCTTGTCCTTTATTCGCTCCATTGTTGTAAGTTTGAAATCCAAGTGTTTGCCTTGTGACAGTGCAAAAAAAAAGGATGTTAAGAGAATTACATTGTAGATATGATTCCCTGGTTATTCCATCAATTGGATTTTTGGCTAAGATGTGTGATGTTGAAATCTGTCCTGTAGCTAGAAATAAAGGGGTCATATAATCTGATTTAATAAGAGATAATGCCTCGGGCTCCAACAGTTAGTACAGACAGGATCGGATCCTGTCACATCTGATTGTACTGTACAGTTAACTCAGCATTAATGTGAGAAAAACTTTCCAATACATTAACAATAAAACCATTCAGGCTGTTCTTGCTGCTTTTACCTCTAGCCTTGGGGGAAGGTTCATGTTCTCAGTAAAGTCTGATGGCAGACTGTGTAATCCTCCTAGTTTATGGTCACACAGTCCATTAGCACCAGGTGCTTTGCTGCACTTTGTCTCTCAGATTTACGATGAAAATCTCCTGTGGTTCTGCTGCAATTTACTTATTTATTTACTGATTTCCCAGGAGCAGAATTTCTCCCCGGCGATGGAGAGGCGTTGCGTTGCCCTTCTCTCTGCCTTCTCCACTGCTATGCTCATCCTCTCTAATCTGGTGTTCCTTGGGGGGATACATGTTGGCAGAATCTTCTGGAAGCGTGTCTTCATTCAAGGTAAATTGTCTCCCACAGCACTCGCTCAATAGGATTTCTGTTTGCCTTTTAATTTGCAGGATTGTTTCAGCTGGCGTTTATACGTTTGTTTACAACGTGGAGCATCAGTCATGTCGTCTTTTAATTTGACTGTTTAGTCGCACTGTGGGACATTTAACCTTCTCTTTCAGTGGGGACGGCAGCTCTAGTGACAGTAGTGTGTCTAAAGCAACAGTTAGAGAGAGGCCAAGTGGAAAATTGGGTCTGTATTAGACAGCCCCTCCAGGATATTGCAGTGTCATGACTGCAACAATGAATTCTGCATGACCTTGCAATGTTGTCCAATCACTGCGTCTTTTCTGTGGATTTGACCAGTCATCATAGTTTTGCATGAGTTTCATCAAACATAACGTCCCCTGTACAGCGTCATCATACTCACTTTCTTGTTTCTGGTTGTGAAGATGAAGACGTGTGACATGAATGTCCCACAGTTAGCAACAAAAATTACTGCTAAAGACCGTACAAGGCAATTCCCTGATGTTCTGCACAAAAGGGGAGGTAACTTGTTTTCCACCATGTACAATGTTGTGATGGGACACAAATGACAATGATTGACAAATACTTTTTTTACCACAAAACTCACCTTGTTAATGGCTGAAACGGAGGCTGTTGCATCCAGATCTGTTGCACATGTGGTAACGTAAAAAACATCTGAAAACATTGCAATATGATTGCTATTTTCTAGAAAAGCTGCTATGAAATCAAGCATTTTAGGCCATAACAGTCCCAAAAGCCCACAAATTCCTGGAGGGACTGAGAGCTGCAACAATTTGTTGTTTAATCAGTTAGTTAACAGACAGAAAGCCAAACATTTGCTGGTCTCATGCTTCTAAAATGTGAAAATCTGCTGCTTTTCTTCGTCGTACCAAATAAGACTGAACAGCTTTGGATTCTTGGACCGTTTTGAACCATTTGAATTACACAGGGCATGTTTTTGACGTTTTATTATCGAAATAATGATTTTAAGATTAATTGATTATGAAAATTATTATAAACTGCAGCCCTGGTTGGTTTATTTATCAGCAGTGTATTCAGTGGATGCAGAGGCTCTGGTTTTACTGGGGCGTTTTATGCATCTGCTGGGGCAAACTCTCCCAGATAGAGAGACATCTGCTTCGTGGTTGTGCCAGTCTCTGTTTTGCTCCCCGTGTCTTTTTATTTGGCTCATTTGGTACCTAAAGCAAGATGGCAGGCCGTCCTGAAGCCTGTCTGCTCATGATAAGCAGTCTGAGCTGTACTCGCCGCTGGGTTGGGCTCAGAGTCAGTGGCCAGAGCTCAGCTCCGCACTGATACTTTCTCATGTAATATAATTCTATTAACAAGAACAGTTAATTAATACTGAAATAAAATGCATAGTTTAGTGATTTTTAAAGCAGCATTAACTGATTTTTTGGGACAATCTGAAAAGTGACATGATCTTTTAAAGTTGGTTTTAGTGTCAGCACAGTTTCCTATTTACACATCCAGCAGACCCAGAGCAACATTATTACATGTATCTTGTGTTAATGTTATTTAGTCTTTGGGCCTGTGCAGCCTGACGAGGGTCATATTCCAGTCACCAGTTCAGCCTTATTGTGACAGTCAAAATTAGTCTGAAGCCTGCCAGGCTTACAGCAAATTGTGTGTTAACATTATGCTTCTTCTAGTAGACTTGGTGTAAATAAGTTAAGAGAAACCTAAAAATAAGAGCAGGGTGTTTTAAAATACCATTTCTGTTGTGAATTATTCAGACTCAGACCTAGAAACTAAACTGAGAATCTCAGTTTGCCTCTATGGAGTTTCATTCAGAGCATTAAAATACTAAAAATAAAGATATAACATGGCACTGCCTGGTGCTTACATAAAATGATAAAACACACCATTGAACAAACCAGTTAATCATTTTTTCGCTTTCAGTAAGTTCTTATGATTTTGTACTTTAAATTGAAATATAATGGATCCAGCAGAAATGCCTGCAGCTATTCTTTCTGTCTGCATGTGTCTGCACAATGAAGCACCAATGGGGGAGTTGCAGTTTTCTTCATTAACATGAGATCAATGCTTTTAAATCAGCCTGTCTGGGATTTTTACTGCTGCAGGCGGTGCCGTAATTGCACGCTTTGACCTCTCTGGTGAAATGTACAAAAACAAATTCCTAATTACACTGTGTTTGTAGTTGTATAGGTGGATGTGTGTATGCTGCCTTCACATGCCACCCAATAGCCCCCATGTAAGATCACTCTAAAGTTGTAGATGTGAGTGATGCAGAAAAGAGCTGCATAATATATCTCATTGCTCATTATGTGAAATTATAATAGCTAGAATAAAAACTTTTCATGTTTTATTCCACTTCACTCTTGAATGGTGCTTTTGTGTCTGTTAAGATATAGTATCAGTAGAGTTACAGTACTTTTACTTGATTAGCACATTGATTTAGTTCCACCTCTGTTTGCCAACACTTCTGCCAGAAAAACATCCTCTATAGCCACGCTAGCGGCTCTGTGAGGCCGTACTTAGACACGTTCACAACGATAATGCTAACATGATCATGATTAGCAGGTTAAGCTAATGTTCAGTATGTTAGCATGATAACATTTGCTAATTAGTAGGGCTGCCCACGACTAAGAATTTTCCAGGTCGACCAATAGTCATCATTTAGGTCCATTAGTCGACTAGTCGCCTGCATGTTTTATTAATGTAATTATTAAATGATATATTTTGGTGGTTTGAGTTGAAGGTATGAGAAAGAATAGTATCAGTAACATTGTTAACACTGTGCTACATTACAGAGAAATACAAAACCGTACTAATGAACCTTCATTAATATAGGCCTATATTTTATCTACAAGTGCACGTCACACACTGAGCGAGCTGCCTGTTAATGACGCTGTGGGCTAATGGGCATGTAGCTACTTCCATGTTTCAGATGATACGTCATGTTTGTAGTCGACCAATGAGGATGAGTTTACATATCACCTTGGGTTCGTCCTTCACCTTCTCAAAATGATCCCACACTTTGGATTTCCTGCCCGACATGTTATTAACTAGCCTGTGGAATAACCGCACGTAGAGTTAGGGTTTTTTTTCTGCGACTAAGTGACCAATAAAATCTTGCCAACTAATGACCTTTCTGTTCAACTAATGTTTGATCAGCTATTACAGGGCAGCCCTACCAATTAGCAAGCTAAGGCTAATTGGAATGTTGTTAGTTTTGCATGTATGTATACAACCTCTGGGCTGAAGTGCCAAAATCAGCACTTCCTCTAATGGCCACTTGAGGCTGGCTCCAGAAATGAGTCAATCCCCACAGACCCCCATGTTAAAATACCCAACTTCACAGCAGAAATAGACAGGTTTACAGCCTGGTACAAAAACAGTTTTGTCTCTATAGCTAATTTCAACATAACAACTTGTGCAGTGGTTGAATTTCTATATAACTCACCTGTTTACGTACATTAATTAAGGCTTAAAGTTTCACATATTTAAGGACAGGGCTGCTTGAGTGACAGGTTGTTTGCAAGGTGTCGCCACAGTTTGAGTCATATGGTCCCAAGAACTAAGATGGCGACTGTCAAAACTCTAAATACAAGGCTTCAGAACAGCAGTCCACAAACCAATAGGTGACGTCACGGACGCCACGTTGATTATTTTATACAGTCTACGATCTTAACTCATGAATCAAAGTATTGGACAAAGTGAAATTTTGACCTGATGATGGCGCTGGATGAGATCAGGAGTCACCACAGAGATCACACTTCACCCTGAGGGGAACATGAACATGGACATTTCATAACACTGCATCCAATATAAAGATATTTCAGTCTGGACTGACAGACAGAATCATTCCTAGGTTTAAAAACCCCCTCACGTTTGCTAATTTGTCGAACTACACATGAGTTGTCTTTCTGTAAGTCTAATGGTGTAATGTATCCAGAGAGACAGATGAGCAAGAGCTCAACCAACACCATGTCCGTTTCTGCTCCACTGAGGAGCACAGTCGTTCTGATCACTAATCAGTTTTATATTTAGTTCTGAGTTGCCTCTCTGCCAGTGGTCCTTTCAACTCTTTTGAACTCGAAGCACTCTGTTAATCAAATGCCAAAGAACTGTGGTGTAATTAGCTCTGGTTGATTAAAATCATAGTAACATTCAACTGGATGAGATTTATTTTTTTCGCTATTAATTTGTAGTCGCAACAACTCTGTTACATTTCTAACACTTCCAGAAGTTTGACTAGTGGTGCGTGTGTTTCCTTTAAGTTCAGATTCTCTCTCTGTTAGTTTGAAGTCAGTAACAGCAAAGGTTGGATAACTGGTTGGAGAATTTATTTCACACTGAGGGCGTTAATGAATTTTACATACCTGCAAAGACAAAACGCTGGGATGTCTTGGCCCAACAGCAAAGGCTTGCTCACGGTGCACCCGGGGCCCTCGAGCTGAAAAGCTTTGTACGATTGATTTAGAGTTCAGACACACATAATAATTCAAATTGCGCATGAACATGTCTAATGTGATTAAACCAACATTAATAATTAGCTGACATTTACTGGAAATTATGCTAATGTTCTGCATACTAACATTTTGTGTTGTGCAGACTTCACAGCACAAAACGTGACTTCAGAACAGCACAGAAATATTTATCAGCAAAAAATACGTCTTTTCTAGCCTCAGCCCGTGTAACCTTTCTCTGCAGCAGACAGGAAGCTGACAGTGGAGCTGTGCATAAAGCAGCCCGTGCGTGTATGTGAATTAGATTTTGACATGAATGGAAAAGAATAGACCATTGAAAAGCATTGTGGGTGCAGGTGCAGGTTACTGAGATAATCTGGAGGCAAGCCAGTTGGGGAGGAGGTGCAGACAGCTGTCCTTACCTGCCTGCTCGACCCTCGAAGAAGCAGCTAAAAATAGAAAAAGAGAAAAACCGTGACACAACACAGAACAGCAAAATACCTACTACTCTCTGGCTCTCTTGTTCTTGTAAGAATGCAAGTCTCTCTGGAAGTTACTCTGTAAAGCATCAGTACATAGCAGCATCAACATTTGGTTTCTTTACATTTCAGGCTGGTCCACCTTGTTCCCGCCTATGCTGGCTTTCCTCTACTGCTTTGCTCAGATTGGGCTTGAGTGGACTTCTCACCCACCATGAGTCACCTTGACATTTTATCGGAGCGAGAATCAAGCCACGAGACATCCCAAACAACCTGCTGAGTCCAGTGCCTTCTCCTCACCAGTCTCTGTGGCGAACCTGGCTCTTGGCCACAGAACCTGTCCAAACCTGGCCAAAGTGCAGCTGAGCAGCCACTTTTCACAATCTGCAACACAAGGCAAAATCTGCCTGTAAGCTGAGACTTAAAGGATTCACTCCAGGAGAGAGTCTCCTACTTTGTGGAAAATGTTAAGTGCACACAAACTGTAATAAAACGAGTGTAATGCTGTAAATCAGTGTGGTCTGAACAGAGCCTTTGGCAGTGCCAATAAGCTGCTCTGACTCACTGTTATTAAGAAACTGTAAAAGAAATACGGACCCTGAATCTGTCTTGGTTATATGACTCTGATAAGGTATTGCTCGCTGGTGCGGAGAGCCGTAGAATGCTAATTTCATATTTACCATCCCTTAGCTCGCCACAGAATCATTTGTGTATACAGAGGCAGACAAAAGGCACAGGAGACTGAATAGAGCAGCAGGAACCTAATCAATGTCATTATTCCCTCAACAGATGCAATTTGGGTGAAGGAGAATGACACTAATATTAGTAGATGTATTATTAAAAGGCTTCAGACGGACTACACATTAACTAATTCAACACAGTAACAGTGATAGATGACATTTATCCACTGGAACGCAAAGGAAAGCTTTTTTTTTTTCTTTGAGCAAGGATGTTAAAAAAAACACAAGCTGCTCGTTTTTTGCTAATGTTTTGTTACATAATGCCTCGAGTTGCCTCCAAAATGTCAACTGTACAGTACCTCAGTCTGCGTTTGGATTAAAAACTTAAAAACCATGTTGTAATGGATAGCCGTGCTGCAACTGATGTAATGAGTCATTCACTGTTTTACTGTTCCAGCTGTGTGTACGAATCAGGAGTGTTTCGGGTATGAGGTTAAATCAACTTGAAAACTCTTCCAGAACTTGTTGTCAGCTTTTCAGGAAGTATAAAAACATTTGAAATATATAGAAATGTTATTATTTTAATTGTGACAAAGCTTTATACAGAGTTCTGACAGACTTTAATAAGTATTTCGACCAGTATGAGTCTATATTTTTCTACAAATCCAGTCAAAAGACCAAATTAAAACCATTAACCTGTCTGTGGCCTTCAGCCCCAAGTTCACTCATTCCTGTTCATTCTAAGACTTAAATCTTTAAAAATGGATGAATAAAACATAGCGTTTATATTTTATAAAGGCTAAGTAATTCCTTAAAATATCTGAGCACTTTTGTTCTTAGCAAATGTTACTCTAACAGGAGTACATAGTGTTTTTGTTGGGACTGTTTCCAGCTGCAGATTAATACATATTCAGGACACCACAGTTGATTCCACACTACTGAAGCTGCTCCTCTTTTTGGAACCACTGTGGGGTCAGTAATAATTTCACTTTCAGCCATGTTTGTTGTTGCCGTGAGTAACAGTATGACATCAACATGTCAACAAGTTAAAATAATATCGCGAGTATCACAATATGAATTTTTCATATGATATTAAAAATTATACATGTATTATGTAAAAATGTGTCATTCAGTTTGTGTTTTTGGTCTTTTCATTGAATTCATTGTCAGTAACAAAAAATAAGAATAAAGATATCACCACTGACCTCTGTTCCTCCCAGAGAGGTCACAGATGTTGGTCGAACTATTAGACTACTGGATAACTTACGGTAATTCATGCTCAATGAGGTGTGAGCCTTTCAAATGTCAATTAGCTTTAAGGGTTAGAGCTGCAGAGGTTTGTCATCTAACCAGTTAGTCAATCGACAGAAAATTATCTATTTTGGAAATCAATTCATTTTATGTTATTTTTTAAGCAGAAATATAGCACTTTTTCTAGTTTCAGCTTTTCAAATGTGAGGATTTGCTGATTTTCTCTAATTTATATAATTGTAAACTCAATATATTTAGGATTTGGGTAGTTTGTCAGACCAAAGAAGACATCTTATGACGTCACCTTGGACTGTTGCAAGGGACATGTTGTACTGTGTTGAGATAAGAAGTTTATTTTCTCATGAAAACAGGTTATTTTATGCAAGATAACTTGAATGTATCATGAGAAAACATTTGTTTTCTGGAGATTATGAAATAATTATCAAGAACTCGAAAATAAGTGTCTGGTTAATTTAATTATACCTGATCTCATCCTTCAAGATCACCGTCATGACTGTCAGTGAGGATTCACAGCTGAACCTTGATTGAGGTGCAGCCTGATGCATTAATAATGGGTACTCCTTGATCTGACATTTTCAGCTTGAATCAGTTGCTACAGTTGTCAAGACTCCATCTACAATATGCATGCTGGCACGGTATTCCTCATCTCTGATAAACATAAGTAATAAGAGGAAACAACCTTTTGTTTTCTTGTGATAACGGGCCGCTTATTTCGTCACCTTGAGATATAAGAAAGCTAGTTTCCCCCAAACGGCTTTAAATTAAAGTTTGCAAGCTTCTCGGCTTCTGTTCTTGTGACATTTTATACACTAAACAATTGATAATTCAGAAAATAATTGTCACATGAACCAAAAATGGAAATAATCTTCATGCGCAGATCTATTTAAAGGTCTGGTTTAGGCTGTCCCACGTAGGTGCTGTCCCACGTAGGTGCTGAGCTGGATTACCTGATGCAATTGGAGAAAAGCTTTTAAATAAAGTTTAACCAATGAATATAAACACCTCTTGGTGATAAGTTGCTTGTCTTAAAAGCTTTTGAATTAACTTTCAGTTCACCGATCACAGTAAATAATTTACTTTACTGCAATCCAGTGTGTCACCCGTTTCAAAAGACAAACTCTGTGTTCCAGGGTGTAACAGGAAGCTGCTTTAAAAAGCTGATCTGTGCTCTTTTTGTGTCTTTTGAGTTTTGACAGCTTTGTGATGTGGCAAAAAACCAATCTGATCCTCTTACTATTCACAGTGCACTGTAAGAAAGGCAAACAGCTTCAGGGTATGGCTTCCACGGAGATTAGTTTAAGAATGAGTGAATTTTTAAATCAGAGGTGTCATCGCTGACTGATTCATCGTTAACATAAAACTCTCACGTTGCCTTTGGTCGTTCATTGTCATGCTGAAATATTCGACTCTTCCCAAGGTTTGAATGTTCAGGTTTTCAATCAGTGATCTTTTTTTCATCTGCAGAAGATGTTAACAATTAATAGCTGCCATTATTAACAGTCATATACTTACATCTCAGCAGTGTTTCACTTTATTGTTGAGCGTCCCATCTGTTAGACCTTCATCAGAGCATACACGAGGCAACAATGGACAGGCTGGTAAAGTAACTAATCTCAGTCACACACAACACACCTGTGCCCAACCCTGGTAGTAGGAGCTCCACCTCCTGGGAGTTGTAGTTTTTTTTTGTTTTTTTTTAATTCTGGGTGTTTCTCAAAGTCAAGGATCCTTCCTTGGTAGGATGAGTCCTTCCAAGGAAGGATCCTATCCTGTCCCCAGGTGTATGTCATTAACTCTCAGCAGACTGAGGGGGTTTCAGGGTACTGTGGTAATTTTGGCATTCTCTAATGTTGTTGTACAATTGAACAAATATAAGCAGTATCTTCAGAGTCACGTGACTTTTAGGGAGACTCTATTTCTGGATTATACTTTAAAAAAACAAAGAGGTAGGCTAAATAAATCATGTCATTTTAAAAAGGTCAATATTCAGCAGTGGACACATTGGAAAGTGTAAATTATGAGGTTTCTGTCAGTATTTTTTTTTCATGCTTGTATGTTAAAAACTTGTGGAGACATTTATCCAAATAAATGACGTATTTATCTACATCCTGCCGAGCTCCGCTGGCACAGGTTTCATTGAAGAGGCTCTGCCTTCACTTACAGCAAATTTTGTGCAAAGCATTGTGGGGATTCTTTACCCGCGAAGGATCCACACATGGATCCTTGAAATTTCTCTGAAAGAAGGACTCAGTCCCTCACAAAACTCAGAAAGATCCTTGACATTGGAACAGTCCTTCGGCAGGGGTCGATGACGTAGCATCCTTCAAATCCAGCCATTTAAGGGTCCTTCCTTGACTTCGAGACACACCCTCAGTCCTTTGTGAAACTCGGAAGGATCCTTGACATTGGAACAGTCCTTCAGTGGGGGTCGATGACGTAGCGTCCTTTAAATCCAGCTGTTTGAGGATCCTTCTTTGACTTTGAGAAACACCCAGTGGTTGAGTTTTTTGTTGAGCTTTCGGTTTAGTAGACATTCATCAGAGCAATGGACAGGCTGGTAAAAGTAACCAATCTCAGTCTAATCACTGGCTGTATGCAACACACCTGTGCTTAACCCTGGTGGTTTGTCAAAGTCAAGGATCCTTCCTTGGTAGGATGAGTCTGTCTTTATTTAGCCATCTTAGTTAAGAGTTTTGTATCAACCCCAGAGTCACACATCTTGAATAAATATCTTACTAGTGGATTTACATCCTGGATAGATCTCTTTTAAAACATCAAAAAGATAGCTTCTCACTTTAGCCAGGTAGACTGTATTGTGCCGAAAGCTGCTCTTAAGATTTAATTCCTTTATCCCCAAACATTTGTCCAAATTGAAGGTCTAATAGACCAAAAGCTCAACAATAAAGTGACACATTGCATAGATGTACATGTGCAGAAATCTTTCTCTACCAGTCTGGACTTATCGAAGTTTCCAGCACCTTGCCAAGACCAAGCTGGGCGGAGCGGTGGTTACTCTACAATAAAAGCAGAGTCTAATCTGGACTCTGTTGTTTGAGGTGAGCCTCGGGTGTTTTCATTAGTTGATGTCTCTTCTCAGGATTATCACATCTGTGACACTAAGTAGGATCAATTTGAGCGGGGGGTCAGCAAGGAATCCTCTTAAATGAGCACAAGACGGTGAGGTTTATCTGACGTAAGAAGATCAGCAGGAGAATACACCTGCTGAGTTAGACTCTCTCAGTAAAGTGCCCTCGTCACTGGCGGGGGAGCTGAAACACAAGGACTGACAGATGAATGGATGCTACACGGTGCCATGCTTTCCCCCACAGAGACAACACACAGGGTCCAGTATGTATAAAATATTTATTATGAATAGTACAGTATGTCACAGTTCATAACAAAGAGTTCCCATTGTGCTTGAAATAGGTACATTTCTCTTCACTCGTGAACATAGAGGCATGTGCATATTACATAAACCATACACCAAACTCAAACTTTTCTCTTCCTTAAGAATCTAAACATTGCAATATAATCTGTGCATATATATGTTTATATCTGTGGAGGGTTTTATAACTAGGCAGCTTTCTAGAGCTGACCACAAAAATAGTTCTGTGTTCAAATCATTTCAAAGGAGTAATTTGGATATTTCTCACTGCAGGCCAGGAAAAGGGGAGTACGGGGCAATATAATGAAGGCACAGTGTTGCATGCTTCTCAGTAGCAATCAAAGGTAATGACTTTAATACTATTAGGGTAATGAAGTGGTAGTGCAGTACTGTAAAAAGTCTGTTTCACTTGGTGGCTTTAAGGTCTTTCCATATTTCTCTCACTGTTTTGTTTATAAATGTTACAGCACAGAACTACATATTGCTTTCAAGGATCTTGTCTCTGAGTTTTAGAGTGCACCCAACATCCCGTTTTAGTAACACATATTTATGGTGTTGGTAAAAAATTCAGCCTCTTGAATCAGGCGTAGGTGAAAGCACTCTCCACATGCCATATCTTTGTGGTCGGGCTGCATTCAAACACAAAAAATCTGATTTTTAGCTAAAACAGATTTGATCTTTTTTACTGATTTTATTAGGAAAAATCAGTCCCATCTGGTTCTGTACATTAAAGAAAATTTACAGTGTAAATATAAACAATAAAAGAATACAGGCAATCAAAATGAAAGTTTAAAATAAACTTTACAAATATTACCAGGTCTGTCATTCATCTGCGTCGTCGGTGAAGCCAAACTTTATTTGGGCTCAAATGAAAAATTACATCATCAGTAACTGCAAAGAAAACAATTTATTTGTCATCTGTTTAAGAAAAATATTATATCCAGTGTGGGTTTAGTGTGGGCAAATGACGTTAATAAGAATAAAAATGACGGTGAGCACCTCATTGTTGTTTAAAAGTCAGAGCAGGGTAGAGTGTTTCATTTGTGTTCATGAAGCTCAGTGTACGTTCAATCAGGAAGACTGTCTTCATGCTATCCCACTCCCACCACTTCCATCAATCAGCTGACTCTCAGTGTTCCCTCTCCTGGTCAGCTAATCAAACTTTGCCACAATCTTCTTCGGCCATTCATGTTGCTGCTGCCAAACTTTAAATCTCTTTTCCTCTCTGCTCCTGTCAGCTGTCATTTTAGGCAGAATCAAAAGCTCATTCCTCTTCACATTCAGATCCTCAGCTCCCTCTTCATCTCATCTCATCACCACCACCAAGGTCTAGACTCCATACGGGGGGGATTCCTAATCTACCATGTCTCTACCATCCTCTTGAAATAGTATATAACATCACGGTGGGGTCTAATCGCCAAAGACTTTTCGCATTTCTCATACTTATGTGCACATGTAAATAAAAAATATTCATTATTTTCTCTCAGAACGAGGCTCTCCTGATTGAAATTTCTTTTAAACAGTTGTGTAACATTCAAAGATGTACACCTTTAACTCCACATAATGGGACTTAAAATGTAATCTCGAGCTGTCATGCATACTAAAGCTCACAATCCAGTTGGTGTTTTTAAAAAAAAAATGAAAAGCATCAACTCACTTTCTACACTCTCTGCTCTCTGAGAGAAACAATTTAAAACAAACTTACTGGCCCTACAAAGTCATAACTTATTATTATGAGGGAATAGTTCGACATTTTGGTGTTTATTCACTTTCCTTTTCAGTATTAGATGAGAAAATCGATGCCACAGCTAGAGCCAGAGGTCAATTAGCTCATCTTAGCTTAGCTTAGCTTAGCATAAAGACTGGGAGCAGGGAGAAACTGCTAGCCTAGCTCTGTCCACAGTTCAAAAAACACATACCGGCACAGTGAAACCTTAACTTGTTTTAACACAAATGTGTTGATGAATGAGCTTTAGATGTGCTGATATGTGCTTTTAAGATAGCTGTTTCCCTCTGCTTACAGTCTTTATGCTAGGCTAAGCTAAGCTAAGCTAGCTAGTCTCGATCCTCTCATCTCCACAAAGCAAATTAGTACATAACCTAAAATGTCAAACTATACTTTTAAATTGTCCTAAATACTTTGATCTTTGCACTTCGCACGTAACTGCTCAAACCTTAATTGTACGTATCAGTCTGTTTGAGCATGTATGTGACGTGAAGCTAAATTAGGGCTTTAAACCTGCGCAATTATTACAAATGTTGCCCAATTTAAAAACAAAAACAAAAACATTTAAGAGGTACTTTGTCTGTCCAGAATTACTATATATTGCAATACTATGATACTTGTTTTTTCAAAGTCTGTAGAAGGGAGTGTGGTGACATTTTTAAGACACAAAGCTTGGATGCAAACACAGCAGTAAACATTTTACCTGCATCATTAGATTTGTCCTGCAGTGATATATCTACCAAGTTTTTAGGACACCATTATGTAAAATTTATAAGGACAGATCATCACAAGGCTTTCTCACAGGACTTTGACATTGTAATTGATTAATAATTTTGATAGGAAAAGAAGTTTCAGCCTAGTTTTATGCTAATAAAATGAAAAGTATCAGTTATACCGTAAATCACTCTGTGCACTGAAGTCTGCACCCGGCTTGTCTCAATCATAACTGGAGAAAAGTAATATTAATATAATCGCTTTTCACCACATTTGTTAAATGTCAGAACTTATAAAGGCTGTGTCTGCCATCACATTATTTCTATGCTCTGTCTTTATAGCGTGACTAAATTCCTCAGAGACAGTGTCGGACCTTCTTTTTGCCTCCCTCTGATTTCTGAACTCGTGTGTGAGCTGCAGCTTTACCAATTCTCTGTGATACAAAAGTCATAGCACGATGATTTTAGTGCTTTTCCCTCTCTAAGATCAAAACTCTTTGTGAAAGCAGACCCACAACGACACACAAACACTGGCTCTAAACCAAATGAGTTCTCACTTCTGTGATGACATGCCCATTTATATTTAAGCAAGCTGAATTTTTGATGGACACGGAGCCACAGAATGTGTCAGAGAAAAAAAAACCCAGCGCCTTTTTCCTCTCAGCTGTGTCCGGCTGAGCTTGTCTTTTGTCTTGATGAGAGAAAAAGGCATGCAGGGAACATAAATTATCCATATGAATAATAAATAATATAGAACGATGGTTATTTTTCGCCACGTGAAAGACTGTATACTTCAGACCAGCCAAGCTCCTGACTGTGACTGGCAATTAATTTATTATGGATTTCATAAAACTGCAAAAACAGTTTGCTGGTTTCAAAAATGAGTCATATTTACTGAATATTATTAGACTTTCTTCCATTATTCATATTTTTTAAAAAGCCTCAACTGATGTTTTAGCACAAAATTCAACTGTCATAGCTAAATATGCATAATTATTGCTCAATTTCTGACACTCTGCTTGACTTGATGTTTGATGCGTCTTTTTCTGTGGACTTATTTGGGTTCTGAATGAATGATTTCAGCACATTTCCTCCCTCTGTTACTGTTGTCTACTCTCTGTTTTGTTTCCAATATAGTACACTGATTCATTTACACAGATTTATTTTGGTTAATTATATAAGTTAGGATGAATCCTTCCATCAGTTTAATAATTTAGCCGTGGGGCAAGAAGGATTGTTGGTATAACGTTGGAAACAATACTCTAAAATAATTTTAAACATCTTCTTAACATCTTATTTTGACTGGATTATTCTGAGTTCACATGCAATCAGGGAGACAGCAAACCACATGTCACTTGACATGACATGTGACCAGAGCTGGGCAGCGAAATTAGGGGAGGAGAAGAGGAGAAAATACCGGCAATGACAACAGTAGATGGCATTGCCGTTCAAATTTGAGATATTCTAACTTGTTGCTGTCCTCTGTGAAGGAATTTACAACCAGATGTGACGTAGCTCCTGCACGGGCGATCTGGACAATTACTGGACATTACTAGAAAATCTACATAAAATAATAATAAACAGTACAATACATATCATCTGATATATTTCATTCCACTCTTT
The DNA here is from genome assembly GCF_041903045.1 of Epinephelus lanceolatus. Taxonomy (NCBI): domain Eukaryota; kingdom Metazoa; phylum Chordata; class Actinopteri; order Perciformes; family Serranidae; genus Epinephelus; species Epinephelus lanceolatus. The sequence continues at coordinate 9,041,012 of NC_135750.1, forward strand.
CTAAACAATATCGCAACATATCATCAAGCGTATTTCATTTTACTGTCCTGCCATTTTGCTGGACTGTTTATGTGTTTATTTTTCCTGCCAGATTCCATGTGAACACAACATTACTTTGCCTGCGTCTGGTGTGTTTTAGTTTATTCATACATAATAATTTTGTGTGATTTATATACCATAATACTTCAATTAAAAGCCTAGTCCCAATTTAACGCCCAGTCCCTTTTACTAGCCCGGTGTAGCTACACATTTTTTAAATAAAGGCCTGTCTCAATTAGAGGCCTGGTCTGGTTCCAGAGCAGTTCATTTTTATATAAGTTCTTTGGATGTATAAAACCAGGTTGTTGGCTACCCACTTGAGCTCGGTTAGATTCATTTTACTCAAACCATGAGCACTAGAGAAGACTGTATTTCATTTAGATTTACTGGCATGGTAAATAAGAGAGACGGGCAAAAACAGTGGTGACTCCCTACGTCTGAAGCTGTCAGAAAGTCAGAATATGTGTCCATTCCTCAACTTATTCATATTCCTTTGGTCTGTAAGGATCCCCTGATCGAAAGAGTCAAAAGGGTTTATCATCAAAAATAATCCTATTGTTTTAACAGGATAAAGTGGTGTCGTGTCGGTATGCCAGGGGCCGTAAAACAGAGGTAGATCAAATGAATGATTAATAATTGATATGTTATTCAAAGCCTAATTTTTATAGAAGTAACATTCATACTGGTTTAAATAAACAATTCGATTGTATTTCCTTTACTTTACTGAGCAATAGTTTTATGTGAAAGAAATTAAAGGCCTGTCCCAAATATAAGCCTGTTGACTTCAGTGATTTAAGCAAATAATAGCCTGGGCTATTAATTGAAGTATTACGGTAACCCAATTACATTAAATTGTTAAATCTTTTTCTCCTTAAGCATGGGTGCTCTGTATTAATTAATTAAAAATGTCTGGTTATCTACAGTGTAAGCACGTGGTTGTTGATGGTCATCTCCCAGTTTGAATGCACACTGGGGACATGTTAAGTTATTGGAAACCAGAAGCAAGTAGATTTTCCTGTTGGAATATTGTCCCAAAATAAAGCAAAGCAAGTCCTGAAAGAGATTATCTGCCTTGCAAACACTCAGCCTCAACATTTTTCATCTTTGTCCCTTCCTAATAGTCGACTTGTACCTTGGATGATGTTTTATTTTCCTCGTGTGAATGTGACGACAGACAGACACATTAAATCATGCATACTAACTGGTGTAACAATTGTAAAAACTGTACCTCAAAATCATCACTAAAATAGGTTCCAGTGACCACGTAGGCCTGTTTACATGAACAAACCTGCACTTTTAAGTTTTATTTAAATTATAAATATATTTCATTTTAAGAAATACTGTGCAAAAGGGCATTCATCACTACCGGTATGTTCTAGACAGTTTTAAATAAAGTAAGGGCTGCAGCCATTATCATCTGGATCACCTGATTATGCATCACCAAAGCTAAAAATGCACGGCTCGCGTACAATATATATGTATCATGTGTGACTGCAGTGTCTCTACATGAGAATAACAACTATAGATATCAGAGAAGATGGATATCTTGCTCGGTGCCGCCTTTTCATCAGGCCCATCTATCCATGGTTTATGGGAATTATAAGCTCTGATGAAAGATGCTCGGCCAGAGTAATGTGTTGTATTATTCATAATAACCCTGGCAGTTGATATAATAAGAAGACTTCATCAGTCCCTCGAGGAAATTACTCTGAGACTGTTTCGACATCTGGAGGGACTGTCATGGTGAACTAATGCAGACGACTCACTGTGTGGCCTCAATCAAAAATGCACCATCTGCCATTGGAGACACACGTCTATTATATGTGACATGCAAAGAATCTCATACAAATGATTCAATAACAAATCAGTGGGACATGCTTCTTCTATTCTCTTCCCAACAGAGACACGACTGTGTTCTTCTGTCAGTCTCAAAATCGAGATAAAATCAAACGGCTCGAGCTATTTTTCCACTAAAGTCTGATGGAAAAATAAATCAAACTTATGTACAAACATAGAGCTGTCAGTGTTTTTGTAACCTCTGAGTGTTCAGTGTTACGACAACAAAATCTGCGCTACGACCTCGACTTCTCAACATGACATTCCCTTGCTAACTGACAGCTACACCCCTACGATAAAGGCAGTGCGTCTTAAAGAGTGCACTGTTGCCTAATCTAAATGGTGTGGCCAGTGCAGCCTCAGCTATCCAAGTAATCTGGATACTACTGGATTCCAGCTGAGTTCACAGTAAACCTGATGTGTTAAACTTGCATCTTTCAAGAGAAGATGTCCTCTTTGTCAAGTTCTGGTGACGCAGGTCTAGAAACGTCAAAAAGAGGCTGCGGAGAGCCAGAGCTCAATCTCCTCGCTTTGAGGAGTTGAAGTGCTTCTGTGAGTTGAGCCTCCAGGCCGGACATACGAACGTTCAGGTTCTTGAGGTCGTCCTTCAGCTCCAGCTTGAGCTCCTGAAGCGAGGCCTGGAGTGACTGCTCTGGGATGGGGTAGAAGGGGTGCCTGGTCTCCGGAGGCTGGACAGGACTGCGGTCCTGGGGCGTCATGCGGAACTCGCCCACTTTGTCCAGGCGCAGGTCACTTTTGGTGATACCGCTGTCACATGAGTCTGTCTTCTTCAGAGACATCTGTGACTCATGCACCTTGGTCCGTTCAGGTAAAGTCTCCATGGATTCAGCTTTTGACACTTTGTTCCAGTTGTCGGCTTTGGCCATGGACTCCTTGAAGCGACCCCAGCCTTTGACTTTGACCGGTTCAGCCGCTCGGCCTCCTACAATAGAAACAGGAGCCGGCACCTGTAGCTTCGCCTTGTCTGTGGGTGTACAGTTGGGGGTTGCTGAGGATGAAGGCGTTGAAGGTGAGGGTGTTGCTGGGCTTTCTGTCACTGTGATGATGCTGGTGGTTGTGACTGCTGCTTTACCTATCATGATGTCGACGTACAAAGGGCCCTTCTCAACATCACGATCATCTAGTTCTGGCTTGTCAGTCACCAGGCGGGCTTCCTTCTGCTGTCGGAAGCGTTGGAAGAGTTTTCGTACCGGGTGATCTGGTGGCAAGTTCAGAGGGGCTTCATTCTTACGTCTCTGTCGCTCCTCTTCCTCTCGTTTCACATCACTGATCTTTCGGAACACGATCTACAAGAGAATTTAAAGTCCTCATGACTAAAAGCACAACACAAACAACAACACAAGCAGTGATACTGTAATGCCTCCTCTCAAAGTCAATCTAAGTCTCTTAAAGTGAACAAATAATATAAAACCACATAAAAATAAGTTAGATGAACAGGTGTATCTTTCTGACTGATTGTACTGTTTGTGTGATGAAGACTGTCAATGTGTCAAATGTGTGTGCATTTGTAAATGTCACCTTTGAAGAGGCTATTCCCACGATACAGAGGGAAAGATCATATCATGCCTCTGGCTTCTCCGTTAGACTTTTAACTTACCACACAGCTGCTAATGGAAAACTATGTTTTCAGCATTTGCATTAATACCCAGCAAACACTGGTCGGATGGTGACGTTGTGTCCCTCGCCAAAAAATGGTCCTGGCCAGATGCTAAAAATTGCAATGTGGTTATGAGGTGGACGGCCAGATGGTGACATTGTTTCCACGTCCATTAATGGTCCAGTCAGACCCTCTATTACAAACCAGGAAATATTAATCATATTATTGCTATGAACAATGTAAATGCTGTTTTTTTTAACATAACAACAATGCACTGACTATTTGCTTGGCTGTGACATGGTTGTGATCAGATGGCCACACTGTGACGTTCACTCCACATCGAAAGTCTACTATCATTTAATGCAAATTTGCCTTTCCCTTGGATAGCAAAGTCATGACCCACCCTACTCTCCCTCTGATTGGCTAGTACTTGCTGTGAGGATGTCTCATACCTTCGATATCCTATTAAACCCAGAGTCGCTTACTCAGCGCCCATTTTTTAAATCTGAAAAACACGTTTATGCCAGAAACCAATGAAAAAAGACGTCCTTTGACATTGGCATTATACAGGGCTGGTTGCCGTAATAGTTTAACGGTGCCCGGTGGCGTCAGGGGGAAATGTGGTGGGACAAGGAGGAAAGTTAAGGCTGGGGCGGGTGGTGGATGGGTCCAACAAACACGGACACTTTCACCTGAGAGAGCAGTCTAAGATAGTAAAGCCAAACCCTGTTCTTTCTTCCTAAACCCAACCACGTGTTTTTGTTGTTTTGGAAAAAAACGTCAATTCTGTGAAAACAGAGGTGTATTTTGAAAGAAGACAATGCATGTAACAGGCAGAACTTGACACGGTGTCCCAAAACATCAACAACCAAGGCACCAAGGGTACGTTTCACGTGGAAAGTCCATGACCAAACGTTGATATGTGACGAGGTCGGAGTGAGAATGTATTGTCAAAACCAACACATACAGAGGAAGCTGATGTGGATAAATGCGTCAAGCTCAAGACTCTGACCCAGGTGACCGGTGTTCAAGTCACGTTACACATAACGTTGTGGACTTCGGCACAGCTGTCAATTTGGAACTCTTTCTGAACCATAATGAGACGTCTTGATTCGACATTGAAACAACAGTCATTCAACATCTCAATGTTTGCTTGGTAGTTGTAGCTTTGCAGTTTTCTTTCTGTACTTTGGATTGATGTCTGAAACTTGGTCTTGTCTCTTAAAAAATGACCCAAAATCATCAATTAAAGGCTAAATAAAAGTCACATTCTATAGTTAAATGTTCTGGGGTAGTTTTTGTCCCTTTTTTAGCATTTAACAACTACATCTCTCATGTATAATGTAATGAGTCTTAAGTGCAACACATACCGCCGCCATACACCGGGTGTCAAAATGCCCGCCTCCATTATACTCTATGAATAAACCTGCGCCGGCCGACACGCTGCGCCGCTCTGCTTCAGCCCACTGCTCTATTTCCAGTGCGGCCGGCGCTGCGAGAAAAGCCTTTCATGTACGTCTCGGCCACACTTTAGTGTCGACGGTGCCGCTGCATGCCGCTGCCAATGTGTGTTGGAGGGCGGCACTTGACGGCCACAGCACTGTGCCAGCGGCAGTATGTGTTGCACTTTAGCCACAGGCATGCTTTCAAAAAACCTCACAGAAGCTGTAGTTGCTGAATGCAAAAGAAATGACTGCTATGCATGACAGTTAATTCTTGATCTTGGAAACACCAGGCCAACAAAACAATCACAACTCAAGGTTCACTTACTAGATTTTTGCAGAGCTTTTCACAGTATCACATGGGCTTCAAGATTGTGTGACAGTATTGTAGTACCTGAGATCAGTCTTCATCTTGAGACTGGTTTGGAGACCACTTCTAGAAGGTCTCATCTCAGATTAGACTGCATTTTTACTCAGTCTTGTATCGTTGTCAGACAAAGGGGACTTGGGATTTTATTTCACGACCGGTCAAGACTACAGCTGATTAATTTATCAAGATATTTCTCCTGGTACAATGATACGTACACATATAGATACAGAATATGGCAGTGAAAGAAGTGAATGAAGAGAAATCTTTTGTTTTTTTATGGGAATGTTTTAGATAGAGGTTTGTTTTTTATTTTATCCTAAGTGTGTCATGATGTGTTGGACTCGCACCAGTCTGGTCTTGGTCTTGTCTCGCTCTCAGTACAATCTGATCTTGGTCATAACTTGGTCTCAATTTTGCCAACAACACTGCTGTGTGTTTCGTAAATGAAAACCAAATCGAGAAATCCTTAAAGTGTTATGAATGAAATCTCTACGATGGCTGAGTGATACGGTTGAAAGCTCTGGAAAAAGCTATTAAGTTTCAGCTCCTGGAAACTGTATTCATCAGAAGAGTCAAGGATTTAAATAATAAACTGACGTGGTGTTCATGTCTTTAAAAGCGGAAGTTTTCCAGAAGCTCCAATTTTTGTCATCGGCTCTTCTCGTGTTTATTGCCACAGTGAAATCATCCATAATCTTTGAAAGGACAAGACAACATCCATTTTCCTCCTCAGTCTCACAGCAACACTGCTCTCACAACTTGAGCCACTTGAATGTCGAACATATCATGTGCCAGATTTCCCAAGTCGGAAACACATCCTCACAAGCTCCATTTGAAGGCACCATTTGGCTCCTTATTCACCCCATCTCTGGATTTCCCTGCTGTATACATTCAGAAAGTATGGGACCCTGGTGAATAGTGAGTTTAATGCAGCAGATGAGATTGCCTCTTCATATGCAAGCAATTCAATCTCGCTTGCACTCTCTTGGGCAGGCTAACCTTATTATGAATGAGGTAATGATTGGTAGCCACACTTGAGTTGTTGATCACAGCTGTTCATTTCTGAATGAAGGACACAAGAGTGGCTTTAATATATGGCGGCTGTTTAATGGAACTGTGTTTCTGTATGACATATTGTTGTAGCCTTGAGCTTGACCCCAGTTAGACACTTTTATTTTTTTGTTTTTAAATCTAGCAAATATGCATTTTCTAAAGGAATCGTGTGTTTAATGTTTCAGGTAGCAGACACATTTTGGGAAATACACTTGTTTGATTTTTTGCTAAAAGTTAGATGAAAAGATCGGGTCCATGTCATTGGTTCGACAGCCCATTGGTTCGACATCCCATTAGTCCGACTGTCCGCGGTGCTGAACGGCTCGCGGCGGGCGTATGGTGCGCCGCGACAGGCTTGAGGCAGAGCAGGCTCACGGCTTATGTGTTTGTCACTTTCTTTTTCATTTTAACCCACACCATGATCTTTTCCTGACCCTAACCAAGTGGTTTTTGTGCCTAAACCTAACCAGACCTTAACCACAGGGCATCATGATGATTTCGGAACGGACTTAGGAACAATGAGTTTAATATGGTCGGAACAATGGGATGTCGAACCAATGGGCTGTCGAACCAATGGGCAGTTCCCAAAAGATCAATGCCACTCTCGTATCATCTGTTAGCTACAGCCAGGAGACAGTTAGCTTACCGGTATGATGAAGTGTGGATTTTTGTACCTTGAGGCTTTGTTGACATGTGTAGCCTATATTTTTGGAAACGTAAATTTTTCCCCTTCTTTAAAAAAAAACAAAAACGAAACAACTCCATCCACACAACCTCTGTTGTAAAAATTATTAGGGCTGTAGTCAACCAAAGAAAATCTTGGTTGACTAAAGTCGCACATAATCTTCAACTAATCGATTAGTCATGGGGGAAAAAAATCTGCACGTTATTTTTACTTTGGCAGTGGTGTGTCTGTCACTCTGCAATTACACCTCCAAAACACTAGTCGCCGGTGGAGGACTGTGTTAAGTGCTGTAAAGTTTAGTTCAAATCAAACTTTATTTATATAGTTGATTCAAAACACACATTAAACATGGCTTAATAGAGACAATTTCAAACACAAGTATGCAAATCAGCTTCACTATAAATCACAGAACTGACAAACACTTGTCTTTATCTGGACACATTTCCCCCACCAATACAACATGCTAACGTTATTAGCACAACCCTATGGCATTGTACATTGTATAAATTAGCCTAGCGTCTAGCAATCTTTTCTTCTTCTCATATGAAACCAGGGACAACAGCAACATTTAACAAAGGTAACGGCACTCCATGTGGCTCCATTACAACTCACAACGTTCACCGACACAACAACTGTCTTATACTAAACATGTTTTCCAAACAAATACAACATGCTAACGTTATTAGCTCCAGCCTATGGCATTTTACACTGTACAAATTAGCCTAGCGACGAGCGGAGATTTCCTCTGCTCATGTGAAGCCAGGATAAATCCCGAAATATAAATCCCTGAAGGACAGATCACACACAAGACTTTAAATGCTATTTTAGTGGAGGCTTTACTGACTGTTTTGAAAACACCCCCATTTTCACAGGTAACTTAGCCTGTCCCCCCGCCGCAGGAAATAATGGATTAATCCTGGAAAGCTATTGATGTAGCACTTTTCTCCTTATGAAATTAACAAGGTGATTATTCGACTAATGAGAATTAAGTCGGATGAGAGCATAGCGACCAAATAATTGACTAGTCAACCAGGAGACTACAGCCCTAAAAAATATCTCTGTCCACACTAGAACACAAAAACAACCCCAAATGTTTACTGGCATTTGCTGCTTTCAGCAGCCTCCTATTGTCATAAAGTTCGTAAACTGTACAGTCTAACATTACCTTTTTCAACACTTACTGGACTTATATGGATTAAGGAGCTCACGCAAACATTCCAGTCAAGTTCTAGACATGCTAACAATGTCCTTACATTCCACATCTCTCACTTAATCTCACTCTCAAAAGTGTCCCACCATCTGCTGGCTTGACTGGGCCTGATCCAAAACTGCCATTTCTTGCAGACATTAAACCATGGCTGCTAAGGTGGAGCAAAAACATTGCCTGTTCATTACACAAAGGCTGAATCCAAATGTCCAGACTTCACCGCACTTTAAGACTCGCGCACTTTGCAGGCGCGCTCCCGGGAAGTCTGGGAGTGCTTAGGGCTGTCCAAATCCACAATTCAACCAGTCCATAAGGGGCCTCAAGTGGACTTTCTGCAGACATCCAGAGAGTCCACTTGGGGTGCAGACTTCAGCAGACTACACTGATTTAATAACCCATAATTTATTGCAATAGTTATTGATAGTTAGGCCTAAAACTTTCCATGGCAACGAGTAAAACAGTCTCGAGGGCTGTCTATCAGCCGCTTGCAGTCTCTGCCCTCCCAGACTTTACGTGATGACAGTAAATACATCACTATGTACAACTGAAGTCTGCGAGGGCTCAGTCCGCAAGTCCAGAAAGTGGAAATTTGGATTCAGCCAAAGTAACAATAGGCATGCACAAATTGAAGAGATGACACCAGTGTTTCCTAAACAGTCCGTTTTACATGAAAAGACTCAAACTGTTACTCAAGTGTTGAAAAATCTGCACCTTAGAAGAGTTTTTAAAAAATCTTTGCTTTAGTGAGTTAGAACTTCATTTGCATGTCGATGAGACGCCAGAACATATCAGAGCCAGGCCAGCTGTTTCCCCCTGCTTTCAGGCTTTGTGCTCCAAACAGTCTCCTGGCTGTAGCTTCATAATTAACTGACAAACACAAGAGCAGTTATCAACTGTTTTATCTAACTCTCAGCATGTACATGTACACAACAGAGCGTATTTCCCAAAATGTCAAACTATTCCTTTAACATGAGCAGCGACAGCCACTGTGGCTAAACAGAGAGAGAAAAGCTTTACCCTTAGCAACAGTAGAAAGAAAAGCCGTCATTGTACTCGCCCACACGTATTACTATGTGACCTATGGGAAAACAACCAAAACATCAGAGCAATTATGACTCGTCACGAAAAATAAAAACACAGTGCAGGATGTCCACTTGAAGTTCAAGCTCTCATTAAAAATAATGGTCTGACTAGACGAGGACTAACAGGTCAAAAGGAGTTGAAAATCCATTTAACTTTTTTTTGTTTTAGAGGGAGAGAAACACAATATTTTTACCTGCTCTCTGTAGAGGCTGTTTCCTCGCCATTTACATATATATATAGTGTAAAGAGAGCTGACTCATTTTAAATTGTTTACATGAACAAACCTGCTCTTTGACGTTTGATTATACATTTCATTGTGAGAGATACTTTGCAAAAGGGCATCCATCACTATGTTCATCACTGATTTTAAAATAAGGTAAGGGGTACAGTCATTATCATCTCAGGCTGTTCTCATGCACTCTTCGTACCGACGAAAAGTAACGCACCAGAATTTGTATATGTCATCAGGAAGGCTGCGAACACGCGCCGATGGGGGTAAAAAAGGAAGTCGTATAACAAGCAAAACTCCATGTTAAGGAGCAAGGTTGGGTGGGTCAAACAAACACAGGACTTTTCCCCAGGAGACCAGTGTTCAGGTTCCGTGTGAAACCAAAGCCCTGTTTCCACAAATCAGTACGGTACGTTTCAGTATGCTTTTCTTTGCGTTTCCACTGTGAAAAGTTGTGGATGGTACTAATGGAACCCATTTTTGGTGCTGTGAACACTGCAGTCTGATTGGTCAGTAGAGGACGGTCACTCTGCTCAGGGCTGAGTTGTGTCTGGTTTTGAGGCTCATGTAACCACTGTTCATACTGTGGAAAGTTTTATTAGTAAACTGTAACTATAAAATGAAAGGATGTTTTGCTGCCTCTCACAGCAGCTGGAGTCTGAGAAAAATAATTCACTGGACCGTCTGCCGGCAACTTTTAAAGTGGAACCTTTAGTTATAATGTTACTAAATGCATGAGTTGACAACATGAATCCATCAGCACACCTTAAAGTTCAATATGACAACTTTGACCATTCAGTTAGTCTTTTTGTTGTCTCTCTTGGATGACACACACTTTTAGTAATGAGTGGATCTTTAAGCATTTAAAAATATATATTAATTTGGAGCCTCGTTCTTGTGGGCTCTGGCAACACTAAACCCCTGAGCTTGCCTGATATTTTTAAATATCCCATGGAGAGAGACTCTCACTGCAGCCTGTTTTATTTTGTTCTGAAAACGTCGGCGTGCCTTGTTCTGTGGACGATAAACGAGGTGCAGACTAATAAAGAAGGAAATACAGTGAGTGCTGGACTAAGCAGTGAGTGATAACAACTCCGCTCACATGAAAGATTACTGTTTGCGGTGGAAACTCTAGGGTCTAGGTACAATATCTCAAAGGTTACTTTTGGTTCAAAAGGTACTATACCAAAAGTCTGGTGGAACGGGGCTCAAGTGAACTTTAAGTTATTTAAATGCATTGTCGTCGTGTTTCTTTTCCTAAACCTAACCTACGTAATCTGCATAAAGTTCTGAACTTAACGTTAGGTATGTATCGTGACAACACCCAACCATGTTTCTTTTCCCAAATCTCACCTATGTAACCTTTACTTTCTTAAACCCAACTTACCTGACTTTACGTTAAGTATGTAATTTTATATTTAGTCTGTAACATGATGATGCCAAACCTGTTTTTTCCTAAACCTAACCTGCGTAACTTTATGTTTAGTACATAATGTGATGACGTCCAACCATGTTTCTTTTCCTAAATCTAACCTGCATAACTTTACTTTTCGAAACCTAACTTGCATAACTTTAAGTTTAGTATGTAAATTGACGATATCCAACCATGTTTCTAACCTTAGTAACTTTACTTTCCTAAACCTAACCTACATAACCCTACATTTAGTACGTAACATGATGATGCCCAACCATGTTTCTTTTCTAAAACCTAACCTATGTACCTTTACTTTCCTAAACCCAACTTACCTAACTTTACCTTCACTATATAACTTTATGTGTAGTACGTAATATGGCGATGCGCAACCATGTTCCTTTTCCCAAACCTAACCTACGTTACTAAACCTAAATTAGGTAACTTTACTTTAAGTACGTAGTGTTCTGATGCCATTCATGGGGTGCTAATTCACTGGATAGAGGCTATGAACTGCTGTATATGTATTTTAGTAAGATATCAATCAAACTGTCATGTGATGCCTGATTATGCATCAACAAAGCTAAAGCTAAGCGTCTCTCACACAATAAATACTGTATGTACTGTGTAGAGTTTCTATTTGGGAATAACAAATACTAAGTATCAGTAAAGATGGATGTCTTGCTCACTGTTGCCTTTTCATCAGGTCCATCTATCCATGGTTTATGGGAATTATAAGCTCTGATGAAAGATGTCTTTGAAAGTCTGATTGCTGGGCCAGAGTAATCTGTTGTATTATTCATAATAACCCTGACAGTTGATATAATAAGAAGACTTCATCAGTCCCTCGAGGAAATTACTCTGAGACTGTTGCAACATCTGGAAAGACCGTCATGGTGAAATAATGCAGACGACTCGCTGTGTGGCCTCAATCAAAAATGCACCATCTGCCATTGGAGACATATGCGTCTATTATATGTGACATGCAAAGAATCTCTTAAAAATGATTCAATAACAAATCAGTGGGACATGCTGCTTCTATTCTCTTCCCAACACAACTGTGTTCTTCTGCTGTCAGTCTCAAAATCGAGATAAAAATCAAACAGCTCGAGCTATTCTTCCACTATAGCGTGATGGAAAAATGAATCTAACTTACGTACAAACATAGAGCTGTCAGTGTTTTTGTAACTTCTGAGTTTTCAGTTTGAACTAATGTCTTTTATTTAACATTCTACACAAGTACAGTCTTCAGACATTAAAAGTGCCATGTAAAATCCAAGTCTGAACTGAGTCGACTATAACTCCTTCTTTCTTGTTGCTATTTGAAGAGTCACTCACCCTCTTTCGCAGGTTGTAAGTGAGCAGCAGGTTTCTTGAGAAGTGGTTGGAAAACGCTGTGTAGAACTCCAGCACCTTCTGCAGGGCGTCGCGCTTGATGACGTGGAGGTCGCAGTAGGTCAGAGCTCGGACGTTGGCGCAGGCTTGAGCGAGAGTCACCTCCTTCCAGAAAACATCCCCAAATACGTCACCTTTACCTGCAGAGAGAGGACACACAGTTTAAACCAGGAATGAATCCTAAAACCTGGAAATTTTTGCACTCCTTGTCCCCTTGTCTTGAAGTCAATGGGGTTTTTTAAATCACTTTATTTGTATTTATTTGTATTGTTTTAACACAAAACAGAATACAAACAAATAAATCTGGAAAAGCTGCAGGCCATGTGGACCAAAATATATTAACTTATTTCCAGGAAATTATTGTTATAAGGTTCACACTACACAACGTTTTTGTCCACTCTGAGAGTCACTATGTCAGATTAGACGATTGTGGGGTCATATTTCACAACATGCATGATGTCATCAGGTTATTCTTGTCCTATTTTTATTATTATTACTATTATTTCAGTCACTGTGTCTGTTCATACGCCAGCCGAAATGTTGCTGTAGTAACGTATAAAGTGCCACCAGATGGGCAGAGCTACATTTGAAGTACCTTACGCAAACATGCAAGTCACTGAATCCTCCACAACTAGTTCCTGCAAATGTTTCACAATAAAAGCCTTTTTAGAAAATAAAGGGATTCTCTCAACTGAGGTTATAAGGGGCTTTTAATTTGAAACAGATACAGGAGGTGTTTGAAATGACAGCGTAATGCGTTAACTTTATCAAGGCAAACGGGAGCGAATTAAATATAGAAATAGAAAATTACCGTACAGTTGTCTATGGCAGCAGATCACTCTGCGTTGCTATTGGTCAAACTGTGACGGGAGGAGTCATGAACGACAAAAACAAAATCAATCATGCTAGACTTTCTGACAGGAAATCATGAGGCGTCCCAGATGTAGCGTCGGCTATCGTCTACCATGACACACTACACGAGATGATTATTGGGGGATGGGACGACTGTGGCTCAGAGATAGAGCGGGTCATCCACCAATGGGAAGATCAGTGGTTCGATCCCTGGCTCCTCTAGTCTGCATGTCGAAGTATCCTTGAGCAAGATACTGAACCCCAAAATGCTCGCCATAGACCCATTATTGCGTACGACACTCACTGTCATTCATGATCTGAGCCAAAACCGTACGATGCTGCGTCAAGCTCCAATCGGGCTGATATCATGTAATGTGAACTCGGCATAAGAGGACTTCCTGATGAATTAAAAGAGCTTGCTAGAAAGAAAAAACCCGTTAAAGGAAGTGTTTTTTTTTTTATATTTACAACCTGGTGACCTGAAAGTTAGCTTACAACAGACTTATAAACCACTACCATTATATACTAACTATCATAAAAGCTATTAATTATAGCTTTTAAACTAAGACAAAAGCCTATTACATAATTTAAGACACCTAAGTATTTATAAGTGCTCAACATGCCGTCATTTGTGAAGCCCAGTCAGAGCTGACCAAGCCAGTGACTCAGGTAGAGAAAGCACTATTTAAAGTTTGAAAGGCTCAATGTGACCATAATAGCTATATGACCCATGACGTGTTGTGACTCAATGGAATCAACATCTAAGTCAGCAGCTGCTCACACACACTGTGACTGCAGAAAATATTCAGGTGTTTAATTTTACACGACTGAAAACATCTGACTACTTCTTTGAACCACAGGATGAAAAGCTGTGTACAATGCAGCCTGTAAAAACGATCAAGTTGCAAATCCAGATGAGTTTAAGTGATTACTAACATGTACTGTAGAGCTCCTGTTTGTCAGCAGTCTGAGGGATGAGAAGTCAAAGAGAACCAGTCGAGGATTAAATTCGACTGTCCGTCTTGCTTGTGCACTTTACATGTTGTTTCGGCTTTACGGTGCCATTAGGCTAATGAGAATCTGATTCATAGTAGTAACTTGTTTATCACTTCAGGCTCTGTTACAGTCTCCACCCGGGTCAATGGTATTAGCCTGACAGCATATTGATTGCTCCAAAAGGATCCAATAGCAGTTTATTGATGAAAACCAGCCAAGATGGTGTCACAGGACCCGCCAGAGCAAGCCATCCATTATTCACAAGATCAATTATTTGGCAAATTAAAATTAAGTTTTAAAAGGGAAATAACTCTGCAGGGATTTAAACAGAAATAAGAATGATTCTTTTTTTCGGTATATTGATGAATAAAAATTTAGCCTCCACTGTTAGATCGCATCAAGGTGCAAAAGAAGAGGAACTGGGATCATAAATATCAGAAATTTCAAAGCAGTTGGCAATTAGTCTGGTTATATCCTTATGGATTAGGTGTGGGTTACTACAGTTTAGAGTACTTCACAGAGGCGGGCAGCGTCCAAATTATACTCAGGGTCTCATTTTATTGCCACAGGGCTCCAGTCTGTGTGTCAATATGCTGAATATCCAGACGTATTCATTATGTGACTGAGAGGATTCTGTGACAAACAAAATCTTGTCCAAATTCAAATCCCCAAACATCTGTTTTCACTGCAGTCCGAAACACTTTGAGAAGTAAAAAAAAAGAGCATTTTAATTCACAAAAACATGTTACTATGATGCAAAACCGTTTTGTGAGAGTAGTGCCGGAGGCCAGTTTGACTGAGATGTTTTTCCACCTTCATCACTGCTTTTTCGGCATTAATGTGTTTCTAAGATAACAAATTAAGACAGCAGCAAAATACTGCAGCAGCACATCTGCATCTTAGATCTTCGCCTCTCTGTCACTTTCTTTTCTAAAGCTGCATAAAATGTGAAAATCTGAAAACTTGAGCAGATCTGGGGCAGGTCCGTCGACAGTTGGGGGAACAGCAAGTCTTGACCGACTCTTTCATGAAATAAACATCAGTGTTGAATTCTATTATTAATTTTGTCAAATTGCTCAGTGTAGTTTGGTGCAAAGACACGAATCAGGGTTTGTTCACTCACCTAAAATGGCCACCACCTCGTCATCCTGAATGACCTCCAGTGATCCCGACACCACAAAGCAGAGGCTGTCCACACTTTCGCCAGCGTGGTAGATCAGGTCGCCAGGGGCGCAGTGGATGGTCTGAAACTCCATTGCCAGTGCTCTGAGACACCCGTCGCTGGCCAGCCGGAAAGCAGGGTGCTCTTTGAACACCTTCCGGTTGAGATGGACACAAATATCTGCTCTCATATCCTTCGGACAAATCTGCAACACCTAAAAGAAACAAGAGTAGAGAGAAGAGCTGCATGATTCGTTTTTCATATTATACTTTAGAGGTGGTGGACAGTCTTCAGCTGATCAGACGTCACATTAGATCAGCTTAGAGTAACATACTGTTGCCATGATTTGACTGTAAATCATGGCAGTATAGAGAGACAACGACAATTATAGCTTTCTGTTTTTCACAATATGTGACGTACGTGATTGGTTAGCTGCCAAGGACCAACTTCACCATAGGGCTGGGCACTATGGCCAGAAATGTCTTGTTTCGAGTTTAAAGACTGTTTTTTACACCTTTACTGTACGTTAAGTGGGTTTAAACTATTATTTATTGTGCGAACATGACAAACGCTTGCCACCAGCGGAGCATTTTACAAATCTGAGGTAGATTTAAAATAACTGTTACAGCCGAAGAGGTTTTTGAACCATAACATCAAAACCAAAAGTTGAATCTGAAACTGTTTGAAAAAAGATGATCTAAGTGGTCAAATCATAAAATCATATGGTAAAAGATCAATGAAACGAAGCGACTGGAATGTTGTTTCTTCGTATCAGGTCTGACAGTCGTCCGGGGGGGGGGGGGGGGGGGGTTTGTGCATGTGGGTAATTTTTTCTTTTTTCTCTTTCTTGTATTATTATTATCATTATTATTTTTTTCTTTGTCTCGTGTT
This sequence comes from Epinephelus lanceolatus, assembly GCF_041903045.1. NCBI lineage: Eukaryota > Metazoa > Chordata > Actinopteri > Perciformes > Serranidae > Epinephelus > Epinephelus lanceolatus. Next base: position 9,057,281 of record NC_135750.1, read on the forward strand.
GCTGTACAGGAAAATTGAAATACTGAAAGAATATGAAATGGAATCAAAGACATCTAAATTACAATAACATACTTTAAAATTCAAACCTGTACTGTAACTGTTGTTGTGATCTATTTCTATATATCACTATATATCACTAGTTTGTTATTCTGATGTATCACTGGGCGACGCAACTATTCACATAATTTCTCAATTAAAAAAAAGAGAGAAATGTCATCAATACATGAGCTTCGTATTGAGTAAGATTCATGAAATGATACTAAAGTATGACCAAAAAAGAAAAAGAAATTGTCCACCCTAATGAACCCTGCATTCCCTGACGCAGAGACCAAACAATTCAAATCCTGGAGTAATTACCAGAGGGTAAATTGTTACAAGTTCACTGACATTAAATATAACCTTCATCCATTCTTTGGTTTCCTTGTCAACAGTGGTGAACAGAAAAGCGCCCTGTGCTCCTGTTGATTAACGTCATAAAAGTTGTCAAATTTGTCAAGAGAATGTTAAACAGGTCAGACATGCTCGTCTTTTATGCATGGATGTATTGAACCGCTGTGGTGTCATGGAAGCAGTGATGAATGAAGTACCTAAAATCCATGGAAGCCTGAAAGAGGCGTACGCCACTGCCCACGTAGAAGTTGTGATCTATAAAAACAGACTTAATGGGAAAAATTTTGACCCATGCTTACGAACATTTTGGAGATGCAAAATTAGCAGGAAGGATGACTGTAGGAACTGTTGAGTATTTTTTGACACACGCCATTTTTGGCTTTGTCTGTACATTCATTTTTAGTATGGATCCTACGCACTGTTTTATAAAAGAGATTCCTGGTGTCAACGTGTGTTTCAGTGATCTGAACATAAACTGATTGCTGTTCACATCTGTGAACATCATACATCGCCAGCTGACCACTCGTGTTCAGATTTCATTACTCCCCTGTGCACAGTTATTACATCCAAACTATTGCTAGCTGCTCTGTAGCATGCTTGCTAGGCATGATAGCAGTTGTGTTGGTACAGCTGGAGATATTGCTGTCTGCAGAATTCAACATGTCTCCTTCCATAGGGCAAAACGATGGATGTTCACATAACACCTCGTCTAACTCTACATAAATTGTTAAGTTATAGAGCATTAGCACACTGTCACCAAAACAACCACCGCGTCCTACACTGATGACGTAGTCCTTGTCAGGGACGCATCAGGACACATTCTTAAGCGCTATATCGTAGGCAACTGGACTTGCTTGAGTTTCTTGAAGACGTTGTGCCTCTCATTCAAGAGGCTTCTCCAGTTCTAACAGACTGGTGCAGAGTTGTAGCCTCTGAACTCTGCCTACAATATAGCACTTAAGATTAACATGACCTGGATGACTGAGAATCTTCACCAACATCAGGACGCACTAGTCTTTACACCACAAAACAAATGTGTCCCAGACCACTTCGGTAAGTGCATTGAGTGATCGGATCTCAATGTGCCTTGGTGGTCGTTTACACTTGCTTTTAGCGCTGTCCAGTTGTGATCGGATCACCCGAAATGCATGTTGATACCAGGTCTAAACAGGCTTAATATTTCGGCACTTGTTATTGTGTATGATTTTGAAAGTTCTAAACAAATGTGCTCTAAAGTCTCCAATTAATTTTCCACAGTATCTGCCTCCAAGTCTTTGTGAAGTTATTGTTCTCAAAGAAAAAAAAAGAGTTAACTGTCACTAAAAGACTTGGGTGTATTTTTATACAACAAGAAACAGTTGAAGCTTCTTTCTTTTTCATTAGCTTTGAAAAATACCTCACTCAGAGCTGATTATCTATGGGTTGGGACTGAATATGTCCAGTATAAATTATGTTTGATCATTAAATTTCATAAGAAGATCAGATATGAAGCTGCCTCTCTGCAGTGTGTCACTGAGTGGCAGTATGTTGTTCAAGTACACCTAATCAACAGGATGCCAGGCCGTCGCAGGGCTCTGCCTTTAAAACAAATCTCTTTGAAGATGAATGTCAAGCAGAGAGGGATTATATGCCATTTTAGACCCTTTAGGGTGGCCTGAGGCCAGACAGATAAATAATACATCGATGTACTGCTAGCTTAACATAAAAAGGACACAATAAGTATCACAGTTTGATTTTGAATACAGATTCCCTCGTGACAAAACCCCTGCTTTATTAGAAGTTATGTTTCTAATTTGCTGTGAAATAATAAAACTTTTTCCATGATTGGATTTTGGACAGGTGGATTTAAATGGGACGCAGCGATATGAATGCTTTCTGGCTTCGAATCAATCAGGCAGCACTGGTTCAATCTATCCGCTGCCAGCTTTAAATGCTTAATTTCCACACGCTCAAATCATTTCAGCATCATCTCAATTCAGCAGGATGGCTGCTGGTAACTGTGCCATAAACGCCATAACACTGTCTGCTTTAGATAATAGGCTGCTACATTTTGCCACAGAATAACCTGACAGTTTCTACAAAACAAATTAACAATGAAAAATGGCTGTTTTATACAGAGATGTTCAGGGAGCATCAACGGCATGGGGTTGTTCTTCAGCCAACAACAAAACATTATGTGAACTCTACAATATACAATGCAGAATTCTTTTTATATAGTATTCATATCACACAAATGATGCTACATCTGATATCTTACTATATAATGATGACTCTGTCTGTCTGTGTGTCTGTTCCACGTTTTTCTCCTCACTGACTTGGTCAATCCATGTGAAATTTGGCACAGCGGTAGAGGGTCATGGGAGGATGCCAATGAAGCAATATTACATCAATTGGCCAAAGGGGGGCGCTATAGCAACCGACTGAAATTGCGAACTTTGAACGGGCATATCTCATGCCCCGTATGTCGTAGAGACATGAAACTTTGCACAGAGATGCCTCTCCTCATGAGGAACAAATTTGCCTCAAGAACCCATAACTTCCGGTTATATAGATTTTCCGCCATTTTGAATTTTTTTGAAAAACACTTCAAATGGATCTCTTCCTAGGAAGTTTGAGCGATCTGCATGAAACTGGGTGAACATAATCTAGGGACCAATATCTAAAGTTCCCTCTTGGCAAAAGTTGGAAAACTTACTAAAACTGAGCTTCTATAAGGCAATGAATATTGCGGAGGGCGTGGCTCATCACATAAAGGTGTATAACATCTCAAGGGTTTCACCCATCACCACGCAACTTTGTAGGCATATGACCACACATAATCTGAGGGGACCCCTCCATTATTGACCCCATCAAACAAAATGGGGGCGCTAGAGAGCTAATTTCTTATCTAGGCCTAACCGCCATATGGATTTTTACTAAACTTGGTAGATATGTAGAACAGGACGCCTCAAGGTGACTGGAGAAATTTAACTCTAATTGGCAACTGGGTGGCGCTATAACAACAGAAAAATGCTTAAAAATGGCTAAAATGCGACTGATCGCTGTGGCTCCCCCTGTGGACCAATGTTGGGGTTAGTGTTGCACAGTATACCGGTACTAAAATAGTACCGCGGTACTATAGTATTCCAAACGGTACTATAATGCATTTGGAAAATACCGGTACTTTGAAATTGATTCAATTCATTAATTTAGTTCATTTATTTTACTCATTTATGCACACAAACGCCTTTCTTGTTCCTATTGGAGCACAGATTGCACAAGTGCTGTGTATGACAACACCTGTATCAACATTCACAGCTGGCGCACGTGAAAAAAGACAAGAGAAAGTCTGCCTCGCAAAGGGAGACAACACGAGACAACACAAACTTGGTGGAACATTTGAGTTACCAAACCATGATGTCCGTACCGAGGTACTTACCGAACCATGACTTTTTTGGTACCGTTACACCCCTACTATTAATTGTTCTAAAGGTTTGTATCCAAAAGAACTTTTCCTTAGGAAAAGTACTGAAGAGTATTGAAAAGTATCGAAATTCATATTGGTATTGGTACCAAAACAAAGATTTTGGTATCGTGACAACACTAGTTGGGGTTTTATTTCTTCTAATTTTTGGTATGACTAAGTCATGGTATGGTATGCTGTACATAATCACGGAAACTGTCAGTCAGTCATTCTGTCTGTCCCACGTTTTTCTACTCACTGACGTGGTCAATCTATGTGAAACTGCACATAGGCATTGAGGACTGGCATAGGTAGAAGGTGACAAAGCTACCAATGGGTATGGACTAGTTTTTAACAATACTGCAATTAACACATTATGTCAAAATCATGCTTTCCATAATAATGGTAATCTTAAGGAGGATTAAAAATACCAGGGTAACTAGGAAATTACATTTAATCATGTGCTATAAGAAAGCCATTAAAGACAACGCAATCTAACTTACCTTTTCAGTGTCTATACCCCGAGACATGGACCATGTGGAGGCAATGTAATCCATAACTCTTTCACTCAAGCCCTTGGGCACCTGGTAGAGCTTGAGGAAGTCCCGGACGCTGTTAATCATCTCATGGTAACGATTGGTGTTGGCGTACATCTGCTGGAAGATTGTCGTCACGTTACCGAAGATGGTGGCGTAAAGAAGGGCTGGGGACATACAGAGAAGAAAAGACACGTTTAATTTTAATTTTAATACTACCAAAGTTTTTAGCTGCTTGTGAGGAGTTGACTTCATGAGGAAAACTAAATTGTGTGCTAAAAAAGAATTTATAAAATAAATTTGGTAAAATGCAAATCGCAGCATTGCTCAGCCGTTTATACATCTGACTGGAGTGTTTGGTTCACCACCACTTCACTTCTGTTTTTTCAACTATTTGTGTCTTGAATCATCCTGTGGGTTTTCAAAGATTTACACAGAGGCTTATGAACCCAGGGTCACATAATACTGCATAACATTTTGAGATTAAACATGGGAAAAAAAATCGATACAGCATAGTATCACAATATCATGCGTGGCAAATTTGTATCAATACACGGACATCAAGTACCAATGTTTTATTGTATACATTATTAATTTTTGCAGATACACATTTTAAAACAACTTTTGGCAATAGAATAATAAAATGAAGTGCTTTCTCAGTCCATGAGATGGTACTGATGTTTCTTTTTCCTGGTGAGGTTAGCAGAGGTTTCAGTCAGCGGCATTTGGCAGGATGTTCATCAAAACAAAGGAAATCAGAAATGTGCCGCTGGCATTTAAATCAAACATCTGGACTTATTTTGGATTTTTTAACACAGAAGGAAAGAAGGACTTCAGTATGACACATGCCATTTGCAAGAAGTGTCATATGAGAATACGCTGGGAATACTATGAACATGAGGGCTCACCTCACACTCCACCATCCAGAGATAGCGTTAGTCGCTGATGGCCAAGCTAACACTTAACCTGCCTTGCCAAAAATCAACCAACACTGGACACACTAACCTCGACAAAACTACCACCCAACTCTGAGAGAGCTAAGAAAACAACACAGTCCATCAGCTACTTTATGTGCAAAGATCTGCGTCCATACAGCACTGTTGAAATTGAAGGCTTTTGTAACACCCTAAAAACACTGGAACCCAGGTATGTGACTCCTTCTTGATGTTATTGTTTTTTGTACCAACACAGCCGTACCCAAGCTCGACAGAGAAGTGAATCATAAAGTTGAGGAATCTTTGAGTACAGACAAAACAGATTTGAACAGACTGAAAACTTTATCTTATAAGGTAAAACTGCAGTTGGAAAAAAAGGTAATAAATATATGGCAAATTATTTTACCGCAATACTCAGCATATTGCAATTTTGCAAAAATATCGTATCATTACCTAATTATTGAGATAATATCTGGTGATCCAAATCCCAGATAGTCTACAAATTAGGTTTTACGAGCTCAAAAAAGTCAACAAAACATGGTTTAAAAACAAATCAAATATCTGGTTTACAAGGACATAAAAATCTCAAATATTGGTTTATAAGTACACTAAAACCTCAAATACCTGGTTTACAAGGTCAAAAAACTTTCCATTGTTGGGTTTAAAAAGCTCAAATAAATCTCCAAAAAGGGTTTTAAAAGAAAATTGTGTTTATAAGGACATGAAAAATCTCCCAAAAGTGGTTTATGAGGACATATAAATTCCACATACCTGGTTTACAGGGACATACAAATATCAAATACCTAGTTTACAAGGACAGAAAACTTTCCATTGTTGGGTTGGAAAAGATTAAATAAATCTCCAAAATGAGTTTTATAAGAACATAAAATTCTCCAAATTGTGTTTATGAGGACATGAAAAATCTCCCAAAACTGGTTTATGGGGACATATAAATCTCAAATACCTGGTTTACAATGACATAAAACCTTCCATTATTGGGTTTAAAAAGCTAAAATAAATCTCTAAAACAGGTTTTATAAGGACAAAAAAAATCTCAAAATTGTGTCTATAAGGACATAAAAATCTCAAATACCAGGACATAAAGCTTTCCATTGTTGGGTTTAAAAACATAAAAAACAACAACAAAAAAATCTTCAAAATGGTTTTCCAAGAACATAAAAATCTCCAAAATGGTTGTTATGAGGAAATGAAAAATCTCCAAAATGTGGTTTATAAGAATATAAAAACCTCCAAATTGTTTTTATAAGGACATGAAAAATCTCCCAAAAGTGGTTGAGGACATAAAAATCTCAAATACCTGGTTTACAATGACAGAAAACCTTCTATTATTGGGTTTAAAAAACTAAAATAAATATCTTAAACAGGTTCAAAAAGGTTTTATAAAAACATAAAAATCTCATATACCTGGTTTACAGGGACATACAGATCTCAAATACCAGGACATAAAACTTTCCATTGTTGGGTTTAAAAACATTAAAAAAAAATCTCAAAAATGGGTTTCTAAGAACATAAAAATCTCAGATACCTGGTTTACAAGGACATTAAACTTTCCACTGTTGGGAAATTAAAAAGCTAAAATAAATCCCCAAAATGGGTTTTATAAGAACATAAAAACCTCCAAATTGTGTTTATGAGGGCATGAAAAATCTCCAAGAGATTTGAGGATATATATATCTCATATACCTGGTTTACAGGGACATAAAACTATCAAATACCTGGTTTACAAGGACATGAAACTTTCCATTGCTGAGTTAAAAAAACAAATCTCCAAAATGCATTTTATGAGGACATAAAAATATCCAAATTGTGTTTATGAGGACATAAAAGTCTCCAAAATGTGGTTTATGAGGACATATAAGTCTTCACAACTTAACAACACTGGTGGCCTTAATGTAAATTACATCACATGATATACCAGACCTAATGTGCCGCAAGCCTTAATATTGTTTTATGTGATGAACACTTACTCAGTCACGTGGGAAATTAACAATTACTACTCATCATCGTCTCTAAGTATGATCCACAAAATGCTCGCCAAAAGGGAAAAAGTACAACCTCATACTGAGTGTGTGTGTGTGTGTGTGTGTGTGTGTGTGTGTGCGTGTCCATTCCCAGTAACATTTCACTAAATAAGGATATTTTTTCCGATCTTGTCGTGTGATAAAAGAAAGAGAAAGAGTACAGCAGTGTATCTCGGAGGTGGTTGGGTGGTTGGACTGGTGCAACAGCTGGCGCGTGTGTGTGTGTGTGCGGATCAAAGCTATCAGATGTCTGCTCTGTGTGTGTAGTGTTCTCTTGGCAGTGGAGCCCTAATTAGCCCTGCTAGAAGGGACGGAGAGGAAACATGCCAGCCACACATTTCAATTATCCTCAGATGATGACAGTAACCTGTGCATGCATTTGTGTGTGTTTGTTTATTTCACAGCACCACAATCAAAGTGTTGAAAAACTGCACAGGGAATAATGCTAATTAAAAAGCGCTCGAAACTCCTCAAGGGCAAGGATAACCACAACTTCCATCCTTTCATACCATCCCTCTCTTGCACAGCCACGGTATCGAGCCTCGCAGCACGGCGTGATATTCTTTATCACCTAAACACAAAGAAGATGCTCTTGTTGGTAACACATTTGCAGGCATCAAAATCAGGAAGTTAAGAGATCAAGACAGGGTTTTTTTTTTTTTTGCTTTTTTTTAAAGGTCTGAGCCAATTAAATCTAAGATGATTTGACAATCATCTCCTTTTGAAGTTGGCAAAGTTTTTGGATGACTGCTACCTCGAGCTCGAGCACAGATGGCAGCGCTCACTTCACAGATAAGCAGAAAACGCTGTAACAAAGGAAACTCAATCGGTCCCTGCGGAGCGGTGCTTCAGCACGTCCCCAACATCGCTCTCTAGTTGCTGACGTACACAACTTCGCCGCAGCGTTGCTCGGCATCCAACAGCTGGCTTGTTTGAGGGTAGTTAAAAGACAGTTGTCAGAAACTCAACCCCCCGGGCCAACCGTTGCTATAGAAACAGGACATATGTATAGTGCCCCCCCCCCCCCCCCCCCCCCTCTTCCCCACGCCACCCCCTCAATCCCTCGTCACACTGTGATCTTCTACTGCCAGCACCGATCCAGTGCTGGTGGTAAAAATAGAACAGTATCAGAGCATCCATATTTCATAGAGAACAGCCATGGACTACAGTAGATTGCATCTACAACTGAATCCTCCCGAGGCTGTCTGGTTTTTTAGATATTTAGATATTTAGATTTGTATCTCACAATGAAAAATTTAGACGGAGACAAGTCTGCAGATGAGTTCTGCCACTTCCCCAAGAGTGTATTCATAAACCTGAGCAGCCAAAATGTGGAGGGAGAGAAGGGGGGGGGGGGGGCAATCATCCTCTCGTCTCCAGGTTGAGATTGTGGCTGAAAGAAAGTACAATAGAGGCGCACGAATGATTGCAGCGGGATCGGAGGGAGCGCTGTGCAAAATTGATCTGACGGTCAGTTCTTGCTTGGAGGTGCTGCTCTCTGTGCGCAGTCACACATAATGGCATCACGCTGTACACTGAACTGTGAGCCACACAAGCAGAAGATACCTTATGAATGTTTAATATTGAGATGTGGAAAGAAGGGCACGCTGCGAGAATTTGCCTCCTGCCTTGCAGAGTGGATGTTTTGTTATTTAGTGGGGGCAGGTTTCTTCACTGTGTGATAATCCACTCATAGTTATTTGTGTCTACAGCAACACTGGACAATTCTGTGTTGGTAAATCACAGTAAGTGATATTTTCATACTGTAAATGCCATTTTTTTCCACATATAAATGCATTTGATGGCGGTTTTCTTGAGATCCATGACTCATGTGCTTCACTGTACCAAAACATACACATTCAACATCTTAAAAACAGCAATTAAGCCACAAAATTCATTAAAAACGCTCCACTTAACGCCAGCCTCTCTGAGGAGAAGCTGTCTCATTCACTGTTTCAGCTATGTTTTATTTTTCTGAGGCATTTCAGAAAGACTGGAAACTTGTGTGTGATGCATCACGCTCCAGAAAATCTCAATAATGCAGCACGATATCACAGAGAGGACTGAAATAATGAGTCTAATGTAAGACAAGAACAACGGAGCTCCTGCTGTACTGTATATGTCATGCCGCTGTATTAAAGTGGACAGACTGGAGCTGACAGCGGCATTGATGAGACTGAGGAAGAAACTGGGGAGATCTAGTTTTGGCGTTTCTGCTTTCTAAATTTGACATTGTATGAATGTACAGATATACTGCATTAGTGTATCTCTGTCTATGCAAAAAGAGACATTTCTGAACTAAAATTTTGCCCAAACACGGCCTGTGCTTTGAGCCTGAAAAGTGGTTTTCATGTGTGACATTTTGTTAAAGTTATATCCAGTAGTAATAGGCATTTAAGCGCTGCTGTGAACACAAACCTACCACACTGAACCAGGCAGCACATTCTGGGTTACAGGAGAGTTAGAAATATTGCTCAGCTAATCATCTGTAAAGTCCTATTTTCTGAACTGCGATGGCTCTATTCATAATTCATTTACTCACCTGCCTCTGTGGATTGTGGCTTTAAAGAGCATATTTAACGTCTCATGTATCATGTATCTGCTACACTGGATGAAAGATAAAATGCCTCCACTCACATCCAATCATCATCATGGCCACTGCAAAGATTTTCTCCCCGTCTGTCGTGGGGGCGATGTTGCCGAAGCCGATGCTCGTCAGGCTGGTCATGGTGAAGTACAGCGAAGTGATGTAGACCGAGTCTTTGTTTGGGCCGCCTTCCCACTTCCCTGAGCCGCTGGCGTTGAAGCGGTATGGCGTGCCCACCGTCTCTGCCAGGATGTACAGCCAGCTGTCCATGCGCACGAGGTTGGTTTCCTCGTCGATAACCTCGTAATCACCGATGCTGAACCTGAAGCATGGAGACAGAAATGGTCAGGAAATAAATAATCAGAGATCCCATTTCACACTTAGAGACTATTAGATTGTTTTTCTGTTTAACGAGTGAATTTACTGAACAGTTGTCGTGAGGAACTGAAAATATGTGGCACGTTTTATACCTTTAAATAAAAATCTACAGCAGCTCTTTGAGGCTTCACTGAGGCACGGCTTTGCTTCGAGCTAAATGCTAAACAATGTTAACATGCTGATGTTTTGTTGATAGCTGTTACCATGGTCACATCGTAGTTTAGCATGTTAGCAGCTGAGGATGATGACATAAACTAAGGTGTTAGACGGATTAATTTTTGACTTGATGATGGCGCGAACAATGTCATGACAATTCTTACCAAGGAACACGAAACAATAATCCATCCAATAACTTCTGATGCATTTCTCCCAAAACCACACACGTAAACCTCATCGTGACACAAGAGCATCACCAAACTCAGTGGGATTCATCCTCTAGGGACCATGAATGTTGGTACAATATTTGGTGCCAATCCACAGCAACTCTTGAGATATTTCACAGGATAAGTATGAGGGTTGAACCCTGAAAATTGAAGACTCAAATCATCAGTTTCAGACCCCTCAGTCGACTGAGACTCTCCGAGTAGAGCAGTTGTTTGTCCTTTTGTTTTGGTCACTCAGTATGCAGTGTGCTACTCCATTTTGGTCCCCAGACTTTGCTGCACAGTGATTGCTCCTCACTTTCATGCTGCTCTCCAGCACCAGAAGCTGCAGACCCATATAGATAACCATCTTCTGCGTTAGACATGGTAAATTTACAGCTTACAAAAATTCAATATGACACATTCTCTGGCTTTTGTTTGATACCTAGTGTCGGCAAGAAGATGAACATGAACATGAACATTTCGGATCTGTCACTACTGTAGTTAGCCCACATTAGCTCGTAGGGCTAACTTTGCTTGTTCACTATATTGCGTGAACGTCACATCATCACATCCCGCAGAAGCCTGTTGAAACTCTAAAACTCTACATGGAAAGAAAGGAACAAATAGTCACAGATAATATTTGTACATTATTATTTGTATTGGACGGCATAATATTACATAATTCTGAGTCAGCTGCTGGTGGCACTGGAGGAAAGGTCAATCTGTTACTTCTTTTCTTTTATTCTAAATTGTGTAATTATTTATGGTATTTTTCTTTCAATTTAAAAACTTTTCAACTTCAAAATTTTTTATTTATTTTTTTTTTTTTTATTAATGTGAACATTCAAAGAGACACTCACCTCTGTTTGTGCAAAACATCTGTCCATCATTTTTCACTTGTGACATCAAATCAGAGGATGCATATCTGCGTGATTTTTTTTTTTCCAATCCGTCTTTTGCCTGGCCCCGCCCTACTGTGTTGTGATTGGCTTGCACTAACCATAACCATGACCTCTATGCCCTAACATGAACTGCATCCACCCTCAACTTATCGCCGTGACAAGTAGTAGCCAATGACACAGCAACGTAGGGCTACAAATCAAAACAACAAAATAAAACTATTTTTCCTTTTTCAGACTGTTTCAACCAAATCAATTTTAACCCTTTGGAACCTGAGCAGATTGGCTTGATTTCTTTTAAAACATGGGAAGAAGGAAATGATCCAACAAATTAGCAGAAAATTAAATTAAGAGAAAAAACTGAAAATAAGAAAATTTGTAAAAAAAAAAAAAAAAAAAAGAAAGAAAGAAAGAAAGAAAGAAAAGAAAAATAAAGAAAGAAAGAAAGAAAGAAAGAAAGAAGAAAATGAACTCAAAAGAGTGCTTAAAAATTAAAATAATGCTGTAAGATAATTTTAAAATGTATTATATTTATTATTATTGATTTTTTTATTATTATTATTATTTATGTCAACAACAACAATAATAATAATAAATATAGTTTTCCCAATATTTTTTCTTTTTCTGCTATTTTTAAAAAAAATAATTTTCTCAGTCTTTTTTTTCAATTTGTGGGACACCTCATACCAATTTGCTCATTGCCGTTTTTTCCTATATTTATGAAGGCGGTATGAAGGTATAAATGCCAGAGGAGGTAAAACTCGACTTTGTTTCACAAGAAAAGCAAAAGAATTGAGAAAAAAAAACTAAAAAAAAAAAAAAAAAAAAAAATCAGAATTTTGTGTAACAGGAGTTAGATTTTCTTATCTACTACTCTGGTGGTCATGGTTGATGGTGGTTTAACACGATAGCGCGGCTTGTCCTGTGACCATGGCAACCACAGACACCACCTTGAGGGAAACGATACTGTACCGGAGCTATTTTTATTGTTATCTTGTTGTTATTTGAGTCATTACACTGTGTGGGCCAATAAATAATGTTTATGATATTGGCGAGAGCCTCTCGTGGGACGCCGACTGCCGGCCTGTGAACCACGAGAACAAACACTCATGAAATCCTGCATATTAACATTGTTTGAAACCTTGTAGACAAACACAGTTTTGTGGTTATGAATATATTACTTGAAGATGTCTTGTAATCCTGATTGATGAGGGATGGGCCGAGTGTTTGTCATGACATGAAAGTATGTGAACAGTGTGCAAGTGTTTTTTTTTTTTTTGTGTGTGTGTGTAGTTTGGAGTACATCACAGTACGGACATAAAAGCCTATCTCGAGAGGAAAAACTTGTGTTCATCATCAACTATCGAACACATCTTCCCTGTTTTAATGCATGCAGGACATAAAGTTGTCACGATGGCATCTGCTTCTGTTTGTGTGTGTGTGTGTTTAGACATACTCATAAACATAATAAATCAAGCACAACACATGATGGAAACTCAGTGCTTCCACCACACTTGCCCCCTGTAGAGTAGATGATCTGATTAGACTTCGGAGGCCTGTGCTTCATAAATTTACATATTAATGAAGAAAAACAAATTCTCTTGAACCACTACAAGTCTTTCTGGCTTTAAGGTACAAAAAAAACATACCGTTTTGATGCGTGAAAACAAGCACGTTGACATAAAATAAACTACTAATTAATGCATTCATTAGCTTAATCAGTGACCTCATTATATTAATTGGCGCTGCTGTAAGAGCGTCACAGTGATGGCAGCAGTCTATCAAAATGTGTTATGTAACTTATGTGCGGTAACTCTTACTTAAAATGCTACATGTTTGTCTGTTTTCCCTTTTTAACAACTGTATGAAAGAAACAGCAGATAAACATACCAAATGCAGGCCAGCCAGTGAGCAGCCAGTCCAAAAACACACACCAGCAGGACCAGGACAGCTGCCCCGTACTCAATGTAGTGATCCAGTTTACGGGCCACCCGACCCAGACGGAGAAGCCGGACTACTTTCAGTGAGCTGAACAGACTGCTGATCCCCTGAAGAAGGAGTGAAAGGGGAGAGAGACAGACAGAGAGGCAGACATCAGGGACAACACTTTTACTGAACAATTTTATTTAAGTTAAAGTTGAATGAAACCCAACATCTGAAGGATTTTAAGATTTTTAAGCATTAACTAGACTACACTAGGCAACACTAGATTAATTAATAAACGGCTTATAAAACACTATAATCTACTTGTACACAGCTATAAGGACATTTTCACAGGTTTTACTGATGTATAGTGCTTGTTGGTATTCATATCTTTTCCTGTAAGACAAATTAGCAACCTCTGGGACTGAATAATGAAGCCAACGTAGTGTATGCCAAAAGCTGCAGTTCCTCTATTGGCCACTTGAGGCTGGCTGAGCCAATTAATCCCCATAGACCCCTTATGTTCAAATGCCTGACATTAAAGCTGAAATGAACATGTTTACAGCCTGGTACAAAAACTGATTTTGGTCTTGACCTTCCCCCAACTAGCCTACTTTAATGACATAAAACATCTGACATCCTTCTAAATCCTCCCAGTCCCCACTCCTCTTTTTTAATAGTAATTTTTGCTTTCTTTTTTTAATCATTAATCTTTTTTAATCCTTTGGGGTCAAGTGTATAATTGGCCGTTTTTTTGCTTGCAAGCATTTCCTTAGAATAGCCCGTTTTTACTGTTTGTTCCTGCACCAAACGCGCACCAAACATGACGACAATATTCAGGAAAAAGCATGGCGTAAATTATTTATCCTAAGTCTGGTTTTACTTGGCCTATGAAGTATCTTGCTGCTAAGTCATCTTAAATCGGTCATGTGATTTGGCGGCATGTCCAGAGGGTTAAATAGAACAATAAATTTTATCTGTAAAAAATTATATTTTGCAGATTTGTTTGCCATAGTCGTGTCTTCTTCTTTACATGTATGACAACTCACCGTTTAGAGTATTTTTCACTTGTTGAAAATATTATATATTTTTGTATCAGACATTCTGTTTTCACTGTTTTTTTGTTTTTTTTTCTGTTGCCACTGTCCGTTTAACTTTGAAAACCCCAATAAAAGAGTTGGGAAAAAAAGTTTTTGGTCTCTATAGCTAATTTCCTCCGTCAAGACAACTATACGGGATTGAATTTTTATACAAAACTCACCCGTTTACATTTTATTAAGGCTTACGCATGTTGAATGGCGGGACAGCTTGAGTGACAGGCTGCCTGTGAGGCCTCGTAACAGTCTATTGGTGTGTCTCAAATCACATACTTCCGTAAGTGTACTTCTATGTAGTATACCATGTGCACTATGTATTCATTGGTGTACTGCGCAAATTTCGACAGGTAAGTGTTGTCTCAAACCAAACACGGCCGTTGTGCACTCACCGGAAATGACGACCACAAATTGGCTAGTTAGCAAACTAGCATTAGCATTCGCGTTATCGTTCGTGGTACCAAATCATTACAGACTGCTAAATTAACCCAATAAACATACAGCTGGCTTATACCCGACAACAGCATAGTGGTGCTTAGTGCAATAAACACATGTATTTGTACAATGCAGCGATGTTCACGGTCGCACAGTCCTCGGCCACCATTTCCTGTTTGAAAAGTGGTCCCTCCCCTTCTGCTATGTAGCCACGATAGCGACCATTGAGAGCAAGAAGTGTCCATAGTTCCACACTCAACTTCTTGACCATTTTGAGTGCACCATCCAGGTACTCATAGTGCACTGCATTTTTCCATACTTCTCAGTGTGAACGCACTTATGCACTCAAAATATTAAGTGTAAGTACAGAAGTACGCGATTTGAGACACAGCATATGTGTCAGATCCACCCTCTCAACGGCAAACATGCTGTGCATTCCAATATCCATACTACCATGCTATATAGTATGCAGGAAAAGATTCAGTATGTCCCAATACTTAGAATGTCAAATGCAGTGTGCCAAAAATCCCAGGATGTTCTACTACATTCGGTCTGATTTTTCAGTATGCCAGCCAGCATGCTTTTCCGGCCGTTCTGACCCACAATCCTCTGCGCAGCGGACGATACGTCACATCGACTAAGCTGCAAACATATAACAGCTGACTGACAGCATCAGAAGTCACAATGACAGATGACAGCACATACTAAAAGGAAACAGAAAAAGTATGTGATTTGGAACGCACCCATGAGCTGTGTCTCAATTCAGGGGCTGCAGCCTTTAAAAGGACGCGGCCTTTGTGGTCTATGTTGGCCACGTTCTTTGAAGACTGCATCATCTAAACCAAAAGGGCACTGAAATGAGACGGTCTGGTCTGCAGAGGATTTCCTGGTTGCATCACTAGTTGTTCTTGCCCCAACTTGTTGGCGTTTCTCCTACCTGGCAACCAGCTGCGCTTGACGAAAGAAGGAGTAAGCTAGTAAGTTAGTTAGCCTTGATCGTGGACCCAGAGATTGTTATTATACATATTTTTTTTTTAAGTTTAATACTCCAGGAGACGATTCACAGCCGGAGACACCACTGTTTGATATATTTCAAGATAATAGAGGACTGTTTTCAGCTAAACTTATTAAGTTAAGATTGTTTAAGCTGTGTGCTTTTAGTTATTTTTTAATTATAATGTTAACAGCAGTTAACCGTTAGCTAGTTAACAACTGTATGCATCTTGGGATAGACTGGGCCACGAAGGATTCATCCGTTGCATGCTCTAAATTCTGGGAAAGAAGGCTGCATGTCTTGGCTGCATTTGAAGGAGCCTTTGAAATGGGACAGCTTTGGTTGCGCCAATGTGACGCAATCGGTCTTCGAAGGCTGCAGCCCCTGAATTAAGACACAACTATGGTCACTTCTGGCTCCAAAAACACAAGGTGGTGACGAGAAAAATGCCGAACTTGAGGCTTCAAAACTGGAGTCTGCAAACCAATGAGTGACGTCAGAGTCGCTATGTCCATTTTTTTTATAAAGTCTACGGTAAAGACATATTTTATATAATTGCAGATTTGTTTTACTCATTTAGTATCTGTGCATACACCAGATTCTTTGTTTTGGTAGTCATAGGAGGAGCTGTAGTTGCTGACAAATACATTATTAAAACTTATATCTGCTAACAACATAATTATTGTGAGTTATAAACCATTTGGTAAGTGCTTATATGCTGTTTATAAATGCTAAATAGAGTGGATGAAACAACGCATTATTTTTGTGTCTATTTAAAATACTGTCCTACTTTTCTGAGATTTGAGTTTTGAGTTATGCATGTTTTTATCAGTCTCTCTTTTCCTATTTACCTCGTTGTGTCCTCATGTTCCTTCTGCTTAGTGATTCATGAGTGACTTGGCTGCTGTAACGCTGTAATTTCCCACTGGGATTAATAAAGTGCGCAGTGGATAAAATTACCTTTGATAGCTGTTTGTGTAAAGAAATACAACACAAGATCTAATACACAGTGCACAAAATATGATGTGCAGTATTTGTTTCTGTTTATTTATCTGCAATGAATCTAAACCTCTCTATAACGTGACAACTGTTAATTAAAAATAATCTGCCTCAATCTGCATTCACTATAAATCACTTTTTTTTATCATACAAAAGAAGCGATTAAACCCACTGTGGACACAAAATATGATGAAGTGATGTACTCCTGTGTTTGCTCAGGGTCTTCCACGTCAGATATTAAATAAAAAAAAAACATCCAAGCACTTTAAAGGATCACTATGAAAGTGTTTGAACCTAGAGTAAATATGATATGAAGACAACAGCAAACAGAGAATAAGGAGGAAAAACACAAGATTCAGAGTGTGAACATATGCCGAGTGGATTTTAAAAACATTCCTGTGTGATGAAATTGTAAAACGTGGAGCAGTTACATAACCAGCTGCTAAATGTCTACTCAGCTTATATTGAAACACCCACTCAAACAGACAATTGCAGTCCCATCAGTTTGCTGCTGGTATGCGCTCTGTGTGTGTGTGTGTCTGAGTGTGCTGGCAGTGGTATTGATTTGCTAATGTGCTGTGGTCTGCAATGCGAGTACAACTGCAGCGCTCGCTGTCACTTGATCCGATCTTGCTGCCTGTCAGACACCTCAGCTCCTCTGAAATCACTTTACAGACCTGAGCTCGAACACAATTCAATTATCGATGCGGTCGTGTTTTGAGTTCTGTTGCAAACTCTGCAAACACAAGTTGAGAGAAAAGTTTGTCACTGAATAGATTTAAAAGAGACTTTACATTTTGGGAAATATTACAGGGAGTTAGATGAGATGTCTGTACTCCAAATATGAAGTTAGAGCCAGCAGGTGGTTTAAAAATACACCCTACAGCATCTCTAAAGCTCATCAGTTAACACAGTGTATTTTATTTGTTTAATTTGGACACAAACAGAAATTAAAAAAGAGACAGGAAATTACATGCTAGCTGATTTGTGCTAAATTAGGCTAACTGGGCTGGAATCAAACTATTCGCCCTCCTGCTGAGACTGTTAGCTTAGGGCGTTTTCATATAAGTACGACTGATTCGTATGGTGATTGCCCCCCTTCTCTACTCCCCCACTAGTCAGCGTTCACATTAGCAGTATTGTTCTGTACCCGAGTACACTTGCGGCATCATGTATGTGACATGTTGTTGTGGTATGATGTAGAAAAAGGTGCCACTGACACAGACACTGCTGCCCTGGAGACCGTTATCAGCAGGCGGAGCAGCAAGGCGAAGCTCTGCTGTCGGGTGCAGAGTTCTCTGCCTCCAAGTGGAGCTCCGAGTGTAGGTCGACTGTGGCTGTGAAGTCGGATCTAGACTGCTTCTTAACTGGTTAAAAATTCCTTGTAGCTGTGATAAACAGCACTCCACTTCCATGTTTTTGAACAGTTGGTGTTCACACCTGATACTGTGCCGGAGCACACATGAACTGTACTCAAGACCACTTTTTCAAGTGGACTCGGCAGGGATTGGAGTACTCTGGTCAGGTATGGGGTACTGTCAGTGTTAAGGTAAACAACAAATAAGTCTGCACACCAAGTAGCACCCGCCTGGAAGCCAGGTCAACACCTTGAGCCCTTTGTCACGCTCCACAGGTCATTTCTAAACAGTTTTTGTAGTGTGGCGTGGGGCATTATTCTGCTGGAGGGCCACTGCCATTGGGGAGTACTGTGGGTTGAACATGTCAGGTGGTAGTTATTCACTTCACCTGTCAGTGGATTTAAAGGGGAACTAATGTTTTTTTTAACCTGGGCCCTATTATCCGATCTACTTTTGTCTAAATGAGTGATAGGATGTTCAATATCTGACATTTCTCCAGTACGAAGCTAGGGCTGACCTGCCTACTGATCTATCCAGTTGGTCAAAATCGGGTAAAAATTCGGACTTGTTTGTTGTGGGAAGTCAAAAGTCTGGCTCTGAAAACTCACGTCTTGCGAAATTTGAGTTGTTGCAGGAAGTTACCACTGGAGTGAGCTTACAAACGTGAGGAGATACTCTGTTTGGAGTAGTCATGGCTGAATTTTTACCCGATGGATCTGGATCTGGATGAGCCATTTGAATTTGATGACCACCCATATTTTTTTGAACACGGAGTACACGGACGTACACAGACGCAGAGCTCATTGAAATTGAAGAGCGGACAAGGAGAGAGAGAGAGAGAGAGCAGCAACAGGCAGAGGAACATGTCCAAATCCAGCTAAAGGTAAACCACACATAGAAATAAAGGAACATGAAGAAAAAACACACTGGTGACTTTCCGTCATGTACCAGAAGTCGGAGGAAGAAACGTGTGGCTTGAAACATCAACTCTGCGTTAAAATCCTTATAAACGGGAGCTTCTTGGTGTGCAGACTTATGTTTTTTTTACCTTGACAGACATTTCTTTGGTCCAGCACCCACTCTATTGGACACTGGGATGTGAGAGTCTTTTGTACTGTTTTTGTACTGTCAGTGTTCCCACTAATTAAACTGAGCTGGACTTTGGGGTCAAGTGTACTCAGGCCAAAATCCCTGATGTGAAGCCTCCTTAGTCTGAGGACGTGGGCAGGGGGTAACTGTCTGGCTCCATAAGTTCAAAAACACACCCACCAACACCTCTAAACCTCATTAATTAACTGTGGAGGTGAGCACGGTTGGCGTTCAGCTGCAGGAGGGAGAGGTGTGGGGACGGCTCAGGAGAGCAGTGTCAGGTGAGCTTATTGGCGCAGCTGGTGCTCGTTGTTTAATCATAGTCTCCCTTTAAATGCAGCGGCGTGCTGGACCTCGGAGGACCGCCACACGCCAGAGACACACTCAGATTTTGTTTGCTGTACGACTGGAGATATTGTTAGCCGAACTGTGTCGGGAATTTGGAGCAGCTGGACAATGAGAAGCCGAGCAACCAGAGGCACATGGTGAAGAAGCTGGGTATTTATGTTGAAGGTGTTTGTGCGCAGTCATCAGAATAAAAGAACGTGTTTGGGCTGGGGGAACTCACCATGACACTGAGACCTGCTACATTGACCCATATCACAAATTGTTGTTTTTACATTTGTTTGTGTGCAAATTAAACCATTTTTACTTCTAAACTAAGTTAATCTACTCCTGGCTTTCACAGACATAACAGCGGCTTCGACTTCTCATCACTCGCAGCAACAAAGCAAATAAAGGAAATTAAAGATAAGAGTCATTTTGTGTTAAAAAAAAAGTAGTCTAATTACCCGTTATTATGTAATAAGTACCATTATCTTTTCTACAGATGAAGGCAGTAAACTCCCACAAACTTTGTTCCCTAATATTAGTTTAATGCCTTCTTTTTCCTACGCACTTTTAATTTATTATCAAGTCACTGTAGAAATAAGTGTTGCAGTTTTCAGACAATTATAATTTTGTAAAAGAGATATATCCATGTTTAAAAACACCTTTCAGCCATAATAAAATTTGCAATTAAACAGCAGTTAGTCTGTCAGATGCTATTAGTAACCTTTTACTATTTTAAGTTTATGAAAGAACCAAGAAATCCTGCACAACTTTGAATACTTGTTTACGTACATGTGCTCTATTTACACCTTTTATTGGGTAAAATTTATTTAGTTTAGTGATTAAAGTGTGCAGGAATTTTAAACCTGTCATTGTGTGAGGATTTGTGGCAACTATTTTATGTTTCATAACTCAATGTACACCCCAATATCAAATATCAAAGGAACAGTGTGTCAGATTTAGGGAGATTAATAGCAAAAATACATGGAACATGGACGTAGCGTGACATGTCAGCTGTGGCATGCCCGTGTTAGACCCCTATGAGGGGAGAGAGAAAGAAATGAAGCAGTCACGATGTTGCTGGCTTTGAGTCCAAAATGTAATGAACCAGCCGCGAGCAACACCCGGAAGTGCTATGCAATCAAAACATCTCTACACCAAAGCAATGAATTACAGATATCAACTGATTATTCTACTTCCAGAAATAAAGGAGTATTACAAATTATTTTTCGACACATTTTTTTTTAACATATTAAAGGAATTAAATTAGCTTGCATTTTCAAATTGTTATTAATTGTTTTACATTCAGTGCATATTTTTAAATCTATAGCTCTCGGCTCGTTCATTACACTTTGGACTTGAAGCCAACCACATTATGTCCGCTTCATTTCTTTCTTTCTCCCCCTACAGGGGTGTAACACCTGCAGCAGACCACAACCATTATGATCAACTGAAGGTGCTACACTGACCGTGGAAGCTACACTTGCACATGCTATTTTTCCCCATCTACGCGTGGCTCCACGGCCCTTCAACAAGTAAAAACTACATATAACTTTAAAAAAAAATAAGCGCAATCGGTTTCAAAAGGCTAAAAACTAATACCTCATTGTACTAAAGGCGATGCAGAGCAACCCTCTGTGTGTGTTTTTACATTTCTCATTAAAATAAATCAATCAAATCGATGCACCCTATCGTTTAAGTGATCCAGTTAATTAATTCAGTACCAGTTAACATAATCTATATGCTTCCAAACCCTCCATAATCAACTGCATTATTGCTTGGCAAAACTCAATACACACACAGTGAAGCAGGCAGCAACCACACGCTGCGGGGACGAAGCCTGTGTAGCAGCTTAAAAGTTGACACGCTGTGTCCGGCCCCGTGTATTTTGGCCATTAGCGGTGTCTAGCAGTGAGGATGGCAGATTGCAACCAGCTGAACTTCCCCCCAGTTAGGATTCCTTTGGTGTTCATTGTTCAGGAGGTTTTTACCATGAGCCGAATTATCTGCTGAGGTCTCTTCCTCTCCAAAATGAACAGACTTGGTGATTTTAACCTGCAAAAACACTGAATACAGCAGTTTCATGTTAGTAAAACAGTGTTTTTCCAACGCTGCTCGTCGCAGAGGAGCTTCTAATTATGATGGCTGACATGAGGACGCGAAAACGCGAATGGCACTGTCTGAACTGTCTGAAGCCAGTGTTTGGTTTGTCTGTTCTGGGCCACTGTAGATGTCGATCTCTGCCGATGAGGACCCGCTCCCTATGTAAATATAAACGTCTCATTCTGACATAACGAAAACCCGACAGTTCTTATTTTCAGATGATTTTACACCAAAGAAAACTTGTTATATTATATTCCATTTCCATTTCATTTCTCTCAATTTGGCCAAAATAAAGAAAATATGTTGTTAAAGGTGGCTAAAAGAAAGAGGTGGTTCTTTAATGCACAGCACAATAATGTTCAAATGTATTTTCAATGCCAGGATGACTTTTATTTTGGATATTTTAACACTGCTGCAGTCAATCTGTCACAACTGACATGTTTGTTACTGCTGACGTGAGGACTGAATCAGCTCTCATGCTGCTTTAATGATGCTGTTGCTCATTTTCAAATTGTACTGTAGAACATAATGTGATAGATATTATCTCCTGGCAATAAAAAGCTTCAGCAGGAAAGAAAAAACACAAGTTAACTTGCTTTCTGTGACATTTAATTCATGCGTTGATGCGTCTGTTGTCGTACTCTCATCAGGCACCGCAGCCGAAATGTTGGTGCAAGAATAAATGTCACAGGAAATGTGCCTGATGGAGAGTTAATACAACGTGTTTGTCAAGTGTGCGTGTGTGTTCTGCAAGTAAAAAATAAAACACAAAACTGTTCATAATCATATTCTAATCAAACTGAAGCCTACTTGAGTGACAGCTCGGTGGTTCCAATTCTTCCCATCACGTCCCATGCATGAATACAGGCAGAAGAGGGAGGGGAGGGGGGAGGGGCATGCAGACAGAACGGATGAAAAAGAAGAAAAACAAAAATGAAGCACAAGTAAGAGAGAAGACACTTGATCAGTCGTAAGCGGTGAATAAACACATGAGAAAACCAATATTCAATAAAGGCTTAAAATGAAAAGAAACATAAAACCTTACGTGCAGTATGACCAAAGCATGCAACTTTTTAAACAGCTTTTTTTTTGCAGCAGCAGCAGCAATATGAAGTGAGTCACGTGTTGTTGTTTTGGGTTATCAGTCATTAGAAACCGAAACGAAACAATGACTGTGAGGTTCAGTCAGTCCCGAGGTGGCGGCGCTTTAAGATTGCCAAGAACAACTTTGACAGCCGCTCCTCGTTAATGATCTTCCCCTCCCTATTTGGAAACCTGTTGGGGAAAACAGCCATCAAAGTTATTCATGTCAGTCGTTAAGGTCTGTAGCAGCAGCAGCAAGATGTTTCAGCTCCCGCTTTAATAACATTGTTTACCCGCCTTCATTTACCCTTTCCATGGATTGCCTCAAAGCAATTTGGAGCAAATTGGAGTCACTGAGTTGTTGCAGGGACGCAGTGGAAGATGATCCTGGAAGTGGATGGTCATAGCTCTCATGTTGGTTCACAGCCAATGAGTCCATAACCCTATCATAGGGTAAATGTACACTTGAACCTCACGGTCAGTATAAAATAAGAAGCTGTACTCTGAAGTGTAGGGCTGCAACTAAACTAGTTTTACTATTGCTGATTCTTTTTTCAGTTTCTATAAAATCCACGAGTCCAAGGTGACACCAGCAAACTTGTTTCAGTCCAAAATCACATTATATGCAATGTATAATTATATAAAACTGAGAAAAGCATCTAATCTTTTTCACCAACCTATCTACAAAATAAGCCCAAAACCAAACAATCTCTTCAGCAGACAAAGCCTGACTTACAGCTTAAAGGGGAACTTCTGTATTTTCAAACCTGGACCCTATTCCCCCATGTTCATGTGTCTAGGTGAGTAATAGGAACAACAGTTAAGTGGCCCTGTGCTGAGCGAGACCTCTGCAGCCAGCAACAGCATAACAGGCTGCAATGTAATCCCTGTGGGCAACTGAGCAACATGAATGTACAACCACTAAAAGTGCTTGTTTTTGCCACTGACAGGCTCAGATTGTTATTATGAGTGTCTGACATTATGGAAAGAATCCCTACAAAGATAGACCTTTTAGTTGAAACCAAACCCAACACTTCCGGTATGGTACCTTAGGAACCAACTGTAACCCTTCTAACCCTAGGTCCGCTAAGTGTTTCCACCACAAACAGTCCTCTTAAAAGTGGGCGGGGTTGTTGTCATTCACTGCTCCGTCCAGCCCTTTCCTCCTTTATCAATCTGCACCTCGTTTATCGTCCACAGAACGAGGCTGCACGCTGACATTTTCAGAACAAAATAGAACAGGCTGCAGTGAGAGTCTCTCTCCATATTTAAGCATAGTGAGTTTGTGCATTTAGTCCTTCTCAGGCAAGCTCAGGGGTTTAGTGTTGCCGTAGCCCACAGGAACAACACTCCATGACACTTTTTTTTCCTCCAAGTGAGGATTAGAATATATGGAGCTTGAATAATCCGGTCAAAATGTATATGTATTTTTAAACGCTTGAAGATCCACTCATTACTGAAAGTGTGTGTCATATAAAAACAAAAGTGATGATCAAAGTTGCCACAGTGAATTTTAAGGTGTGCTGACTGATTCACGTTGAGTAACATTACAAGGTAACGTTCCACCTTAAAAGTCACCGGCAGTCGGCCCAGTGAATGAAGTTATTTTTTCTCAGACTCCAGCTGCTGTGAGAGGCAGCAAAACATCCTTTCATTTTATAGTTACAGTTTACTAATAAAACTCTCCACAGTATGAACAGTGGTTACATGAGCCTCAAAACCAGACACAACTCAGTGTTCACAGCTCCACCTTTTAGTACCAGATCTGTGTGCTAGGTACCCCAACAGAGGGGGGACCAAACATGGGGACGGTATGAAACGGTTCCATTGGTACCATCCACAACTTGTCACAGTGGAAACAGAAAACTGAACTGAAAACAAACCTGACTGCTTGGTGGAAACGGGGCTTTTGTTCAACCAGAAACAGACCTGAAATCACTGTCACCAAACCCACCAGACTCCATCTGAATAAACAGTCATTTCAGTGTGTATAGAACCAGCATATTTTCACATCTAACTGGGTGAATTAGGGGTTTATTTCAACCAAAACAGAGTTCTTGATTGCTGGAACAGAGGAAAGACAAACCAAGATGGCTTTGATGAGTTTTATTTTGCTTCTGCTGACTTTTAATTAATTGTGTTTAAGGATAATTAAATTACGGTTTATTCAAATGGAGTCTGGTGGACATGACGATAGAGAGCTTGGGGCTGTTTCTAGTTCAACAAAAAGGTTTTTCTCTTTAACAAAAAGGTCTATCTCTGTAAGGATCCTTTTAATAATGTTGTGAGACACTAACACTAACCCTAACCCACAATCTGAGCCTGTCAGTGGGGAAAACAAGCACGTTTAGTGGACGGAAATTGGCGGTGCTCAATTGCCCACAGGGATTACATAGCAGCCAGGTTGAAAAATACCACAGTTACCCCTTTAATCTCCTGTGCCATAGTGCCTGTGCCATTTTTTGTGCCATCAAAAAACTATTAAAAACACATTTAAGAGCCACACCGTTGGACCAGGCATGACCATGACCACCCCATTTTTACTTTCAATTTCTGGCAGCATCCTCAGAGACAAAATCTGCTGTTTATACTACTGAAACAAATAAATAACACTGTGGCTGTGACAAATTGTGCACTTATTCACCATCTACTACTCATTTACTATACTGGGAACTCTCTTATACTGTCGAGTGCCAAATGGCCCAAATCCCCCACATTTTCCTGCCTACACAAAGCATAATGCAAGTTAGCTCACAAGTTAATAAATGTTAGTAGGACACACCAATTTAAGTTTCATTGTGGGGTATTTTCCAGGGTTGTAACCAACAATTATTGTCATTATCGATTAATCAGCCCATTATTGTCTTGTTCTTTGACCCAAAGTGAGTCCACGTTTTGTTTGCGTGCATGCAGCAGAGGTGATACACATTCTCCCCAATGCTGTCACACAATTCCACTGATCGACACGTCAAGATATGCAGCAATGCGTCACCAAAGGCTTTGCAAATGTTTCATGATGACTTTTTTTTTTTTTTTTTATCTGGAGGATACACACACTGTGTTTTAGCTTTTGTTTGCTTACAAGAAAATTCCACAGGGCGCCAAAAATCAACAAATCATTTGGTTTGCAGAATAATAAAGAGGGTAAAATATGCACAACATGATTCCCCTGAGCCTAAATTGTTTGTTTTGTCCAACAAAACAAAATGTTAAAATATTTAACTTACTATCAAGGAAACCAGCAAATAGTCAGGTGTGTGAAGCTGTAACCAAAGAGTTTGTGTCATTTCTGCTTAAAAATTAATTGACTAATTTCAGATTTCACACATAGCCATCGGCATAATGAAGGAATTTGTCTCTCAAAGCAACGGTGTGGCTCTTTTAGAAAGCTCAAATAACAGTGGCCCTATCTTCTAAATCACAAAGCTTGTTGTTTTCCCCTCCTGCTGACCTCTGACTGCTTCTGCTCCGGCCACTTGAACTTGTCAGCGTTTAGGATGCTGAAGCACTGAAAGACTAGAAAGCAGCCAAAATGCTGGACCTGCAAATAACACTCAGAGCTCGCAGCCAACCAACAAGCCTCTATTTTTAAATCATTACCCCAGCATTTCATATCACCCTGTACTGTGTTTGCTACCCGCCAGCCCCCGAGAGCCGACATACACTGTGCTGCTTGCTGTGTGACGCACCGCGTTGTTTAATGCTTTCACAGCATTTTACACAGCCCCAATAACACACACACACACACACACACACACACACACACACCATGAAACGTGACGCACAGGCGCACACAGACACTCACACAATGATGCATTATTAGAATGAAAACCGGCAAGTGCAGGACTCTGAGGCCCCATTTAATCAATGTGTGTGTGGACACTTGGACCTGATTCAAAACTGTGGTTGCACCATAAAAGATATTTTCAATCAGATGCAGCTGGAGATTTAACAATCAGCAAACACATGCAATATTTTCACATGTAGGCATTCTGTAAAGTTATTTTCCACCCTCAATGAAGGTATACAACATTATGTCGTAACTGAACAACCTGTTTTTCTTCCATTTTGCAAAAGAAAACTGGTCAAAGAGAAACATTTTCAGTTCCAACACCAGCATACACTCTCATTTATGCACATATATAAGCAGATGGCAAAAGTGTAATTGCGACCAACTCAAACTTCTCGTCTGGTAGCACAACATGCCTCAGCTTTAATCACACATGACTTGGTCCTTTTGTCAGCTGTCATTAGGTGTTAATGGTTTTAGGGCATCAGTGACACAGCAGAGCGCTGAGGAGCGCCTCAGTTTAATAATGTAACGCTCCTTCCCCAATTAAAACGTGCCAATTATCTCAAGATCCTGTGATAGCTCTCCAGCAGACACTCCT
Source organism: Epinephelus lanceolatus (assembly GCF_041903045.1). Lineage (NCBI taxonomy): Eukaryota > Metazoa > Chordata > Actinopteri > Perciformes > Serranidae > Epinephelus > Epinephelus lanceolatus. Next base: position 9,084,654 of record NC_135750.1, read on the forward strand.
CATTACGGTCCAACATTTACGAATTCACAAACAAGCATATTATTATGTTGCTCATTCCAACCTCGTTTTTCTCACTGTCACTACACAAAACAACAACCAGTGAACAGAGCTTGGTCTGCACTGTCACGGCGTTGTTAAATGTGGCTGAGTGCCTGCGTGGAAACCTCATAACCTGTCAGTCACCTCAGGAATGATCACCTCTTGGATTTTAACTCCAGCCCAATTTAATGGCAGAAAGTTGAGTGGACAGGGCACGAGGTCAACTTTTCCAATCTGTCAGCATGGAGACGGCTAGTTCAGCTAGCTTACTGTGTGCTGTTTCTATGGTAACGATCCTCAAGAATCCTCTCTGATGTTTGATTTCAGCACAATGATTCAGGTTATTAAATTACGGCCACTAAAAGAGATGATTTTTACTTTGTTGGTCTGTGATCTGAGTTATGGATTAAAACATCTCCTCCACCAAGCTATGTCACATGATACATATTTTCTGATTATATGATTTATAATAATTATCTTGTTACATATCAAGAAGCCCATGAAATGGAAAATTGGACTGTGTGTAACAGTGTGACTCACCAAATGAGTCTGACTCTGTGTTTGGAAATATTTCTAAAACACTACTTAATAAAATCATTTGCTCATTCAGACCATGAGTTACATTTTTTTCTGCAATCAAAATGAATGATATACAGATATGAAGATATATCCTATAAAACAGATGTTTACAAAGTTTTTCTTTCGGGAAATAATCGGTAGCTGAAAATAGGTAATAAATTGCAATTATGTTACTGCAATACTCAGTGTATCACAAAAATGTTGTATGGTGACGAATATTTCACTTGCAAAATGACTATACGTATATCAGTCAATCATCCTGTGTTACACTGAATTTGTGAAGAGGAAAATGGGGGCCGTGTTGTGTTCAGGAATTACAGCTGCATCAGGGGCTGTACACATGCCGCATTTTTTGCACCCTCAAAGTCATTGTTTTTAACGTAGATGCGCAGAAGGCAGCTCAAACCCCAGAGTGACGCCAGAGTAATGCCAGAGCGACGCAGTCACAGCGTGCACACGTTCCCAAGTGCCTATTGTTCAAAGCATGACAGCTACGCTTTGAGATTAACAGAGTTCAACTTCTGGAACATCACAGCCGGCAGATATCTTTCCCTTCTTCTGTAAATATCAGTCTGTGTTAAATATGAAGAAGTAGTTGATCATGTTAGTGCAGGGCTACCCAGAGCTTTACATCTGTCCCACGGACAATAGGTCCACACACTTATAAACAGAAGATCAGGGGTCCGTTTCAGAAAGGAGGTTCAACAAACTCTGAGCCTAACCCTGAATTCTGAGTTGAGTAACTCTGAGATGAGAAACTCTGGGTTACGGGTTTCAGAACAGGTGATTTCAATCGGTTCAATCAAAACAGAGTTTGTTCACTCTGAGTTAAGCGCATGCACCACGATTTTAAAAAGCCGCCATCAATGGAGCCCTGATACCACGAGTCACCAGGGCAACAAGCTACAAGAAAAGGTCTGCATTTTTTTACTCCTCTTGAGTTGGATATTTTAATGCGCTCATACAGCGCATTTGAAGCTGTTTTCAGGAAGAAGAGTAACACAGCTGAGAGTCTGCGTGGGAGAAAATTACTGCTCGAGTCAAGTTTAAATTTATTTTATACATTTATGCAATCACAATAATATTAGGCTACAGATGCAAACAGGTGGAATGGTGTTAAAGCTTAAATTTAGTTCACTTAGATGCAATCCCACCTCATTATTTTTCAAGTGAAAATGGTCTAAAAACAAATTACTTTTAGGTGTGATTTGTTTTGACTAGAAATGAGACATTTTGACTAGAAATAAGACAAATATTCTTGGTATGATTTTGAGTTTTTGCAGTGCACATTAATGCTGTGAATGGACTTCATATTCACATAGTCTCCTTAATTTTGTGAAAGAGCAATGATGGGAATGTGGGTTCCATCAATGCACCCTATCACACCGGGAAATCCTAAAAGAAATTAAAATGACTAATCCCAGTCTGAGGTTGCAGCACCATGTCATTAACTGAATATGATTTATAATCATAAATTTTAACTGATTTCTACATCATTCACCTGCAATCCTGTGGAACTGCTCCTTGATGACCCTCACAGGTTTATGTCCAGGGAACACAACAAAAGAGTTTAATAGATGTTTCAGAGCTAGGGACACTTTTCTCACAGCTCTGCAGACAGTGGCCTTACTGATATTTTCTGCATCTCCAGTATTATACAGAAAACTCCTGTTTGCAAAAAACCGAAGAGCAACACAAAGAATCTGGGTAGATGAAAGTGCACGTCCACGGTTGGTGACGTTGGTTATGTCACGACGGATGACATACAACTGCGTGTGTGGCGTAAGAGGGAGGAGACAGCTAGAAACTCGAGGTTCATTGAAGAAAACCTGCTCCCGACCAGGTTAGGTTCACAGAGTCAGTTGCCATAGTAACTGACACCGAGCTTCAGTTACCTCTCTTTCTGAAACGGGCTGGAGTTACTCCTCTTTCTCTGGTTTAAGTTACCTCCCTTTCTGAAACGGAAAACCCAGAGTTTCCCTCATTTCAGGGTTAACAGATTCAGAGTTTTCACTAAACCTGCTTTGTGAAACGGGCCCCAGCTCTGCACTCAGGATTTCAGGTAAACGGGCTATGATACCGTGCTTGTCGAGGTTGCTTAGCAAACACGCTCTTGAAAGCTGGCACAGAAAAGGCACAAGAGTAGCACCCAGCACCAAACCTCTCTTTTGCCAGGTGGTTAAAGATGGTGCATATGTACAGCCCCTAAATGGGTTTTGGATTATACTGCATGAGCTGTGTGAGAGTTAGTAAACAAATGTTTGGTGTTTTGATATACACAGACCCCCATTACTGTAGTTTATGACAAATATTTGCCTTTTTGGATTCTTCTTTCATTGTTGGGGCAAGACAAACTAAGTTTTCTTCACAAATTCTGTGTTACACACTGTGAGTAATTACTATACAAATAGTCATTTTGCAGGTGATGTATTCCTTTTTAAGTACTGTGAGAATAGTGTATTGTGGGGCCTCTGGTGATTCCCACTTCCATACATACACATACTCACATACATACCTAGCTATTTACATGTTATTGTTGTTTTTTTGTTAATCAATTAACTGTTAAGTCTGTAAAATGTCCAAAAAAGCCAATCAAACGTTCACAGAGCCCAAGGTGACGTCTTCAAATGTCTTGTTTTGTTTGATGAGCAATCCAAAACCCAAAGATATTAAATTTACAACGATATATGACAAAGAAAAACTGAAAATCCTGAGGCTGGAATCAGGCAATGTTTGTCCTTTTATCTTAAACTTAAATTAAGCAACTCATCAATGAATAAAATGGCTGCTGATTATTTTTGCATCTGATCAACCAATCGTTGTTTCCACCCCACATCAATTATTCTGCATAAAATATCAGAAGGATGGCCGCCACAATTCCCCATACCTGTCAGTGATATATTGAAATTGCTTGTTATGTCCAATCAACAGTGCAAAACCCAAAAATATCTGGTTTACAATCACCAACACAAAGAGAAGCAGCCAATCCGCACATCTGAGAAGCTAAAACCAGTGGATGTTTGCCACAAAGGCTTCAAATGTGACTAAAGGATTAACAGAACCGCCGCACTCACCTCATCTACATTCTCGAAGGCGTTGATGACGTCATACGGCAGGCAGGACAGCAGGTCGATAACGAACCAGGTCTTCAGGTAGTTCATACGGATCAGCTTGGGGTCTGAGATGACCTCGCCGGCGGGTCCGACGAAGGTGGTGTGGAAGTTTAAAACGATGTCCACCAGGAAGATGACGTCCACGATGCTGTCCACCACCAGCCATGTCACGTTGTTCTGCTTGGTCTTGAAGGAGACGTTGTAGGGCACCATGATGGCGGTGTAGAAGGTGAGGATGAGGATGACCCAGTCCCACGTGGTCTTGAAGAGGCAGTAGTGCAGGATGATGTGGGGAGGGGTTTTGGGGGTCTCCTGTTTGTACTGAGGTAGGATATCTGAGCCGAGCTGCAGGACCTGCCGAGAAACAGTGAGTCAGGTAAACTCGGCAGACAGAAACATAAAGAAACAAACGCAGCAGGAGGCCAAAAATACTGCGGCTTAAATCATGTCGTTCTGACTGTGACGACAGCTCACCTGCTCAGAAGAAACGCTGCGTAAGTCTTAGAAGTTGACCCGATCTAAAAGACTCACATTTTCTCAGTGTCCAAAGTTTGTTCTCCAAAGTAAACAGTAATTATTTTTACCAAATCAACAACAGAAATAAACATGACGTGCATCCTTCGTACCTCAGCTAAGCGGGAGTGCTTGTGGACATTCTCTCCTTTGTGAACTGTGGGCTGCAGCTGTTGTAAGACTCCTCTACTGCTCGTCAGAGCTCGAGTCAGTCGGGCAAACTTTCCCCAGCCTGCGGATCAGAAACACATACAGTATGCACAAACTTTTACATAATGATTTTCAATATGTGTTCTGCTGCTGCGTCAATTCCTGGGGCCACTGCATGTTTTCAGAGTTTGTGGGAGCTGTGAAAAGACTCAGAGTCAGGGTCCTAAAAATACAGTTTCTAGGATTAAACAATTGCTAAGGGTGCTAAGAAAAAATACTTTAAAGATTGTAACTAATGAGTTTAACTGTGTTAATTACTTGTATTTGTAGAGCACTATTAACAAGAACATGTTTGGGTTGCAGGGCTGTGAAAATGTAGGTTTTATATCCTTGTTTCTGTTCTACGACATAACTTTTTGTGTTTGTATGGAGCTCTTACACTCATCTTCCTGCTGAATTAAATCCATCTTTCTGGCGGTTTCAAGAACTTGAAATTATTTTCTCCTGATCCATAAAGAATTACAATTGTTAGCGAATCATCCAAATAAAAATGCACTCAACTAATTTAGCATTGCACCCCTGTCCTAGCTGGCCCCTGACTTCAATATGTCCTCGGAAAAACATTGGACTCTTCATTGGATAAGCCCGTCCTTATTCCGAGTTCGTCAAATATCGCTGCTTGGTCAGTGATTTCCTGAATGAATGTTGAGCTAAACCATGATGTTTTTTTGTCTAAACCTAACCACGCACTTTTGTTCCACACAGAAATAAACATAAACACAAGTTGTTTTTCTGACATGAGTTTATTTAGAAAAAAGACTGTTTGCATCTAACGAGCAGAAACTGTACATTTCCTGTGAAAATGGAAGTGTACTGGGCGGCACTAGCTCAGTCCATGGGGACTTGGTTTAGGAACTGGACAGCCAGCATTTCAAATCCCCGTCCGGACCAAGCATGGAGCATGGACTGGTGGCTGGAGAGGTGCCAGTTTGCCCCCTGGGCACTGTCCATGTGCCCTTGAGCAAGGCACGGAACCTCCTACTGCTCGGGGCAGCCACCTCGCTCTGGCATCTCTCCATGTAATGCATGTATAGGTCTAATTTGTGCTTGTGTGCGCATTTTGGGCCTGTGTGTAAATAACAACAGGGTGAAAAAATTGAATTTCCCCTCAGTGATGAATGAAGTAATGACACAAGTAATGAAGTATACCTTTTTCCTTCTTCTTAAGAGACACAATGCATGTAACAGGCGTAATTTGACAACAGACACAACCAGGATACCTAGAGCGTCATAATGTAGATGTGAAAGTCCACTGACAAACAGTGATATTTGACGAGTTGGGAGTGAGAACATGTTATAATTTTTGTTGTAATGAAAACCCGGATAATGACATTTTAAATGTCTAACGTTAGAATTTCACGTTGTGTGAACATTAACATTATGACGTTTTGCAGATGTTGGGTTTTGTTCATCATATCTCACAACTACACGCTGCCACTCTACATCAAGATGGCACTGGCATGAGAGGAAGTTGGATTTTGTTACTTACCGCAACAAAAAACCAACAGAGGATCAACATCATCTGTTGTCAGTATTCTACATTAAACTGACATTGGCATTAGACACCCTGACATTGAATTTTGGTCACCCAAATGTCCCAACCTAAATTAACCAAATATCAACATTTAACGATAAAGGTGTCCAGCTGGGAAAATATTGTCATTGATAGTTTGAAAAAAGGATTAAAATCAATGCAGCAGAACCAGAGGTTCGACGACGGTTATTCCTTTCACAGGTTACTTTAAACTATTTAAAGCAGTTTCCCTTGAGCATCTGAGAGCTTTATGGCATCTTTAAGATGAGGTTTTTGTTTTCTGGGACACAGCTTCAGTGTTTTAGTTCACTCTCACTGCTCTCATTGTTTTTGGCTGCAGCACGCAGCTGTTTTCTGCAGAACAAAATCCCTAAAAAATGCTTTACATTATCTACTGGGACAAACAAAGTTAGCGACTACCCAGGTTTTCGCTCGAGAGTTGGTTGAGACTAAAAACAGAGCTGAAATTAAACTGGATGTTGGACTCACATTCACTCTGTCTCTGCCGGTTGTGTAAAAAGGCTACTGAAAGTTCACCATACCAAATCAAACAGAGATAATATGTCAATTTTGTCTTTATAGCTGGACTCCACTGTTTCAAGTGGCCACTAAATCTGTTACTGTAGGTTTAAAGTCTTTGGATGAAGTCAGAGAGTGATTGCAGTCATGATGACAGTAAGACAATCCTAACTTTGCTTATGTGTGCTGCTGCTTCTCTCTCCACTCTCTCCTCTCTACTCCGGCAGCACAAACTCATGCTTGCTTTTGTTGCCTGCAGGCCATGTCCCGTGTAAGACAGAGAGCTGCAGCTTAAGTATTTCCTGATGCAACAGCCTTCACAGCAGAGCGCTACCTGTTGATGCCGAACTACAATCTCAGTTTCACTCCATATCCACATCCTGTTTTTTTCCCCACTACGGCTTGTTTGTAGTCGCTCACTTGCACCAATTCATGTTCTATTTTGGCTGTCTTCAGCGGTTACACGGTCCAGTGAGTCATATTTTTGTGTTGTGTGCTGATAACCATCATGATGGGGTGCGTATTTGACTGAGTGGGTGTTTGCCAGAGCAGATGCACAATACGCAGGGTTGGATGGTGATCGCTGGCGAGCTAATGTTACCTCTGCCGCTCTCATTTTTACATCTCTGTGTGAAAAGTTTTAGGTAACACATGTCTGCCACACAGTGTGGAGAGAAAAAGGATCTTATTGGGCCATTTGAAGTATGAAAGTAAATACATCTTTCCTTTTTTAAATCACTCTTAATGTAATGTCTTAAATCACACATTGGAAACAGAGCCTATGGCCCACTGATGAAAGCAGCATGAACTCAGCATCTGCGGTGACATTCTCGGGAAAAATTAAAGGCGGCACACAGTTAGTGATGCATTTTCCATCACCCAGCAGCGGTTGGTCCGCCAGAGAGGATAGGCGGTGTTTATGTCACAAACTGCTTTTTAAAGGCCCAGCACATGACGAAGGCCGATTGTCACCTGTGTCTCGGCCAAAAATTTGCACCCGAACACACCACAAAGACTACAGCCAACAGCCAACTAGCTTGCACATTCTGCACCTGTGTGAGAGAAAATAACTCTTCATGGACGCAGGCAGCGGTGGTCTGTATTCATTATTCGTAAAGGGAAACCGGAAGATCAATAGGACACTTCCTCATGACTTGAGCTGTTTAATTTCCTTACATCCATTTCTCTTATTGTGCACTGAACTCAACTGCCACAGTGATTTCATTTTCAGCTGAAAAAGCAGACAAGAGACAATGAGGGCCAATGGTGTGGGAAACACTGCCGAAACTAGGGCAACGGCTGGACAGTGACCAACGGCCGACCATCAGCTTGAGTTTGAATTTGAGGTACCCCTCAAAAACGTGTTAAGACGGGTTCAAATATGTATAAATACGGATAAAACTGATAAAACTGAACGACATGTGGGTGGGCAGCAGGTGAGAATAAAAATATATCTTTTATTTCTCAGAATGAAACAAAGGAGAAAGATGTGCAGTATGCGTGTCATATTTAGACATCCAAATCACCATTATCAAGCCGCAATTCCTTTTATTCTGAAAGTCAATGACACGAGTTGAACCTTTGACCCTGTCGTCACATTTGTAACCGACGTGGAGGACCCCAGAGTTGAAAATCTGTAGCCGGAGGAAGAGGTGGCAGCCTACATCGAGTTCAAGACACTCGATGGGCATCCTTTTACGGTTTTATGGTGGTGGTAGGAGCTAAAATGTTTCCTAACCTGACAGTGACTGCGGGGAATGTTTTCGCTATCTCGGCATCACATGCAACCAGTGAAAGAGACGTCTCCTCCGCTGGAATTCAAGAACGGAGAACCCAGCTTAAAGTGAGTGACTGTAGCCTGAGTGTATTTAATCACAGGTGTGGGTCGGGTTGCGGGGCTTTGACTTAGACATAATGTCGGGTAACGGGTCGGTTCTGGTACTGAGCTTTATGGGTATGGGCTGGTGCAGGTTTTCAGAAATGGACCCGTACAGGACTCTGGCTTGGTGTGTCAGGGCCCTAGCTCACTCGTGTGTGAGGTGGCATACTGTCTTTGTATGGCCTCTGCTAGCATTGCAAGTAACAGTCACTATGACCAGGTGCCAACTGACAGATGACACACAGGAGACACTGTTTGGACGCCACCCAAGACAATGAAAGGGAGATTTTAGAGACTGCGATGTCTGAATGAACTTTCGTTGGCAGCTGAAGAACTACATCCTATTTGAAAACATGAAGTTGAACAAATTAAATTCGTCGACTAACCTTTGGACGAATCGTCTTCGATGGGTTGTTTAAAGGCTGTGATGTCACTGAACGTGCAAAGAAACAGGACCACCTTCTCTTGCTCATTTCGTATAGGAGCAATCTTCACAAAAAACCAAACAGGCGTCCCTGAAAGTATAAAAAGAACGACACACATATTCAGCTGCAGCTTATTTTAGAGGGAATGACACTGGGTGCAAATAGAGCAGAAAGTGTGAACTGAAATGTTCTGGACTTTCAAAACTTTCCGTGTTTTCCAAGCAGAGGGAGGTTACACCTGCGAGTGGAAACAAACACATCACCACATTTTTTTCTGGGGGGAAGGTTTCTCTGGTCTGGCTCTCAACCAATTAGCACATTTCTACAGAGGTAGAAATGTTCTAGGCTGCCTTTGAACTCAACTTTATGTTACAGGAGCTCTGAATACATTTGCATGACAAGAGAGTGGAAACTTCACATTTTTCTCTTTCCCTCACATATGGCGCCGCTACTTACTGTTCTTCTTGTACATCAGTATTTCAAACGAGTTCATCTCATAATTCTCGAACGTTAGTCGCACTTTTTCCGTCGTGTCCTTGTCCGTGAGCTCCCCGTACATGAAGCTGGAAGACAGAAAGGGAAATAACAATTTGAATATTTAATAGGCAGCGGCACATTCGACAGGCATGCTCGTTCTTGCACTCGAGTGTGCTGCAGAGGGCTCGAATGTGTAAATGTCTTAATGTGTTAGTTGCCAAGTATTCCCCAGTCTTACTGTGGTACTTTGTTCTGGTCTCCAATTTGTTTGACGGGAGTTTTTTGTGCAACCTAATTGAGCTTCAGTATCCTGTTTTATCCGTGATTTCCTAAATTTCACTGCGTCTTTTCCAGAAAGAAAATGATGCCATTTATCAAAGGCTGCACCTTAACTCTGCAGACCAGTTCCTGACTGCTACCTCGAGACCCCTGGAGACGTTCACAGCATTAGGGTGTATTAAATATAGAGTAAAAGTACATTAAAACTCATTGAAATGTATCCTGAAAGCATAAAAAAAGATAAATGCAGCCCAATGTCTAATTGGCCATAATACAAAGTACCTCTCAAAAACAAATTAAACCTGAAGATGGGTCAAGCAACCATGAGCACATTTAACCACGCTGCAGAGGCATTCATCTCACTTTGCCTGTTATTGCCACCCTCAGTAGCAGCCTGTTCCAGCGTGATCTAAATATAACTCAGAGTTTGTTATGAAATAAAAAAGGAAGGCTAAATTTAATGAGACTACATCCTGACGCTACAGAGACTTTTCAGACCAGTGCTTGATGTAATATTACTGATGAATATCCTCTCTCTCTCTGAGCCGGGAGGAATGTGACTTGCTTCAAAGAAAAAAACGATTCCTCAAATGACTCTCATCATGCGTGAAAAATTCCCACAGGTTTGTCACTGTATGTTTACAGGATCGGGTATAGAACAAAAAGAAACATATACATAATTGAGGAGACACAGCGAGAGCAGTTGAGATGGAAATAACATCTTTGATCCACACACATCTGCAGCTAAAGAGGCTCAGATATTAGACTTAAACACTCGGGGAAAATGAGCATACATTTTATGTTTGAGTCATCCTCCAAAAACATCAAACATGTGCACTCTTTTTTATGGACCCATATTCAGGCTCATGGAGATTGCTTTTGACAGAGAAAAGGCTAAAAAGACCAAATGATTAAAGGCATAGATGTATATTTGAAAAATAATAAAAGTGGCAGTGATACCCAGAGCCTGGGAACCGGATGAATCTGCAAGCTCATGTTTCATTTGCTCTGGTAGGCACGTGTGCTCATCCTCCTGTACAAACAGATTTCCAGCCGACCTGGCTCGGGTCAGGCCAATCACAACTAACTGCTGATCTAATATTGGGGCGTGTTTGAGACGATGACTGACAGCTTGTGGAGCTTTTGTGCTTTACGCAAAATTTTTGATGATGACGTCGAGGCATTTTCAAAAACAACCAAGATGTCTGCGGCTGATGTGGATCTTTCTGTTGCAGTGATATTCAAATTCTGACGAAAAAAGTGCCAACAGTCATTCGCTGACCTATTGATGCTACGCCATCACAACTCATCTCTGCACACTGTGGTCTGTTTATGGTTGTAAAGAGAGAACTGGATATAGTGTTGAAGGCGGGGCCTCGTTCAGTCCGAAGAAAGTTGCTCAGTGGCACATGAAGCCAAAAAAGTTCTGCTTCCTGGGTATAATGAAATGATGCAGATCTTATATATCCATGGGTCTATAGAGTAAGTGCACTATAGCCTTCTGCTGGCTGAGCTGGCCAACTTCCAGTTTAGCCCTCTGCTAACTTGACTAGGGAAAAAATCATTCAGTCACGCATCTTTTCTAGAGTTTCAAAATGTTATAGGACTAAATGGATAAAATTCTGACAGTGAAACAAATCATTTCACAGCTAGTGTGATGTCAAGACGTCAGATTGTAACCCCAAACCTCTTTCTCACAATGTAAGTCTATGGGGAAAAAGTGTTTTTTGGCTCAATGGCATCATGTGACAGACGCCAAAGTTTGGGCACTATTTAAAATTGGCTTCCAAGCTCTGCCTTGTCTCTGGATGCTTTGCTTACATTTGTCCATCGCTCAGTGCTACATTACATTTCGTTGCTCTCGTTGGTTCAGCGTCTATCCAATTGTGTCGAGAAGCATTTTAATCTACAGCTGTTGATAACGCCACTTGGAAACAAGCGCAAACATCTGGGGCTAAAAAAAATGAAGCCAGCATGGAAGAGCCAAAAACTGCTGTTCATCAAATGGCCACTTGAGACTGGCTCCAGAAGTGGGTCAGTCCTCACAGACTCCTATGTTAAAATGCTCTCTACATCTTAAAGTAAACATGTTTACAGCCTAGTACAAAAACCGTTTTGGTCTCTGTAGCTAATTTCCCCCTTCATGACAACTGTACGGGGGTTATTTTTAATATAACTCAAATGTTTACATGTTAGAAAGGATTAAAGTGCATGATCAGGTTGCTTTGAGTGACAGGCTGTCAGCCTCTAAGTCAGATCCCCCCGACGCTCCTCCACAGCTCCAGCCTCTTCCCCAAATTTGGTCACTTCTGGCTGCAAAAAAACCAAGATGGTGATGGCCGAAATGCCAAACTCAAGGCTTCAAAACAGGAGTCCACAAACAGGCTGTATCCGATATTTTTAAAAGTTTAGTTTTGCAGGTATTTGGTCAATTAAAATTTTAATCTCATGACCCTTGATGAAAACATAAGTAATTACACAAAGTTATTACCATTCGTAAAAGCCACCAGGTGCTCTGCAGATTTACAGACACATGTTTAACCTAAAATAAATAATAGATGCAACACACTAAAATGTTAAATGTAAAGTCTGCTTATATTAATCTGTATATGTAGACTTGTTAGCTTGCTGCAGAGTTAATCATCATTTACACAAACTTATGCTAATATTTATAACACCAACTGCATATATATACATATAGCCAAAAAGACAAATGTTACCTAGTTAGGTCTGTTCTCCTTCCTCTTACAAACACAAAGACTTCACTGCATCAAGTCACCTAAAAATAAACCTAAAAAAAAAAAAAGTCGTCACACACTCTGTTCAATATTTGTATTGGCAACTGCTCTGAAGCTTATGCTCAGGGACCCGAGGGTCTAAATCAGTAATAGCCGCCGCAGTCCTGGCTTTGACAAACGCCTTCTCCCACAACAGAAGAAATCTCCCACGGTTTTCAAATCTGGCAGCACCAACTGTTTCTATGTCATCCTATTAATATAGTGCCTACTGGCACGCTTATTACCAGCACAATAAACACAAGTCCAGAAATTAGTCAGTGGAAGAGGTAAACTACTCATTTTAAAGACTTCCTGTTACTCCTTTATGTGAACAGTTTGGGAGAGAGCACCCCTGGGACACTGTCCACAGTTTGACTGCTGCAGTCAGTGATGTGGAAGCAGTTTCACTTGTTACAACCTGATTACATCACAGATTTGTGTCTTATCTGGTTTCTATCTTTGCACGAGATAAAAAAATGTACTGAGCTGTATTGAATTATGGAAACATCATATTAATTATGATCATGGGTGTCTTGCTTAAAGATAGCAGAATATATTGTGATTTTAACTTCCTCTGCTGCGATACTCTGTCAGAGGGAATTGGGAGTTGTAGTCGATCCAGGATCTCCTCACATCTAGGTCTAGTTTAAAGAAAGGCCCCTGAAGACTAGAAAACTGGGCTCCTCTTACCGTCACTGTTGGCCCTCAGCCCAGCATCCCTGTGGAGGAACCTGGCTCGACAGGATGGCAATGCTGATCACTTGACTGGCTCAGTAAACTGTATATAATGATGGAGGTAACTACCATGGTGTCACTTGTTTGTTTGTGGACTGCCGTTTTGAGCCTTTAGTTTGGCATTTTGACCATTTTGTTTGGAGCTAGAGGTAAGCGTATTTGGGCGAGGGTGTAGAGTTTGAATTTCAGCCTGCATGCATGATTTTTCAGCCGAACATTGTTAAAACAGCGCTGCTAATGTCGCTGTAGTGAGAAGCTAGCAGAATAAGGCCAGGCAGGCAACGCTACGTCATGTTTTATCTTGTAACGGCATTGTTTACGTACACCGTGTGCTCTGTCTGTTGACCCCTTTTTTCTCAGTTATGGAAAAATATTTTCAGATTGCTGATTTATTCCTGAGTAAATTACGTTATCCTCATTGTCTTTCTCTCGGTTGCTTGCCGTCTGCCTGCTGCTGTTTGATGGTGACTCTCAAAATAATAGCGTATCCTAATGATGATGTAGATAGATGTTTTCCCTTTGCATTGATGATACTGGGTCATTTATGACTGAATTGATATATTGATCAAGATCGACGGAGCGTTACATCCCTAGATATACTGTCATAAAATCTGGTAAAGATATTAATTTTCCTCAGATGATGAATTGTAATAACTTTAGCAGCAACACTGACTGTTTAGCCAGCACCATCATCAAAATGTTAGTTTGGGTTTAATACCTGCAAAATCTAATAAGCCTCAGCTGTGCTTTGTGTTTAGTAATAATTAGCAAATATTAGCATGTAAACACACTAGACTAACGGGGTAAACATTATACCTTATAAACATAAGCATATTGATGCTAATATTGTGAGCATGCTGATGTTAGCATTTAGCTCAAAGGACCGCTGGGCCCAAGTACAGCCTCTGACTCTTTCTTTACCCCAACAGTTTCAGTGACCACGTTACTGCAGCCATTGCCACTAACCAGAGGCAAATCTCACTATTTGATTTTAAAGTATGAGATAAAAATGTTTTGCCAAACTGCTAATGCATTAACTCCTCTTCTCACCCTGCTAATGAATAAGGAATTATGTTAAAAGAGACAGAGACAAAGAGAAACCACAAACATAAGCGCATGAACACTGGCACAAATAAGTTTCAAGTAAGTCTCTCTTCCAGTTACCTCAAAATATGGACACAGGTGGGAGGAGGTGTAAATACAAATAAACACAAATAGATACATAGAATTAAACATGGGTTCTACCACATCGCACATACAATGCAACAGTCCATGTCTATATGATGCAGGGATTTAAAACAGATCCTTTTTTACTGCAGGCACGTATAACATTTAAAAAACTTGTAAAGAAAGTCAATCTTTCTCTGACTGTGTAATAACTGCAGCAACAGCATGATTATTTTAGCGTTGCCAGCCAAGATGAGGCTCATCCAGATTAACAAGATAGCTGTAGCTGTAACAAGCTCTTGCAATCTCTCTGGCTCATCTTGTACTTGTATATCAGAACTCAAAATATGCCAATATGCTATATAACTAATTCATTTATCTTCCAAATTAGTTTGTAATCTGGACAAGGTAAACAAAAAAGCTGTGTTTGACATGTTCTCTCTCTCTCTCTCTCTCTCTTGTGTTTCTGTAAGCAATAAACAACTACTTGAATACATTTATGAAACAAGTATTTTACCTCTTTAGCATGTGATGCCTAGGGGTGGGCGCTACTCAAAAATTATCTCTCATTTCTTTAGTTTGTGAACAACAACAGGAACTCAGAGTGAGATTCAGATTCTGTTACAATATTAATAGTTCAACTAAATAAAATCTACCACAAATTACACATTTAAACAGCTCCCAAATACAAAAAAAGTCCCCTGGGATCTATATATATATATATATAAATCAACAGCTGATTTCCTTCTTTTAGTAAAATCCTAAATGATTGAGTTGTTTTTTTTCCACCTGGACATTTATGCTCTGCCATTTCTCCTGTAACCATCACGCTGTAACCTGTGACAGGCTGTTACGATACCACAACTATCACACATTCACATATATGGAGTTTTCTGTTGAGCTACAAGTGTCACGTAGATTTAAATTACCAAAGGTTTATGACAAAAGCTCTTGACGACACCGACTCCCATGTGTGCATGGCGAGAGAGGAGAGGGAGAGAAGCTGTGCTACTGCCAGAGGAGCCGCTGGATGAGTTCCCTCTGAGCGGTAACTCGCTAAAAGAGTCTGAGAAGTCCGGGGCTGTTCATAAAACATTCAGGACGCCACAGTTTATTCCACACTACTGAAGCTGCTCCTCTTTTTGGAACCAACGCTGACTCTGTAATAACTTCGCTTTCAGACATGCTTGTTGTTGCCGTGGGTAGAAGTTTGACGTCAGTATGTCAGCATGTACAGAAAGCCCCCAGGTACATCTAGCTATTTTGGGTAGATATGCAAATACCAGTTTTATGGGGTGTAACGGAAAAGTAATATAACGAGTAGTGTGATGAATTACTGTTGGCAGGGAGTAATAAGTAAAGTACTAAGGAGTAATATATTAAATTTTTAGAGTAACGAGCCCAACACTGGATGTGGCACACCCCTTGCGATGTCTGTAATCTCCACACGTGTACTACAGACACACAGACGCTCTCTTGCCTACCTGCAGGTGCTGCTTTTCTGCATCACCTCTGCTCTGTGGTACCCCGACAACTTGCAGAAGCCATCGTTGCTGTAGACGATGGGCCAGTCGACTATCTGGGCATTTCCCAGGACAAAGTTGGTATCTGTTTGACAGTGAATGGGAAAGAAAGGGGTGAAGGGCTGCAGTATTTGATACATGTAATATTTAAAACACCAATATATAAATACTTCAGCTATAGCTAGGGTTGGGAAAAGGCTGAGGCCTATTACATTTGATCTAAATCAAAGTCAAGCATTTGGTGCAACGGAAAAAACTGCAAAGAAGTAACAGCTTTTAAAGAATGACAGGACACAAGTACAAAGCAAATGTTGGAGCAAAAGTGTATCTGAAATAAAATGTTAAGGGTCTAGTCTTGAGCCTAGTAAATCATTTTTTGTAGACTTTATAGATTCTCCACACAAATTTAAAGGGAAGAACGAAAACACATCGAATGCTTCAGCAGTTATTCTGAGCCAATATTAGGCCATTCAGTGAGGATATGATGGAGGTTGTCCCCTCACCGTGGCCACAAAACCTGTCTGGAGTTTGATTTAATGTCCCTTCCTGCTAAAATGTTTTGCTGTCACAAATTTCTTTTTTAAAAAATGAGCACTTGTCTTGTAATGTTTTCCCAATCTCTAAAAAGATGGAGTAATCCTGCCTTTCCATTAGTGCCCGTGATGGTCTACGGCCCATTACACACTCCACACGGGGCGCTTATACACAAATATAGGCCAAACACAGATACTTTGTTTATGTAGTAAACATCCAAACACTGCTCCCTTTATTTTTTTGTTAGTAGATGCTCGTTAGCAGTACTTTACGTTCTTTTCTTTTTGTGCATGCGTGCTTATGGAGAGTGTAACAGGTCGAGTTAGCGTTTAGGGGCGTCTGAGGGGGAAACAGTGTTGTGTTTATCATTAAGTTCAATTTCTAGCTGGTGATTATTATGATAAAGTATTCCTTATTGGCAAATACAGTCTAATATCTCTAGTCATCGATTTTTAAATGTCATGGAAAACAGTACATTAATTCTCATATGGCGTATTTTGCATATTCAAATGTTAACAAAGCCTCCAAGCAAAACTTACTCATGGTAAAAAAAAAGGTTAATACCCGAAGTAATCATTGAGATGCATGTACATTTTTAATGGCCTATTTTGCTTCGTTCTATTTTAAAGCTCAGCAGTTTTATAATTAAGATTCACATACTGTTACTCAGTGTCATTACTTAAACTCCAAGAGTCCTCAAGTCATTATACATCAAATTAAAGGATAACGCTGGTGTTTTTTAATCTCAGCAGCTTTTTTGACTGAGAATTATCGAAACAAACGAGGTGATTGTGCTGTGCAGCATTTGCCAGGGAGGAATATGCAGATTTTTGCTGGGCTTCAAACAAACAGCTTCGTACAGAATGTTTGTTTCAATTATATAGAGGTCATTTTAAAGGCGAGGACATACATTACGATTATTGAGCTGAGAATGAAAATGATTTGAACATGGAAACAGGCCACCAATTTTTGCCTTTTGTTGCCTTTATTTGATGGAACAAGCGTAGCGTGAAAGGGGGAGGGTGACATGCAGCAAAGGGCCGTGGGTTGGAATCAAACCCGGGGCCGCTGCGGCAAGGACACAGCCTTTGTGCATGGGGCGCCCCACCGACTCCTGCATTTGATTTGTGAAAAATTAAATAAGTGTCACCTTTAAAAACATCACAATCTGACTTTAATGACAACTGACCCTTCGCTAAGTCCCGCCCTCGGATGCAGACTGGCCAATCGTAAGGTAGCATCCATTGACTCTAATGCAGTCGTTTCAGATTTCCTTCATTTTCAGGCTGGTTTTGTGGATTTGGAGCTAAATGTTGTGCCTGGGGCACGTCGTGTATTAATGATACTCGTTACCTGGAGAGATTGGAAAAAGATATACGTTTCTTCCCTGTTCCAAAACCAAAATCAAACCCTGAAAAGTGTACGGTTAGCTAGCTAGCTACTGAAGCTATAGCCTACTGAATGTATACACGTGCTGCTTTTGCTTTTTAATGATTATAACAGTGAAACAAAGACCAACCCTGCTGTACAGGAACCAGTGAAGGGAAGCAGGGAAACTTTGCTGATATTCAACCAGCCTTGTGTCATCGCAGTGTGTGCAGGTGAACGTTGTTTGACTTCCCCTGGAGATCCCGGAGGTCAGGGTGCTGGCAGCAGCACGGGGGCGATGCCAAACACGGTTCGTCTGCACACACTGTGATGCCACACAGCTGGTTCAATATCAGCAAAGTTTCCCTTTATATTCATATTCATCTTGTGTGGCAATCAGCAGTGATGTGGTGGTTCACTTTTACACTGTGATCTGTAGCCTATAGTTCGGCTTTAGCTTCTAACTATCTTTGTCTTTTTAACCTGTTGTTGCTGCAGAGTCAGTTTAACATCCTGGATATATCCTTCAAACACAGACTGTAGACTCCTCTGTCTGCTTCTCTCTGGAATCACTCTTTCATTTTTCCAAAAATATGATAATATTTCTTCAGGGAGTGCAGTCAGTTACAGTGTGGCCTCCTCTATCACAAAATGGCAGGGCTTAGTGAAGGGTCAGTTACGCAAGACTTCATTGGCAAATAAGGCATGATTACTCCTTTGCACGTTTGCATGTTGCCATTTGACATTTACATCAAATAAGAATCCAAACAATCTGCAGAAAATGTGTTTGGTTTTGTAAAAGCAGAGTTTACAACGACAGATTGTTTTTCAGGATTATTTTTGACATAATATAAAAATGCTTGACAGTAAAACAATCTCAAATCTATACACGTTATTTTGGCAAAAGGCAAAAAGGAGCAAATGTAATGGTTGTAAATGGGACAGGGGGGTGATGATAATTGGGGATAAAACCTCAAAAAATAAAAATCTGTTGCAGCCTCAAAGCAAACCACCCTGTTATGTACACGGGCTACAACAATGTGACGACACAGGGGTGAAAGAGCAGAAATAATTTAAAAACACCTGACACAAAACAAACAGAAATGCCATATTTGTCATACCACATGTGAAAACACCCACACAAAAGAAGTCTTTGATCATGTCAAAGTAAAACACACTGAGATGACAACTGAAAGCATGAGAACACTGACAAACGCACGAGACGTTCCATGCCAACGTGTTATTTTACAATGATCAGATGAATCTTGTGAGTAAACAAAGTCCAAAGCTCTGTTATTATTTTTAAGCCCTGGATTTGCTGTGAAAACTTTCACATTTTACATTTTAATAATCTCAGATAATGTCTAATTTGTTGAAGTGCTTTGTAAATTAACAGCATTTGGTATAGAACATTTAGTGGTACGTTACAAAGAGGTAGATACTGTAGAGGAAACATAAGCAGCACATGAAACTAGACTGTGTAGTACCTGTCTGTCTATGTGACAGTGTCCAAACTGAAATGTTTGAAAGGAAAAGAAGGTTAACAGATCACAGTGAGAAACATCTGCTGAGTGTCAGACAAAAAAAAGTGATGTGTCAACAAAGAGCTGATTTATAAAGAAATGTAAGTATCCCAAAAATAAAGCCCTGTTTTCGCCGAGCAGTACAGTAGAGTTCAGTTCGACATGCTTTTTTCCATTTCCACTGTGAAAAGTTGTGGATGGCACCAATGGAACCGTTCTGTACCATCCTCATTTTTGGTCCCCCCTCTGTTGGGGTGCCTAGCACACAGATCTGGTACTAAAAGGTGGAGCTGTGAACACTGCAGTCTGATTGGTCAATAACGGACGGTCCTTTTTTCTCAGAGCCAAGTGTGGCTGGCTATGACTATGAAATGAAAGGATGTTTTGCTGCCTCTCACAGCAGCTGTAGTCTGGGCAAAATAATTCACTGGGCCAACTGCCGGCGACTTTTAAAGGTGGAACGTTAACTTGTTACTCAGTGCATGAGTTGACGACTTGAATCCATCAACAACTTAGATTTCAATAACAACTTTGACCATTACTTTAGTTTTTATTGTCTCTTTTAGATGATACAGACATTTGTCGCGGAGCGTGTTTCCTGTGGGCTACGGCCAGCTGAGCTTGCCTGAGAGGGACTAAATGCACAAACCTGCTATGTTTAAATATCCCATGGAGAGAGACTCTCACTGCAGCCTGTTTTACTTTGTTCTGAAAATGTCAGCGTGCAGCCTCGTTCTGTGGACGATGAACAAGGTGCAGACTGATAAAGGAGGAAATACAGTGAGTGCTGGACGGAGCAGTGAGTGACAACAACCCCGCCTACATTTAAGAGTACTGTTTGTGGTGGAAACGCTAGGGTCTACTGTAGATACCATGTCTGAAGGGTTACTGTTGGTTCCTAAGGTACCATACTGAAAGTGTTTGGTGGTAACAGGGCTTCAGTGTAACTTGAACTGTTGACTGATACTAATTGAGCTGCACTCATCTGTCATTGGCCAAAACAAGCTAACAGCTAGCCCTATTTGCTGTGGCTAACATGTTCGCATACAGTTGCTAACTTACCTACGACACGTCCAGCTCACTTGGGGCAACTTACATTCATTTGACGTCATGTTTGTGCAGAAGAGCATTGCATTCACAAAAGAAAAAAAATAACACCTTATGTTGCAATTACAATCTTTTCATTACAAGAAAAGATCTTGCTGGACATAAAATGGAAATAAATACTTTTATACCCATGAAGCATCCTGTGCTGGTTTATCTGCTCCTGCAGGAGGGCTAACTGTCTAAACAATCCCAGCACCTTGAGATGCTTGAACAGTGTTGACATACTACAGTAACATTGTGCCATCCACATTAAGTAACATTATCATTCTCAGTGTCTCATACTATGAAGGAGATAAAAGCACATTATATGCGACATCATTGCCCACTGCCATCCTGTAGCCTGGGTCTAACATTTCTCATGATTACAAGATAGGGCATCTTTTTTTCTTTGAGGATGCAATGCACTTCCATATGTTTCTGGCTCTCAGATGAATTCAAGTACATATTTACTCCACTATGTCTTGGCGTTGGGGCCACGTAGGCCACTGACCAAGCATCTGTATTTGCTGAGTTGGGAGAGAGACGGTAATTTCCTTTAAGTGTAACTCTGAAGTCTTGAAAATCAACTGCTGTCTTAGCAGCCCCACGTCTTGGTCAAGCTCCCTTTTAACACCAAGAGAGAAAAACTCCTGGTGCCAGCCGTGGTGACAGAGCTCTAAAAACTCACCGTACTCCACCTGTTCACAACAGCAGACAGACACAGTCAGGGGACCAGCAGGTAAACATACTGGAACATTTATCAGCTACAAGAGACAGATATTTCTCTCAGGAGGTGTTAGAGATCAAAAACAGAGTTAAACAGAGTGAACACTGGACTTGAATTCACCAAGTTGCCAGAAACACATCAAGTGAATGATAATGTTGCTCTTTAACTGCTGAATGTGTAAATGATCAACTGTTTGCCAACACTAAAAGGTGATGATGTGTAGTGTTCACAACCCTCTAACGGCACACAACTTTAACCAGCAGCGCCGGTATGCTGTTCATGCTAGCAGCTGCTTCACCAGTAAGATTAACTGTGCCTTGATGCACCTGACGACATTTTCTTTGCTAATCCTCAACGCTTGATTTTGAGAACTTCAGGGCGTCCTTGGTGTCATTTAAATGGTCCAAGACCCCCAAATTTTGCAGTGGCTAAATTTTATGTCCTAGTTTTATGTCCTAGTCGTAGCAGAAGGTCCCTCTTATTGTCCATGTTTGCTTATTGGCATTATTTACTCTCAAATGGCACAGAGCCACTATCAACATGATTATTTGCACCTGTGAAAATGTAGAGCAAAATAGACTCTCCGGCCACTTTATTAGGTACACATGTTCAACTGCTGGTTAACATAAATAGCTTATCAACCAATCACGTGGCTGCAACTCAGTGCATTTAGTCATGTAGACGTGGTCAAGACGATTTAAGTGACTTTGAACACAACATGGTTGTTGGTGTCAAGGTCTGCAGAAGACCATCTCTGAAGCAACAACACCTTGTCCAACCTTGAAGCAGATGGGCTACAGCAGCAGAAGACCACACCAGGTGCCACTCCTGTCAGCTAACAACAGGAAACTGAGGCTACAATTCACACAGGCTCACCAAAACTGGACAATAGAAGATTGGAAAAACATTGCCTGGTCTGATGAGTCTGGATTTCTGCTGCAACATTCAGATGGTAGGGTCAGAATTTAGTGTAAACAACATGAAAGCATGGATCCATCCTGCCTTGTATCACAGTTCAGGCTGCTGCTGGTGGTGTAATGGGGTGGGGGAGATTTTCTTCTGACTTGTATTGTTGCTGACCGTGTCCATCCCTTTATGACCACAGTGTACCCATCTTCTGATGGCTACTTCCAGCAGGATAACGCACCATGTCACAAAGCTCAGATCATCTCAAACTGGTTTCTTGAACATGACAATGAGTTCACTGTACTCCAATGGCCTCCACAGTCACCAGATCTCAGTCCATTAGAGCACCTTTGGGATGTGGTGGAACGGGAGATTCACATCACTGGGGAGTCCCACCTGGTACTAGCAAGGGGTACCTAATAAAGTGGCCGGTGAGTTTATGTTATATAAAAACAGACTTTTGCAAGCTTTTCATTATATTTAAAGTTAAATTTTGGGTGGATGTCAACTTTAAAATATAAAATGGAGACAGAGAAGTGAACAATCTTAAACATTGAAAGGGTTTTTTTTAAAAAGCAATAACTCATTGTTTGTAACCGCCCACCCACCGCTGTGTCTCTCACAAGTCACCCCACAGTGTCTCAGTGGCATCCTGCAGATTATAGCCTTGGCTCTTTTGTCTCTAGCTCGGGAGAGATTTACTGCTCGCTAATCCATGGACCGCCCAAGGTCAGAAGAAAAATGTATGCATGTGCTTTTTTTTATTTTAAAAGGTTGGATTTTACTTATTTCTAATACCACTACACCGCTGATCGTACTCTTACGGGGTCCAGATAATCACACTGTTCATTTTAAGACAGCCTCACTCAGGAGAGATGCATTCACTCTTCCTGAACAAGTTGTTCCCCTCTGTCATAACACATCTTAGTGCAGATATGTGCTACAGGGGCAGGCTGACAGCGAGGCCCAAGGAGTGCGCACACACACACACACACACACACACACGGATTTGGTGTACCTCTGGGGGAGGTGGCCACAAATTACAGAAAAAAACCCAAACCTAATTTTAACCAAACCCCATTAAAAAAAAGAAGCCATTATAGCTCACACCAATTATCTGGTGTGTATCCAATATCGTGCCCGAATGTGATTTATGACAGAAACACACAACGCTGCTGGTTCTGTTTCACAGCTAGCTGTCCAGTGTCATAACTCTCCAGTCAGTCCTGTCACTTCCTATTGGATCTAATAATACAGAAAGGCCAAAGGATTACTGACACCCAAATGTCCAAAAATACAAGACCTGGATCAGAGCTCGGTACAGCTTTCAGTGTGGTAATTGTCTTCACACCTGAGCAGCATACTGTGCACTAATTGGCTGCAATGAATCCTATTTGTCTTGGTAACCTGCTTTTTGTGCCAAATTCACGTGTAAAACAATAAAGCAGAGATAAAGACATGTTTTCCTCACTGTGATGTTTCGATTACTGGTTTAAACTGGGAGGTCTGGTACACAAAAACACCTCAGAGCCCTCTGCTGGGAGGTTATCTGACTGGAAATGTCTGTGCAGTTACTGGAAATCAGAGGATGGTGCAAAGTCTTTTAGGCATTAATGTTGTTTCAGCGGTGTTATTATCCACAAAATTACAAACTCAAATGTCTGCAGTGGTCTTAATTAGGCCCAGCTTGAGGTTTGCTTGGCCTCCAGTTCAACACTTAGTCAGATTCTGTTGGTTAATATTAAGCATTAAATGCTCATTAAAGCAGCAAAAGCCTAATAGTTTCATTTCCAACCAATCTGTAGCTTAAAGGGGAATCATGGTGAATAATATCAGAGACATTAGTCTGAGATCATCTGAGCTGGCATTAGTCTAAATGTTTTTACACATTAATTAGCATATTCAGCTCGTACTTTATTCACATTAAGACTGCAGAAAGTATCCACAAAGACATTTCCGATGCTTTATTTTTGGTAATTAAGACTTCCAGTGGTCTTATGTAATCAGTGGTACATTTAATGATTGTAGTAACATGCTGTCTTCTTCGCTCTCCGTGCACTCCTGCAGGGACTCCCAGTTGGAGCTCTGTCAGAAGATGCAGTCATTCTGCAAATTATAACACTAATTGAATTAATGGAAATGTTTTTTTGGTTCTTTATTTTTGCTACGTAGCTCGACGAGAAAACGAACTTTTAATGCACACGAAGATGAAGGCTGTCACTAATTAGCTTCTTGTTTTCTAATTTTTAATTAGTTGATTGGTTTGATTAAGACAAGCTGGTGGATGATCTGTGTGCCTGTGGGTTAAGTTTAAATGTTTAAATCTCTGTGCCGTATTAAGAATCATCCTTACCGTTCGACCGTCTGACAATATTCTCCAAAAAAGTATTCTGAGGGGCCACAAGTCCCCTCCGACCCCCCGCCATGCTGCCTCTTCACTCAGTGCTCTGCAGGTGAATCTTTACTCCTCCATCTGCCGTGCGTCTCCTTCATGGTATCTCTCCAGCTCTGAGACGCTTGTGCGGATGTCTCGGAGAGAGGAGCTGTTTGTCTGGTCTGCTCATCAGCCACCTCCTCAGCCCGGTGCGGTGCGTTGGCGCCTCTTTACGCACCTCATCATCCAGGAGACGAAAACAACGCCTGGGCGCAGGAGGGGCCGCGGCTCTGCTCCTCCGCATGGGTCACTAACAGGGCCTGGAGCGCCATCTGCTGGACGACTCAATGTGTGGACTCACAGTAAAGTCACTGTGCTGAACTTCTATACTGGTTATTTTATAGATTAAGACACAAATGACACGCTTATAAAATGCTCTCTAGGATGCTCTCTGGCTTTTTAAAAGTTTTCTCTAATTGTTTTTACCTTTTTGTAATCTCTCCTGTTCATTTCTATTCTATTTTATTTATTCATTTACTCTATTTTTATTCTATTATTTTATTTTAATCATATTTTTCATTAGTTTGGTTGGTTTGCTTTTTAATATTTCACCGTCTTGTGTCTGTGTCATTCCAACTTTGCAATGTGAAGCACTTTGGGCTGCATGTTTGTATGAATGCTGCTATATAAATAAAGTTGAGTTAAATATTAGACAGTTTTTCTCTGCAGAAAAAGCACTTTAACTTTTGATTCTCTATGTAATTTTTTCTGATAATGTTCCTATGTTTTTACTTGAGTGCAATTTTAACCAAATTTAAGACTGATGTTTGGACAAATCATCTGTTACTTATTCAAGCATTGCAAGTAAGAACACTGAACCAATTTTTTAATGCAACACGCAGGTTTAAGTTAAAGATCTAGGACTTTTTATGCACTCAATACATATATTTCTCTCAAATTTTAGTTGCAAATTTGTTAAAATCTGTGTTAGTGAGTACTACTTTTCCAAGATAATCCCTCCAACTGACAGGTGTGGCATATCAAGATGCTGATTAAACAGCATCATGACTACACAGGTGTGCCTTGGGATGGTCACAGTAAATAAAAATCACACAACACAATGCCACAGATGCCGCAAGTTTTGAGGGAGTTGACTGCAGGAATGTCCACCAGAGCTGTCACCTGTGAACTCAATGTTCATATCACGACCAGAAGACCTCTCCAATGTCATTTCTGTGATTTTGCCAGTACGTCCCACCGGCCTCGCAACCTCAGAACACGTCCAGATTATCTAAGACCAGCCACCTGAACAGCTGATGCAACAATTGGTTTGCACTAGCAAGGAATTTCTGCCCAAACTGTCAGGAACCGTCTCAGGGAAGCTCATCTGCATGCTCATCGTCCTCACCAGGGTCTTGATCTGAGCAGTTTGTCATCGTAAACTTGTGAGGACAGTCATATGTGCTGCTAATTTCAGGGAAACAACACTGGAGACGGCTAAAGGCAGTCAAATGAACGTTAAGTTCATGAGCAACAGCTCTGGTGGACATTCTTGCAGTCAGCATGCAAATAGCACACTCCCTCAAAACCTGCAACATCTGTGGCATCGTGTTGTGTGATCAAACTGCACATTTTAAGAGTGGCCTTTCATTGTGACAATCCCAAGGCGCACCTGTGTCGTAATGATGCTGTCAGAGGGATGGATTATTTTGTAGAGAGGGCTCACTTACATGGATTTTAAGAAATGTGTGACCATAAAAAAATCTTTATCTTAAACCTGTGGCAAACAGATAAATTAGTCAAATTAGATAAAATGTTGTGGCAATGACATCCTCCCAAACTCAAAATTTAAACTCTTTCATGACTTTTACGGCCTAATATTTATAAAATTGAATTTAAGACCCGCTGACGACCTGGAACTGCGCTCACTTCAGTTTTCAGTGTATAACCACACAGAGGAGCAGTTGGGAAAGCTTCCTGCGCTCGACCCACGAGGATTGTTAGTACGTTTTTCATGGATTAATCGCTTACAGTCAGGTTCTTGAAACAAGCGTCCCAGAAGGAGCAGCAATTCTAAGACGTGGATTCTTTTTTCCCCCTTTGACTCCTGCAGTAAAATCGGCTCTTTCAAAGACTGCATTTTCCCCACCAGCTCATTAATCCTGCTCAATTATTTTGGACCCTGCGGTGCCCAAAGTAAGACAGACCTCACGTAATTCTTCTGGTGACAATATTAACATCAAAATTAAACAAATACACAGCATAAAAATAGTCTCGGTGAGGAAAATAAAAAGGTCACGAAAAGTTTCTGCTGGTTTTCTGTCCTCTCAGTCTGTTCACAGGTGTAAATCAGAACCAGCAGGGCTCTGTGTGCTGGATATTACACTTCTGTGCTCAACCAATTTAAAAGGTTACAAACAGCTGAGCCATGCTGTTGTTTGTCCACTTAGTGGTGAACACATTGGTTCATGGCTGGCCAGGGAAAGTGTTACCAATAAAGACAAAAAAGCCCCATGTTCATGGCTCCATGTGAGTACTGGTGATCGCTGAGTCAGTGTTTGCTTTGTGTTTTATGGTGCACAAACCTTCTAGCTTTCTAATGACTCCCTTCAACCCTTAAAAGGTTATGAAAGAGCAGGAGAACCACGTGCCGGCTCTTCCTGTAGTTACGTAAGATATTGATGGAATAAAAAAAGGGGTCATGGCAATAACTGTTATCATCGACACAGTATCTTGCATGTGACCAGACTGCAGATGGAAACTTAATTGAGGGTCAAACTCCTGCACAGTGCATTGGTAGCCACTGACTAACATGTCTTACAACCTCACAGAAGCCTATTTTTCCTGGACAGAAACATTGCTAAGATTTCAGAGAATCACAAGGCTCCAAAATATGGCAAAAACTGTATAAGTAAGTAAGTATCCAGTAATAAAGGGAGAGCACTTCTATGAACCTTGCAAATGTATTCCTTCCTGGATTTCCTGACTTCAAAGGGATTAAACACTCTAGTTTCAGCTGAAATTGGGCTCACTGACTGCCACATCCCTTTAATACATTAATGTAAAACAGCAGAATGCATTCTGCTATATTACAGTGAAATTAACCCTTTGTAGAATTACATAATTTTGCCCCAACTTCCCCAGACTATTTATATAATTCCTCCACCATCTCCCTCATGGAACTTCCTCCTTCAGCAGTTATAATTATTAAGATTTTATAACCGTTGGGAGGCCATGTGTTTCCTCAACTTGAAAGTGTATTTTGTTAATGAGAGCTAAAGTAAGGAGCCACAGATCAGGTGTAGAATGTTAATCTGTTTTTATCCGATGAGCTGCACTGAATGTGGAGTAATTACAGTCCTGTTGCAGTGTTTAGTCTGTGATACAGAACCCCAAACAAACAGCTTACAGATTTGTTTCATGGAGGCAGACAGGGTCAAAACTGTGGATGTGGTTAACAATAATCAGCTGACACAAAGTCCTGCTTCCCATTAACACACATTAACGAAACCAAGCTTTCTTGCACACACAAACATGTGATATTGTCACATCATAGCGACAGTCTTTGTTTGTCATTTCTCTGCTCACGTTAACTTGACCAAGTCTTGGTGATTTTGAGATGACTCAGGTGATCTGTGATGTGCTTGTGCTCAGGAAACTTGGCAAATTTGGCCTCCTTGATCTTGAGCCAGTTCTCGGCCCTGCGCTCCACGGCGTGGCAGTACTCCTGCTCCGGAGTCATGTACGGCCTGCTGATCCAGTATTCGTTCTCAGCCTCACGCTCCAGATTCTTCACCATATTGCGCTTCATCTGCCACGTAATTTGTCGTGGGCGGCGATACTTTCCGATCCACTGCTTCCCGGGGATGCCTTTCCGCAGCAGGGTGAGGGTCAGGAACATGGTGGCGGATTATTTCTGAAAGAGTCAAACAGTTTAGAAAAAATCAATAATCACTATAACGACAGTGGTACTGTTGATGCAAGAAACACATGTTCAATGCAGGTATTATTTACTTGTCATACCACCACAAATACAGCAACAGTACAGCCAGGGAAGAAGCAAAAACATCATCAATGTCTTATTTACTGGACCAATTAATGAAACACTAAACTCAGCAAATGTTCGACATTTTAGTAAAGGCACTCATCTGCTTTCTTACTCACTAGTGCAGCTACACTTATGAGTACAGAAGCATTCGGTATTATAGGTCCTTTTAACAGCGGACATTTTGACTTGTCATAATAGGAAAAGCACAGGTGTAATGGCTCTGTTATATTCAGGTGTCTCAGTGACCGTGAGCCAGCCCAGCATGCACAATACCAGGAGCCTGATAACGAAGCTGCTCAATGACATTTTACGGCTGTAATAGCTGGCAACAATAGGGAAGCGACAAAGGCTCACGGCTGGATTGGATCCAAACTTTGCTTTTCATGGTCAGTGGCATCTTAACCCCAAAGCCACTGGGGCTTTAAATTGAACCCTCTGCAAAGCAATCCGAAGCTAATGCGTCTCACTGAAAAAATAAGTAGTGGGTGGGTGGGGGGGTTTTGGTTTGCACCTAGGAGGTGTCAGAAATATACAACAAAATGTAACAGGATAATAATGAACATGTTGATCAAGTGCAGTCTGAGACACACCCACACAGCTCTGAGGGGAGATCTAATCAGTCATGATAAATGAAAACACCTGTGTAGGTGGGTCATTACTGCGAAGGGCCTTGAAAAACCTTCATAAATCAAATGTTATCACATGCCCTTGATGTTCACCCTTACATTCTTTCTGGACAACTGTACCTTGACTGTTTACTAAGACCAGAGAGGAATTTGACCCATTCATTAATCTGTGTCACACAAGCCTTCAGGCTCTTTCAGCCTGGATATTGGATATTGTGTTTGCAGCAAGCCAGATCAGATAGTCGATAAAATAAAAGCCTGTAGCGTTTAAAAGAAACTGAAAAGAAAGGAAATAACTGAATAACATGACTGTCGACGAAGAGTCTGTACTTCATGAGGTTGTGAACTGTAGCCTACTTCCAGCATTGATTAGGTTATTGTTGACCTTTGGTATCCTGATGAGTCATTTTTATAGCAGTGCATGACAAAAACATCATATTAGCAGCGTTATCTCCCCGGGGTTAGGTGGGTTGTTGTGTAAAAAGTCAAAAGTGAACAGTTTAAGCTGCTGTAATCAATAGTTTTTATTAACATATGACTACATGTAGCCTGTGTGAAAGGAGTCACTGGTAATGACAAACCCAGACGTGCTTATTGCTTTGGTTTTATGGCCCGCAACTTGGTTCACTTGCAGCGCTCTCACAGTGTTGTTCTTGGCCACAGCAGGCAGATGTATTCAGCAGATTAGTGCCAAATAATACTCTGTACACTAGGGGTGTAACGATACATCGATCCACATCGATACATCGATTCATTGATTAACGATCCGATTATATCGATGCAAAATGAAAACATTGATCCATATCGTCATCTTAAAGATACACATTTATTTTGAAATTCACATAGTATGTCTGTGTCACCATTTCTGGGCAAGCGCGCCTCCGCTCAAACAACAAACAGAGCTCAGAAATAAAATGGTCAAATCATATTCTAGTTGTTTTTGTGAGTTGATGTAAATGATTGTGTTAGATGGGCATATGATATCGTGTCATATCAATCGCAGGCTCCTGAATTGAATTGAATCAAAATCGCATCGAGACAGACTTTGTGATATCGGCAAACATCGTATCGTCATCCAAACAAATCGATATAATATCGTATCGTGATGAAGCTGGTGATTTACACCCCCACTGTACACTATAGGGCTGCAGCGATTAGTCGACTAATCAATGACTAATCGACTAGTAAAATAATCTGTGACTATTTTAGTAGTCGACTAATCGATTTGAGTCATTTTTCATCGAAAAGTACTATAAAAGTTCCCCAAAATACTCTTATGGCAGCTTCTTACGTTCACATATAGGCAGCTTTACACACTCTCCCATGACGGTGAACTAAAACCCTTTGGCGTGAGAACGAAACAAGACAATAGATAACATAATTTTTGGGTTTGGGAGAGACAGACTGAGACTTTTCAACATTTTAACACATTTTTTGATAAAATGATTAGTCGACTAATCGAAGGAATAATCGGCAGACTAGTCGACAATGAAAATAATCGTTAGTTGCAGCCCTAGTACACTACCTACTGAGCACCACAGCAGACAAAGTTAGCAACTAGCTGGTGAATACAGTGGATATTTAGTCGTTGGGACAGACCAAAACAGAGCTAAAAAGGATCATGAATATTAGACCTACATCCACCAGCTGGCCTGAAACAGGACTCCAAATGGATGATAATGTTGCTCCATGTCTGCTGGACGTGTTAATACGCAATTGTTTGGTGGCACTCCTTCATCATATCAACTTCAACGGTGACAATAATGTCAGTGTTGTGTTAACAACTTTTTTCCACTGCACCCAAGTTACAAAAGTAATAAGTTATTGTGGGTTTAACAAATAGTTAAATAAACAGTAAAAGTAGATTAATTAAATCTATAAATAGAAATGGAAGACTCTAAAGTAATTATAACAAAGTAAGTTTGATTAACACCAGCAAACATGAGTAGAAACTGATAACAATCATCTATCTTAGACCATTTTTACAGCAAACATTTTGACTTAAACAGCGGGAGAAGCACAAATGTGAATAATAGCAATAACGAAGAGTAAGACACATTAAAGTGTCGGCCATGTCAGAGAGCCATCATGCACAATATCTCGGTCCTCAAGCCGAATCAATTGCAGATTATTTATGACACCTGTGCTTTTCCTGCAACATGGGAAACAGATTAAACTGATTACACAGCTTCTACTACAGTGGACAAAATATTTTGTGACTAGATGGTTAGAACAACTGATTTTAATTCAATTGGCTTCAATGGCATGACATTTCACAATTACATTTAAAAGACAGTGAATGAGATCAACAACTCCAAAACATGTTTTAAACGACCTATTAGTTGATTTAGATTTTTTTTTTTTAAAAGCTTGCCACGTATCTATCAGAAAAGCTGATCAACTATGTGACTCCAACATGACGGTTATAATACATGAGAGGCAAAACATAGGCTAATCTACAGTGTGCAAAAATAAACAGAACACTGGCACTCACAAATAAATTTACTTTTAGTGGATATATTTCTTCCACACAGCTTTACTCAAACATGTACATTTCTGTTCATTTTTCCCCCACATTAAATTAGTAAATTATCTGTGAGTGCCAAAATTTGTTGCTCCACTATATACTGTTTAAGATTTTTGGAGGTCTGTGCGCTCCTTTTTCTCATCCTATTCTACAGCATGCCTATATGTCAAACAAATAAATCCAAATTGGAATAATGTACACAGACTCTGTTGCCATTATTTCACTGATATAAATTTGGTGAACTAAACAGAAACTTGAAACATCTCCCAGTATTAAGCAAGACGCAACACTACAAACTACAACCAAAAACTTGAATCAGTGGCTCACTTAAACTTAGGAGATAACTTTTCAGAGTCAGTTTTATTGGCAAAGTATTGGTACACACATACAAGGAAACTGACTACAGTTTTTTTATCGCTCTCAATGTACTAACACAAAAATAGGCATAAAACTATAACAAGGACAGTGAAGCTGGACAAAAGTAAAACATAGACTAAACATTTAACTACCATGTACAAATATAAAGATGCATAAAAAAGTATAATGCAAATTGTGCTGTAAAAAAAATAGTATGATTAATATAACAAGTTGCTTTGACAGAATAGTATATACAGCAAGCTAAAATTTATATTTGACAGTGATTATTATTTATATGTTTTACTGTGTTAGAAAAGCAGTTAATTTTTAAAAAAAAATAATAGTTCATATTCCTTTAGTCCATTAGGGTCCCCAGATCAAAAGAATCAAAGGGATATTTCATAAAAATTAATCCAACTTGTGAGTATTGTTTTAACAGGATAAAGTGGTGTTTTGTCGCAGAGCTAGATCAAATGAATGATTCATGATCGTGATCTTCATACTGGTTTGAATAAAAAAATATGACTGTATTTCCCAATCTTCGTTAAGTAACAGTTTTGTGTGAAAGGAATTAAAGGCCGGTTTTGTATAGACGCCTGTCCCAAATATAGGTCCATCAATTTCAGTGACTAAAGCAAATTTTAGCCTAAGCTATTAATTGAGATTTTATGGTAAGTAAAAAAATTTAAGGTACTTGTACTTCACTTGAGAGTTTCAGTTTAATGCTACTTCATACTTCTAGTTTATGAATAATGACGTATTAGGCTATAGGTTAAGCTACCCAGCAGTATACAGCCTATTATCATATAAAAAGCATTATATTGAATTACTAGTTATAAACAAGTGACAGCATATACATTACACTGAAACTGACTATTCTGCCTAATGAGTTTTATATTTAGTCCCTATATTTTGGTGTTTATATTTTTGTACTTAAACACAATTTAAATGCAATACTTTTACTTGTAACGTAGTATTTCTACACAATGGTATTGTTACTTTTACTTAAATAAAATATCAACAGACAGCCAGACAGTGAGTGCGATTACTGACAGTGTTAGTCGAGCTGATGCTTCATCCATCTCTATCATTTAGCTAGTGTTAGTGTTATCATTATGTCACCTCCTCACAGACGCTTTAATTACCTAACTGAGGTCCCGTTAGACAACACATGACCTCAAATTCAAAGAGAAAGTGCTTGTGTGTGCAGAAAGCTCATTTATATTTACTTATATTTGCTAACGTTAGCCAAGTGGGCATACAATGTGAAGCTAGCTTAGCTGTAGGCTAACGCTGCAGACCAAGGGCAGCTCAAAAAAGGCGTCATTTAATCCTCATAAAAGGTTTAAATGTGTAAGACACATATTTGTTCCTTACCTGGCCTTTTAACTTATAAACGTGCTTCACTCTCCGACGACAAGATGGAAAAAATAACACAAAATCAGTCAATATTAACAGACGAAGCTAAAATGTGACAAACGACGGTTGGGGTCATCGATCGTGCTTCCGGGTTATCTACGGTGCTGGGGGAGGCTCAAACATGATCAAAACGAAAAGCAAATAGCGATTCCATTCACCTCTTTCAGGAAGTAAAATAGTATATTTAATACTTGTGTCCTACAAACTATTGATTTTGATTTTATCAGTGGAACACTGAAAATTAACTGGTTAAAATCTTTCCATAACAATAAGAGCTTCTGGTATCATATCCCCAGAGAAATCTTCAAGAAACTTGGAGGCATTGATTTCTTATTAAAATGTGATTTCAATATTCAGAAACTTCCCGTTAAATTATCCCTGTTTCACCAGCAAGTCCTTTTATATTGGAAACTTTTGTACAATCATAATTTCACCCCGCACAACACGCAGATATGGAACAACAGATACATTACAGTTAAAAACAAGTCGTTGTATAACAAGGACTGGATGGATAAAGGTATTTGGTCTTTAATTCATTTGGTTGACGATGATGGTGTGTGACGACATATCAAAATTTTTGCCTTAAATATGATCTAGTTGTCAATCGTGATTCCTTTGCATCCATAATGAAATAAATAAATAAATAAATTTAATTCAAGGGATTGTTTCAAACTCGACTCACATCACTCCTAATTTTCCACATCTCCCAGTTGGAAGCTATGACTTTGAGAGTATTAAAATTCCTAGTAAAACAATTAGAAAGATGTTTGATGACATCACACACCCTTTATTGTCTTTTTGAAACTCCATCAAACAAAGTTTCTCCAAAGATATTATATATTCTTTGCGCTCTAAATACTTAAAATTTCCCTTAAATCCAAAAGCAAAAGAAATCCATTTTAAAATTTTAAATGATGTGTATCCGTCTGGTGAACTATTACGTCAGAGAATTGGTTTTGAAACAAATAAATGTGTGTTTTGTGATGATATTGAAACCTCTGATCATTTATCTTTTCAATGTATGCTATGTATGCAAAGTATACATGACTGGCTGCACACAAAGATCCGACTCGAACCCTTTTCTCAAAAGGACATTATTTATGGTGTTGTTATGAACAGCACAAATGTGAAACCTAGATTTAATGTGTTTCATAACGAGTTTCTTTCCTTAACCAAAGCCCTTAACATAATAAAAGGTAAAAATGCAATGAAACTTTTCAGTTTATTTGAAAAATATGATCTACGACAAAAGCCCTAGCTCACTTTTTATTTTACTTTATTTATTTCATGGATATTTTATTTTCTCATGCAGATTTTCTCTTTTGCATTCTTCCTATGTACCTGCTCCTTTAAAATGTAAAAAATACGTAAGCCATGTTATTTGTAAATGTTTTTTTTTAAATAAAGTAAAAAAATTAAAATTAATACTTGTGTTATCAATACGCGGAGGACAGTTTGTGGTACTGTGAGCGCCAACTTTTTTTTTTTTTTTTTTTTACTTCTCTCCTTATTGAATTATTGTATCCTTACGTATCCGGGCAGTAAAAATAAAATAAAACTATTTATAAGTTAAATAAATTAAAGTGCATTAACTGTAAATGATTTAAGAAAAACAATAACTAACAATAACATAGAAATTGTATTCCATTTAAATGAGTACCTGAAGTTCTAGTCGGCTTAATTTGCACAAATTTACTCATCCTAGGAGCTTACTTATTTATTTATTTATTTATTTATTTATTTATTTTATTTTATCATGTTTTTATTTATTTATCTATTTCTTTATTTTGCAGATTTTAAACTACTATATTTCGGGGATTTACAATTTAAACCTAATAAGCAACTTAACTGTAAGCATTTAAAACAAAACAAAAAAGCTATGACTGTTTTAGTCGAGATAAACTTTTTCTTTGCCACACTTCATCAGATTTAAATTGTGTTGTTGTGATGTTCTTGTTTGCTGTTACCCTGTTTGTAAGTGTTACTTGTTTTTGTATGTTTCCTTGTGTGCAGCATGTGGAAGCAAAATTCTCTGTAGAGAACAACAAAGAATAAATCTTCATCTGAATCTGTGGTATTTTGGTGCACTAATCTAGACAACAGCACAGTGTGTAAGTTGAAACCCTCTGAGCCTGTGAGCAAGACAACAATCTGTGGGCTCCTCCTACTCCAGGGAACATAAGGTCACTTGCTTCCCAGATCATTTCCTCAGTTTTCACTAAGTCTGTATCCAGCTCTCCTCCAAGTCAAAGTCAACATGTTTTTCTCTGCCTTGTTTTCAGCAACCACCTGGACTTTGCTTGCTCTGTTTTTCACCCTGCTGTTACTGTGAGTAGTTTAACACAGTTTTCACCACTGTTTTGTTAATTCTGAGGCGCATATTCTGCCCTGCCATAACGATTGTTTACTAAGCTGTTGCAATATTTAATATCACTCTTTATTTTTTACATTTTAGGTATGGCATTTGGCCATATAGGTTTTTCAAAAAGCTGGGAATATCTGGGCCAACACCCCTTCCTTTCATAGGAACACTGCTAAACTTCAAAAAGGTAGTAACACACATGAACAAACAGACCCTACAGACTGTTACGTAAGGAATTGATTGATGCGAGGACTGAGAGTGAGCAAAGAGGGCGTTTATACTGTCCGTATGTGAAACCTATGGGCACTCACTGCGTGACTTATCTGTTATCTTTTAACATTTAAACAATTCCCCACAGGGATTTCTTCGTTTTGACCGTGAATGCCAAGCCAAGTATGGGGACGTGTGGGGGTGAGATGTTGCTTCATTTTTCAAAGCAAACTACTACAAATAACATCAGTGGTGGAGGAAGTAGGCCAATCCTTTACTGAAGTAAAACACACAATAGGAGCGGGGCCCCCTTCGCATAATTCAAAGGGGTAAAGAGATGATGGGACAGGACAGAGGAAAATTCTGCCATGCAAATTTGTGTGTGTGTGTGTGTGTGTGTGTGTGTTGCTTTTTTTCTGTTAGCTTTTCTTAAACCCTGGATGACAGACTGTATACTGTAGCCTGGAGTATTGCAAGACTAGATCCTTAAAATGGACTAGATCTTATTTGTTGTTTATCTCTTCCTTAAAATGCATCTTTATTTTTCATAAATAATCACTTTAGGACCTTTTGTAACATAAAAATCAGTTATATCAGATTGTAGTAAAATATTACCTTGACAAGTGGGATATAAAAATGAAAACTGACCTTTTGAAATGACTATTTTTATGGCATTTTAGAGCATGTACATATAAGATAGATATTTATAAGATATTTCTTTCCCTGTAGGAATGGGCTGATCAAAATATGTTAAATTCTGTCTTAAAGCTCACGTGGATGCTTAATATTTACTCACAAGCTCATACTTTATACTGCCGTGTTGTTTTTGTGCAGGTTGTTTGATGGACGATTGCCGCTTTTAATGGTGGCGGACCCGGAGATTATTAAAACTGTGATGGTCAAGGAGTGCTACTCTGTGTTTACCAACCGCAGGGTGAGAGACTCATCTTCAATGACATCGTAACATTTTTAAAAAGTTCTTTTATTTAACCCATATTAAAACAGGTCAGTCCCGTTGAGATCAACAATCTGTTTTATAAGGGCGACCTGACCAAGACAGCTGCATACAGAAAGTTACAGACGAACAACAACACACTAAAAAACTTAAAAGATACACAGTAAAATGTAGAAATATTAGAGCACCTGTGTACAATGACAAGAACCATCTGATTCATTTGTCCTTGTACTTATGCAAGCTTTAAAATCAGGCAGAGAGACCAGTTTGCGCAGTTTCAACTCTTTTTGAAGGAACAGACAACAAAACTAAGTCTTGAGATCTCAGACTGTAGCTACAGTCAGACCTCTGTTCAATCAAAGTACAAATGTACAAAGAGATATTTCCCAGTATGGCATCATAAATGAACAACTGAGCCTTCGAAAGACGATTATCGACCTGAGGTTTTAAAGACAGGGAGTCAACAAGCCAAATACCAAAATATCTGTAACAAGTTCCAACCTTTAACTTCTTTCCCTGAGCAGTAATAACATCAGGTGTGTTCACAGGCTTCTTCCTGGCATTTGAGAAATGCATAACCTTAGTTTAATCAGCATTCAAAATCAGCTTTGGTTGTGAAAGCTGAATCTGAGTCACATTAGAGTCAGCCTGCAATTTGGCCACAGCGTCTGTGATGGATGAGCCGGCACAATGTATCACTGTGTCATCGGCATAAAGATGAAAATTGGCACCAACCAAATTTTGACAAAGACAGGTTGACATGTTGTCTAGTTTCTAGTAATTTATGTCTTTGTGTTTGCTATTTATCAAATTTCCTTGCAGTACTCTGCAGGGAAGGTGTGATATATTACAACGCAAAAATGGATAGATCCTTATGTCATGCCAGATGACTGAACGTTCATTGACTAATATGGTAGCAGATGAAATTTGTTGTTCAGTCTGAGAACTGACAAAACTTTAACACTCAGTTTACTCATGTCCACAGGACACTATTGAAGCAGGACCTTTGGCTGATTCAGTTTCAGCCGTTAAAGATGAAAGATGGAAAAGATTACGTAGCACTTTGTCACCGTGCTTCACCAGTGGACGATTGAAACAGGTCAGTTACGAGCTCACGAACCACTTCTGCAGTCTGCTTCCTTTGACCTAGTGCAGCGATACAAACTTATGTGTCTTCTATCTGTGTATGTCTACATATGTGTCTATGGTCTGTATGTAGACCCTCTGTTGCCATTGATGATAGAAATAAATATGCATAGTACATAATCAATATTTAACAATTCTCCTTTATTGAAGGTTTTTCCCATCGTTGCTCGCTATGCAGACCGATTGGTTGAAAAACTTGGGCGAACAAATTTGGATGAACCCCTCAGTGTCAAACAGTATGTTGTTAATCTGTTATACACCAGCATATCGCCCATTCAGAACCCAATCATGTTCCAAGCACACACACACACAAAAATACATAAAGTGATGCTTTAAATCACAATGCATGTATACTTTGCATTTTGATCATCATCACGATTCAAAATTAATTTCTGAAGTATCTCCACAAAACAGTATGTTGAAACCCCTCTGAGATTAATATTCTGTGGAAATAATCAATAAGATGCATTATATGATGATGGTATAATTAGAAAATCAAATTAGAACAGTGTTTCCTTGTTTAAACAGTATTCTCCCTTTCCACTTTTTGGTGACACTCAGATCATCTGTCCATTTCAAAGGAGCGATATTTCTGAGAAAAAAAAGTAAAAGCTATAAATATTTCATATGATTCTTTGACATGTATAAGTAATAGAATGTCTCATGTTTGGTTTAAACACATTTTAAACACAAATTAATTACTGAAAAATAGGATTAATGGGTTAAAACATGCCTTGCTATTTTCCTTGCCTCACAGTCAGCCATGCTTGTTAACAAAGGGGGCGTAGCTCTACTCCAGTCCACTTTAGATGATGTGGAACACTGTGATTTACACTGTGGTTTATAGACGCCCCATCACATAAGTCTGGAGGCAGATTACAGTGATAACATTCTACAAAAGAAAAGTTATATCCGTTGTAATGGACGGGGGATCTGAACAAATAAAAAAAATGGTAGCACTTTATCTATGTTAGTTTCTAATGGAAAACCACCCATCTTTTTTCTAGACTGGTGGCGCCTTACAGTTTAGATGTTGTGACCAGCGCATCTTTCAGTGTTGAGGCAAACTCCATCAACGATCCAGATGACCCCTTCAATGTTCACATCAAGAACGTTATTAACTTAAGATTTTGGCTTTTCTTTGCAATAAGTACGTACTTCTTTGTTCTTCTGTTATAGCGAAGATCATTTAATTGTGTGAGGTTTTTTATTATCCCTAGCATACTAATTTTAATAAACAGCCCTTTGGTCTCCTTTCAGTGATGTTTCCATTTGGTGCCCGTCTGATGAAGCTGCTGGATATTGACATCATGCCCAGATCCAGTGTGGATTACCTCTACAACGTCATCAAGAAATTTAAAGATGAGCACCAAGGAGAAGAATCTGTAAACATGCCTTCCTAGTGAAAAAAGTTGCAGAAAATTAAAGGAACAGCTTGACATTTTGGGCTCATTTACTTTTTTGTCAAAAGTTAAATGAGAAGATCCATACCGCTCTCCAATGTGTGTTGAATGTTCTCTGTGCTGATCTAGGTGCAAGCTGACTTCCTGCAGGTGATGGTTCAGAACGAGATACCAGAAACGGACATAAAGAGCGAACACGACCAGCCAAGCAAAGGTGTGTTTGCTCCACAGTGGTCTTTTAACCTGCCTTTTATTAAGCGAATGATCATCAACAATAATAGCCTCTAACCAACAAATAAAGTTTTTTTTCTAGTTGAACTTTTAATTTGATTTTATTGCAGGTTTGACTGAGCGTGAGATCCTCGCCCAAGCCCTCATGTTTATCTTTGGTGGCTATGACACCACCAGCACCACTCTTACTAACATTCTTTACAATCTGGCCATCAACCCTGACGCATTGCAGAAGTTGCACGAAGAAATTGATGCCAACCTACCGAAAGATGTACAGTAACTGCTATTTGTGATAACCTTTTCGATAGCTGACATCATGTTTCATTCTAATCGTCATCTGTTGAACTTTGTATGTGATTCCTCCTGTATTTTTTCCCCTTTAGGCTCCCGTTTCATATGACGACGTGGTCGGTCTCGAGTACCTGGACCAGGTTATTTGTGAGTCACAGCGTTTGCTTCCCACTGCACCTCGCCTTGATAGGATGTGCAAGAAAACTGTCCAGGTACACGGCCTCACCATCCCTGAAGGAACCCTGGTTGGGATTCCTGTACAAATGTTACACATGGACCCACGCTTTTGGAGCTCACCTGAGCTTTTCAGGCCAGAGAGGTAAATGCACACTGCACTAAGCTGTCATTCTTTACATTTAAGCTGCAGTAGGTAGATTGATTTTGGTTTCATTGTGCAAAAATCCTATAATCAACATAAAGTGGACTGAGAGAAAACTAGACATCTGCACCTCCTCTTGACTCTGTTTTTAGAGCTTAAGAAAATCTTGTCCATGATGGGAGACTTTGGCTAATCACAGGTCATTTCAGAGAGAGGGCATTTAATTGGCAGCTGCACGTGCATGCAGGTGCACATGCAACTGCCAACTGACGGTCCATCTCCCTAGCTGCTGCCCACTCTACTTCAAGAAAGCAGTCTATGGTGGCAGGGAGTGAAGGCGGAGGGCCCGTGGGATGGCTTAGCTACCTAATTTTTGTCTCATTTGTGGTCTGATAAGCAGAGAGAGAGCAGACCTTTTATTGCTACTCCAGCTTTAATGATTTGTATCTGTGTGCCCATCTGTATGTGTAGGTTCAGTAAAGACAGTGGGGAGGAGGTGAACCCGTACACCTACATGCCGTTTGGGCTCGGCCCTCGTAACTGCATTGGGATGCGCTACGCTGTTCTCACCTTGAAGATGGTTCTCATCTGTCTCCTGCAGAGTTACACTGTGGAAACATGCAAAGACACCGTGGTAAGAAATAGCACTCCACACACATTCATGTGCACTCATACTGTCACACTCTTCTGCTGTCATGTACCTGATTTTACATTTATTTCTTCCTTTAGATCCCGCTGGAGTTTGACTGGAAGTTCCAGCCGAACACGCCAATAAAACTCCAGTTTGTTCGCAGACAACAGTAGTCCAAAGGGAGCATCTCCAAATATACCTTGCTTTTGAATTCCTATAAACTTTGTGCATTTTGTGTTTATACTATGAAACTCATACTCAGCACTTAGTTCAACACACCTTGAACATCTGATTGTTCTTGATGAATCAAATTCATTCATTAATTTTCCATCATTGCTTATCCTGTTGGCGGTCGCACAGTGGCTGCAGCCTATCCCAGCTGACAATGGGTGAGAGGCGGGGTTCACCCCGGACAGGTCCCCAGACTATCACAGGGCCGACACATAGAGACAGACAACCATTGACACTCACATTCACACCTATGGCCAATTTAGAGTCACTAATTAACCTGCATGTCTTTGGACTGTGGGAGAAAGCTGGAACACCCGGAGAAAACCCACGCTGACATTGGGGGGCGCGTGCAGGCTCTGAACAGAGAGGCTCCTCCTCCCTGGGTTCGAGCCAGGAATCTTCTAGCTGTGAGGCAACAATGCTATCCACTTCATCACTGTGCCACCCCCACTGTGCTGCCTTGTATCATAATGTAAAGAGCATTTTCTTATCTTTTGATAAGTTAAGTACTCACCTATTGTATTTCCTACAAGACTCATTTACAACTGAAACAAGAGACATTTTTGTAAGTGGCAGATTTAATCTCTTAAGTATTTTTAGATGTTTAAGACAAAACATAAACACCATAGAGAACACTGTGCGGGGGCACACCAGATAAGTATTCATGAGTCAACCTGTTAAATGTCCTTTTATTGGCCAGACTTTAACGGTGAAGCTGCGTCCATGTCTTCTGAAACAAAGACAGTGCATTTCTGAGGAATATTGCTCCTCCAGACCTTAGAGAAAAAGTCATCTTTTCCATTATAAAGATCTCCTTGATTATGTCCATCCATTGTTTAAGGCCTGAAGTGTCCGATTGGTACCAGTTCTTCGCAATCGCTTTCTTGCTGCCAATAAACAGTATTTTACACAAATACCAATATTTGTTGTGATTGTGATCTTTGTAGTGATGTGTGACACTGGAGTCCAGGGCAGGCCAACTTAATATTTTGTACAAGGCATTACTTGGAAAGCTACCCCTCTACCTCACTTCTCGATCAAAATCAAATCCATCTCTCATTACACAGACATGATTTTCTGCATATTACTGTTTTTACTGTTGTTGCTGTTATGTATCCGTCCTTTATGGCAGACTCAATTTAATTATTTAACTTTTTTGTCTTTTAACTGTTTTTTTTATTGCTGTTTATAATTCTTGATAGACATTGCTGCTACTTATTTGTTTTTATGGAGTTTTTGCATTACTTTATTGCAATTATATATTTGTATCCTTATAGCCCATTGAATGATAATTCAGGGCATTACTGTAAATGAGCCAAATGCTGAGTCCATTTTACCTGTGCTTCTAGTTTAGTTTTCCAAAAATGAAGTTCGTTAAACTGAACGAAATCCTCAGTAACATGAAACAAAAACCATCTAAGCTACTGCAGGGTTAGACAGTTAGCTTGCTCAGTAGGTTGGCTACACTACCAACTAAGCTTACCAAGTTTACCAAGCTTAGCAAGTTAGCTTGCTAACCACATAGGCTATGCCAGGGGTCTGCAACCTTTGCCATTAATAGAGCCATTTTTGACCAAAATTGATTTTTTAAAAATCTGTGTGGAGCCGCAAAACATGTTTCAGCCTTATAATCAAGGTAACATAGCCTATTATGTCTAAATAAGCATTTGTTAATAT
This sequence comes from Epinephelus lanceolatus, assembly GCF_041903045.1. Lineage (NCBI taxonomy): Eukaryota > Metazoa > Chordata > Actinopteri > Perciformes > Serranidae > Epinephelus > Epinephelus lanceolatus. The sequence goes on from NC_135750.1 coordinate 9,127,374, forward strand.
GTTTTACCACAAGGTGGACACTGTGCAGGGCACTATTTATGATTATTTGGTACTTAAATTTTGCAGAGCTGGCAGTGAGAGCAAACAGATCTGTCCACGCACTACTACATTCTCTATTTTATTCAATTTGGCATCCATAGCTAACAGCCACTGCTATCCAGGTTTGGCAACATGTGGATTCATAGAATGAATTTCCATAGACTTCTTTTCTCAAAGGCTCAAGGAGCCACTGGACAGGGGCTAAAGAGCCACATGTGGCTCCGGAGCCACAGGTTGCCTACCCCTGGGCTATACTAATGAGTAAGCTTGCCAGTAGGCCAAAATATTGTTCACTAACTTTAAGAGTAAGGATAATGTTACACATTTTGATACATTTTCCCTTCCTTTTTAATTGCCTTTTTAAAACTATTTTTATTTGACAGTGTGGTCCTGGATCAACACAAACACTGCAATCTTGCAAAAAAAGTTTGTGATAGGCTGTAAAAAAGGAGGGGAAATGTGTTAATCGCAGGTATTTGCAACTGAAAAATGATAATACTCTTCGTTACTGAACAATATTCTAGTCTATTCTATAAGCTCACTTATTGGCATAGTCTTCCTAGTTAGCAAGCTAACTCGCTAATATTCCAGCCTATTGGCAAGCTTATTCGTTAGCATAGCCTTCTTAGTTAGCAAGCTAAGTCCCTAATATTCTAGCCTATTGGCAGGCTTATTCCATTAGCATAGCCTTCCTAGTTAGCAATCGAATTTGCTTATTTTCCAGCCTACTGGAAGGCATTTTCATTAGCATAGCCTTCCAAGTTAGCAAGCTAACTCTACAATATTCTAGCCTACTGGCAAGTTTACTTGCTAATATTCCAGCATATTGGCAGGTTTATTCCATTAGTATAGTTTTCCTGGTTAGCAATCTAACTCGCTTATTTTCCAGCCTACTGGCAGGCATTTTAATTAGCATAGCCTTCCAAGTTAGCAAACTAACTCATCAATATTCTAGCCTATTGGCAAATTGACACGTTAGTTTACTTGCTAATATTCCAGCCTATTGGCAGGCTTATTTGTTAGCATAGTCTTCCTAGTTACCAAGCTAACTCGCTAATATTCTAGCCTATTGGCAAGCTTACTTGTTATCATAGCCTTCCTAGTTAGCAAGCTAACTCGCCAATATTCTAGCCTATTGGCAAGCTTATTCGTTAGCATAGTCTTCCTAGTTAGCAAGCTAACTCACTAATATTCTAGCCTATTGGCAAGCTTAATCCATTAGCATAGCCTTCCAAGTTAGCAAGCTAACTCGCCAATTTTCTAGCCTATTGGCAAGTTGACTCATTAGTTTACGCGCTAATATTCCAGCCTATTGGCAAGCTTACTCGTTAGCATAGTCTTCCTAGTTAACAAGCTAGCTCGCTAATATTCTAGACCGTTGGTAAGCTTATTTGGTAGTATAGCCAGCCTACATGGCAAGCTAATGTTCTACCCCTGCAGTAGCTGATAAGGTTTTTGTTTAATGTTACTGGGGATTTTGTTCAGTTTTACAAACTTCATTTTGGAAAACTAGCTCTGAAGAAGCACAACAAACAATTTTGAAAGAAGCACAGGAGCAGCACACTGATGATGTCAGAGGGTTTTGATTGGTTGATTGCAATGTTGGTCCAGGAATGCCATGTGGGATGTTGATCCAGCAGCAGGTTGCACATACTAAAATAGCTGCCTTTCTTTATTTTTTTAAGAATAAATAATTTTTTTATATGCAAAATCCCTGTTTATTTCAAAGGTTTTCCATTACAATAGACTTTTTCAAGTACAAAGATGTTTTGTTTCTTCTGCTTTGAGAGAAATCAGATTAACTAGCCAAGCTGGAGCAGGCAGAGTGTTAATGGTCAAAGGCACCAGCTGGACAACTCCAACAGAAACACAACCTGTAGCTCCATCCAAGTAGATCATAATAACCAGCCGCCACTGGTCAATTCTGTGTAACAAAAACACCATAAATGTCCTCCTGAAGCTCCACTCTGTGGGCTCCTCCCACTGCTGTGCAGTTAAAGTCACTTGTTCCTCAACACATTTCCTCATTATCTATGTAGTACATATCCAGCTCTGGGCAAAGCCAAGATGTTTGTCTTTGCCTTGTTTTCAGCGACCACCTGGACTTTGCTGGCTCTCTTTATTTCCCTGCTGTTTCTGTGAGTAGTTTCTGTAACTGTCAAAGTAATACCAGGTTGTCAGTTCTGTAATTTTTTTTATGATTGCTCGTTAATCTCTTGCAATATGTAATGTTACTTTTTTTGTGTTTGTTTTGATTATAGGTATGGAATTTGGCCATATAGGTATTTCAAAAAACTGGGAATACCCGGACCAAGACCTCTGCCTTTTATTGGAACAAGTCTAAACTTCAAAAGGGTAAGGTACACGCAAAACTGTTATTTGGATTGCCCAGAGCAATATCAGCGCTAATCAACATTGGATGTATAAAGGACTTTACACCCTCCCATAAACAGTAGATGCAAGGTTTAGAAAGTGGGCAGAACATGGACTCACTCATTTACATCAACTCTCATGACAGCAGCCTTGAGTCATCTGAACAGTTAAGGGAGGACTATATGCTTCCTAATACAGACTTCTTTAGATATTTACAATTAAGGAATTTTCTAACAAAAAATAAGGAGTGGAATGAAGTTTTGAAGCCCACCCCAACAGATGAGGGCTAATGAAAAGGTCTATGGGTCGACCCTTAAATGGGATCAAGTACAACAATTTACTTCCTGACTTAAATCACTGACAATATGTGTTTACATGATACATGAATGAAATCACAAGTGCTGCTTATGTAAACGTGTGAGGTGAACTGCAGCCTGATGAGATAAGTCAGAATGCCTCACCAAAAATCAGAAGCTCCTGAATGAAAAGCCACAGTACAGAGAGAGCAAGACAATGACATGAGCAGAGAGGCGATAGCCAAATATCTGGCACAAAAAAAGTGAAGAAGCAGCAGTTATGACAGGCAGAGCTGAAGGTGAGAAGTGAGGCACAGTCGTTTTTAGCAAATAAAACCTGCTGTATCGGCTCAGTTTTAAAGCCACAGTGAAGACACTGGTATCATATCAAGGTAGAGGACCTCAGGCATCCATTGGTACCAACCATGTTATGCAATCTTGTCGAAGAGGGGGGCAAATAATGCTCCCGAGTTCCACTACATTTTGGCGAGGGAAAAGTAAATATTGTTATACATCCATTTTTGTAACCATTTATCCTCTTGAGGGTCATGGGGGGCTGGAGCCTATCCCAGCTGACATTGGGTGAGTGGCGGGGTACACCCTGGACAGGTCGCCAGACTATCACAGGGCTGACACATAGAGACAGACAACCATTCACACTCACATTCACACCTAAGGACAATTTAGAGTCACCAATTAACCTTTGGATTGTGAGAAGAAGCCAGGGTACCCAGAGAAAGCCCATGCTGAAAAAATCAGGAGAGTAGAGAATGGGGAGAACATGCAAAGTCCCCACTGAGGGGTTCACCCTGGGTTTGAACCAGGAACCCTCTCACTATGAAGCAACAGTGCTAACCACTGCACCACCATGGTGCTATTTCTTATAAATGGTGCAAACTGGGGTTCCTAAACAGTCTTGAAATTGGGTATGGGAGACTTGTATGACTTGTATGACATGTACTCTTTACACTATTTCAGTTCTGCACACAATTTGACTGATATTTAAACAAAGTAGCCTCAAGATTGATTTAGTAAATGATAAAAACATACATATTTGTTCACTCCTAATTTGATCTTAAGAGTTAATAACCTTGCAGTAATTTCCTCAATCAATGTTTGATTTCATTTTTCTCTAATCATTCATTGGAGGGTATTTTTGGCTCAGGACACACATGTGACTACTTCTGCTTTTCAAAATAGGAAAACAAGGACGTAACAGTCAATTCAAGTACAAGTAGATACAAAATACATGTGGAAATGTGATTAATTTGATTATATTTGCACATGAGGGGCCCCATTTTTGAAAATGTTGTCCCCCAGCTGCCCTGTGGTCCTCGTTATATGACTCATCATTTAAAGATTCAAGGTGTAGGAGGGAGGACGCTATATTTGCAGAAATGGTATAGAATATTCATAACTGTGTTTTCATTACTTTATAATCACCTAAAAAGAAAAATGGTTGTGTTTTTGTTACCTTTGAATGAGGGTTTATATCTACATACAGAGAGGGTCTCATCCACGCAGTCCGCCATTTTGTTTCTACAGTAGCCCACATTGAACAAACCAAACACTGGCTCTAGATAAGACCCATTTGTGGTTTCAAGTATTTGTGTCAGCCATCGTAGTTCTCCTACACGCTTGGCACATGGAGGAAGTTTTAGTTTAGTTTAGTTTAGTTTAGTTTAGTTTTAGTGCCACTAAATCTTACACACTAGATCGTCAATGTCAATACCTGTTGGAAGCTCTGTGGTCCCTTTAACCTTTAACACTTCAACACATTTTTCTTGTAGGGACTTCTGTCTTTTGACCGTGAGTGCCGAGCCAAGTATGGGGACGTCTGGGGGTGAGTCTGTTGTTTCATCTTACTCACAACCACCACAGATGACATCAGTGTTGGAAGATGTACTAGGATCCTTTACTCAGAGGGGCCATGAGATGATTAATGTGATGAAAAAATGCAACAAAAGCTTGTACCTATTTATTTATTTTACTTTTTTCCAAATGTATACTGTAGCTTGAAGTATTTCAAGAGAGACTAGATTTTTGAAAACAGTCTCAAAGTTATTTGTTGTTTTTCTGCTCCTGAAGAGTTATCTTATTTTTTTGTAAATGTCATTTGTCATTTTTGGACCTTTTGTGAGATAAAAATCAATTATATCACATTTTATTGAAATATTACCTTGACAAGTAGGGTATAAAAATGAAGAAATTATCTTTTGGAATCATGACTGTTTTTTATGGCATTTTACAGCAAGCACATATCAGTAGATCATTTAAGTTTGTCAGCTGTGAATAGCCTGGTGTTTATTGTGAAAGGATACCTTGCTACAGAAAGATAAAGATATTGCTCTCTTTGTAGGATGGGCCAAAATTTTGATCGACATAACTTAATTCTGTCTTTAAGCTCACACTTTATGCTGCGATGTTGTTTTTGTGCAGGTTGTTTGATGCACGATCACCACTTTTGATGGTGTCAGACCCTGAGATGATTAAAACTGTGATGGTGAAGGAGTGCTACTCTGCATTTACCAACCGCAGGGTGAGAGACCCATCTTCAATGACACAATAACATTTGCAGCCAGCTTTCTATAAATTTATGTCACCGTGTTTGCTATAAATCAAATTACACAACTCTGGGACGCTCCATACAGCATTCTGCAGGGTAGGAGCAGCGTGTAACAAAACGTTTTCCTCCAATAATGTAAGAATAACAAAAGTGGAAAGATACTTATGGTATGGCAAATGACACAGACCGATATGAGAAAATAATGAAGGAAGCAAACTGCAAAACTCTTCTGTACACAATTTTAAACATTCAGTGTAACTGTTCTCGTGTCCACAGGAAAATATTGTGGGTGGACCTTTGGCCGATGGCATAACAGCCGTGAAGGATGAAAGATGGAAAAGAATACGGAGCACTTTATCACCGTGCTTCACCAGTGGACGACTGAAACAGGTCGGTTTTAAACTAACCACTTCTGCAATCTGCTTCCTTTGACCTAGTACAGCGAAACAAATACATTTATCTGTGTCTGCAGTGCATGTCTACATACACTCACCAGCCACTTTATTAGGTACACCTGTTCAACAGCTCGTTAAGGATGGTCCAAAAAAGAGAAAATATCCAGTGAGCAGCAGTTCTCTGGGTGAAAATGCCTTGTTGATGCCAGAGGTCAGAGGAGAATAGTCAGACTGCTTCAAGATGATAGAAAGGCAACAGGAAGTCAAATAACCACTGGTTACAACCAAGGTCTGCAGAAGACCATCTCTGAAGCAACAACACGTCCAACCTTGAAGCAGATGGGCTACAGCAGCAGAAGACCACACCAGGTGCCACTCCTGTCAGCTGAGCATGGTTTAAACACCACAGCCTACCTGAGTATTGTTGCTGACCGTGTCCATCCCTTTATGACCACAGTGTACCCATCTTCTGATGGCTACTTCCAGCAGGATAACGCACCATGTCACAAAGCTCACATCATCTCAAACTGGTTTCTTGAACATGACAATGAGTTCACTGTACTCCAATGGCCTCCACAGTCACCAGATCTCAGTCCAATAGAGCACCTTTGGGATGTGGTGGAACGGGAGATTCTCATCATGGATGTGCAGCCGACAAATCTGCAGCAACTGTGTGATGTCATCATGTCAATATGGACCAAAAACTGTGAGGAATGTTTCCAGCACCTTGTTGAATCTCTGAAGGCAAAAGGGGTCCAGCCCTGTACTAGCAAGGTGTGCCTAATAAAGTGGTTAGTGAGTGTAAATGTGTCTGAAGTCAGTTTATGTAGACCCACTACGAGAAGTTGCCATCAATGATAGAAATAAATATGTGTTGTACATTATCTACATTTAACAGTTTTTCTTTTTTGAAGGTTTTTCCCGTTGTCACTCGGTATGCAGACCGACTCATTGAAAAACTTGGACGAACAAATTTGGATGAACCCGTCGATATCAAACAGTAAGTTGTTAATTTGTAATATGACAGCATATAATAAAAAATGGTAGCACTTAATCCATGTCAGTTCCTAACAGAGAACCACCTTTTTCCCGTCTCTGCCGCAGATTCGTGGCACCTTATAGTTTAGATGTTGTGACCAGCGCATCTTTCAGTGTCGAGGCAAATGCCATAAACGATCCAGATGACCCCATTGTTGTTCATATCAAGAAGATTATGAACTTCAGTATTTGGCCTTTCCTTTTATTAAGTATGTTCTCCTTTCACTTATGGTATCAGTGGAGATCAGTACCTTGTGATCACTAGTATGCAAACTTTGGTAAACAACCTCTTGGTCTCCTTTCAGTGATGTTTCCCTTTGGTTCCTGTCTGTTGAAGCTGCTGGATATTGACTTCATGCCCAGACTCAGTGTGAATTACTTCTACAGCATCATCAAGAAGTTTAAAGATGAGCATCGTGCAGATGACTCTGTGAGCATCTCATCTGTTCCAAGTGGAAAAACAGTTTGACAGAATTAAAGGAACAGCTCAACATCTTAAGCTTATTCATCTTCTTGTCGAGAGTTAGATGAGAAAATCAAAACCATGCTCCAAAATGTGTTTTGAATGTTCTCTGTGCTGATCTAGGTGCGAGCTGACTTCCTGCAGGTGATGGTTCAGAACGAGATACCAGAAACAGACATAAAGAGCGAACACGACCAGCCAAGCAAAGGTGTGTTTGCACCACAGTAGTCTTTTAAACTGCCTTTTAATTAAGTGCATAATAATCTACAATAGTAGCCTCTAATGGCAACAGTAGGTTTAAATACAATTCTGAAATACACACCAAATAAGAAAGTAAACTTTAAACGTGATTTTGTTGCAGGTTTGACTGAGCACGAGATCCTTTCCCAGGCGTTTATTTTCATCTTTGGTGGCTATGAGACCACCAGCACCACTCTCACTTACATCCTTTACAATCTGGCCATCAACCCTGAAGCATTGCAGACCTTACAGGAAGAAATCGATGCCAACATACCGAGAGATGTACAGTAACTATTCTGTTGTTTTGCTGGAAAAAAAGAGAAATTGTGATTCAACAGTTGATGTATGTTCTAATGATTCCTCCTGTATTTTTTGCCTTTAGGCTCCCATTTCATACGAGGACGTGGTCGGTCTCGAGTACCTGGACCAGGTTCTTTGTGAGTCACAGCGCTTGCTTCCCACTGCACCCCGGCTTGAGAGGATGTGCAAGAAAACTGTCCAGGTACACGGCCTCACCATCCCTGAAGGAACCATGGTTGGGATTCCTGTACACATGTTACACATGGACCCGCGCTTTTGGAGCTCACCTGAGCTTTTCAGGCCAGAGAGGTAAATGCACACTGCACTAAGCTGTCATTCTTTACATTTAAGCTGCAGTAGGTAGATTGATTTTGGTTCCATTGTGCAAAAATCCTATAATCAACTTAAGGTGGACTGAGAGAAAACTAGACATCTGCACCTCCTCTTGGCTCTGTTTTTACAGCTGAAGAAAACCTAGTCCATGATGGGAGACTTTGGCTAATCACAGGTAATTTCAGAGAGAGGGTGGTCCTATTGGCCTTTTTAGGAATGCAGATGCCCACACACAATCCTTCTGTGAAAGCCTGATTTAATAGTGGAGAATCCTGCAGGGAAAGTTGCTATTCAAGCATTAGCAACAACTGCCTACACTGCAAAGCAACTCAAAATAGGAAGACAAACTTATGGAAAAGAGAGTCTAAAAGAGAGTCCGACAATAAACAAAATAAAACAAGTCAATACTGGCGAAGCATTTCAGAGATGGAGAGAAAATGGCAATTGGAGCCAGTTGGTCCACAGCTGCGGCTAGTTAAAGTACATGCTTGTGCTTGGGGGATTTGTGCTGGCCGAATTCAAGCCACTACAGCCTCTGACTGAAGGCCCGTTCCGTAAGCTGCTGCTTGCTCTCCTCCTAGAGAGGCTGTCCTCTTCCAGATTTCTGCCTCCCTCAGCTTTAATGAATCTGTTCGAATCTGTCGCTCTGCTCTCTCAGTGGTGACTTCATGTGTCATCTGTGTGCCTGTGTGTGTGTGCAGGTTCAGTAAAGACAGTGGGGAGGAGGTGAACCCGTATGTGTACATGCCGTTTGGGCTCGGTCCTCGTAACTGCGTTGGGATGCGCTATGCTCTCCTCACCTTGAAGATGGTGATTATCCGTCTCCTGCAGAGTTACACTGTGGAAACATGCAAAGACACCATGGTAAGAGTAACACTTCACACACGTACTGTCACACTTTTCTGCTGTCATGTTCCTGATTTTACATTTATTTCTTCCTTTAGATCCCGCTGGAGTTCAACTGGTTGTTCCAGCCGATAAAACCAGTAAAACTTAAGTTTGTGCGCAGACAACAGTAGTCGAAAAGGGAGAATCTCCAAATATACCTTATCTCTGAATTCCTATCAGACTCAGTTGTTATAATGTGTGGCCTCTACAGACAAGTTGGCTTTTAAATGCTGTGCATCACATACCCAGTACTCAACTATTCACTATTCACTTCTCTGCTTTTTTTTATAATTTCTCTTGAATGTTTTATTTTGCTGTATCTTGATGTTTAAAATACACAAAAGCACTTTATGCTTATCTTTTTATGGGACAGGGCAAAAATTGACTTGATAGTGTTAAAGACTTAACGGTCTTATGTTCAAATATATATATATCATGGATTTGTAACCGCAAAGAGACTTTACCTGTGTAATTCTTACAAGACTCCTTCACAACTCAAACAAGGGACAGTTTAGAGGATGTAAAATAAACTGATTCAAGCACCCATTCTGTGTGATCTCATTTTGCTTTTGCTTTGCCTTTGTTCATTTTAGACTTAGACTTACTTTATTCGTCCCAGAGGGAAATTCGTTTCCACTAACTGTACATTTACAGAGATCGATCACAAATATCACAGGCACAGACATATCACAGACATCACAAAATATCACAAAACATGACATGTTCATTCACAGAGGTGGACACTTTGAGTCAATGGGATCTCTTGTTCAGCGCAGCTATGGCTGCTGGGATCAGGCTCTTCCCGAGTCGAGCTTTCCTAAATTTAAGTGTTCGGTACCTGCGCCCTGAGGGTAATGGGATGAGGTTCATTTTTAAGAATTCAGTGCTAAATAAAAATAATGTTTTAATTTGAATAAACATTTTCAAGTCCAAACTTTGTTTTGTCTTCTTCTGCTTGGTGGGAAAACAGAGAGGTTAAAGGGATAGTTCGGGGTTTTTGAAGCGGGGTTGTAGGGAGTTGACCCCCGTTTGCCTTCAGACCTGCCTTAATTCTTGGTGTCATAGATTCAACAAGGTGCTGGAAACATTCCTCAGAGACTTTGGTCCATATTGACATGATGACATCACACATTTGCTGCAGATTTGTCGGCTGCACATCCATGATGAGAATCTCCCGTTCCACCACATCCCAAAGGTGCTTTATTGGACTGAGATCTGGTGACTGTGGAGGCCATTGGAGTACAGTGAACTCATCGTCATGTTTGAGATGATGTGAGCTTTGTGACATGGTGCGTTATCCTGCTGGAAGTAGCCATCAGAAGATGGGTACACTGTGGTCATAAAGGGATGGACACGGTCAGCAACAATACTCAGGTAGGCTGTGGTGTTTAAACCATGCTCAGTTGGTACTAAGAAAATCTCCCCCACACCATTACACCAGCAGCAGCAGCCTGAAGCGTTGATACAAGGCAGGATGGATCCATGCTTTCATGTTGTTTACACCAAATTCCGACCCTACCAGTTTTTCCAATTTTCTATTGTCCAGTTTTGGTGAGCCTGTGTGAACTGTAGCCTCAGTTTCCTGTTGTTAGCTGACAGGAGTGGCACCTGGTGTGGTCTTCTGCTGCTGTAGCCCATCTGCTTCAAGGTTGGACGTGTTGTTGCTTCAGAGATGGTCTTCTGCAGACCTTGGTTGTAACCAGTGGTTATTTGACTTCCTGTTGCCTTTCTATCATCTTGAACCAGTCTGGCCATTCTCCTCTGACCTCTGGCATCAACAAGGTATTTTCACTCTGTGGATATTTCCTCTTTTTGGGACCATCCTCTGTAAACCAGTTGGTCGTGTGTGAAAGTTTCTGAAATACTCAGACCAGTCCGTCTGGCATCAACAACCATGCCACGTTCAAAGTCGCTTAAATCACCTTTCTTCCCCATTCTGATGCTCAGTTTGAACTTCAGCAGGTCATCCTCACCATGTCTATATGACGACATGCATTGAGCTGCTGCCACGTGATTGGCTGGTTAGCTATTTGTGTTAACAAGCAGTTGAACAGAGTGGATGTCTGTGCTGATTTCTTTTTATGTTGAAATGTTGTGTTGTAAATGTTATCTATAACTGTGAGATAGGTAGATAACAGTCACCATTCACCATTGGTTACTTCAATAAACACAGCGTTTCCTTCCGCAGCTCCAGATGTGGGCTCCTCCCACCTCCGGCCCACAGTTACTATCCGCGCATTTCCTCAACTACACTAGTGTGTCATCAGCTCTCCGTCGGAACAAGGTAAAGATGTTCGCCTTTACCTGGTTTTCACCGAGCACCTGGACTTTACTGGCTCTGTTTGTCACCCTGCTGCTACTGTGAGTCGTTTCTGTAGCTGTTAAAGCAGGCTGCGATGTCTGAGGCTCATTCACGATAACAACTGTTATTAAACTGTTATTAATCCCTGCTCGTGTAACAAGTGTAAATCTCTTATTCTCCATAATATAGGTATGGCATTTGGCCATACAGGTTTTTCAGAAAGCTGGGTATACCCGGACCAAGACCTCTGCCTTTTGTCGGAACAATGCTGAACATGAGAAAGGTAATGACAACAAACACAGATCTTCTATTGAGAGTTAGAGATCAGGATGTTTATAATTTAGGTTTTTTGAATTTGCTGACAGAGAATGTCTTTGTGTTTTTTACTAGAACATAAGTCAGCAGCCTGCTTTGCACTTATTAGCCCACATAACTTATCTATACACTTATCGACTGTACCAATCTAAAGCTCTGTGGTCCTTTTACCTGTCAACACGTACAACACGTTTTTATTTAAAAAAAAAAAAAAAAATCCTTTTTAGGGGTTGATTGCTTTCGACCGTGAGTGCATGGCCAAGTATGGAGATGTCTGGGGGTGAGTTTGTTGCTTCTTTCAATTTTTATTTTTTATTTATTTATTCATTTATTTTATCTCTCTCAAATATCTGCTTTATCTGCTTTCTAAAAATTAAATATTGGCTAATTTTATTATATTCATCTTTGGGCTTTAAGTAGTTATTTTAGGTGGAAAAGAGGTGGAAACTAGACAGTGCTCTTTTTTTATTAAGCCAAAAATTTATTTATTTATTTTCAAATAACAGAACATTCCCTGACATAGGGTCTCTTAAAAATTAGATATTTAAAAACAACAACAATAAGAGGTAAACAATATGCTTATTAAAAAAGAAAAAAAAAACAAAAAACACAAAACTAAGAATTACAATTGGGGGGGGGTTGCATTTTTCTTTTTTTACTAAGACAAAAGTTGTTTTTTTTATTATTATTATTTTCCAGATAGCCCATGACAAACTACACAAAACAAAACAATAAGAATTAAACAATATACTTAAGTATATAATAATTAAAAACAAAAAAAAATTAACATGAAACTATGAATTACATTGGGGGTTGCATTTTTCTTTTTTACTACGCGAAAGGTTGTTTATTTATTTATTTATTTTTTCAGCTAGCCCATGACAAACAAAGCAAAGCAAAACAATAAGAAGTAAACAATATACTTAAGTATATAAAAATGAAAAAGAAAAAAATTAAATTAGATTAACATGAAACTAAGAATTACAATTGGGGGGTTGCAATTTTTTATTATTTTTTTTTTTGTTTGTTTTGTTTTTTCCAGAGAGCCCATGACAAACAAAGCAAAGCAATAAGAGGTAAACAATATGCTTAAGTAAATAATAATTAAAAAAGAAAAAAAAATTAACACATAACTGAGAATTACAATTGGGGGGTTGCATTTTTCTTTTTTTTTCTTTTCTTTTTTTTTTTACTAAGCCAAAAGTTGTTTTTTTTTAATTTTCCAGATAGCCCATGACAAACAAAGCAAAGCAAAACAATAAGATGTAAACAATATACTTAAGTATATAAAAATGAAAAAGAAAAAAATTAAATTAGATTAACATGAAACTAAGAATTACAATTGGGGGGTTGCAATTTTTTATTATTTTTTTTTTTTGTTTGTTTTGTTTTTTCCAGAGAGCCCATGACAAACAAAGCAAAGCAATAAGAGGTAAACAATATGCTTAAGTAAATAATAATTAAAAAAGAAAAAAAAATTAACACATAACTGAGAATTACAATTGGGGGGTTGCATTTTTCTTTTTTTTTCTTTTCTTTTTTTTTTACTAAGCCAAAAGTTGTTTTTTTTTAATTTTCCAGATAGCCCATGACAAACAAAGCAAAGCAAAACAATAAGATGTAAACAATATACTTAAGTATATAAAAATTACAAAGAAAAAAAATTAATTAAATAAACATGAAACTAAGAATTACCGGGGGGCTGCATTAACAACAGAGCAGGTTCAGTTATAGAGGAACACAACAGTGACATTTTGAGTGATACTCTATTATCATACAATCCATGACAACAACCCACCCTATTCAATTCAATCCCCAGATTTAGCGTAACTCGAGACCACCTTTGTTTAAAAGTTTTCAGTTTGCCATCATTCGTTCAATCACATAAACCATTTTGAGCCTCTGCGTCCACTGGATAATAGTTGGTGTCTTTCCAGTTTACCCTTATCACTTTCTTGTCAATCAGTAAGAGTTTCCTCAGTATATACCTCTGATTCATGCTATGTCTTTCTTTAGTCCTAACAAAAATGTCCGCATAATTTCTTTTCAACGCTTCTCCAGAACCTTTGAATTATTGGGCAGTCCCAAAAAATATGTGTGTAATCCCCAATTTTTCCACAATTTCTCCAACACAATGCCACTGAGGTTTCTTTCACGTATGACGAGATGATGAGGGGAGAATTAAGATATCTGATATTTTATTTTCCAATCAAATTCTTTCCATAATTCCTTCATGACAGTTTGCACACAGATCTCCCCACATAGTATCTTCAGTTATAGTATTTAATTCTAATTCTCATTTTTCCTCGATGTTCCAGGTATTTGCGAGACATCAGTTGTAAGGCTTTTATATATTTGAGATCAATGTTTTTTAGTTGGGAAGCATTTTTCTGCGATACTGAGGAAATATTCTTTGGGCTTTTGCTGTTGTATTTGGTGAAAAGGTTGTTTTAATGTAAAATGTCAGTCTGAGAAGAAAACAATAAATAAATCAAGGAGTGCAAAAAAGTTGATTATTTTCCTCTGAAATGGAATAAAGTAGAATTGCACATTAGCAGAAAACAGAAATACTAACGCAAAGTACCTCAAAAGTGTACTGAAGTACATTACTGAAGTACTTAAATGTTGCTTTCCACCTCTGGATGACACACTGTCGTCTATAGACTACAGATTCTTAAGACAGGCACAAAGTTACTTGTTCATCTGTTTGTTAAAAATCATCTTATTTTTTAATGAATGATCACTTTGGCAGCTTTGTGGTATAAAAATCTTAAGCTAGAAACCATTTTTGTGCAGGTTGTACGAGGGACGATCACCATTTTTGATGGTGTCTGACCCTGAGATCATCAAAACGGTGATGGTGAAGGAATGCTACTCTGTGTTTACCAACCGCAGGGTAAGAGACTCACCTTGTTGCACCAGAGCACATGAAAATTCAGCTCATTGTCTTTAGTGACATCATAACATTTACTGTCAACGTTCTTTCATTTATGAAACTGTGTTGGCTATTTTCAAATTACGCAACTCTGGAAAGTTTCACACATCGCCCTGCAGGGAAGGTGCAGCATATTGAGCAACACTTCCTCCTGCAATGATGCAAGAATATGAGAAGTGGAAACATAATTATGGTGTGTTAAATAAATTGATGTGCGTAGGAAGACCGTATTATGGTCAAATGATCAGGTAGAGGAGTGGCTCACATCTTGAACATATTTTGCTGTAAGGGAAGAAAAGGCAGCTAAGCGTGCATCGTCAGGAGGAGGTCAGGATGTTTGGAGTTCTGTAGTTTACACAAAGCGTCAGGGGACGATTACAGCTGGAGGAGTACAGCAGGCCGTCCACATGACTTCTGGGGCAACTGGAAAAAAACAATCCTGACAAAACTTTGCACTGTTTCATAACAGAGAACTCACAAATGAGAGAAGACAAATCTATGGTTTTAGTAAAAATTGCACATACCAGCCTGGGTGTCTACAGATATAACCAAGTTAAATTTAAGACTTTCTAAGACCTTTTTAATACCACCTTATATGGAATTTAAGTCCAAACCTGCCATGGAAATACAAATTTTACATATCTCCTCTGTTTAATCTGTCTGTTAGTAAGTCTACAGTGTGACATCGGTCTATATGTTGCACATGCTACGCTAAATCAGTCTGTGAGATGACTGAAGACACCGCAGTAGCACACGTACAATACCATGGGTCTTTTGCAACCTCACTTTTGGCCGCGCTGAGTCAAGCCATACTGCGCCAATTTGTGTTTCCATTGTCAGTTTAGACGTGCCGTGTCATGCCGAGCTGCGGCAGACATGGACCTTCTCCAGAGTAGGTCCCAAAGCCGGGCCACCTGCCCTCAAGCAGGTAGCGGTGACATCTTGCCGACCATAGCCACTTTGTCCACATCGCCCAGCCCTAGCTCAGGCTTTTACTTTAAAAAACTGAGATGAGCTGGATACATGCTATGCCTTTGAGTTCTGTGTTTTGTTGACCCACAAATATTCAAATCAAATAAAGATTAGTTGTGTAGGTTAAGAAGGAGAAAAGTTAGAGGAAGCTTCCATACAAGAATCTTTAACATTCAGTGTTACTATATTCATGTTCACAGGAAAATACCGTGGGTGGACCTTTGGCTGATGCAATTACATCCGTGAAGGATGAAAGGTGGAAGAGAATACGGAGCACTTTATCACCGTGTTTCACCAGTGGACGACTGAAACAGGTCGGTTTCAAGCTCACAAACCACCTCAGCAGTCTGCTTCCTTTGACCTAGTGCAGCAATACAAATGCCTTTATGTATGTCTGCAGTATATTGCTAAATGTACTGTAAAACTTCAATTAGTTGCCCGGGCTAGTATTTGCTTAAATCAATTAATTCAACTGGTGCATATTTGGGACAGGCCTTTAAATCCTTTCACACACAACTGTTTCTCAGCACAGATGGGAAATGCAATCGATTTAAACCAACGTGAGTATTACGTTCCGACAGCTTCAGAGGAGGGAGTCACCACTTTATTTTTTCGTCTCTCTTTTACCAGGCCGGTAAATCTGAATGAATTACGGTATTACGGAATTTCTCTTAAGCCCCATTTCCACCAAACACTTTCAGTATGGTACCTGTGGAACCAACAGTAACCCTTCAGACATGGTACCTAGACCCTAGTGTTTCCACTGCAAACAGTCCTCTTAAATGTGGGCGGGGTTGTTGTCACTCACTGCTCCGTCCAGCACTCACTGTATTTCCTCCTTTATCAGTCTGCACCTTGTTTATCGTCCACAGAACGAGGCTGCACGCTGACATTTTCAGAACAAAATAAAACAGGCTGCAGTGAGAGTCTCTCTCCATGGGATATTTAAAAATAGCAGGTTTGTGCATTTAGTCCCTCTCAGGCAAGCTCAGGGGTTTAGTGTTGCTGGAGCCCACAGGAACAACGCTCCACAGCACACATCACATTATCCGGTCGAAAATAATATATATAAACACTTAAAGATCCACTCGTTACTAAAAGTGTATGTCATATAAAAACTAAAGTGATGGTCAAAGTTGTCACAGTGAAATTTAAGGTGTGCTGA
This sequence comes from Epinephelus lanceolatus, assembly GCF_041903045.1. Classification (NCBI taxonomy): domain Eukaryota; kingdom Metazoa; phylum Chordata; class Actinopteri; order Perciformes; family Serranidae; genus Epinephelus; species Epinephelus lanceolatus. The sequence goes on from NC_135750.1 coordinate 9,143,994, forward strand.
TGGATTCACGTCGTCACCTCATGCATTGAGTAACATAACAAGTAAACATTCCACCTTAAAAGTTGCCGGCAGACGGTCCAGTGAATTATTTTTTCTCAGACTCCAGCTGCTGTGAGAGGCAGCAAAACATCCTTTCTTTTTATAGTTACAGTTTACTAATAAAACTCTCCACAGTATGAACAGTGGTTACATGAGCCTCAAAACCAGACACAACTCAGTGTTCACAGCTCCACCTTTTAGTACCAGATCTGTGTGCTAGGTACCCCAACAGAGGGGGGACCAAACATGGGGATGATACAGAACGGTTCCATTGGTACCATCCAAAACTTCTCACAGTGGAAACAGAAAAAAAAGCGTACTGAACTGAACTGAACTGTACCGTACTGCTCAGTGGAAGCGGAGCTTTTGGTGCTCATGGTTTCAGTAAAATGAACTGAACGATTGAATTGTGAAGAAACCCACCGTGCTGCTTACAATACGTGCGTTTACATGGAGCCATGTATTCCTTTTGCATTCGGGTTGGAAGCCCTACCCGAATAGAAATGCTCCTTGTAAACACCTCAACCCGAATGAAAATCTAATCGGGTGCACAGGGGTGGAATATTCCTTTTCAGAACCCGAATGGAAGAATTTTTCTGTCTTGTATACACCTCCTACCCGATTCCAGCCATTCCGTTCTTTCTGCGCATGCTTGTTTCCTTGCCCTTCTGGCGCGATGACGTATACAGCGTGCATAGCAACGGGCTGAGATAGAGCAGTCGGACTCGTTGCACTCACTTTCCATTCCCCACAGCACGGTCTTCTATCTCCCTTCTTTGACCTTCTACCTCTCTTCTCCTCCTCAACAGACGAAGCATTAGCAGAACAAGGTTGTTGTCGTACTGCTGCTTCAAGAATATAAGCAAAACAAGCCAGAAAAAGGCACTAAGAACGGCGTCGTCAAGTAGGGCTGACCTTCGAATCCATTTATGGACATGCGAAGCTTCGGAGCTCAGAACTAATTTAATTCGAAGCATTCGACGACGGGGGGGATTTAAAAAAAAAAAAAAAAATTATGGCGAAAACGTAGTTTCTTCCAACACTAGAATTAAGATAAAAATATTCACAAACGAAAAAACACTAATGGTCGGTGATAAGTAGCGTTTAACTTTTGATTGAACACTAAATTAAAACCCTCAGCGCACACTGCAGCACAATCAAACAGATGCGCAACTCAGAGCATCAGAAGTGTCTCTGACACCAGACTCAGAGCGGACCGGTGGAACTGGAAAATGCACATTTTACATCAATAAAATCTATTTTATTATTATTTTGAGTCACATTGTTGAAAGAATTTAGTCGTCTGTGTTCAAGCAGGATAATAGCAGGTCTCCATTGTGCGTCGGGCTTTCTATTTCCTTGTCGGAGATTTTTTCTTTTTTAATTACATGATATAGGCTACTGATTTGGCAAATCTGGCACTCTGCTTTCTGGGGGTTGTCAGGGCATATTTTAAAGTGCAACCACACATCTGATGACCTCTTGGACATGTCTGCCAGCTCTGAGTGCGCTCGTTGTCAGTATCGGACTGGTGGGGGTTAGTGTTGCATTTACAAGAAAAGACAGCGCCGAAGCTTCGAATTTTTTTTTCACAATCGAATCCCGTGCCATCAGACGAAGCTTCGAAGCTTCAAATTTTTTGGGTCTGCCCTGTCATCAAGCATCTTGTTATCCGGAGCGAGGACTACAGTGTTTTCTTCCGGTACACGTAACATCCACCCTGCCCCCTATCCAATCAGAAACCTTCCCTGCCCCAAACCTTGCACAGACCCAAATAAAGCCGATTAAACTGATCTCCCATGTAAACCCTCGTTCAGAATGAATATTTCTCATGTAAACTACCTGGAAAAACTTTAATTCCACATGATTTCATTCAGATTTATTTCATTCTGAATGAGAAGCCATCATGTAACCACACCTATTGTGTACCATCTCCATATTAACAAAAACTTTTAACATTTATATTTGTATGTGCGATCTAGTGGGTAGCCAGCAGCCCAGTTTTATACATCCACAGCACTTCTATAAAAAATGAACTGCTGTGTAACCAGACCAGGCCTCTAATTGAGACAGGCCTTAATTTGTCTAAATGTGTAGCTACTCCAGGCTAGTAAAAGGGGCTGGGCGTTTAATTTGGACTCTGCTTTTAATTGGAGTTTTACGGTACGTGTCTACAGTCTGAGAAAAGTTGGCATCCGTGATAGAAATAAATATGAATAGCACATTTTCAACATTAAACAAGTCTTCTTTTTTTGAAGGTTTTCCCCATTGTCGCTCGCTACGCAGACCGACTCGCTGAAAAACTTGGACGGACAAATTTGGATGAACCTGTCGATGTCAAACAGTATGTTGTTAATCTGCTTATCAAATGAACATGGTAGCTCTGAATCCATGTTAGTTCCAAACAGAGAACCACCTTTTTTCTGTCTCTGCCGCAGATTTGTGGCACCTTACAGTTTAGATGTTGTGACCAGCGCATCTTTCAGTGTTGAGGCAAATGCCATAAACGATCCAGATGACCCCATTGTTGTTCATATCAAGAAGGTTATGAACTTCAGATTATGGATCTTTTTCTTATTAAGTATGTATGCCTTTTACTTCTGTTACAGGCAGATTTCATTTAATCATATCAGTACTTTGGGATCAGGGGTATAGCAATTTTGGTGAGCAACATCTTGGTCTCCTTTCAGTGGTATTTCCCTTTGGTTCCCGTCTGTTGAACCTCCTGAAGATTGACATCATATCCACACCCAGTGTGGATTACTTCTACAACATCATCAAAAGATTTAAAGATGAGCATCGTGAAGATGAATCTGTGAGCATCTCATCTGTTTTAAGTGGAAAAAAACTTTGCAGAGAATTTAAGGGATAGCTCTCTAATGTGTGAGTCCATGTTGAATGTTCTCTGTGCTGATCTAGGTGCGAGCTGACTTCCTGCAGGTGATGGTTCAGAACGAGATACCAGAAACAGACATAAAGAGCGAACACGACCAGCCAAGCAAAGGTATGTTTGCACCTCTGAATCCTACATACTTCTTCGTTAAGAGTAAATGCACCGTATGTGTTTGGTGTGAGGATAAATGTCAAACTGTCTCAACTTGTGAAAGTGGTTTTCTAGCTGAGCTTTCTGAATTTGTTGCAGGTTTGACTGAGCACGAGATCCTTTCCCAGGCTTTCATTTTCATCTTTGGTGGCTATGAGACCACCAGCACCACTCTCACTTACATCCTTTACAATCTGGCCATCAACCCTGAAGCATTGCAGACGCTGCATGAAGAAATCGATGCCAACATACCAAAAGATGTACAGTAACTATTCTGTTGTTCTGTTGGGGAAAAAGAGGATCATGTATTGTTTTAATCCTCATCTTTCTGTTTGATTCCTCCTTTACTTTTTGCCTTTAGGCTCCCATTTCATACGAGGACGTGGTCGGTCTCGAGTACCTGGACCAGGTTCTTTGTGAGTCACAGCGCTTGCTTCCCACTGCACCCCGGCTTGAGAGGATGTGCAAGAAAACTGTCCAGGTACACGGCCTCACCATCCCTGAAGGAACCATGGTTGGGATTCCTGTGCACATGTTACACATGGACCCGCGCTTTTGGAGCTCACCTGAGCTTTTCAGGCCAGAGAGGTAAATGCACACTGCACTAAGCTGTCATTCTTTACATTTAAGCTGCAGTAGGTAGATTTATTTTGGTTTCACTGTGCAAAAATCCTATAATCAACTTAAAGTGGACTGAGAGAAAACTAGACATCTGCACCTCCTCTTGGCTCTGTTTTTATAGTTGGGGTAGCTAATCCCAGACGCAACCTGCCGTTGCGCTCTTGAAAGCAAGCACAGATAAAAGGCACAAGACCTCGCATTTTCCAGGGGGTTATAGATGCGGCATGTGTACGGCCCCTAATTTCCAGGGCTGGTACCTGGTGTTATTCCACAGGCTAGTTAATAACATGTCGGGCAGGAAATCCAAAGTGTGGGATCATTTTGAGAAGGTGAAGGACGAACCCAAGGTGATATGTAAACTCATCTTCATTGGTCGACTATAAACATGACGTATCATCTGAAACATGGAAGTAGCTACATGCCCATTAGCCCACAGCGTCATTAACAGGCGGCTCGCTCAGTGTGTGACGTGCACTTGTAGATAAAATATAGGCCTATATTAATGAAGGTTCATTAGTACGGTTTTGTATTTCTCTGTAATGTAGCACAGTGTTAACAATGTTACTGATACTATTCTTTCTCACACCTTCAACTCAAACCACCAAAATATATCATTTAATAATTCAATTAATATCGTAAACATGCGGACGACTAGTCGACTAATGGACCTAAATGATGACTATTGGTTGACTAGGAGGGGGCAGCCCTACTTGCATTATGTTTTGATAGGCTGAATCAAATCCCTGTAAACATCATTATTTTGCCGAGTTTTCTTGTTACACAGAGTTTCAGTCTTTTGAAACTTTTTCCCCATTTTCATAATACGACGTTATCCCATAGTAAACAGTGGCCACAAGTGACATAACAGGATAATGGTAAATGCTAAAATGTAGTTTAACAGTAGCACAAGCAGATGACATGCAACAAGTCAGCTGTCACACTAACTCGGTGATGAAAAATACACAGTGATATCTATTCAGTGTTCAGGCCCACTCCTCTGGTGACTAGATGCTTATTGCAGTTGCAAATTGCGATAATGTGCAGCCCTATGCCAGTGCCTTTGTGCCTGACTTGCACACAATAATACCGTGTGGGATCATGATGGCTTTTACTGATGTGAGTTTGTTGTTCTCTCATGACGTCATGATCTTATCTGTATCTGTGTGCCCATCTGTATGTGCAGGTTCAGTAAAGACAGCGGGGAGGAGGTGAACCCCTACACCTACATGCCGTTCGGTCTCGGCCCTCGTAACTGTGTTGGGATGCGCTACGCTCTCCTCACCATGAAGATGGTTCTTGTCCGTCTCCTGCAGAGTTACACTGTGGAAACATGCAAAGACGCCGTGGTAGGAAATAGCACTCCACCCACACTCATACTGTCACACTCTTCTGCTGTCATGTACCTGATTTTACATCTGTTTCTTCCTTTAGATCCCGCTGGAGTTTGACTGGAAGTTCCAGCCGATGAAGCCAGTAAAACTCCAGTTTGCTCGCAGACAACAGTAGTTAAAAAGGAAGCATCTCAGAGTACACCTTAATTATGAATTCCTATTGAAATCACTATTTTGTAGTTGTTTTAATGTGTTGTAACTACTTACAGGATGGCAGAGGTGGGGGATGACATGACTCAAGTGACTGATAAAACACTCCACTTGACTTTGACTTGGTATCCATGACTTGAGACTTGAGTTTGACCTGCTCGGCTCACGTTTGGGGACTTTGACAGTGTGTTATTATCTCCCCTGCTCTCTGACAGCAGCAGGTATGTTATGTGAGTGGTGTGTCGTTCATCCTGACCAGAGGGCTCGGAGCAGGAGAGGAAGTATTTAAATTGTTTTATCAGTTGTCAGTCAGTCGAGTCAGTTCATAGGAGGACCCAAATGCAGGCCAACAGGCAGAGTCTTTAACAAAACGCGAGCTTTAATGTAGCTGATGGAAAACATCCAGCACAGGCAGGCAACTAAAAGTCCAAATGAAAGCAGAACAAAAAAACAAACTGAACAGGGATGAGCACAGGAAAAACGCAGGGATGAAGGCAGGAACGACCAGAGAGTGCACCCAGGAAGAACACAGGCTCAACACAGAAAACTAATCACAAGAACGAGACACAGCTGGAGTAGGAGGACACAACCAGGGTGGAGCAAACAAGACTACTACAGAACAGGTGTGAAGGGAAGACTCTGGGAACAGGGAAGGACTAACGAGCCAGGTGTGTCAGAAAACCGGCGGGAAAGCACACAAAGACAGGAAACAAAACCAGACACGACACATGAGGAGAGAATCTACAGAATAAAACAGGAAGCAGATTAAACATGAACGAACAACATGAACCAAGGAACACGAACAGAAACCTCTTCGACAAAGTCTATAGGATAACAGAATATGAACAAACCCAGGATCAGGACACCAGTAAAAGCAACTGCAAAATCTTAATTTGTTAAATAACCAGTAACTGAAGCTGTCAGATAAAAGCAGTGGAGTAAAGGTTTACGGTGACATGACAAGAAAAGATTTGTACTGACAGTATTTGAGCTCGTGTGTTCGGTTACATTCCACCACTGAGTGCAGCTTATGTTACATTATCTTTATGAGTTTGTGAGCATGACTTGACTCGTGATATGCTTGACTTATAGCAAGGACTTTAGACATGCTTATGACATCCACATGTGTGACTTACTCCCACCTCTGCAGGATGGCAAGTTTGCACAGAAAGTATTTATACTACCTAAACTCATAGACTTAGCATTTAAAGGGACAGTTCACCCTAAAATAAAAAATATATATGTAATTTTCCTCTTACCTGTAGTGCTGTTTATCAGTCCAGATTGTTTTGGTGTGAGTTGCTGAGTGTTGGAGATATTGGCCATAGTCTGTCTGCCTGCCTTTGCTTTAACATAATAGAACCAGATGGCACTCGGCTTGTGGTGCTAAAAGCATCAAAAAATACACTTGGAAAAACGCAGCAATGTCTCTTTCCAGAAGTCGTGACCTGGTTACCCAATAATCCACAGACCTTGTTGTGAGCAGTTATACGTAGGAAGTTACATCCGCTAACCGAATCAATGTACAGCAGGAGTCCTGCATCTACTCATGGATGAGAGGAAAACATGTATTTTTGATTTGGGGGTGAACTGTCCTTTTAAAACTCAACGCACCTTTGCTACTGAAACATACTCATAAGAGACCTATTTGTAAGGGGCAGATTATAGAATATAAAACAACTTGATTCAAGCACCTATTTAGTTTAATTTTGCATTAGCTCTGCATCAGTGTAGAGGATTTTAATGCAAAAGTCTGTTAATTGACACACTTAACTGCACAAGCTTTGTAATCTAACAAAATTACAACCCACTTCATTGTCTGTCGCTGTATTATTGATGGGTATTTGTCTCCCCCTAGTGGCTGGTTTAGCTTCATCTGAAACACTCTGGTGACCAACTTTAATGAGTTTTAGTTTAACTTTTAAGACTTTACCTCTCATTATTTTAAAAAAGAATGTCAAAATGGGATGTCAGATGCAAACATTTTTATCTAGTAGATGATTCACACTCAATTTTGAGTCCAATCAAGCTGCATGTTTCTGTAATGCAGCCCTAACAAACCAAAGTACCTGCAAAAACCACATGGACACTCAGAGTACATACAGACTTCACTTATAACGAGTCAGGGCCAAGAATCAAACTCACTGTCTCACTGAGAGCGTGCATATAGAGAGGGGATTTGTTCTGTGGCCAACCTAAAATACAGTCTGAAACAGGGGTGTTAAACTCATTTTAGTTCACGGGCCACATAGAGCCCAATGTGATCTCAAAGCAAAGTCATCCAGTGGGCCGGATTGGACCCTTTGGTGGGCCGGTTCTGGCCCCCGCTCCGTAAAAGTTTCTCCATGTTCACTAAGGTTAAATGTTATCATCTGAAGTATACAAAACATGAAATAACTGATGTTAGGGCAGAGACTGCGCATTACAAAGAGGAGGTACATTTCTGGCAGACTGAAAGGATGTCTACCTCACTATAACTTTTGTAGGAAAAGTAGAAACTTCTCCATATCCTCCAAGGTTAGCTTTGATATGTTGTAAAATGAAATTCATCATACACCAAGCTGAATCATTTTCCTATAAATCACACATATGCTGGTGTCATGAGAAATGTCACCGTGTGTGTCTTTGCTTTAACACTGCTTCTGTTTTGTGTTAAAAAACAAAGTCCTGAAAATATTTTTTTTGTACCAGCCATCAGTTGAAATGTGCAAAAATTATCTGCCGTGTCTACTACCTACTATCTGCTACCATCTATAGTATTTCCAAAATAAAACACTTGACGGTAAGGCAGAGGGTCTGCATTTTATATACAGAGGAGAAACGTTTTGTAGCAGGTTGAAAATCCCTCAGAATTATTCGCTAGAATCTTATAAATAAAATCAGAATAAAATACTTGATGTTTGGGCAGAGCCTGTGCATTTTAGAGAAGAGATGTGTTTCGAAACTTCTCCATATTAACCAAATTTACTAGTACACAGAAAATAAAATACTTGACAGTAGGTCAGGGCCTGTGTATTAGAGATGAGAGTGGATATGGGACCAAAAATGCAGTCTGAAAGAATGCACATGTTAAGTTTTGGACTGATTGAACCAACTAGATACAGTGTGTTGCTTAGAAAGCTTTACAGGTGCTCTGCTTTACCTCTGGATAGTTTTATGCTCAGCTAACCTGGCCGTCACCTTTGTATTTAATGAACAAATATAACATTTGTATTGATGTTCTCGTGTAACTCTCTGCAAGAATGCAAATAGGCGTATTTCCAACAAAAAGTGCACTCTAAGTGGCATCTAACCAATAAGGATGTCTTGTGTTATTCGGCAGTTAGGGATCTGCTGCTGAAGCATCTGCCAACACCCCAACATATTTCCTGTGCAGGTGCAACTAAACTGCATGTGACAGGAAAAAAACAACAATAAACAAAATATACAAAACAGGGTTCATTAATCACCCAAATGCATTTTTCTGGGTTGAAATAAAGAGCAGCAGCACCAATATCAAAACAGACAACAAGAGCAGGAGACACAGATTTTATACTTTTCTTTAATAACTTTACAACAGGGTACAAATCGGGTCCACTCCTCTGAAGGCTTTGTGAGAGTTCAATGTAAAACAGCTGAAGTCAGTTTTTTGAAGAGGGGTATAAATGACTAAGGTTTCCCAATCTACTTTCACAGCTCACACAAAGTGGTGCAAATGTCCCATAAAATAATCATCTGACAGGAAACTCACTATTATAATGATAGAACAACCACATTTACTCAAACAAATGAAGGTTTAATAAAAAAAAAAAAAAGAGAGACATTCATTATGAAATCAGGACACGTGATGAAAATTCAATGGCTGTTTAAAAAAAGAGTGAAGTTATCTTTGGCCTCAGTAATGGTGCTATGTGGAACTTTAAATGTCAAGATACCAACATAAAGCAACTATTTTTTCTCCTGGTGGATGACTAGTGTTTGATGACATATTGTTTGTCAATAGACAGAAATATCCTTGAAAGTTATGAACGTTAAGGGAAACCTCAGTGTCTGTGTGGAGAAGCACAGACAGGTAACAGTACAGATAACAGCCAGCAGAGGGCGCCGACAAGAGCGGTAAGTGTGTGTGTCAGTGCATTAAAAATTAACTTTAACATTTAAATGAATTCATAATACACCAAGCTGAATCACTCCAGATCACAAATATGCTGGTGTCATGAGAAATGTCACCGTGTGTGTGTGTGTGTCTTTGCTTTAACACTGCTTCTGTTTTGTATTAAAAAAAGTCCTGAAAATATTTTTTTACCAGCAACTGAAATGTTACTGAAAACATCTGAAATTAAAAGACAAAAAGTGTTCATAGAAATCGTATCTCTTGCAGATGAGGCAACATTTTGAAAAACAAAAACCTTGGAGACGCTGCTACATTTGTTCTATTATGCCGTGTGTGTATGTGTGTGTGTTTCATGTCGGGAAATTTGGCCCAGTTGGCAGCTTGTGGATAACCATTAATAATACAAGTGTTCACACACACACACACACACACACACACACACGCACGCACTCTCACACATTCATGCACAGACAGGAAAACAAAAGAGCAGCACAGGCTCACATCCAAACAGGTTGTAAACAAAAGCTCTTTTTTGTTGTTGTTGTTATCAAAGAGAAGAGTATAAAACTGCACTGCCACAGTGCGTACTTGAAAAGCTCTCTGGAGTGACTACTGCATTAGAAAAAAATCAACGACAAACGCAAACATAAAACGTGGGATAAAAAGTTAAAAGGGTTATATTACAAAGCCTTTTGGAGTCCTGAGTTTATCCAACATAAACAAAACAGACAAAAAGGCCAGAGTCCATATATCATAGAAATATATTAAAAACAATTTTTTTCCAGACAACATTTGACAGTTTTCCAGCTTGGAGTCCTCGGACTTCCAGCAATTCAGCTAAAATCGACTGAGTATGTTTCAACACATCCATTGCTCTTGTTTAGGACAATACACATGATGCAGCATTCGTGTTGTTGTTGTTGACAGCATATAAAGAAATGAGGTGCTCATCATTTGGGAAAAGCAGCATCTTCTTATAGTATGTGATGATTTCAGTGAGTTATTCACACATCAAATGAAAGTATAAACGCTTGAAATAAAACCAAGGAAATGTGCATTGCCCCGAACTGGACACAGATGTGAGGACAGTGACTGTCAGGAGGCTGATGGCAGGTCAGTTGGAGAGGGTTTCACTTCCTGTTTAAGACACACTCTTCCTCAAACTCCCTTCCTCCGTGCCACCCGCCTGACGTCTTCAGAGATTTATGCAGATTACAAACCGCTGTGGGCTGACATCATGTCCGTAATGTAAACTTGAACCTTGAATTACCTCTGGTAAAGACATTTTGCTCACAGAGATGAGCACACTGGGAGCAGTCCAGCACGACCACAGTCCTCTGCTGTTGGCCACTGGAACACTTGTGGGTTAAGTACCTTGCTCAAAGGCACCTTGGCAGTTGCTACTGAGAAATAATTCACTCTCCAGGAATTTCTAGTAACAAAAATCTCTACGTCACTGCCCAAACCTCAGTCTAAAATTATTTTACGAGAAAAAACATTATATTACTGTTGCTTTTTATAATCGTTACATTAAAGGCTGATATAATTTATGGGTTCAGTTTTCTCTAATCACATGTGGTTATCCCGTGATGGGCAGGTAGGATTTTGGGAGCTGCTACAGGTACCTGACAACTGCTGATACAGATTTGACATCAAAAAGGAACAAAGAGAGAAACTAGGGGAGCAGAAGTTACCTGGAACTGAACCCATCGGAGGTGTGTTTGGGGGTTTCACCCACACTGGTTCTGGATCAGCGTGTCTGTGTCGATGTGGTGTTTGAGGAAAGTGAAACTGATTGTAGTTCTGCTGTGAGAGAAACATTACAAAAGGCTGAGGTCCTGACGCACACACAGCATGTTGAGGCAAAGTGTATCGATTCCCAACTCCACCTGCTGCTTTCACAATTTTACCAGCCAAATATTTCAGGATGTGTTAACGACAGACGGCTGCAGTGTGAAAACATTTACCAGCCACAGCTCAAATTACACCAGCGCTTGGTTAGCGGTAATTTAAAACTATAATGACGAAATGTTCCAGTGTAGAAATGTTTGAATTTGCATCTGTTTCTCCTCACATGGCGTCAGACTGCAGTGTTGAGAACACAGACTGTATATGAAGATGCACAAAGTATCGCCACTTCCTCCCACTGTACTAAAATAGAGTATCATAAGACCGGTTGCACAAACACCTTAAGTTTTCTTCTTAGGATTGACACATTTTCTCCTTAGCTGAGGGACTTCCACAGCTGCACAGAATCCCTTAAAAGGTCTCCTTAGTTAAGGAAAAACATTAAATCCTTTAACAGCAGAAAAAGTTTTGATCGAGACTGTTTGTTTGCTTGGTCTCTTGTGCTTGTGATGCCTGTTATCATCTCACAAAGTTGGCTTATAGTTAGTGAAATAATGGCACACAAAAAGAAGACAAGAAAACCATGTTGGTCAGAGGAGGAAAAGATTAAACGTCTGGAGGTATACAATCATGGAAAGCACAAACTACCAAGTAAATTTGACCCCAAATACTAGAAAACAGAAAACACCTATAGGAAGACACAACGAAAATCAATTCAGTCAAATTTAAAGTGTGAAATCAAAAGCGTACCCACTGGGTTCTCCTGGTCACTTAACACTCTTATCAGGGTGTGTGTGTTTTTTTCCTTCATCAACATAAACTTGGTCATGTTGCAGTTAAAACAGAGTCAGACCTCATTTACTTTTTTTAAACCTTGATTTGGTCGCTAAGGTCTTTTGTGCAAAGGTCTACCGATTCCTTAAGTACAAGTCCAAGAAATAGAAAAAATACTGAAGTGAATACTTTAAGGAAACCTTACGGGTGTTTTGTGCAACTGATTTTATTTTGAGGAAACCTTAACTAGGACTTAAAGGAAAATCTTAACTAAGGACGTTATGTGCAACTGGCCCCTGGCCCTCTGGATCTGAGACTCTGAAGCCAATCTGAAAATGTGACCAAACTATGCAACAACAAAGATGCCATTGGGGCCCCATAGACTTATATTGGGAAAGAGACGTCTGTAACTCAATGGACACATTTTTTTTCATTGTCACAACCCCCACAAAATGACTCGTTTAACTAGCAGGATTTGAACCATTCAGTCCGATTAACATTTTGAAAGTCATGTGATTGAATCATTTTATCTGCGTCCAAATTAGCGGAGGGCTAACATGTAATTTAGCCACTTCATGGGCCCAACGATACAGAAGATGCGGGTAATTTTACACCCAGGAAGTAGAACTATATTGGCTTCATGCGTCACTGAGCAATTTTCATGGGCATAAACGAGTCCCTGCCTCCAACGCTGTATCCAGTTCCCTTTATACATCTATTAAAATATACCTGACAAGAGCGCTGCCATCTTGTGCCTTTGGAGCCAAATTCTGCACAGTAGCAACAGGAAGTGAAGCCACAATATCAAGTTCACAAATCTGACTGCAAGCACATCGATTAACACATACAGCTATCAACTGTGACGTCACACCCCTTTTTCCTTGCATCGAATTACAAATAAAAACCCAACTAATCAGAAAAATGAACACGAGTTATAAGAACTATTCCTGTAATGACAGAAGCCATCTTGAAAAACTTATTTATACCCATATCTCATCTACTAACGTGGAGGGGGCGGGGTTTATGACCTAAACTGTAGCTGTCACGCCATCCTTCATATACAGTCTTTGGTTGAGACCAATACAGTCGAAGCTCAGATTATATGAACGCTAATATGAAAAGATGTATTCACACTACAGTGGAAAAATAAAGGTCTGGTGATGCGTTTGTGTTTTTGTTGTCCTTATAAACTGACTCAAACTCACGCTCAATGGTTTCCACTGCGACAAGGTGGAGATTAGCACCATCTACCAACTAACTGCTGGTGAAATCTGGATGTGGCTGGTAAATTTTGAAACATTTTGATCTGTGCTGTTTCCGTTCTGCGCTGCAAGTTTGCTGGTAAAATAATGAAAGAGACTTGAGGGGATCAGTCTGGATTTAGTACAGGATGTTGAAATCCATCAGCCGTGTCCAGAGAGATGATCCTGCCTTTGTCAGCACCAAGAGTTCCTCCCACTGCTCTGGATCATTGCAGAGATTTGGCTGCTGTTCTTACCACGGAGCAGGGAGCAGTTCAGAGCCTTGCTCCGGGACAGTCTAATAGGACTTCTGGTCGTCGCTGGACTCATCAGCCGCTGCAGTTATCTGGTTATCTGACAGTCTCTGTAACCACAAGTCAAGCCTCCGAGTCTCCCAGCAGACCTTGCAGCTCCTACCGGCGGGGCTGGTGGTGGCGTGAATGACGAGGCAAGGAGGAAGGGCTTGAGGAGGAGGAGGGCGACATGGATGCCAGGGAGGCTGTGGCAGCGGCGTCCTCGGCCTCCTCCAGCTCTCCTGCTCCGTGGAGCTCCTGGCTGACGCTGGACTGTAAGGCAGCCGGGGTCAGCCACTCTTTGGGCAGGCAGCTCTGGAGGAATGGCACGCAGGAGCTGAAGTAGGCCAAGCGGTTGACCCAGCGAGGGATCTCCCTGCCACACAGGATCTGAGGAGAGGAGACAGTAGTTGTTTTTAAGCAGCAATCACAACCTTCCGCTGTTTCATATTATCCTTATTTTAAGGCAGATTCATGGAGCTCTTTTATCCAAAGTGCTTTTCAAGGTGCCTCTCATTCATTCACACACACACCGAGTTTATTTGATATGTGTGCCTCAGATATAAAACAGAGACAGGGACTTTCACACACGTTTTATTGTTGTGCGAAGCGAGACCTGTATTTAGGATTTATCAGAGACAAGACAGAGAACATGACCAGACTTCTTCTGCTCGGACAGTGATCGGTGTTGCTCTTAGAAACAAGACATAAAGTGGGATTCAGTCAAATGGCCTCGACTGCTGAAAACAAATCTTTTGCTATGACATGGACAAATAATATCTTCCATCTGACTACAAAAATCAATTTAGTATTAAGGGTTATTTTAACTAATATATGACTACAATTGGTGCAACAGCAGACAGATGCCGAGCACCTGACGCTGGGTATGAATTTTAGATGCAGTATTTCTGTAAGATTTTAGATATATAATTTGGTCATTTAAAAAAAAAAATTATACACAATATTCGTTTTATATTTTTGTATTTATATGTTCCCACATATTTTTATCAATGATTTTTTAATAATTTATATATATATTTTTTTTTGTATTTTATCACATTTCCATTACTTAATTTAAGTAGTTTAAAATACATTGAGCAAGCCACCGCACCCCGAACTGCTCGGGGCACCTGACCAGGGCAGCCCCCTCACTCAGACATCTCTCCATTTAATGCATGATAGGTCCTGTTTGTGCATGTGTGTATTTCAGGCCTGTGTGTTAATGACAACAGTGTGAAAAAACTGAATTTCCCATCTGGGATTAATAACGTATATAAAATAAAAAATAAATAAAATAAAATAATAGGCCAGGGGTCTCATTTATAAAATATTGCGAAGGATCTATCCTAAAAATGTACATACGGACAAAAGCCAAAAATAGCGTGCACCAAAAATATTGGACAATTTCTACAGTCAGGCTTCCACCTCACCATCTGCATCGCCATTTTCCCGTCTCCAAAATGTTCATAAGCATGGGTCAAAGTTGAAGTTTATACATCACAACGTTTACGTTGGAAGTGGCGTACGCCTCTTTTAGGCCTTGTTTTGTGTGTACCCAGTGTTAATAAATGAGCCCCAGATCGGCACATACAGGTACTTCAAACAACATTAAAGCTGCACCCCTTTTTTGAGGGATAGCAGACCAAAGATCCTATAGAGAGATGCAATTTGACGTGTGTTTCGATTATAATTTGACAAGTTTGTATGCGTTCATTTCTAGTTAAACAAACTTTTGTTTTATACATGTCCGCGATACCTTAATAAATAAAGGTTGATCACAGTCATGCCCTTTCAGTCCTCCCCTCTGTGAATACCATTTTTCTGCAGTGCAGTTTTGCAACAGAAGAGGTGACAACTGGAGTCGACAGACACAAAAACCACAAACACTATGCCCAGCTTAACAACAGTATCATCAGTGGTAAAAGTGATGCATTGTGGGGGGAATCTGTGTCTAACAACAGCTGATTCTTCTGTTAACAAGGTTACAGCTTTGAATGTTAAATAAAAAAATCGAAATGGATGTTAAAATAAACATTATTTGTATCCAGACTTTCTTTTTTCTTTGCTCTCTAAACCAAGACGCTTTCATGATCCACACATTCTCCTCTCCTTCCTGGTTTGTTACTGTTTTCTAGGTCAGACGACATCTGAGGGGGTAAACAGAGTGTTTCCGTGTATAGCTGAGCTTGCTGTGGAATAAATTTGAAACAATGAACACAGAACTGAAAAAATCACCCTGCTTTTCTCTTTGTGATATGTGACTCAAGTGAAAGATGTCTGAAACTTCCAGGAAACTCCACTACATTTCCTGACTTTCTTTGTCTTATGAAAACAGATTAAAGTCCCAGGATAATCCAGAAACTCAGTGACCTGTGGGAAGGAAAACCTTTCGAGTCTCTGGTGGATTTCTCTCTCACACCTCCTTCTTTTAGCAGACTAGCGCACAGGCACAGGCAGCAAAACTGTCAATGTGAGGGCTAATTATCCTCACTTAGCTCTATCAGTGCTATTACAGCATTATGGGGCGAATGGTTTCCAAGAAACTCAGTGTTTCCCAGTCAATGGGCTTCATTTGTGCTCTTATCAAAACATCTGCAGGAGCTGCTGATAGGTTACTTTTTCAGATACGTGGGGAGACAGGGACGGTGGGGTGGCTTTAACCACGACAATGTCTTACAAAGCCAACAGATGAGAATGTATACTTTGTTTAAGCTGCGGCAACTTCCTCAGAGATGAGGGTGTAGTGACAGGAGGAAACCCAGGCACTGTATCACAGAAAATCACTCTGTCTTGCCCTGGCTACACAGATAATGTCCCAGATGAGCTCAGTCTCAACTATGAGCAGGAAGCCTACATCTGCAGGAGACAAACAGCTAATCCAGGACAAAAAAACACCTGTTAAGTTTCCCCCTGAGGAGAAATTCAAAGTTTTCACTCTTGCTTGTCAATTACACACATGTCCGAAAGACACACAGTGACAGTGTTTGGCTGACAAAAAAAGGTGCAGCTGCAGACTTCACACAGCAGTCACATGTTTTCAGAGATACCTGAGCATTCGAATCAGCAGCATGAGCTGTTCATGACACTTGATTCCTGATAAAAGTAACTGACTACCAGGCAAGAGGAGAGAAAGAGAGGAGGACGTAAAAGGAAAGACGACAGCAAAATAAGACCCAAAGTTCTTCAGTATTTTTCATTCATTTTCATCTGCTTATCCGAAGCTGGGTCGCGGGGCAGCAGGCTGAGCACAGTACTCCAGATGTCCCTCTCCCCAGCAATATTTTCCTCCTGGAAAGGCGTACCCAGACCACATGAGATATATAATCCCTCCAGCATTTTCCAGGTCTACACAGGGGCCTTCTACCAGTTGGACGTGCCTGAAAAACCTCTAACAGGAGGCGCCCAGGAGGCATCCTGATCAGACGCCCGAACCACTTCAACTGGCCCCTCTTGATGTGACGAATCTGCAGCTGTACTCTGAGCTCCCTCTGGATGTCTGAGCTCCTCGGCCTATCTCTAAGGCTGAGCCCAGCCACCCTGTGGAGGAAATGAGTTCCCCTCCTTCCTTAAACCTGTATTAATTGATTTTTTTTTGGCCACTTGGGAGCAGTGCAACAAGCTGTAAACACATTTATATTTGATCACTCTATAAAGTTGATCTGGCAAGCAGGGGCTCGTTTACACATCCGACAGACACAGACAAACATTCTTTGGAGATGAGCTTCTGGCTACAAACCATATTAGAATTTTAGTTATGTTTTGTTCCTCATCAACCCCCAACTACGTTCACCAGCTAGTCCCAACACAACAACAACAGACACAAAGAGCTGGTGATCAACCCACCAACCCGTGACTAGTGGACAACAAGCGCTCCATCTCTCAGATGAACAGCGTTGTGTACAGATAATCTACTTACATAATGAGACAGAGACAAAGTGCTAACAGAGTACACTGTGTTGATTTGCTTTTCAAGAACACGACTGACATCAGGTCACGCACGTCAGATGTTCTCTCTGGAGAATTAATTGCTATGCTTGATCTTTCAAAGCTGCAACAACCAACCGTCCGTGTGTGTGTGTGTGTGTGTGTGTGTGTGTGTGTGTGTGTGTTTGCCAGCTGGCTCTGCATGTCTGGGCCTGTATCAGTGTGTCTTAATCCCCATCTCAGTGCTAGATGCTAACTGTAAGACTCCCTGCTCATTAGTCACACCAGGGTAAGCCGATTGAAAGTACACACAGAGACAAACACACACAGCAGGAAAGATAAAATCAGGAGATAGTTATTCACCTCATGCCAGGTAAACACAGTCTAACAGTCAAAATGGTGCAGTGGTGTGAAGCGTGTGTCCAAACTGGCTGTAAACAGGACATTTGTGTGTGTACATGTGTGTGCACCTACCTCTGACAGTGCTGAGGTGAAGTGGTTGCAGTTCTTGTGCATAAGGTGGTAGGCGTTTCCTTTATACTCCTTCCCCATCTCCTCCACGATCCGCTCCACATCCTCCTCTGTGAAGTCTGTGCTGCCCAGGACTATGGCTTCTCTGCAGGGACGAGCGGGGACACAGAGCGGAGGCAGGTCTCAGATATTATTACTTGCAGACCAAACATCAAGAACGACTTCCAGGTATTTTATTCAAACGTCTTTAGCACCATTATCATGCCTAGTGTAAGAATGGCTGGTACAAAAAAAAAAGTTGACGTTATTTAAGAGACTTTTTGGCATCCACCATTTTTTTCCGTATTTAACAAAATCAACAGGCCTCATCAGGTCCGTCATGTGAGTCATTTACAAATATTTTGCTCTTTTCCGCACTGCAGTCACATGTCTTAATGCCTTAATCTGAATGAATGAGGAGTCTAGACAGTGCTTTGATCTTATTTTAGTATGTTAGCATGCTAGCATTTGCTATTAAGCACTGAATACAGTGTATAGCCAAGGCTGAAGATAATGTCATTAGTTTTGCAGTCCGGGTATCATCAGTGCTATAAGGGTTCATCCTCTAGGGACTATGAATGTCTGCACCAAATATCATGGCGAGCCATTAAATTGTTGTTAAAATAAATAAACAAACATGGCCGTCCATAGAGCCAAGCTGCTAGCATGGCTAAAAAAGTCAAATTAAGTTGGACTGAGATTTACCAAATCTATTCAATAAAGTGTTATAACTTTTCACCTTGACTCACCTGATCTGTTTGTGAACAGTATCGCCAGCGAAAGCTAAACCCAGCCCCAGTTTTGTCAGCTTAGCATTTCACCTGACTTTGGGTCCATTTTTTTGTGCACCATGTCTGTGACTTTTGGTAGCCTCCTTTAAGATGCATGCCCTTTACAATCTGGCAACTGGTTGCTAGCGTTTATAAAGTCCAGACCTCACCTGTGCACTGTGCCCAGGAACGTCCCAAGCACAGCAAATTAGGAAGAAAATAATAAAATACTGGCAAAGAGCAGAGTCTGTGCAGATAAATACACTGCCACACACTTCTATTGGGTCATGAAGTGATGACTAAGGAATTTATTTTGTATGAGTCTTTGTTTTTAAGGAAAATCCTGCATACTATACCTTTGATATTTAAAGGACAACATATCTTAATGAAATATTTTGCACTGCGAGAGCGCTTGATTCGCTCTGCATTTGGCACAAAGACACCACAGTGGGTGATATGCAGGCATTTGTCCTGGATGATCCATACTTATGGTCTAGTGGCCTGCATGGAGACAGCAAGTGTGTCTGTGTCTGTGTGTGCGCCAGAGTCTGTCTAAAGCCACAGGGCAGATCAACTAGAGCAGAAGTAATACACAGCAGCGCAGGGTAGCTGCACACACACAAACACAGACCCTGGGCTGATTCTGGGAATCCAAAAAACGTATTGAACTGACTGGATGCTCTCTCGTCTCATCCGCCACGACATTCTGGATTTCAGCTGCGGTAAAAATCAGACAAAACATCCCAAACAAAGCGATGATGTGAGAGAAATATCACACATTTACAAGCCCTTTAAAAACTGCAGTTAAGCATATTTTCATCGCAACGCCTTTGCTTTTCTGAAACCACTTGGTGGCTTCTATTTAGTTGGGTTTCCCAGACATAAAGACCATGCAACTTGTTATTTTCCACCTCTTTTACTTATATGCAATATCAATAAATACTGCTAATATACTGCAGTCTAAATTACCATAGAGTTGAATC
Organism: Epinephelus lanceolatus; assembly: GCF_041903045.1. Classification (NCBI taxonomy): domain Eukaryota; kingdom Metazoa; phylum Chordata; class Actinopteri; order Perciformes; family Serranidae; genus Epinephelus; species Epinephelus lanceolatus. The sequence continues at coordinate 9,163,674 of NC_135750.1, forward strand.
AAAACCCCGACATAAATTGAATATTATAAGCTTTAAAATCATGGTTTATTGCAGGGATGCTGTATCGGATTGCATAACATGCATAAATGTATGTAAAAACGTAACCTTAACTTTTATGCAACAACTTCACTCATATTTTCACCCTTTTCCCATTTCAGAGTTAAAGTATGTAGTGTTGCATGAAGACTGAGGTGAAATTCCACTTTTTCCTCTCACTCATTCTCTGTTCAAGACAAGTCAGCTGCCACGAACCATGAGGAAAAAGTGTGAAATCAGAAAATGTCTGTCACATGCTGTCCTCTCCATCCTTGTATTTTTTATCTCTCCGTCCTACAGAGGCAGTAATAACCAGTAGCCCTCATTACAGGCTGCTGACTGACTGACTGGTTGACTGGTTGACTGAATTCTCAGAATAGAGCTGGAATCTTGACTGACTGGTCCTGTTCAGTTCAGAGGGTAACTCATGATCCAAACAGTCATAAGAGTTTATGGTGCTTGGCATCAAAGTGTTTCTATGTTTAATTGTGCAGCTGAGGTGACTTACAGACGGGCTGCCTGCACAGTCAACTCATGACTCTGTGACTAGTTGGCTGACCAGATTACTTATCACTATACATGCACCAGGTTACGCAGAGAAACTCAGGCAATCAGAGAGCGCGATTATATGCTCCACTGTCACCTTGTGAACCTTCAATACACACAGCAGATCAGTAATGAGACCGTTCCCCTCCTCCTGACCTTATTTTGGAATCATGAGTTTCTTATTTTAACTGTATAGTGACAGAAGATGCTGCTTCCTGCAATTTTTTAATGTGTGTGGGAAAGAAAAAGAGGACAGACAGAGCACGGCTCTTCCTCACCGCGCCAAACAGTCTGAATTTCACAAACAGTTACAAGTTTTAGTGGTGGAAATATTTAGACTTCTACAGGCTTCTATGTTTGTTTCAGTTTTGGTCCGACTTTGGAATTACTTTAAAGACAAAGATGCATTTCTAAGTGTAAGTAACTCTCCTTTCATCCCACTGTTCTGCCGCCATGTGATGCTCTGACCACAACTAACACACAGACTCACCGTAACTGACTCCATATCTGACTAGTTCTCTGGTTTGTTGCGAGATGTCGGACCAGTTGCTGAGATTGCACATTTGTAACCCTGTGATTCTATGCATATAAACACCAAATATCTCATACTTACTTGAACTTAAAGGTCTCGCCGAGTTCGGTTGCATCACCTGGTGTAATCTCAAAGATCCCTGAGAATGGGTACGGGTGTCCGCCATAGGCAAACTCTAAACACACACACACAACATGAAAACATCAGTACAAACCATTCTCATGCAAAAAAAATATCTCTTTGCCAACTAATGATTGCAAATAATCTTTAGCCAGAGTGTAACAAAAAAGCATCCCTTCTGAAACACCATCCACAGGAAGTCACCTGATACATGTGGTGTAATCTTACCTCTTCCATAGATCTCAATCCCTGAGTGAAAGACTCCAATGCCCAGAGTGCTGGTAAACTCATTGATCCAGTACTGGAGACACATAAAGGGACAGAAACAGACACTGAATAAAATGCGTCATAACTGCCTGGGTGGACACAGTTTTAACATGCTGCATTTAAATACACATACTATCCTCCTGGAACCCTGCATCCTCATATGAGGACATTACATTTCAGATTTGCTGCACCCTAATAACATTAGCATGTTATATTTGTTTGGAAAACACGTTCAGTATAAGACAGCTGTTTTGTCAGTGAACCTTGTGAGTTGTAATGGACCCGAATTGTGTGCTGTTACCTTTGTTAAATGTTGCTGTTGTCCCTGGCTTCGTATGAGAAGAGGAAAAGATCACTAGCCGCTAGGCTAATTTATACAATGTAAAATGCCATAGACTTGTGCTAATAACGTTAGCATGTTGTATTTGTGGGGAAAATGTGTCCAGATTAGGGCTGCCACTAACGATTATTTTCATTGTCGACTAATCTGTCGATTATTTCTTTGATTAGTCGACTAATCATTTCATCGAAAAATGTGTTAAAATGTTGAAGTCAGTCTGTCTCTCTCAAACCCCAAAATTACGTCATCTAATGTCTTGTAAAGGGTTTTAGTTTACTGTCACGGCAGAGTGTGTAAAGCTGCTAATATCTGAACGTAAGAAGCTGCAATAAGAGTATTTTGAGGTACTTTTATAGTACTTTTCCATGAAAAATGACTCAAACCGATTAGCTGACCACTAAAATAGTCACCGATTATTTTAATAGTCGATTAGTCATCGATTAGTCAACTGATTGGGCAGCCCTAGTCCAGATAAAGACAAGTGTTTGTCTGTGAATGCTGCGAGTTATAGTGAAGCTGATTTGTGTACTTGTGTTTGAAATTGTCGCTAATAAGTCATGTTTAATGTGTGTTTAATGTGTGTTTTAAATCAACTAAACTTTACAGCACTTCACAGAATCCTCCACCGCCAACTAGTGTTTAGGAGGTGTCACTGCAGAGTGACACAGACACACCACCGCACAAGTATAAATGACTACGGCGTATGGTCTGTGCACAACTATAAATCCTGCTTTATACTTAATTCTGCTTAAGTTACTCATGTTGTCCTCGCTCATGGACACTTGTATGCTCAGTCTACAGCCGATCCAGACAGAAAAGAGGACAAGGTACAAAACCTGATCAGATTTTATGGTTGAAACTTATTTAATTGTGCTGAACATTTGCAGTTTACATACAAAATTTGACCATTTTTAGCAATAGTAACAGGCTAAGACGCTGTAAATTAAAAAGCACTCATTTGAGGACATTGGAACTTTATTATTGTATTATTGCAGCATTTTATAAAGGCCAGGAAAGGTGTGACGACTGTTCCCACAAACAAAAAGGAAATTCCTAGCTTGGAGTGTGGAGCACTGTCTTGCACAGCCATGTTCAGGCACTGAAATGAACAGTTTTGAACAGTTTTAGACTTGAACAGTGACCCCTGACCCACAGAGTCACAAAATGGTTGGTTTTTCATACAACGGGTATGATGTAAACGAGAGAAGAGCAGCAAATCCTCACATTTGAGAAGCTTTAACCAGCAAATAAAATTGTTGACGATTCATTTAATCAATTTTCTGTCCATCGGCTAAAGCAGACCACCACATAAATGCTACCAATTTTTCTATTAACATATGAATTCATCTAAAATGTACGATTTAACATCTGCTTGTAAACAACTTCATCACTGCAGTTACACTCCAGACGGCAGCTCAAGAGACAATGAGCTCAGTGAGCCTCTGATGTTATCACAATCCCTTATACACACAGACAATAAAAGACAAGCCCACATACAAACACAAGAAAGAGCAAACAAATCAATAATTGCAGCTGCAGTGATGTCTGACATTACCATCCATCTTTTCAGTCGTGTGCGCCTACACGCTGACTGGCCGGGCTGTTGCTAGGCAGAGTTCGTTTGTGTGAAAAATATGTCATTATTGTAGAGGATGGAGCTGGGGAATGTGGTAAGGAGCTTGATTTGATATCCCAAGTTGCTGAATAATAACTCAATAAATCTATAATAAATAAGCTCCAATTTCTATTACTGGTACCGACATCACTCACATAAACACTACTCCATATGAAAAGTGTTTGTGTAAGCTGCCTTTCTACAGAGACAAAGACACATGTCAGATGTTTTACAAACTTAACAAAGACTTGACATGAAAATACTGCAGATAATCCACTCTTGTTAATCGATATTGAAAATAATCAACAGTTATGGCCCTACCTTTTTGCTTGTCATTCACTTAAAAGATTAATTATTTATCAAAATAACTGGCAATTTGCTTTTGGTTGATCAGCTAATTAAATAAATACAATTTTCCTGACACAGGAGCAACATCAGGTGGAGTGGGTATCATGTGCTGTGCAGAGGCAGATCATTTGCAAAACATATTCAGCGGCCTGATAACCACAGCAATCTATTAAAAATCTATTCCTGCACTTCCCGTGTTGTGTTATGCAAATTCAGACTGTAGCTGCGCACAATCAGCGGTGGCAGAGCTGGCAGTCATCTGCATTGCAAATCCTTCCCTCTGCGCATTGTCTGTAACCGTTAAAAACAAAGTGTGATCATGAAAGGTAATGAGGACACTGCATCGCCCTCTGGCTGTTTGCGTTACGCTTCAGACAGAGCGGGTGTGATTGTGATGAGTGAGTGATGGAAAGAGAGGTGTTTTTCTCCTTTTACTGTGTAAGTTTGAGGCACTGTGGCTTGTGAGCTCTTAGCTACTTGTTGCACATAATTTAAGGTAGTAATAAACTGGTAGGTATTCGAGTTTATGTAGTGACAGTAAGTAAGAGGTGTCACCTTTCTGACTTGAGCAGAAACATGAGATGCAAACTGTGAAGGGTAACAGAAGCAGGTTGAGCAGTAAGGTGAGTTCAATGAACGGCTGAACTTTGACCCCTATGATGGATTATCTATCTCAATCAAGTTTTGTGTCTCTGCACGTTTATTTTCATACTGCATATTAGTGCTGTGGCGATTAGCTGGTAAACTGATAAGCTATTTTGATAATTAATTAATCATTTCAGTCAGTTTTCAAGCAAAAATATTAAACATTCGGTGGCTCCAGCTTCTAAAGTGTGAGAATTTGCTCACAGTCTTTGGGCTTTGTGGACAAAAGAAGCAATCTGGAGACAACTGTGATGAGCATTTTTCACAATTGTTTGACATTTTATAGACAGAATGATTACGCCCTACAGTATATGGAAGAATAACAGGATAGGGAAGGCAATCATAAAACTACAAAACAATGGAAATCTCTTGATGGTAGTATAAAGCAAGCTACTGGCAGCTGGATTAAAGCGGGTGGTGTGTTTGCTTCAGTGTGTCACATTAAATCCACGGTAAATCCAAAGCATCAGACTTTAAGATCGCATGAAAAGAAACCCTTGAACTTCCTGGAGACCAGTGCCTCGTCAGCAGAGACATCATGCTGCACCAATGGGTGTAACTGAGACTCTCCTGTCTTTCTACCCTTCTATGAACTCAAACTGCCTTTCTCTACATTTTAACAGCCCACTGGTTTACTGTTAAGACTGACCCAAAGCAGGTGCTCAGCTCTCTTCCCCGTCCTGATCCTCTCCAGTGATCAAAGGGGAACAAAGATGAATGTGGACTTCATCTCTTGGAAAACTGCATTTCTATTCCTGCTAATTTACTTAACACATACTCTGACACAAGTTTAATCGGGGTAAATACTAATTAAGATTTGGATATTCATCCCTCGTTTTTTTTGTCATTTTGACGAATAACTGCAGTAAATTCAACATGAGACCTCTGAGCCAAGATGGCTTTCTTGCACAACATCTCAGCCGAGTCTCTCACACTGCAGAGTATGTCTGTTTCCTGACCTACATAAGGTTGAAATGTTGCACTAAAAAAGCTACCGCACGAGTCAGCGGATGGTTTTACTTTAAGACAGAGGAAATCTCCTTTCAGATGCACTTAATTGGACTTCATGAATCATCTATTCCCCCCCAGTTTAGTCTGATGCTGATCCAAAATCAGCTACCACAAAACAGCATTATTAAAATCCTGCTTGAATCAGTTTGTGGTTGTTTCTCTGAGCCCAGTAACAACACCCATCTGTGTCTACAACAGCTGGTTCACGAACACTGAGCAGAAACCTCGACTGCTGGCTGTCTGTGCAGAGGTTAAGACGCTGTATCAGCTTCGCCTCGCTGCTTCAAGTCTCTATCCAGGGCTCTTACTAAGAACCAAGAGCTTTAAATGGATCCTGTTCAGAGAAGTGATGTTTCAAGGAATCTATGACAGCATTCAAGTTGCAAAAGAAACCCACAAAGCCACAACTGACTTCATACAAAAGGAACAACATGAAAACAAGCTAATTCTGCTGTCGCGCTAACTTTAAATCCCTCTGAGCGGAGCGTCAAAGATGCCCAAACACATCATACCAAAATCAGCCACTGGATGAGTCTGTGTATGTGTGTGTGTGTGTGTGTGTGTGTGTGTGTGTGTGTGTGTGAAATATTCTAAGTGAGCTAATCTGCTAGTTTAGTACGCTACTCCCCCACCTCGGTGGTGCAATAAGACTATTATCTGAGCCCTCATTACTTCAAAGCTCGTTAAAACCTGCCTCCGCCGCAGCACAGACAGCGGGCTGAGTGTGTGTATGAGCACAATGTGTGTGTTTGTTAATGAATTAAAGGCGGAGACAGGGAGGAAGGGAAAGACAGATGGATGAACAAAGAGAAACTGAGTGCTGCTGCCTTTATACTTAATCATCCCACTCCAAGATGTAATTTTCTCTGTGAAGGATTATAATCTCTGACAGCGTCAAACAGAATAATTAGAAAGAAGATATGAAATGTGTTTAGTTTCAGCGCGTGCATCACTGCTCTGTAACTCAGTAGTAGACACATGCTGACTGAAACCAAACTGAAAACAAACTGAGAGAAGGAAACAGCTACCAGCCACAAGCCATGTGCTAGCACATAATGCTGTGCTGCAAATAATAGTCTTGATAGTGCTTGAATAAATATAGAAGAAGAATTAAATGAAGTTCATGAAGTTAACATGTCGTGAGAGCTATAAACTGTGAAAGAATGTAAAAAAGTTGCTGAGCTGATGAAAGCAGTAAAGTGCGTGGGGTTATATCGGGCAGCCAATGTTCCAGACGCAAATTTATTTTTGGCAAAGACAGTGCAAGGTGATACAGCCCCCTTACAGTCTTAAAATTTTGTTGCCACTCAAAGTAATGCATGGCTTTTTAAACTTGGTTAGATTTTGGATCAATTTCACAACTATGTTTTGCTTGTAACTGCAAACAAAGGAGAAAATATACCCCTCAGATATTGCTAACTTATTGAGCAATGGCTGCTGAGGCTAATGTCCTTTGACCAAACAGAAAAGGCTGCAGCATTTATAACTGATGGCTGTTAAATTCACTATTAGATAAAACAAGGAAGGCTGAAAAAGCTGGAAGTGTGTGATGTCCACATTTAAGCTTAAAACACTCACAGATCAATATTTGGTTATTAGCATAGTTGCATTATTTACTGTATCTGCCAAGTGACCAATTCCTCTAACACAGTGTGTATAATATTTTCATATGGCGATACTTAATACACACTCAGTGGCCACTTTATTAGGTATGTGTGTAGAAAAGCGATATTTCAATCTGTTCTGTCCGCAGTCTCTCATCCACCGCTGCTAACATTGTGTTTTAATCAAGCACAGAGCGCTTTCCAGCTGATAGCAAATTGTTACTAACAAGCTGAAACAACAACAATTGTTTATGTTTAACGGTTTAGCTCAGTTTGTCTCGTATCTTAAAATGTACCAACGGTAATGTGACCTGCAGGCAGTGAGTCCCCTCAGCAGCAGAGAGGACAGGAGGAGTGATACCTGACGTCTGTGTTCTTTATTCTTTCTAAACTTCACTCAGAATTGTGATGTCAGGGATACGATTTATTTTAGTGACATTTTAGAATTGTTTCCAGTGCGAGATTGTGACTTTGCTGTATTGATATTACTGTTGATGCTCTAGAAACAATATTTAGTTATAAAATATTCAGTTTTATTCCTGTTCTGAATTTATTTTATTTTCTTTTTTTGATGAATAATTCCTTGTAAAGTATTATTCTCTGAGAATCTCTTTCACACACTAGCAAAAATTGGTATTGTAACTGAAATATCCCCAATCGAATCGATATCAAATCGCATCGGGACCTCGCCAGTGGTGACACCCAGCCTGAGTATACATTTACAATTCTACACAACAGCTCTGCCATACATTATACCTTTACAAAGTTTATAATGTTCAGATTTTGGTGACTTTGGTGGAAATGTGTAAATTCAGTCACTGATATCTTGGTATTGGGCTGCATTAGATTGTACAGGTGTACCTAATAAAGTGGCCACTGAGTGTATATAGTTATATAGCAAAATCTATCGAAATTCAATAAAGAAATTGTTTTTCATGTAAACAAAACCCCCAGATTGTCATGGCTATTATTGGTTAACTGAGCGAATTAAATATCTGACATTGACGCAAAAATCCTATAAATCCAACGCTGCTAAAAAGGCAGCGAAATATTGATTTGCAACACTGCCCACAATGAGCTAATACAATCAGAGCTATTGACAGAATAGGAACGTCACCATGGTGTCCTGTATACTGTCTTATTACCTTGACTTGTGTGTTTCTGTATTGTGCGTTGATACTACACCTGCAGAGGATGCTGTGACGTCCCACAAACAGCACTGCTACACTGTTAACCCACTAACTTACTTCTCTTGTCTTCACACATGTTACCCTGTAAACTAGACGGCACAAAAGAATAACTGAGATCAAGACTGATGCATGTCGCTAATTGATCCAGAGCAGCCTCCACAGCCAAAACAGAATGACACAACCTGCTCTGCTGAGGATCTGGCTATGTGACACCGTTAAATCCAATACCCTAACACACAGATACAGTAGGCTATGGTGGTGGCTGGCAGGCAGACAGGTGGTGTGTAGATAATGCTGTATCATTAAAGCAGCATACTAAAGCACTCAGTGCTGGCCAGGAAATCCACTTAACAGAGATGGGAGCAGGATGGTGGGGAGGACCTGACAGAGTGGGAATTGTGGAAGAAGAAATGGTGGTGGTGGTGGGTGGGGGGTCTGTACTCAAGTCTGCACGGATATTCCTGAAAGTCACGTGACAGCATTGATCCTCACATGGAAAGGGGAATTTGTCTTTTCAGCATTATTTGAGTAAACGCTCCGTGTCTTGCTTAAACCACAGAGGAGCCACATTCAAATGTTGCCCAAAGTGACAGATGCTCTCACTGTGCCACCACGCTGTCTCTGTGTCCCCAAACCAGGCTGCACTTCAGTTGGCACTCGCTGCCACTGTTTATTACATAGTGTGGACATCTGAGATGGCGTTGGGGATCCTGCAGTGTGTGTCACTACTGTCTTGACCTCTGCTATTATCTGATCTCTACACTTTCATGACCTCATCTTAGACAAACAGCCAGTCACCTAACCAGTCACTCAACTGGGCATAAGCCAGTAATGAAGGCCCTGTTAAGACCATCTGATGACCGTGATTACTCCTGAGGTGTAGTGGTAACGCAGTCTAGCATCATCCAGATGCAATAACTTTGTAGCATGCACTACGTAGCATTGTGCTAACTCGAGCTTACTAATTGATTAGTTGATTGACAGATAATTTAATGGCAACTATTTTTATTATCAAGTAATCGTTTTTGTACTTTTCTAATGCAAAAAGCCAAACATTTCCTGGTTTCATGCCTCTTAAATGTGAGAATTCGATGCTTTTTTGTTATAAATGATAATAAAAGTGAATAGATTTGGATTTTTGGACTTTTGGTCACATTAAACACACCACTTGAGGACATTACCTTTGGTTTTGGGAAATTACACAGGGCACTGTCTGGCATTTTATTGACAAAACAATTAATCAATGATAAAAATAATCATTAGCTGCAGCCTGAGCTAATTCTACTTGTTGGCAGAGTGGGACAATTACTCAATTAATTAATTTACAACAAGTTAATTAGCAACATTATAGATAACCATATGTGCTTTAAGTACGAAGCTAAAGCCAGGAGATGATTAGTTTAGCTTAGCTTAACATAAAGACATGAAGGAGGAAAGAGGTAGCGTGGCTCCCTCTAAAATTAAAGAATAGGCACTTGTAAAGCTTGGTAAATGACACATTTTTTTGGCCTTTTTATACTTTCATAGTCACCTTTTAGACAGAGAAAGGGGAGGGGACAGAGAGGGGGTGACATGCAGCAAGGGGCCATGGTTTAGAATCTAACCTGGGCCACTGCTAAAGACTAAGTCCCTAGTAAACAGGACACACACTCTACCAGGTGAGCTATTGGGGCACGTCCAAACTGCTCCCTTTAACCCTAGTCAATCAAGAGTCAGAGGTGACCAATCGGTGAGTCAAATTGTTCGTCAGCCACAACGTGACTCAACTAGCCAGTAAGCAAATCATCCAGCACTCACTAAATTGAGCTATAGATCAAAATTAAAAAACATTTGGGCACTGTCATCCCCTGCTCTTGTGTTTTCTATGAGTCAGTTAGCCAACCAGCAGGCAGCAAGTCTATTGGTCACTTTTCCTCCAGTACTCAGGTCAGAAAAGCCGAATCAATAGACGGAGGAAGTGTTTAAAGTAGAGGAATGAGTGAATGGATCGCAGCCATCGCCTCACTGTTTTCAATGAGTGCTAGAACGCCACACCAATCTTGTTCGCACAGTAGCAACACAAACACCAAAAATATGAATGGATCTGCATGAACAAGCACAAACCACAAAATTCCTTTAATACGTCTCCCACACACTCACTTACACACTAAAGATTCTAGCTTCAATACAGCATCAATAAATCAATGACTAGAAAGCACAAGAGCGCCTGTAACTGTAAATTCAAGTTATGCATGTGTGTGTGTTAGATACTGTATGTGTGAGCAGCTTTTGTGAGCCTTTGCGTGTGAAAGTGTGCCAAGGCCCCTGCAGCCGCTCACATGGATGGAAGTGAGACAGAGATAAAAGCTCTTCAGTCTTTACAGAGAAGAAACTAATGTGGACTGCAAGTCAAGTGGAAAACATGAGGAAGTGAAAGACAGAGGGGGAGGAGAGACGAAAGAGAGGGGAGGGAGGAAAGACACAGAGTCAAGGATGACAGAGTGATACGAGGAAGGAAAGATATGAAGTAAAGTAGAGCATGAATGAATGGATGAGTAAGACAGGATGGAACAAACGCAGTAATTATGTGGATAAATATAAGTAGGAACAGTTAAGCCCAGCCCTAATTAAACACAGTGCGTTATGCTACTAAACATAATGCACACTGTGCTACTTTTTTCTACAAGGAACCATCATTGTACAGCTTCTCAAAGGACTGTTAAATGACTCTGTAGCCCTTGGTGTAATCCATTTAAAAAGAGCCTTCAACCTCCTGACCTCAGGCCCATGATGATGTATTGACCATCGGCTGAACTGGAACAAAACAGCAATAAATCAGATTAAAAATAGACGTAAAACAGGAGCAGCAGAAGAAGAATCCTGTCTAGAGAGAGAGAATTTTCACACTGAGTCAGGAACATTAATATTTATCTGATATTTACAAGGCATGAGGGTCGGAAAGGAGACAAAACGTGGATGTATAATGACGTTAAGGACAAATTGTGGTTTTCCAGCAAAGCATCCACGCGCATTATCCTAAAAAAAAAAAAAAAAAAAAAAACGCTGCCTCTGCCTGTTTTATAACCCCTAAAAAGACAATTCCCATTGTAAGTGTAATCTGTCCGCCACAGGGAATCCATATCAATCAATGATTCATCAACACATCAGTCAATCTCCAGCACCCCTCCCCACTGACTCACTCCGGCACAGTGACAACACAATGACTCAAATTCATCCTCGGTAACAAAGAAATGTAGACATGCAATCTAGGTGGATTTATACAGCACCTTTACAGAGACAGCGTCACATGAAAGTGCCTCACAACAAAAGACAAAACAACAGAATTGAACTGCCATTACTTTTACATCTAGCAGTTTGGTTTTGAGTCCCTGTGTCTTCTTGTTTTCATCCTGAGTGAACTGGAATCCTTGAGTGGCAAGATTATCATAACATGAACATAATAGGTAACACTTGAAGATTTTTTTACTGACTTGAGTCACTGTTTTGTTTTGACACCAGCAGCTTAAAAGTCCAATGGGAACTATTTTTGCTCCACTCCTGATGTGGAAACCAAATGTTGTGTGTTACATGTGTGTGTTTTTGAGTCTGCTATGGGTTTCAAGTTATTTTTTCAACAGTTTGAGCTGCTTTACCTGGCTTAAGATGTCTTCTGACACTGTATCAGGGTTGGAAATTAACACCAGCCACCAACCAAAATATTCTACTAACAAAAATGCTGGTAAAATATGCAAGTGGCTGCCATATTTGCTTTACTAACCAGCCAAAAAACAACAGTAACCCATTGAGTGGATGGCAGATATTTGAAACCAATCAGCCACAGCTGCAGGGAGACAAAAAAGTTAATTTCCAACCTTGCTGTATGGAGTGTGTCGCACTGAACACACCTTTAAACAAACATCATTTGAATAGCAAAAAGCATCTCCAAAAGCAGCTCATTTTGCAGTTGATTCTGCAGTTTCCCATGTGTATGTACCTGGAAAACTGAGGATTACAGGTGAGCCAAACGGTGAATTTACATCAAAATTATAATAGTTTGGTGCTGTAAATGTATGCCGAATTGGAGAGTGGTGGGTAATCATTTAAAAAACATCTTCAGGCTGTGACTTTTATTTTTGCATATTTGCTGATACGTAACGCAACATTAAAATTGACTTTTTTATAGTGCAGTTTGGCGTCCTGGTATTGTTGACATGGAAAGATCAATACGCGTCCTCTGAAAAGTAGTAAAGAAGTGATAAAGCATCCATCTTCCTGGCTCTGTAGGCACTCACCATATCGTAGACGTTGAGGATGATCGGCTCGTTTGCCATCACTGGCATCAGACTCTTCTCCCGCTACGTCCCTTCTTCTCTGCGGGTTTTCCTCCCCCGCACACCCCCCTACCCGACTCCTTCCTTCGGAGCGAGCTCCAAACTCTCGCCCTCCAAGAAGAGACCTCACTCCTCCCCTTATCCCTGATACTTTCTCGACAGATTATCAGCTCCGTAATTCAATTTCACAACCCGGTGTAAAAACGTAAGAGTTCCGAGGTTATTTTTACCGTCCAACATCTGAATGGCTTTGTCCAAATCTCTCCCCAACGTCACGGAGCAGCAGCGGCAGCAGCGGACAGATGAGCCACTCGCCTTGTCAAAACGATCTGACTTGCTAAACCCGCTCAGCTACCGAGGTCGGAGTGAAAAAGCGGACTTTACAGAGGAGATTATATCTTCCAGGCGGCGTGTTGGCACCGGAAAATCGCAAATTCATTTTCGAATTATTCAGCAAAGTGTCATAACGCTGAGGTATCAAAACAGGATTTCCTCCGTGAGAATGACTCACTGCTCCCTTATTAGCTAGCTAACGGTAGCGCTCGAGCTGGCAGGATGCGACTGTTGGGAGAAAACTGGACGGTGAGAGTGGGCGAGCGGAGCGGAGCGATGAAGCCACGCTCGGTTAATCAACATTGACGCTCCGAGCATTATGGGTAATGTAGTTATAAGATAAAATATATCAAAACAAACAGCTTTCTGCACCGCAAACAGAATCAAAACGGATAAATTACACTATTTAACCAAAAGTATGTGGACAGACGTTAGTGTACATTTAGTCTGGGGCTGTTTATAAAAATATATTATATGTTTTTAATCTATTTTTATCCTAGAAAGATATGTACATATTTTATATAGCCTATACACTGAACAAAAATATAAACGCAACACTTTTGTTTTTGCTCCCATTTTTCATGAGCTGAACTCAAAGATCTAAAACATTTTCTATACACACAAAAGACCATTTCTCACAAATATTGTTCCCAAATCTGTCTAAATCTGTGTTAGTGAGCACTTCACCTTTGCCAAGATAATCCATCCCACCTCACAGGTGTGGCATATCAAGATGCTGATTAGACAGCATGATTATTACACAGGTGTGCCTTAGGCTGGCCACAATAAAAGGCCACTCTAAAATGTTCAGTTTTATCACACAGCACAATGCCACAGATGTCGCAAGTTTTGAGGGGGCGTGCAATTGGCATGCTGACTGCAGGAATGTCCACCAGAGCTGTTGCCCATGAATTGAATGTTCATTTCTCTACCATAAGCCATCTCTAAAGGTGTTTCAGACAGTTTGGCAGTACATCCAACCGGCCTCACAACCGCAGACCACGTGTAACCACACCAGCCCAGGACCTCCACATCCAGCATGTTCACCTCCAAGATCGTCTGAGACCAGCCACCCGGACAGCTGCTGCAACAATCGGTTTGCATAACCAAAGAAATTCTGCACAAACTGTCAGAAACCGTCTCAGGGAAGCTCATCTGCATGCTCGTCCTCCTCATCAGGGTCTCGACCTGACTGCAGTTCGTCGTCGTAACCGACTTGAGTGGGCAAATGCTCACATTCGATGGTGTCTGGCACGTTGGAGAGGTGTTGCACATTTCAGAGTGGCCTTTTAATGTGGCCAGCCTAAGGCACACCTGTGTAATAATCATGCTGTCTAATCAGCATCTTGATATGCCACACCTGTGAGGTGGGATGGATTATCTTGGCAAAGGTGAAGTGCTCACTAACACAGATTTAGACAGATTTGGGAACAATATTTGTGAGAAATGGTCTTTTGTGTGTATAGAAAATGTTTTAGATCTTTGAGTTCAGCTCATGAAAAATGGGAGCAAAAACAAAAGTGTTGCGTTTATATTTTTGTTCAGTGTATATACATATTTTCTATTTTTTAATCTTTATTTTTTTATCCAAGTATACACTGTCACCCTCCATCTTATCTTATCTTATTGGTTTGTACCAGGAAAATATGAGTTTAAGTTATTTTTTAAACAACAATGGCAAAAAAAATTCACAGGTTCCTGCTTCTCACATGTAAATATTTGCTGGTTTTATTGGTCCTCTACGACTGTTGACTGAATACCCTCAGGCTGTGGGCTGTTCTCTGCGCAAACAATTTGAATAAGTCAACTTGTGCTTTTTTTTGTTTGTTTTTTTGTTTAAACACCATTTTTTTATATTTTAAAAACCAAATACGTTTTTTTTTTTTCAACTTTTCCCTTTTTTCTATCATAGAAACACCAGTGAAGGAGGATACCCACCTAATGACCCCAATGACACTTTCCAACTCCAACCCAAAATCACAAGCATGTGCCAGTTAAACTCCACCTCGATTAAAGTCTCTTCCCTCATCACAATGGCGGAGTAGGGGGAGGTTGAGTGCACAGCCCGGTCTATCACACCCACTCATAGTCTCAAGTATGTGCATCAGGGATAGTAACATCTAGTCCTGAACTAGACTTCGGTTTGAAAGGTCCAGTTTGTGAGATTTAGTAGCATCTATTGCCACAAAAGGTATAAAGTACTTGTATAATCACCTGTTGTTACCTTAAAATGAACCATTTATATCTACACAGGGAGCGAGTTCTCTCTCATGGAGTCCGTCATGTTGTTTCTACAGCAGCCCAGAACAGACAAATCATACACTGTCTCTTGAATATAAAGATATAGATATATACATTCATGTTCCGTTGGCCGCCATAGTTCTCCTCCACACTTGGAACAAGCTTCACTTCTGTAACCTCACTGCTAGATGCCACTAAATCCTACGCACTAGACCAGGGCTATCAAACTCATTTTAGTTCATGGGCTGCACACAGCCCTGTTTGATCTCAAGTGGGCCGGACCAGTAAAACCATTACATAATAATCTATAAATACCAATCCCTTCAAATGTTTCCCTTTTTTTTGAAGAGTAAATAAGTTCATTCTGAAAACATTCATCCATGTACAAAACAAATGATGACCGGCCCACAATGTCCTCAGAAAATTATGTCAGTCAGTCGACTACTCACTTTCATTATGTGATTATTTCATAATAAACAGGTTGCGTCATCCCCTGCTTTACAAACCATTTACAGCCTGACTATTTTGTCAGTGCCTCAGCAGCAGGGCTCCACCTATATTATTTTAGATAGGTGTACTTTTAGATAGAAGTCTGACACAGATTCTTTTGTACTGAAGCTGCTGGTTGACAATGTTAAATATGACCACAGTAAGTATTCATTGTTATTTAGATGTCTCCTGAAACCTCTCAGACTTCACATGTGCATCAACATGAGGTGTGTAAAGTCATCTCGAGGGCTGGATTGGACCCTTTGGTGGGCCAGTTGTTGCCAGTTTGGTGAGGCTGGCTTGCACAGAGCCCATAACTCAACCCCATCCAACAACTTTGGGATGAGCTGGAACACCTACTGCAATCCAGGCCTTATCACCCATCCTTTACTAGAGGAGTGGATGCTGTTATCGCAGCAGGTTGGTGCCAATTGTTTTGGAATGAGATGTTTAAGTCACATTTGAGTGTAATGTTCAGGTGTTGACATACTGTTGAAGTAACATTTGCAAAGTCTGTCGTACTCAATAAAAGCTCAATAGCACAACATGCGTCTGCATCTGAGAGGAACTGCTGCTGAATAAATGTGACCACAAACTCTGATGTTCTGATGATCGCTCCATAGTTAAGTCATTTATTAGCCAGTTTTATGATTGCGCTGACATTGCCTGTCACTCCTGGACATGTGTATGAACATTAAAATGTATATGTTTTTTGTTTGTCACAAGCATTAAGACTTGGTCACCCTTTTAATCCATCATGGTTCCTCTGATTGTCCTTCAGAATTTGAAGCAGAGCAGGAATGACCAATACAACAGCGTTAACACTTTGCTGAAACAAGTGACAAGAAGTTTCCATTCCATCAAAATCCATGTGTCTGAGATCCAAACTCACGAGCCCTCCTGGTTGTTTTCTCCCAGCAGCTCCACAAGCGTCTCCTGGTTGGAGAACTCCTGTAGCGAGGAGTTCATCTCGTCCAGCAGATCCTCTCCCAGCAGGAAGCTCTTGATGTCATGCACCGTCATGCCGATACGGTGGTCTGTTATACGGTCCTGGGCAAAGTTGTAGGTTCGAATCTTCTCTGATCTGCCTTTGGTGCCAATCTGGAAGAGGAGAAAGAAGAGGTGGAGAAGGAAATGGATAAAGTTTGGATCCTGTTAATTATGTAAAAATGCATGCATCCTTTTGGCCCTGCTGCCTTTATTTCGCTTTTTTTTAATTCTTTCCACCTCTTTTTAGTAAACAATATAAAAATCACTTGAACATTCAAACGTGAGGCTTTTTATAACCAATTTTATATCACACCCTGATGTCTCCACCTGTAGATTGCTGTTTACTTCATTGTACTGTATTATTACTGTGTCCCACCTGTATTTTACGTTGTTGGTAGCGTTTGCTGGTCTCCTCCTCGAGCTTCATGCTGTACAGTTTTGCTCTCAGAGCCTTCATGGCTTTCTCCTTGTTCTTTATTTGGGAACGTTCCTGCTGGCACTCTGCAACCACGCCTACCAAGAGCAAACAAGTATTACAATAAATGGAATAAAATAAAAAAAAAATTAAATTAAATTAAATTAAATTAATAAAAATCAAAATCATTATTGAAGTACTTTTCTCATGTGAGCCTCTGAGTTCTTCTCATTTCATAACTATTCTTCAGAGAAAGACCAACCCATGCAGACAGACAGCACTAAAACTTTGATTGTTACACATATGACATTGAACCTCATGTTGTGAAGAAATAACAGTCATATTAAACATAACTAAACAACACCTCTGACATTTTTATCTCTTTGCTCAAGGTGAATTGACTCAACTACAGGCGACATGAAGCATGGAGTAAAGTTCAGACATGTTTTCTGATCATAGTCTGGAGTTCTATGTCAATATGAAAACATCCTGCCTTTATTTCCTACGTATATAAATGCAAAAATGTTACTGTTCCAATCCCCATACTACCATACTTTATAGTATGCCAGAAATATATTTAATATGTCCCAATACATAGTATGTCAAAACCACTACGCCAAAAATACCAGGATGCTCTACTACATCTGGTCCAGTTTTCCAGTATACAAGCCAGCATGCTTTTGTGGCTATTTTGACCCACAATCCTCTGCGCAGTGAACGATACATCACATCGACTGAGCAGCAGAAAGATGACAGCTAGAAAGCTCGTTGACAGGTGATTGACAGCTTGTTAAAATCTGTCAGAAGCCGCAATGACAGATGACAGCGCACTCAAGTGACTGATGAAGAGCCGAAGAGTAACAATAGGAATATTAATTATTTAACTGAGCAAAAATAATCATAAATATAACCAATTACAAAAGGATATAGACTAAGTATTAAATAACTATGACAGAAAAAAAAGCCTCTGTAATTTTACTATTGTGAATATAATATGTTGGAATCTACAATGTATGCAGAGAAATTTAAAATAAGAAATCCCAATTTCAAAATGGCTTGGCCTCGGCTCTTTGTTGTGTTAAACAGTCGGTCATTTCACACCAAGTACATTTATTAATAGCACTTTGGTGTCAGTGGATAGATTAGGGACCATTTGTACAATCTGTCATTTTTTGTCAAGCTTTATAATCTATATGTGAAGTAGAAGTAAAGCCAGCAAAAGCTAAAAATGTTTTCCCACTTTGGGACTGACTGGGAGTAGGCCATCATCCCCCGACTGTTCATGTCCCACTCTTTAACAAACTAAACTGTACAGTATGTATTATATTTTACAACACCACAGCTTTTACCTGTCGGCAGATGGACTATTCTGACTGCACTGTCTGTGGTGTTCACGTGTTGACCTCCAGCTCCACTCGCTCTCTTGGTTTCTATTTTCAGGTCCTTTGGGTTTAGTGTGAAAGAGATCTGAAAGGAACGCAGACACTCGAAATTTACTCACATCTCCATTAAGAGCAGAAGAACAAACATGCTCTGACACCTATACACCTCTTTAATAATGCTGCTACTGTCTGTTCACACAATGTTATGTGCTTTTATGCCTGGTGCTTTGGTGCTTTGGGTCTCGAAAAGCCCTTTATAAATTAAATGTATTATTATTACATGTCCTACCTAACACAGGCACAAAAATTAGAGCAATTGAGGAAAAGCTTCACTACGTCACATCGAAATAAAAGACTTTTGTTTCATATTTTTACAGTGTGTTTCTATTATGTTCATATTTAACACAGATTAAGCAATAAATGGCAAAACAAAAAAACTGAAACAGGCTACTCTCCAGGTGTTTTTTAATGTAATGTTTTCTGTAGGTAATCTGGGTTGCGTACCTCAGTGGGTTGGGGCAGCACAGCCACAGTCATGGTGCTGGTGTGCATTCTGCCCTGCTTCTCAGTCTTGGGAACCCTCTGAACTCGATGGACTCCGGCCTCAAACTTCATCCTCTTGTAGCTCTGAGGGCCGCTGACGCTGGCCGAGGCGTGTCGCAGTCCACCTGGTCAAAGGTGAGCAATAAGTACAAATGCTAAAATGTTACTGTCAACTGGTGGCAATGACATGTAGTTATATGTGTTTAGTTTATTGTCAGAATCAGAATCAGAAATACTTCATTGATCCCCGAGAGGAAATTATGATTCGTGACAGCTGCTCCGATGTAAAGAGAAGTAAGAATAGGAGTATGAAAGAAAACTGTGTAAATATAAAGCAATAAAATAAAATGTGCATCATTCTACCGTGTTTGACACTAGTACTTAAGATATAAAAATTAAAATATCAAAATAAAATATAAAAAAATATAAATATCGTCACTGTGCTTAGGCAGTAAGTGTGAAAATTTTACTACAACATATACATCAGTAGAATAAAACAACAACAGAATTAGAGTCAACAGAAGAAATATGTTCAGTTATGTGCCAGTGGCCACTTTGTCTGTTACAGTGTAATGGCTCCCCCTTGTGTTTATAGTCAGCTACTACACCTGGTTATAAACTTGTTTTGCTGATATACAGTACGTAGCTCTATCAAATTATCATCACATTCCCACTTTCAGTTCCGAGTTAAAACACAAAAATATGTGATGGCCACTACACCTCACCATCCTAAATAAAGAAACAACAGATGACATCTGATTCACCCTGTGATATTTCTGACATGCTCAAAACACCAGAGAAACAAGACTAGGAAATTCAGAAGACAGACTGTTCATACACAGCCCTGGCTCTGTAGATGGAAAACAAAGTGTGAAGTGGGTCAGACCGATCCACAGAGTACTCCTCCAGCCAATCAGCAAAATGGGGCGTTAACACTCATACACAGAGCCAGGGAGAGGCCATGGATATATAAAGAGAAAGACAGTGGGAGCAAAAGGGAGGCAGATGGGAGCACTGACAGAAGTGGTTTATTTGTTTTGGTGTTGTGTATAAAGATCAACAATCTTTCTCTGGAATCACTGACTCCACCTTCAAAGTGTTTACATGACAGTTGCATGAATAGAACTGTCTCACAAAGTCAGTTTGCCTGAAGCAAAAGAAAGCCACACATTGAGCCAGTTTTAAGGTTTTAGGATATGAACAACTAGGACAACCCTTATCGATACATTGGAGGGGACAACTGGAATGTGTTTGCTTTAGATGACCATTTCTTAAAGTGATATTCACAATGTCTACTGACCTATTTCGTTGGTTGTGTGCTCCAAGATGTCAAAGGACCAGCCGCGGTGGTGAGCGTAGCCCTGGTACATGTCAAACACCTTCAGAGGAGAGGAGAGCAGACAAGTTGGCGTGTAAACATATGTTGAAATAAATATTGATAAATAATAAAATAAAGTTAATAAATAAAATTAATAAATCAATTAAAAAAGAAAAATAAATAACAAAATAAAATATAAAAATAAATAATAAATATTTAACTGATGTAAAATCCCATGGCGTTTCTGTGAGCAAAGGTATAACTAAGACTTAAAAATGCACTTTTCTAGTTTGTTGCAATTGTCAATTTAAATGGTACCAAGTTTTAATTTGTATCTAACTTAATATAAAACATATTTTTTGTTCTCTCTAAATAAATAATATGGAACTTTCTTGTTCAGGTATTGATGTAAGTTCATGAACTCAACAAAAACTGTTTAAATAATAAATGTAGACCTTTTTCACATCAGACATTTTGATTTGTCATAGTAGGAAAAGCACATGTGAAATCGACAACATTAACAATGGCTCCATTAAGTGTCCCAGTGAGCCAGCTCGTAAAATGTCAGGCCCCCCCTGGGTGGAATGCAGCTACCATTAAACGTATACATACAGCTGTGCTTTTCCTACTATATGACACGTCAAAATGTCTGCCATGGAAAAGGTCTATCATAAGGAAGTGCTTTCAGACCTCATCAGTAAACAGCATGGCCTCCTGACCCCCGACACCAGCTGTTACCTCCAGGACGAGGTCGCTCAGATCTGCCTCCTCCTCAGGGATCAGCAGATCCAGGATCTGATTGGTGAAGCAGAAAGGTAAACAACATAAATGTAACGTGTGAAGAACTGAATATCTGAAAATGGCAACAACTTCAGGAAGAGAAATGTCTTGAGTTTGCTCTTTGGTTTCACATGAATTTATTAATTACAAATGCTGCTTTTGTGTTCAGTTACTTTATGCTCCCGCAGCTGAAAGTGACAGTTTTACCTTTTGTCTGAGATCTTGAATATCTTGCAAACATCCTTCCCTTTCCAGCTCAGCCAGTTCTCGCAGGGCTGGGTCTTCATCTTTGAGAAAAAAAAAACATACACACACACACACACACACATGGAATTGTGGCTTCGTACTTAGAGATTTTACACCACTTATCTTCAGTCAAACTACATCTTGTATTTGCAGTCTCACCATTCAGGAGCGTCTCCATCTCCGCCATCTCTTTTTGTTTGGTGTCCAGCTCTCTGATGCTCTGGATGAGAGGAGCCAGCAGGGACACTTTGGTCCTCTTCTCCCTCAGTTCGTCCTCACTGCACTGCTCCTCTGCCACACTGTTGTTGGCCACTCTCAAACATTCACTGTACTCTGTCTCCATCTTCTTCAGGTGTTCCTGCAGAGACCTCTTGGCAAACAGCTCATCCAGCGACAGCAGCTTGGCCACCATCAAAGGTGTACTGGTGTGAAGAGATCTTGTTCTGCCACAGTGATTACTGTTCATGTGTTCATGAAATTTGACAGTTTGCCTGATGACATTTGGTGACTTTTGAAAACGAGGTAACCACAGGCTAAAGACAGACTCCCTTTCTCTCCAAAGAAGGTTTACAGCTCTTCTGTAAGCCATTGTGTGAGCAGATTTGTCAGGAAGATTCACTGTGTGGCGGAACAAACAAATCCAGATATAACTTGGCTGTGGCACATGATCTTTTCTAATCCTGACGAAACATCCGGCCAAATCCCATGATGATTTTATACGTTTTTATGTCCAACAAACTTCTGTGCGCGTACAACTGTTATTTCAAAATATAATCTGTATCCATTGAAGGCATTCTTGAATTCGGTGTGTATATTATGACAAGCAGCGCTTTATTTGATGAATTTTACTTGTTTTAATAGGTTCAAGTCGCCATCTATAGCAGTCATTTAAGCGCGGTATTTCTGCCAAAACTCAAACTAAACGTTTAATTTGGAATTGTAAAAGCTATAGTGCGGATTAAAGGCTGGATTTCAACCTTCAAACCAAATAAGAGCATTATAGAAGGCAACAACTCACTGAGAGTTTCCAGCTGGCTGATATGTGATCCTTAAATCAAATAACAAACGGTTGAATGCCTCCGTTACGTTTATCCTATTATTGGAAACATAGATGTGAATATAATGAAACTATTTTCAGTCATAAATTGTCTAAAGACTGTATAATAGCTAACTGTTAATGTTTGTTATAAAAATATAGCTCCTTTACCACCTTGTAGAGGGGCGCAGACATATTGAATGTGTTGCGCGTGCGCAGTGGGTAAAATTTCTTCTTCCTCCCTTTTTTAGTTTTAAAGGCGGTTGTCGAACCAGCTTTCAGGTGCATTACCGCCATCTACTGGACTAGATTATAGAGCAGTAGATTGACCGGAATAATAAAATAAAATAAAATAAAATAAAATAAAATAAAATAATAAAATAAAATAAAATAAAATAAAATAAAATAAAATAAAATAAAATAAAATAAAATAAAATAAAATAAAAACTCTCTACTATTCTTGTTACTCTTAAATAATCAAATAGCAGCTTACATAGGTTCCTTGATGTCTTTCAAAGTAGTTTCCCTAATGTAATACTGTGCCTTTCTTCAGTTAGTCCAGTTATTAACTCCCTCCTTTCTTCTTACCTGTTGCAATCTATTAGTACATGTTTAACTGTTTCCAAATTATTACAGTGAGAACATAGTCTAGTAGGATGCTTCTCTATTATATGGAGAGTGTCATTTAATCCAGTATGTCCCATCCTCAGATGTGTAATGACCATCTCTTCCCTTGGGCTCCCACTCTGTAATGTATAACACCTACATGTGTTTGAATACTGTAAAGATGTCTTCCTGTGTCACTGACGTCCCAATATTCCTGCCAGGCTTTGTGCAAAATAGTCATTTATGATAGTTTTAACCTCTGATTTACTTCGTGGTCGTTTTAATGATTGTTTAGCCAGTATGTCTGTGTGTAAGATTTCTTCCTCTGCAGACAAATTTGCAGTAGGCTAAAGATTGCTCCCACCCATGATTATCTCACTTTGCAACTAAATAAAAAATAATTAAGACTCAAACATTTAAACTTAAATGAATGATTGTTGTGTGTATTTTAGTTTTGGTTACTTTAATCAGAATCAGACTAAGATTTATTGCCAACTAGGTTTTGACTAACAAGGACTGTGCTTTGGTTTTGATGCAAAGATGAAGCATACAATAAACATATTAAGAGGAAATAAAGATAAGGCAAAGTACTAGAAGACTTACAATAAAAGATACATACTAAAATGCACTGTGTAGAGCAGACATTGAGGCTTTGGGGGGCAGTTGTTCTGCTTCGCCTGTACTGTCCTGTATTTGTAATTGAAATGATTGTGTGAAGTTGTAAATTGGATTGATGTTGGGATCATCATTTAATTAGCATTATGCACTTATGCAAACGTTTGAAGCATCAGTGCTCAGAAGGTGCCCCCTCCCCACCCTTACATCAGCTTCACACTCTTGTCTGTCTCTGCCTGACTGTCCCTGGCCTCAAATAGTTTCCTTATGTCAGCTGTTCTACATTGTGTCTCCAAAATGTCACACTGTTGCAGCCTACATAAACTGAAAGCACCTTTATAAAGTTTGCTTGTGACCTAGGTAAGGATTTTGCCCCTTTGTCGACTTTGCCCATAATGCACAACAAAAACCATGAAATGAAAAGTTGGAAGTGAAATGCAGAAAGTCGGCAGACTGTATCCAAAGTAAACTACCACATCCTGCAACTCCCCCCCTGTCTGGTTTCAATGAAAGAGCCACTTTACACATTCCTGGCGGGGGTGTGAACTGAACTGTCCTGTGAATGGCCTGTCTTTGAGCTCTTTTCCCAAACAGTGGGATTCCTAGCAGAAGTAAGAAGTGGACAGTCAAACAAAAAGCTGAAACTTGTTTTGAAGCCCCATGAGCCAGGGGAAACTACAGATTCAAATGATAATTCTTTGTCGTTCAATAATACAAGCAACCCCTTTAACATAGTCATATTAGCATTTCAGAATCAGCTGTATTGACCAAATAAGTGTGTGTGTACAAACAAGAATTTTAACTCCAGTTTTTGTTACTCTTAAAAATATAAAATATGTGTAATATGCTAAGTATATAAAGTGTGTAAATATATAAAAATATGTTCATTATGTTATGTACAAAACAATATTAAATATATATTCAAGGGTGGTGATGGTAAGCATAAATTAGGATACTGATGCCTATTGCACAGCTGAATAATTGCACAGAGTATTGCTGCAATTAATGCACTAATTACTGTACAGTTAAGACCGTGTTACAAAGAATTATTTTACCTTTAACTCCCTGTTGCACAGTTGAAATACAATACAATGAATTAATAAAAGACAACATCACAAGATGACTGGATTCATTTTATTATAAAAAATATTGTTTTGAGGAACATTAAACTAAAGAACAGTGAATAGCACTATTTGAATCTGTATCAGAAATACTAGTAAAGGTTGTTCGTGTGTAACCTATTTTACATGGGAAAACAGTTGTGTAGATTTACCATGAACTTCCTTAGCAATATAAATCTCATTTTGATTTTTGAAAGTACACAGTCCACGACCTCTAATATTCCTGCGTAAAATGTAGTGTGGCCTCATATTCAACTTGATACTTATAGAGCATCTTTGATATAACTTAGTTCTTGGATTTTAACTTGAGCCAAGTAATTAAGTGTGGAGAGAATACTGTCGTCCATGTTTCTCTCTCTTCTTCTCCATTTTTTGAAATTCTTTATCAAACAATCACATATGAAACACATATAAGTGATACGCATCAATCATAATAAAACAAGCACACAGAAACAGAAATGCCAGGGGACATTACCCAGATACAAATACAAAGCCAGAAGAAAATATTAATTCTTTTGTCTCATTAGAAGCTTGCACGTTTTGTTGGCGCTAGTACTTTGCTGGCAGTCTCCTTATTCTCTCTCCCAGAATCATTGGCTACAATCTCTATTGGATATAACATATGGAGATGTCAGTAGCAAAAGTGCATAATGCCAAACATTCAACCATTGGTGCCTGAACTTCCCTTAACTGACAAAGTGAAAGATTTTCTGTGCATATCCATTGATTCATAGACCTTTTACCCTATTTAATGCTATTTCTTATCTTTCAGTAAAATCATTTTTTCTCTTTTATTTTCCATTATTATTTTTTTCATTTATGTAATCTTTTATTATTATCTATTTATGTATTTATTTATTTATTTATTTTTCCTCTTAATTTATTTTCTTCTTCAGTTGATCCACTAAGGCCATATTAATATGGACTGGTTGCCTCCAGGGGTGGGGGTAATTGTTGTGTGTTATTGTGTTTGTTGCCTACGTTAAACCTTAAAAAAGTTGATAACAAAAAAACTACAGTATATTATTATTTTTTTTTATTCACAAATGCAGATGCACATGCAGATGCATGTGTATTATTGTTTTTTTATGTCTCTCTTTTTAGAAGGTTTATCGGTTTTTGTTTGCTTCTCCAGTTACAGTGTCCCGTTTTACAGTCTGTCGTATTTTATTGTATATTGTAAATGAGTAAAATGAAATAAAATAAAAAAAATTTTTTTAAAAATGTCCCTGTTGTGTTGCATCCTTTCCCCTCCGTGTTTCACATCGGACCGAAATACCAGAGGGATCACGTCGGCTGCGCGTTGACATCACCAACATCTTGGAATCTCATCTCCCATTGGTCGAAGCTTTAAAGGGACAACACCAGCTTCGCTCTGATTGGTTAGCGCCTTTTGTGCACGGATTTCAAATAGTGGCAGCAACTGGCGGACATTCAGTGGAGGAGCATTTAATGTGAGTAGAGCAGGAGTCAGCCGAGAGTCAGCTCAGCGGAGAAAAGGAGGGAAGCAAGAGTCTGCTTTGGATAACGAAATTAACGGACTCTAAGGTAAGAAGCCTCACTTAATAACTTACAGCCTTGCTAATGCTAATTTACAAGTATTGCGATGTTTTAGCTAGCAGGAGTACTAACGTTATGTTAACTTAGCTGGGTTAGGTAGTAGGTCAGTGGGCTTGGGGGTTTAATGTTAACTACCTTAACAATACCAACCAAAACTATGCTGCATTTCAGAGTATATTTAAGACGTATTTAGTCGTTTGGTTTCTGTTTGTCAGGTGAATTGCATAAGAATTAACTATGTAAATTAGCTAGCCTCTTAGTTACAAGCTACTTCACACACACCCACTGTAACGTTAAGCGCGTAAATTCAGGTTAGTGATGTTAGTTTAGGTCATTTAATACGTTACATGTATCCCCTAATGTGCAACAGATCACATCCCCATAGGTATATTATAAAATCACCCACTAATTTAACATATGCGTTTTGAGACTGCAAACCAAAGTCCCGAGCATTTGCACGTCACTGCTGCGTTTCCGCCAAATCTAGATACGTCGCGCCAAAATAAATATGCAAAATGTTTGGCACAGGAGATTCCAACTATATTTAGAGTTTATGTTAACAGCTTAATAGCAATTTAGTCATGTGTCATTTCTGTCTTTCATGTCAGGAAACGTAGTTATCATACATTAGTGGGGACGTTAGCTAACTTGGCTTGCATGTGAGAAGCTATGCTGCGTGGCAGGATTTGCAGTGACGAGTTTAAAATCTTACAGTCTCCTGATTTCTTTTCTTTATCCAGAATTCAACACACTGCACAGTTTGTATGTTTCCCTGTGAGAAAGCCATCATGAAATGCCCTCGCTACGAGGCTACCAAGGCCAGCAACATGGAGAAAGGCTATGCCGCCGCTGCTGCTGCTGCTGCTGCTGCAGCAGAGTCCAGGGTGCATCACCTCAAAGCCTCCCCAGTGAAGGAGCCCATCCCCATCAAACCTCAGTGTCCACCTGCAGAGGTGACCACAGTGTTGTTCTCTCTCAACAACAACACCAAAACAGTCCATGGCAAGGAAAACAGCACCCGCAGGGAGCATGACAGGACTCTAGATGAAAGGTTTGAGGACAGTGGTTATCTGTCTCTGCACAATAGTCAGATTGATGATCATAATGTAGATGAAGAGGAAGACCACATCCAAAAGCCCACAGCAACCCTACTGCCATCTGCGACTGCCACACATCAAGAAAGGACATTATCACCTAGGAAGTCCCCCTCTAAATGTCAAGGGAGGTTACGCTCTAGCAATGCAGTGTCTGTGGTGGCAGCCTCTACCCCTGTGCATCATCACAAGACGAGAACAGCAGCATACTCGCTGTCATCCACCCCGTCCGACCATCACAGCAACCCCAACCTGCCTATACTGAATTTCCAGCAGGCTGTGTGTGATGAGCTTGCCAAGAGCTACCAGAAGAATAAGAGGTAGGATTACATTCTCATATTGTGACTTTAAAGCTGACAATAAAGGCTTTACTTACTGCTGTTGTAAAATTGTTGTGCACATACACACAATAATTGTACACCCAAGAAGGTACCAGTTCTCAGTCAGTCTCTGGCCTGCAGGATATCTCACCAATATCAGAATTGTAAAAGGGAGTGGGAATTAGTCTTTCAGACTTTTCCACCATCGTCTGATATTCAGTGAAACCATATTAAGGGTCACGACAGAAAACTTAACCATAAACCTCTCCTGTTCTGCTTGTAAAATGTTAACAAATCCTACTAGATTCAACACTGGCAGAAATTTCGACGTTTCATTTCACCTAGAAACTCAGGGTGTGTAACTCAAGTTTGGTTTCTTGTTTCAGTTACTAGAGACAAATTAAGACTTGTGTGACCATAAAATGACCACCAAATAAATGGTTAACAATTGATTTCCTGTGTCTCAGGTATGACTGGAGCATCGTTACAAAGTTAGCAGAGGATCATCTCTTGGATCGGGTGATCGGAGGTCAGATGGGCCTGGAATACGTCGACATGTTCTCTAGTCTTCTGTCCAGGAATATGAGAAGCATCCTGACCAACATCCTGGCCCTGCTGGGAGACATGGATCTCATCAGGTAAATTAAAAATGCTTCTGCGTGCAATTTTAATTGTGTTTCAAGGGCGTTAAAGGTGGCAAGTTGTTTTTTTATCAGTCCAACCAAACCAACTAGCAACAGCTGTGACAGCAATGAAACTACTTTGTATCTCCTCTTAGACTGTTCGTAAAAACTAAAACTGTGTATGGAAATTAAAGTTTACAGAGAACGTTAGTAAAGATAATTGGCATTGTCTGTAATTCTACTTTCTCTTCTTAGTTACTACATTTTTCTCATCTATATTCATCATGTATTCACTTTCTCACCTCACAGCTGTAAGAAAGTGAGCAAGACATGGAGGAAGATCATCTGTGAGGACACAGCAGCTCTGAGCAGGTGTCAAAGAGCTGAGCAGACACTCAGGGTGAGGAAACACATACAAACCCAAACTCACTCAAAACAAGTTGTGGAAGTACCTGATATGCAGGCTTACATATTTTCTTCATGTTCTAATATGTGTTGCCTTATTATTTTAGGAGTCGAGGAGCTCTCTGAGACAAACGAGCTGTGGTCTGACACGAGATGTAGCTGTGTCCAGAGTGGTGCTGTCCTGCATGCAGACCCTGGCCACCTCAAGCACTCCTTCCTCTTCCTCTTCCTCTTCCTCTTCCTCATCCACCCCGGGCTGCAGGGTCAACAGACGGACAACTCCCGCTCAAAAGAGCAGCACACGGAACACTCAGTGCACACGCTTCAATGAATACATGCAGGTGAGCGTTTGTGTATAAAGTATTTTAGTTAGCAGCAAAAACAGTCCATCACAATTTCCCAAAGCTAAAGGTGATGTCAGCAAACGACTTGTTCTGTCCAGAAGTTTACTGGATTAAGAACAAGAAAACTCAGCATATTTTCACGTTTGATAGCATAGAACTATTAATTTTTTGAGCAATAGTTAATGAAGAATGACTCTTAACAGGATACTTCACCTGCAAAGTGACTACTCATATATCAGTTACTCACTGCATGTTGCAGTTACAAACTTTGTTTTGTTTGCGTGCCTCTATGGTGAACAAAGAACTGCAAAAAGGCAAACAGTCTGGATGAATCAAAGTCATTGGGGACCAGATTTAACAACAAAAATATACCAAAATATTAATTTACAAACTCTCAACACAATTCGTGCAGTGTAACCCAAGCTTGATTTATCCAGTTGTATACTCAGTACTTCCCAAACAGGTGCACTTTTACTAACACCTTACAACATAAAACACTTCCGCCTACAAGTAATGTGTCCTGAATGTGCCTAGAATCTGGCTTGAGCAGTGTCCAAACAGGGTGTCTGCAGATCCTTAGTCATTTTACTTCATATCTGCACTTACCTTTTTGCAAAATCTAGATCAACTTAACTCACGCTAATAATCATTTTCCTACGTAACACTTACCTGCACAAGGCCACATATATACTACTTGCCTGCGATGTTTAAGTAACATGATTTGTTCAAAAAGCGGTCCGAGATTTGGTTAAAAGGTGTCTTGAAAGGCATTAAATTTAACTGTCTGATTCCTGTAGACACCCTGTCAAATGCGTGTGCGTGCCATGGCACACTACTCAGCCGTGCATCACACTGCTGGTGCTGCTACGAGTTTTGAACAGTAATGTTTTAGCAAAAATACATGTGTTTGGGAAGTACTGAGGGTACAACTGGATAAGTAAGACTTACATTATACTGCAGATGTTGTGTTAGGGCTCATTTATGCTCAACGTTAAATACGGATCCGGATACGGACGGAGCCTTCTGTCCGTGCTCCACGTTCATTTTGTCCGTATTTCTGCACATTTCCATAAAGCTTACGGATACGGGCCAAACGGAGCAGTACCACCGGGAACCATGGGGGCAGTGTTGCTGTCACTACCCAATACGTAGCTCTAGTGAGACACGAAGAAGAAATAACAATTCAATTTCTCTCATTGGCAGCACTAGACAAAAGAATTCTCCGTCCTCCAGTCGCGATGTATTTAACGGCCTCACCGACCACCGCCTCCTACAACGCTGCCTCTGTTCTTGTCTTTTATGCAAGAGGTACATTATCAATATCTCCTCCACAGTCGCCATGTTTGTTTTTGAGTTTGTTTGTCATAAACTTTTGACACTGGGCTGCCCCCTGGTGGATATATCATTTAACACCCATGCCAACGTAAAAGGCGCATGGAAGTATGTGGGCAGTGACTGTAACATCGTTTGAAACGGGCGTATACACTTTCGTACGTAAAGGGAGCATAAATGAGCCCTTAGAGTTTGAAAACAGATGTTTCAATGTAGTTTTGTCGTTAAATGTGGGCTCCTTTACTTTCATTAAGAATGTTTGCCTTTGTTTTTTGGATTCGCCCTTTACTTTGGTAGCTTGTTTAAAGAAAAAAGTATTCTTCGAATTCAGGGTACAACATGGATAATAACTTCTTTACAAATTATCATTTTGCAGTTGAAGTATTCGTTTTGAAATTGCTGACCGATTGTTGCAGCATGATGGTATATAAGAGGTGTCACACTGCTAACAGAAGCTGCTGCGCATCATTACTCATACTAGGGCTGGGCAATATAAAGCTATTATATCGTTTACGAGATATGAGACTGTGTCACCTTAGTTTTTGGATGTCATTTTAAATGCTGCATTACAGTAAAGTACCAGATTTTTCTATTTGTTTTAACACTTAGTCGTTAAATCCACAGTATTGATGATTATTAGTCAAAAATCCCAATGTGTTAATATTTTCTCTCTGCATCAGAGAGGATCAGAAATATTGTCATGTTCAAATTTGTCTCCCAGTCCTAGCATTGATAAAACACTTTTGAAAACACAAAGATATATATTGTGATCAAGATATAGCCGAAAACTATCGTGATATAACTTTCAGGACATATTGCCCAGCCCTGACTCATACATACAATGATGAGGACGTCAGGTTCACCCAATGAAAAATGAATTACTGTGATGTATGTTTCATTCTTCTGACTCCAGCTCTAACAAACCTGCATGTGTTCTGTTCTTCCATCCAGGCCGCCAGCTGTCTGAAGCAGCACGAGTCTCTGCGTCCCTGCAAGCGCTGCGGCTCGCCAGCAAAACATTTGGCCGAGGTTCAGAGGGCCACGTGCACGCGCCCCAGCTGTCTGTTTGACTTCTGCACCCACTGCCAGGAGGCTTTCCACGGCTCGACCCCCTGCAGAGTGCTGCAGCCCCGTCCTCATTTCGCCACCCCCAGGACGACCCCGATTATACCAGGTAGCGCTCGCAGCAAGAGGAACATCAGGCGCCTGTGATGGAGTTTTGTTGAGGTTTTATCCACTGACTGTTTTAACTGGGTGGGTCACGTCTCTCTGGACTCTCAGCTGCTGGCTCCCTCAAGAGCTCCGACAGCTGGGTATGTTTTTACTCTGGTTTGGGCTGGAGTGGTTTCTGTACGTGCACTGTGGCAGTTAACCTTTGACACATGCAGAACTCTCGACTGAATCAACTTACTGAAGCACTTGTTACAACACTGCTGGGACAATCAACCAGGAAGTGTCGTCTGGCTGAAACTGTTGTCGTCTGTGAGCGACAAACACATTTGATGCCAAAAAAGAAAAGAAATGCAGACTGATTTGCTTTAAATTGTACAGTTTTATTATTTTTTAAAATGAAATGGATGTAAATATATTGTATTGTCATTTTTAAATAGTTTTCTAAGTGTTTTAAATAAATGTTGATTCTCAAGAGGTCTTTAAATGTTGATATTTACTGTATTTGTACATCCTATGAATAGACGTTTCATAAAACTTATCCTGTGTTTTGTAGTTCTTTGATGCCAGATTTATCTCAGAGCTGACTGCAGACTCCACCAAGACATGTAAATGCCAACAATTTTTAACTTGGATAAAATATTTCAGAATATCTTCTTTTAAAGTCGATATGAACATAAAGAATTTGCTGCCTCAAGAGCTCTCGGACATCAGGGAGTCACTTTTAAGAAACAAGGAGCAACTTGTTCTTTAGTATATGAAGTAATTAGTTATTTCACCATTTCAACTTCAAGGGAAACATTTTTCTCCACTGACTGGATGCACTTCTGCCAACTTTAACACTGGAAATGCAGTGATCAGAATTTGAAATGCATTGATTTCTTTTGCACACTGCTATTATAAAGAAAACTCGTCCATACCCATTGGTAGCTTTGTCACCTTCTACCTATGCCAGTCCTCAATGCCTATGTGCAGTTTCACATAGATTGACCACGTCAGTGAGTAGAAAAACGTGGGACAGACAGAATGACTGACTGATAGAATACAAACATTGATCCACAGGGGGAGCCATAGCGATCGGTCGCATTTTAGCCATTTTTAAGCATTTTTCTGTTGTTATAGTGCCACCCAGTTGCCAATTAGAGTTAAACTTCTCCAGTCACCTTGAGGCGTCCTGTTCTACATATCTACCAAGTTTAGTAAAAATCCATTTGGCGGTTAGGCCTAGATAAGAAATTAGCTCTCCAGCGCCCCCATTTTGTTTGATGGGGTCAATAATGGAGGGGTCCCCTCAGATTATGTGTGGTCATATGCCTACAAAGTTGCGTGGTGATGGGTGAAACCCTTGAGATGTTATACACCTTTATGTGATGAGCCACGCCCTCCGCAATATTCATTGCCTTATAGAAGCTCAGTTTTAGTAAGTTTTCCAACTTTTGCCAAGAGGGAACTTTAGATATTGGTCCCTAGATTATGTTCACCCAGTTTCATGCAGATCGCTCAAACTTCCTAGGAAGAGATCCATTTGAAGTGTTTTTCAAAAAATTCAAAATGGCGGAAAATCTATATAAGCGGAAGTTAAGGGTTCTTGAGGCAAATGTGTTCCTCATGAGGAGAGGCAAAGTTTCATGTCTCTACGACATACGGGGCATGAGATATGCCCATTCAGTTTGCAATTTCAATCGGTTGCTATAGCGCCCCCCTTTGGCCAATTGATGTAATATTGCTTCATTCGCATCCTCCCATGACCCTCTACCACTGTGCCAAATTTCACATGGATTGACCAAGTCAGTGAGGAGAAAAACGTGGAACAAACACACAGACAGAGTTTTCATCAATATATAGTAAGATAAGATGTGGTTTAGTTTTCAGTCTTGTTCCTAATGAGGAGAAAAGTGTTTCTTCTGTGTGGGAAAACGCATAGGTAAAAATAATCTTTGTCTTTAATCTGCATGAAGTCACATGTAAAGGGACACATCTGGTCACCTGATGTTTGATAAAACTGGTTCTCAACCACGGATCCCTGAGGAAGTTCCTGAGAAAAATGGGGAAATAATTTATCTGATCATTGTTTAGTTTCTCCATGTTTATCTCCTCAACTATGGTTAACAACTTTAGACTTGTGGTCTTACTCATCATATAAAACCACAGTCTTTTCAGATGGAGCTCCTTGAAGATCCTAAAAATGGGGTTCTGTGACCTTCAGTGTATCAATTTAAGGGTCTTTGACACGAAAAAGGTGTATAACCACTGTGTCAGAATATAGGAGTTAAGGTAGAATGAAAGAAGCTGTGATGTCAGCGTGTGCAAGAATAATTGTTGTCCAACTTTGTCACAGTGTCATGTTGGACAGAGGGAAGTTTCATGAGACAGCCTCGCAGCAGAGAGGTGACTGCAGCTTTGAACTCATGATTTGATGGTCTATTGAAAAAAGCTTTGTTGTACTGTCTTGAGTGAGGAGTTTTTTTGTGTTTGCTTTTTTGAGTACAGCCTTTAAGCCGTGATTGTGATTATGGTATGCGGAGAACACAATGCCTTTTGGTGTTTGCACAGTCATGTCTTGATTTTCTTCAGCAGAGGGCAGCGTTGTTTCCTTTTCACCTCTACATCAGCTGCACTCACCAGGGAGGAGTCTCTGCAATGGCTTGCTGGTTTAGTGTCTTACCACGTCCTTCCACAGACTCCAACAACTAACATCATGAAAGAGGTCAGACCACAGAGGCAACAGAAACTACTTACCTTTCAATAATCAGTCAGATATATACATAAACAGATGAACAAACAAATCTTATTAAAAGGACAAGGACAGAGAACACAGAAACTTTAAATGCAGAAAAGTTTTCATTGTATCCACAACAGCAGTATTGCAGAAAAAAGGGAGTTATTAGCTGCACTCACACAGATTGATACAGCATGATTAAAAGTGTTGTTTACACACAAATGCATAGATGAATATATATCATTTGGGAGCTGTTGTTATATACTGCGAGGCTAATGTCCATGCTTGTTTTCCTTCAAACTTTAATCCTTTTGAAACAGGTATTAAATTCCATTATATGTGTTATTAAAAAGTTTAAATTTAACTTGGTGAACTCTGCAGAAACCCTGCTCCGCCTCTGTTGCATCAGTTTTGGTCGTTCTTTGCTTCTTGTGAATCTCCATGCTTTAAAAAATGACTGAAACACTTTAAATGTTTTACAAGCACATCATTAGAGACACGGAGAAACTTTTCTTCCAGCAAATCATGGCACAAATCTCAGAAAATAACAGAACATTTAGCCTGAGGTCAGCCCCTAATGGGGAATTTCACCCAGACAGTTTTCTACGTCACATTTGAAATATTTTTTAGTATTATTTTTATTAATGATAATGTATTTCAGCATGAACATACAAACCCCAACAAAGATCCCGACCCAAAACCCAACCAGAACAAACACAGGCATGGAGGAGGGATATTGACACCTAAATTAAGTTAGTTATTTAATAACACAAAAGCACACAGCAATACGTATCATCCATGTATGATCATCAGACACAGCCCATCATGGATGAGTACACAGGAACAAGAAAACCAAAAAGGATAGAGGAGAAAATATCCAGTTGATATGTATATCAAGGCACCTTTCAGCCCACTCACTGTTCACGTGACCAGGTCGTGTTTATGTTCCTTGACTTGCTGCACCAATCACAAGTCTCCTCCATTAATCAGTAAAACTCAATGCCAGCAAAGGACATCTGACTTGACCTGAAGCGGACTTCTGTCATTCCTGCATTTTTTGGGACTCTGTTTCTCCTTATTTATTCATCTGGTTTGTTATCCTGTGCGTCCATGAGAATTAATCACATCACATAGGGATATTCTGACCAACCGAGAATAAATGGGTGGCATGTCAATTGGTGTGTGAACTGGATTTCTTATTACCCATCACCATCTTGTTCTCACCGGACAACCTGTGGAGATTGAACATCCATAAAATCAGCACCTTAGGGCTCATTCATTCATCATCACTGAGGTCACACGCTTGGTATTCAGTGAACCAACACCTCTTTTATATATATCCAGATGTGGTCCTCATCCAGATGCACTCATTGAGTCCTGATATTGCAAAAGAGTCTTCCCATTCATATTCACATTTTGGAATATTAAATCACAGTTTTTCCACTTGAATAACCGCCATGCTCATCGTGAGAGCTGTTTGCATGTATGATGAAAATGTGTTAAAGAGTCCTTTGAGCATCCAAAAAGAGCTGAGTCCCTGTCAGGAGAGAGTGTCCTATGATAACCCCCATCACTTTGAACTGAATTAATCTGTGTCTGCTGTTAACTGAACACCTTTGTTTGCAGGTAAGTGCAGTGTTATTCATTCATGTTCAATCTGCTTCCTGTTTGATTTTGTAGATTCTCTCCTCATGTGTCGTGTCTGATTTTACTTCCTGTCTTTGTCTGTTTCCCTGCCTGTCTTGATGTGGCCAAAAGTTTTCCAAGTTTATCTTGTATGTACATGGCCTGGATTTTTCTTTTTACCCTCAGGACTTCCGTAGCGAGAGACCTTTCACAAAATAAAAATATCTTTTCATCCCTGGGAATCTGACCTGGAGCTGCAGGAAAATACCCATTCACAACAAAGGATAAAAATAGCCTCTGCCAGTTTTCCCTTAAAAAATAACTTTGCTTGAGTCAGTCATGACTTATTTAGGAGAGTTATGAAGCTGCAAATAGCATCACTGACATTACATGGTTACCTCTGACATTTGCAGGATGACCCATTTGTCTCTAGTCTCTCTTGCAGCTGCTGTGTGTGTGTGTTTTGTTGTGATGACGCATATAAACATCAGTCACCTTTCATACACATGTCAGCTCTTGCAGTGGAAATCATCTGTGTTCAGCAGGACATCCTGTGACGTGGGAGAAAACACTCAAGCTGCAGTAGTTGTTGCACAAGGTGTGGGTTTGTGAGCCCACCATGAAATACTGCATCATATTTAGTCTTTAAATGACATGGGTAAGAGTTAGTACTGTCACTTCTTTCCAGTTGAGTTTAATTTAATTTAATTCAGTTGCAGGCGCAGGTGAAAAAATATCTCTACCACTCTCAAGCCAACCATAATTTCTCCTTTAAAGTTTTGCTTCACGACAAGAGGACCTGTGTGATGTTTAACCTTTCTCACGTCACTGTCGAATGGTTTCAGTGATTGCATCATTAAAACATCAGTTAAAAGAGTCTCAAGTGCTGTTAAGAGTGAGTTTAAGGAATACTTTACTCACCAGCAAAATGATTAGTTGTGTATGAATCACTCATGCCTCCATGGTAAACGCAAAATCCAAAAAAGACGAACATTCTTCATGCATTCAAGTAAACGAGCAACTCGTTTAACAACAGCAAAACTACTCTCACCAGCCACTTTATTAGGTACACTTGTTCAACTGCTGTTAAACCTCATGTGGCAGCAGCTCAATGCATTTAGGCATGTAGACATGGTGAAGACGACCTGATGAAGTTCAAACTGAGCATCAGAATGGGGAAGAAAGGTGATTTAAGTGACTTTGAACGTGGCATGGTTGTTGGTGCCAGACAGGCTGGTCTGAGTATCTCAGAAACTTTCACACACGACCCACTGGTTTACAGAGGATGGTCCCAAAAAGAGGAAATATCCACAGAGTGAAAATGCCTTGTTGATGCCAGAGGTCAGAGGAGAATGGCCAGACTGGTTCAAGATGATAGAAAGGCAACAGGAAGTCAAATAACCACTGGTTACAACCAAGGTCTGCAGAAGACCATCTCTGAAGCAACAACACGTCCAACCTTGAAGCAGATGGGCTACAGCAGCAGAAGACCACACCAGGTGCCACTCCTGTCAGCTAACAACAGGAAACTGAGGCTACAGTTCACACAGGCTCACCAAAACTGGACAATAGAAGATTGGAAAAACGTTGCCTGGTCTGATGAGTCTGGAGGCCACGAAGAATTAAGGCAGTTCTGAAGGCAAGATCCAAGCCAGGTGTAGCTAATAAAGTAGCAGTATAATCCAAGTCTCATTTATCCAATCAAACGCTCAGTACTGCCAAAACGTTTGCATTTTCGCCCAAATGCTACTATCTAAAACATGTAAGTAAAAAAAGATTTCAGTAACAATGCATGAGTTTGGGAAGTTCTGAGCATAAAACGAAGAGCCAGCCCTTGAGGCTGAAAAATGAAGCCATTGCAGAAGTGCCAAAAACTGCAGCTCATCGGATGGCCACTTGAGGCTGGCCCATAACAAAGCAAATCCCCATAGACCCCCACACTGTCACCATGACATTGTTTGTCCACCAAATCTTTGACAAGTTCATTTTTTAAGATGCAAAAGGTCCCCCTCAGCACATACTGTGATCTGAGTGGTTAATAGCCAAATATGAGGGACCTTTATTTTAAGTGCACGTGGAAAACTCTCTCAACTCACAGTTATCAATGTCAGTATCAGTCGCAAAAATCCACTGACATGCTCTTCTTTCAACACGTACCAAACGAAATGTTCAGTGTAAATCCATTCATAGAGTTTTATTGACTTAAAGGTAACACTAGTCTGTTGCCTGAGGCACAGACACATGTTGATATAAAAGAGAAAGGAGCAGCAACTGTACACCTGATGTATAAGAAAATGTCCTGATGATGGAACTAAATGGACTATTTTGTAAAGCGTCAGAGCTGTTGATGTCACTGTGTTCAGCGGCTGCTGATTAATCCGTGCTGTGGCCTTTCACTCCCTCAGAGACTCAGAGTCATTTATCTGGCAGATTTATTGATCGGCTGCTGCACCGAGACACATCCCCAACACAATCAGGACCGCTGCTAATTGTGAAAGTCATCAGAGCTGGCGGCCACATGTGTGTGTGTGTGTGTGTGTGTGTGTGTGTGTGTGTGTTGACGTTGAAGTTATTTCACACAATGCAGGACTATCCCCTCATCTATGATTAAATAATGTAAATGAACAGCACTATAAAGTGTTTTTTAAATCTGATTCTGTGTTTTCCTGACAGCAAGGCAAAGCCATGTCTTTCTTTTTCCCATCAGCCCTCCTTCTCTCTTCTTCTCTGTCACTATTCTTAGTGTTTTATCTGCTCTTGCTTTGACATTCATTCTTTTTTTTGCACAAATAGCTAATTTCAGCCCAAGGACAGAGGAGGGTTGTTGGTGTATGACAGGGCAACA
This sequence comes from Epinephelus lanceolatus, assembly GCF_041903045.1. Classification (NCBI taxonomy): domain Eukaryota; kingdom Metazoa; phylum Chordata; class Actinopteri; order Perciformes; family Serranidae; genus Epinephelus; species Epinephelus lanceolatus. The sequence goes on from NC_135750.1 coordinate 9,202,391, forward strand.
TTAAGACATTGTGAGTTATGTGTGTGTGTGTTTTTCAGGTTCATGATCTTGATGTGCAGTGACTTCCACATGTCAATCAAGTTGAACTGTAAAAGCCCTCAAACGAAGCTGTCACTCTAGTGCCTGCAGGGAAAACTAAACAGGAAGTGAATCAAGTCCTCAGACTGAGGCTGAGGAGAGAAAAATGAAGCCTGGTTGTTGACTTTATGCTTTTGATTTAAAAAACACAGATTGAAGGTTACGATATTGTAACCCTATTTCTATCAGCACAGGCGGGTAATACTCCTTCACGAGCATGCATTCACACACGAAGATCTGAATAAAGGTAGCCAGCCCATAAGGACATCCCTGCCTTAATGCATCTGAACCCCACAGTGTGACATGGCCCATACATCAGACTCTCTGGGTACAGTGGGTGCAGCCGATGAAGGAACGCCCTGTTGCGACATACCATCGACCCCGCCACACTGATCTTGACCGGCTATAGATTAGTCGCTATAGCACATCTACATCTTTATAACCTAGGCTGCCACAGCGGAGAAGTAGGGGGCCCCAGCCAACACAGGTAGTAAGTTGTTGGCACCAGACCCCCATGGAATCGCTGATAGACAGGGCAGTGATGAGATGACAAACAAAGCCAATGACTCAGCAGGGATGACTGGAGGCAGCAACAGAGTGTAGCAGTTGAAGCAGGGGTCTCGACATCATCAATCTCAAGCGCCTGCTAACTCTCATGGCAGTGAGGCATCACGTTGAAGTGCCTGAAGTGATCTCACTGCCACTGGCATCTCAACTTGGGCAGCACCAGGCAGGTTTCACAAGCTGGTGGCTGCTCAACTCTCTGCCTGGTCTGCGCTGAGGTGCTGATGAGGTTCTTGAAGTGGTGACCTCATCTATGGAGGAAGCTGCTCAATGTGTAATTCACCCATCAGGTTGCTCGCCTGGCAGCTGCAACTCTGCTGCTATTTCCATCCATGCTTTGTCCTTCTTTATGTGATCATGGTCAGAGCAGGAGGACACATTACACAGGCAAGGCTTCTGCTTCCACAACTCCAGAAAGTTTTCCTCTTTGCTGGAATCCCACGTATTTCTTTGAGTGTGTTTTTCCTCCATGGCGAGCTGCTATCCGTCTGTTTGTTTGGGTTTGGCGCCAGTGCATCATTTCATGCTGCATTTCTATTGGTTGTTTAGTAGATGTAGGTCATAACAGCAATCACAATGTGAGAGGTCATCCCAAATTTCTGACACTGTCTGAATCTTATCCCAGGCTGTCTTTGAACGCAAGACTGTGACGACAGCCATCTTTGAACCTCTCTCACTGTGGGATGTAGGACCAGTGTTTTAGAACCACGACTTAAGATTTTGCCACACTTCTGTCACGATCTTTCATCTGGGACAGCCCAAAATCTCACAGTTCATCTCGGGCTTTAGTCAAAAATGCAGAAGCTACCTTGAGACCTTTACCAATTCTGGTGATACTGTGCATCAGTGGTTCATATTAACAAACAGAGTCATAATTAACTACATTATTAAAAAATCAAATTGCCTCACAGTGAAGCTGGAGTCTTTGGACCCTCTGAGGGTCTGGAGCACCTCGGGCAATCACCTGCATTGCTTAATCGGTAATCCGATCTTTCTGTACTGTGCAGTAAGGGGTTCTTGATAATATTTTTTGTTCGCTACCTTTAAAATTCACTTCCAAACAAAGGTTTTAGATGATCTGACTGTCTCACTGCTTGTGTTTTTTGCTGTGTCTGACTTCATTTTAGGGATGTTTCCATGTTCCCAGATTGCATAGATTTCTTTGGTGATTGTGAGGTTATCACAATAAATGCATATAATAGCTAAAGCTGTGAAAATAACGCCTAGGTTGTAATAAATAAGACTCAGCCATGACCGATTTAGCAATTTTTTTGAATATGTTGTGACACTTTTGGTGAAGAAAACAGAGGGGAAACAAGAAGAAAAATTTTTGTCCTTTAAAAATATTTTGATCCATAATGCATGGCATCTTTTGTTTCAGCCAAAACCTCTGTAAGCTTGATGTTTTTGTTTTTGTATGCAATGCTTTGTGCAAATCTGTCGAACATTCACAGTCTGTATGACGGATAATTCAATGATGATGCAAGAATATAAGAATATGGTGTTATGACCCGACAAGATTCACAAAGGGCTTGATTTTGTAGCTGTGCGGGTGTCTGCAGCAGAAGTACTTCACTCTTTCAACATAGAAGAACTCAGCTTCAACACACACATGCACACACACGCACACTGTGCTTGGTGTTAAAAGGGTGCAGCCCTCTGTCTCTGTCTATTTTTACTCTGTTCAGTCCATTAAGATCAGCAGTGATGAGAGTTAATGAGTGAAGCCTCTCCACAAAGCAGCCAGTAATCACAAATGTCCAGGAGAGTGGACACACACACACACACACACACACACACACACACACACAAAACATATATAGATACACTCACACACACAAAGAAATGTGTAGACAACCATAATACTTACATGAAAACACACATATTGACCAGACTTTTGCTCTGCTGACAAACCTGCTTCACTTGGGGACAAAGGATTACATGTGCACACACAGAGACGCAAACATA